>NW_023601104.1:44884864-45566531 GCF_014898055.3 Talpa occidentalis | reverse complement strand
ATGAGATAAAACATTTCAAACTCAAAAAGGTAAAAAGAGACCCAGACGGTCACTACATTATGATCAAGGGGACAATAAATCAAGAAGACATAACACTCATTAACATATACTCACCAAATGAAGGAGCACTAAAATATATCAGATAAGTATTATCATCTCTGAAAATAGAGAAAACACATATGTAGTAGGAGACTTCAACACACCACTGTCAACAATGGATATATTAATGAGACAAAAAATGAGTAAGGAGACTAAAGCTCTAGATAAGGATCTAGAACTCATGGGCTTAAGTGACATCTATAGAACACTACACCCTAGTAAATCTGAGTACACATTTTTCTCAAGCGCACATGGATCATTCTCCAGGATCGATCACATACTGGGGCACAAGACAAACATCAACGGATACACCAAGATTGAAATCATACCAACCATCTTCTCTGATCATGAAGGCATCAAACTAGAAAAAAAAACATAAAAGGAAGGCAAGGAATCCTCCTACCTCATGAAGATTGAAACCCACACTACTGGAAGACCACTGGACTAACAAGGAGATCAGAGAAGAAATTAAAAAATACTTTGAGTTGAATGACAAGGAGGACACCAATTTCATAAATGTATGGGATGAAGCAAAAGCAGTAATAAGAGGAAAATATATAGCAATACAGGCTCACATCAAGAAACAAGAAAGAACTCAAAGAAACAACCTAATCTCACAGCTCACGAACTGGAAAAAGAACAACAACAAAACCCTAAAACCAGTAGAAGAAAGGAAATAATAAAAATCAAAGCAGAAATAAATGAAATAGAAAGCTGTGTGGATATTCCTCAACCTGGTAAAGATGGAGCTTCCATGTGATCCAGCATTCCACTCCTAGGTATTTATCCAAAGGACACAGAAACAATTCAAAAGGGCACCTGCACCCCTATTTTATAGCAGCACTATTTACAATAGCTAAGCTTTGGAAACAACCCAAATGCCCAAAAATAGATGACTGGATCAAGAAGATGTGGTCCATATACACCATGGAATATTACTCAGCATTCAAAAAAGATAAACACATACAATTTGCAGCAAGAGACCAGGAAAAAGACTAATTATAATAAAGTAAAAATCAAAATCAATAAGCAAATATAAACCAGAGACACACTATGGGGGTGGGGGAGGGAGTAGGATCAAAACAAGGGGGGGGGGTGTAAATTGTATGGGGATTATAACCAAAATGAAAATACATTGTACAAAAATGAAAAATGATGTAAAGTATATAAAATTAAAATAATAATAAAAATATTAATAAAAGTTATATCTTCTTAAAAATAACTTAGTGGGGACAGTAGAACTTTGTTTTCTAGGGATTTTTAAGAAAATTTCCCTAGTTTGACTTTTCTTTATCTTGTATGTCTGCAGGGGATAACTAATCTGCAGCTACTGAGTCAGGGGTTAGGGTGGGGGCCTGGAGGGGCCCAGGCTCTATGAATATTTGTGTGTGGGGGCTAGCTTGGGTTTGTGGTATCACTGATGATTTGAGGTATCTCTCTGGCTTTCCAGACCTTTGTCTCTACAGCCTGTGTGGCTCATAGGATCAGCAGCAGTCCTGAGGGGTAAGGGAGGAGGAGTGCGGTTCAGAGTCCTCTTCTTTCTACAGTGGATCCTGGCCACCTCATATACATGTGATCTCTTGTCCACATATCTCCCCTCAGTCCTGGGTGTGACTCCACACCTCTCATCTGTCACCTCCCAGGGCCACCAGCCAGACACAGGAGCACTATGTGGAGGTCTGTGTGGCCGGCTGCCACCTGCAGTGGTCTGTCTCCACCCACCTTTTGTTGGATGGAGTTGAATTTCCTCAGTGTCCATTCCGGCACTGTCAGTGCTGGTTTCCAACGTCCAAGAATTCTTCTAGTTTAGACCCAAGTCATGGACCTTCTGGGTGTAGTGCCCCTCTGGACTGTTTTCAGATTATCCTCCTGGGAGCGTAGCAGGGAAGCGCCTCTGAAGATCTCTCCATCTTTACAGGACACAATTTAATCTGAGTGTTTGATTCTCTTCATGGAGAATAATCTATTCCTTTACTGGACTCTTTTGCAACTATTATGTCTGTAGACAATTTTCCATGGATCTAAAGATTGAATCAATACAGATAAAGTTAAATAAGAATTTGTCACCTTTTAAAATCTCAGCACTTTTAAGGATTTATTCTTCAAGGCAATCTAAATCACACACACACACACACGTGCACATAAGTAAAGAATAAAAGCACAAGGCATATTTTTCTTCATGGCTAGGAGCTCCATAAGTAGTCATGGTTATTTCAACCTATATATAGTATACACTATAAGACTTGGGAGTTTTAACTACTTTTAAAGCCATGTAATCTGCAAAATATTTTAGAAAAAAAGAATCCTGCTTTGTGGTCATTACTTTAAGTCCAACCAGGCATTAATTTCCTTAAATCCTTTTTACCAAACATAAAAAGATGATGAGAGATAGGAGAATAATTTAAATGCCCCTGTGGCGCTTGTAGGATGGCAGTGCTGCACTTCCTTACCCCACAGCAGACAACAATTCTATGTACCAAGAGGATAATTTTTTTCAGGAGACTCCAGCAGATAAATTTTATTGGTGTAAATAATTCAGCAGCTTGTTATAATGAAACCACTTTACATTAAGCATTTCCTTGCTCCATCTTAAATGCATACAGAAATATTCCACTGGATACTACTAATATCTGATGCAAACTGGAGGTTTTCCAGTTTATGATGAGTTGTAGCTCTTCAAGGAACTGAGTCTATTGCTAAGGGACTTGGTTAAACACTTGCCATAAAAAGAAAATCTAAGCAGAGTGTAGAGTAAAGGAACAAAGAAAATAATAGAGCTTTGCTGGTCATTATGTTGATCTCAGAGATTTCATAGTCACTGCACATCTGGAGGTTAGTTTTCAAGTTGGTCCTTCAGGGACTATGAAGGAGATTAAAATTTATATAGGACAAATATAATTCTCAGTAAAGTCTAAGGGGCAGTAACAAGTTTCCATATTTAGTAGCTCTCTTCTTAATGGATCACATAGAGAACGACAAAGTTATATATAGTCTTACCTTTTTTTTTAAAGCTATAAATGATTGTTCTTTTAAAAAATGAAAAAATGTTAGGAACTCGAGTTTTAGTTTCCTTTCTGACTTAGCAGCTTAATTCTGTGTCATTTTCTGATAACTTTTTCTTTGAGGAGGAAGCCCACTTGCCTAGTGACAGGTTGTTCTCAGCTTGAGGTGCCCTCAGTCTTATCAGAGGCATTAAAGCTCTGGTTCTGGAGGATCTGTTGGCAAACGTTCGCCCATATACTCGCCCCTCCCCACTCTCACCACCACTTTTTACTTATAACAGGCTTTACACTGATTCTTGATGTACAGTAATTTGGATCTTGTTTAATATGTTTGTACTTGTCTAGCATCAAAGAGGTTCTTGGAATGAATTCCCAAGAGGAATATTTCAGCAAATTCAAATGCAGCTTATAAATATTTTATTCAACTTGTGATTTAATATGATATCTGGCTTGTAGCTCCAGATTTCTGCTTCCCCTGCTTCTTATTAGAATACATAGGATGAGAAAAGAGATCAATATCCCCAGCACTAAGACTGACAGTTTACTGAAGGCTGAAATTTAGGAAAAGCATAAAATATGTTGACTATGGGGAAGCCATATTGAGAAATGCATGTTCAGAACATCTGAGAAAAGAGACATGAGAATCCTCTCTACTCCCCATACCTGACTCAATGATTTTTATCAACCAGGATATCAGGCAATTATATTTCTGTCCCCTGAGGAAACAGTTTCTTTTTTCATAATTTTTTTAAATTAAGGAAACATTGTCTTTCAATATCGTGTATGATTCATAAATATAGGATCCCGCCTTTTCGGGTGTAATTTAGCACACCACATTTACCGAGGTACCCACCGTCCTCCATCACACTTCCCTCTTCGCCTCCTCTCCCTCCCCCTCTAGTACTCTGTTTTACAGTCAGAAGCCAGATTTCTAGAGTTTGTTTTTTGGCTTCTTGATTCTGTGTTTTGTTTCTCTCTACACCACATATAAGTGAAACCATTGTTACTTCTTTTTCTTTTTCTCTCTTTTGCCTATATTGCTTGGTATAACCTCCTACAGTTCCATCCAGGTTGTTGAAATGACAAGAATTCATGTTTACTTTATAGGTGAGCAGTACTGCATTGGGCATATATACCACAGTTTCCTAATCCACTCATCTCTTGTTGTTTCCATTAACTTGCCTATTGCAAACAGTGCTGAGTGAACATAGGAGTGCCTGTATCCCTTGGAATTGCTGTTTTTGCATTCTTTGGGTAGGAACCAATTCCTGAAACAGTCTTATCATCATGGTCCCCCTTACCTAGCAATTATTTCTAATTGTGTTAGTAATAAACAATATATATTCTTATTTATGAATCCACAAAAGTAATGTATTATTATTTATGAATACTGGTAAAGGAAAAAGATTCAATTGTATTGTATTTAATTATGTTTTTCTCCTTAAGGTAATCCTTTTTAATAATTTGGTATGTATTTGCATATACATGTATCTATATACACATACAGAAACACATAAAACTGAGTTTTTTATCTGTGTATGTGTGTATACACATGCAAACGCAAAACCATTTTTTGTTATAAATTAAACCATGAAATATCTATTATGTGGTATCTTTCACTTTATTGTTTTTTATTAATAACATACATATAAGCGAGAGATACAGACAGACACACTTGGGGATTTTTTTTTTTTTTTACCAATAGTGAAGGACTTCTATATAATGATCCATAATATTGATGTCCTGTGGTTACTTTAACACTATTTATATAAAGACTTGGTGTTTCTATTTTTTTAAATTACAAAACTGAACAGAAAGTGGGGCAAGAAGAAAGGCTCAACGTGGTGGTGGAGAAATGCTGCGAATAAGTTCTCCCATAAAAACGATAAATAGGGAGAAAAAGTAGCAGGTCCCTGTGAGAACTGGGATACGGAAGATAAACGGGCGACTCTGGCAAACTGCCTGAAGAGGAAAGTAGCCATAAAAGAGGACACAAAGAGAGGAGTGGTCCAAGTCCAACCACTGTGGAAAGCTGTCTGGAGGTTCCTCAGTCTACTAAAAATGGAGCTACCATATGAACCAACAATTCCACTCCTAAGGATCTATCCAAAGGACAGAAAAACATTGATTCAAAAGAACACCTGTGCCCCTATGTTTATTGCAGTGCTATTTACAATAGTAAAACCTGGAAACAACCCACATGCTCAAAAACAGATGACTGGATCAAGAAGATGTGGCATATATACACAATGGAATATTATTCAGCAATCAGAAAAGATAGACTCATATCATTTGCAGCAACGTGGATGGAGCTAGAATGAATTTTGCTCAGTGAAATAAGTCAGAAGGAAAAAGAAAAATATCAGATGGTTTCACTTACAGCAGGAATATAGAGGAACCAAATAAGACATCAGTGTACAAAATAATAACAGTACAAAACACAACAAAGCAAAATTGGACAATTATAAACCAGAGACATACTGCAGGGGAGGAGGAGGGCCAGGGATCAGAGGGAGGGAGGGAGGAGCACTGGGGACTGAGGTGATGGTGCTCGGGTGCATGGGGGATGGAAATTCTATGGGGACAACACCTGGGGGGGTGGGGAGAAGCAAATATTGTTTAAAAATGAACAACACTGTAAAAAAAATTAAAAAAAAAGAAAATGGGGCGAGGGTGGGGATTGGCAGTGTCTCATTATATTCTGGAAGTTTTAGCTCCACAAATAAATCCTCACCAGTGGAGTTTAGAAAAAAAACAACACGATTGCAGTGGGATGTATAAGTGTTTTATGTACTCAGTTTAGTCAACGTATGAGAGAACCAACCAGAACTGAAGGAGAAGTCACCAAGTCAAACCTATGTTACAGGGAATATGTATCCACCTGCCCTCTGGTCATTAATCAGAGTGGAGAAGTCATTTTTCACAAATTAGTGAGAGATAAGCAAAAGGTAACTCCTCTTATTTAGAAATAGAAAAAAAAAAGTGTGGATAGAGAATAAAAACACAGCATGGCAATACAAATGGTTTACAGAGAGAAAATTCTCAAGTCTAGAGAAGCCCCACTCCTTCCATTTGGGAAATTCTGGATTTCTGTAAACATCATTTAAGTTTGTGTAAGCTGTCCTCTTCCCTATTGTTAATCACATTCTCAGGAAAGTAACTTTTGTCTGGATGTTCATCTGGTGCCTTTCATGAAAGACAATATTCATTCACTAGGTAGACACTATGGTAAACAATGCTAGGTGCTAAGACAGATACATCAGTTAAAATAGTGACTGTTGTAAATTAAAAGCTTTAGAATATGGGTTTGCATATACAACACTGAGGTGATAAAAATTAAAATCTTCAGATAGCGCTGCCGACTTTCTCATTTAGCAAGTTTTAGTGGGGTCCTCCAGATTTGTAGGTGAAAAGAAATCTAGACATTATTTTTGCAGAAGTTTCTATAAAACAGGAGTTTCATAAATTAGTTGCAGAAGAATTATAATAGCAATTGATCACTAAAAAAAACATGAATCCCCAACCCTGACAACATAGCAAGAAAGTAATGTCAGTGACTTGCTGTAAGTACTTATGAAAACTGAATTAGGAATTCTAAGCACCGATTCAAGAAAGATTTTGGCTTTTTAATTTATTTTAATGTATGTAACAAAACACCAAGAAAGAACATATTATACCCTGGATTTAGAGTATTTAATATCTGTTTAAATAGAAACTCTAGATATATACTGTCCATGGTAGTAGACAATAAAAAGTCACATGTGACTATTTCAATTTAAATTAACATTGGGGCCTTCCTGGTGGCGCAAGGGGTTAAGCACCACACTATGAAGTAATCCACAGCCTCTGCAGCATGAGTTCAATCCCCGGCTGGCCAGGGAGAAACCCACATGGTGAGCAGACCTCTCCTGTCAAGCCTGCTTCTCCCCTCAGCAGTGTATTTCAGTAACTCTGCCTGTTCTGTTCCCTGCTCTGTCTCTGGTGGATCCTCTCACCCCCTGCATCTCTGACCTGTACCCCAGCTCTTGTATGCATGGATAAATAAATTAAAGAAATAATTAACATTGAATAAAATAAAAAAAAATCATTTACAAGTAGCCCTAGTCACATTTTAAGTACACAATGCCACGTGTGATTAGCAGCAATGTTAATAGTGATAGATGCACAGCACTGCAAAAGAAGAAAGGAATGATTAAATAACAAATAATACAAGAAAATATTTCTGAATGGAAGAAAATTTGAGTTTCAAATCAAAGATGCTAGATCTGATTGCTTTAGCAAGATCTAATGTATGCAAGTTCTTTTTTTTTTTAATTAACATTGTTTTGAAAAATATTAAGATGAAAAGTTTTTATTTGCATTAGGAAATATTGGTTAATTTTCTTACTGAAGCTTTATTCATCTTATAATTACTCAGTAGTGAAAATGGTGGTCACAAACCACAGAATTTGTGGTTTGTGAATTGCCTTATTTTATGTTTTTATTTCTATCAACAATGGCTTTTTCCATTATAGCAGATAATGACCAAAGGAATTCTACTTTGATGCTTGATTGTTGAGAAGACTACAGTATTATTTTTAAATGTTCTGGAATTTGTTTGCTATTTTGCTGTTACTGATTCTTTCATTTAACTCCAGCTCACAAAGTATAATCTTTGTATAATATTAATGTTTTGGATATATTGAGATAAGTGTTAATGACTGTGTATTCTATCTTGATGAAAATTTCTTGTGCACTTGAAAAGAAAATGTATTTTGCAGAAGTTATTTTTTGTGTACTAAATTTAGCATACTAAAAAGATCAATCATGTATTTATAAACAAAAATGATCAAATTTTATGCCTCCTTATTTTCTTTGCATATTTCTCCTATCAGTTATTGAGAAGTACTGCCCAAATCTCTAGCTACAGCTTATGTTTTTTTCTATTCCTTCTTTCTTTGTTTTAGTTTCACGTATTTGAGATTCTTTTTTTTTTTAGGTGTACCCATATGTAGTTTCCTATATCTTTAAGGTGAATGTAATTTTTAATCTTTTATAAAATGTCCCTTGTCTTTGACCATACTCCTGAAAATCTGCTTTTTCTTATTAAAAAAAAGCAGACCTGTCCGCTTTCTTTTTCTTATCTTTTGTCAAGCTTATCTTGCCGTCCTTTTACTTTCAAAGCATGACTTTTATATTCTAAGTGTTTTTCTTTTGAACACTATACAGTTAGGCATTGTTTTATTTGTTTCTCTTTGAAATACCATCTGGTATTCTTTGAACGTAACTGGAAATATTCAGTCTCCTTTATTATCGTGATTGTTTATAACTAAGAATAAGACAACCATCCTGCCTCTGTTTCCCTTTTTTTCAACTATGTTTTATCCTTGGCTCTGAATTTCCTCATTTTATATTAATAGAATAGAATAATAATTAATAGAATAATTTTATTTAGTATATTGATTTTTCAGTGATGCCTATTCTATTTCTATTTGTTGCACCAGGGATTATTATATGAATTCTATCACATTATACTAAGAGTTAACATTAGACTACTTCACATGAAATGAGGGAACTTATCAAAATACACTTTTGTTTAAACCCCACTCTAATTTCTGATTTTTGTGAAAAGATTTTGCATAGACATGCATTACCAATTTCACAATAAGATATCATTGCTTCATTGTGTTGTCTATGGAAGAAATTCTGAGATGGCGAAAATAAAAGTAAAGATAACCTCTTCCAGTTACCTGTGTACTCCCATGTTTGGTATTCTTAATTTCTTTCTGTACATCTGAGTATCATTTTCTCTTCAGCCTGATGGAATTTCTTTAGCATGTCTTATAGTGTACATCTGCCAACAATGGATTTCATCAGTTTTGCATTTTTGAAAAGGTCATTATTTCATGATAATTTTGAGGGGTGTTTTTGCTGGCTTTAAAATTCCTGGTAAAGAGATTTTATCTTTCAGTATTCTAAGTATGTTACCTGATTGTCTTATCACTTGTCTTGTTTCTCAAGAGAAATTAGTCATTGTATTTAAAGTTTTTCCCACATTCTTTGACATTTTCTCTGACAGTTTTTACATTTTTCTTTTTGTCTTTTGTTTCTGATAGTTGAACTTTTGTATAAAGGCATGATTCTTCATACTTGGGATTTACTTCTTGAATTTACAGTTTGTTTCTTTGGAAACTTTTCAACAAATGTTGTTTTAACAAATATTCCTATTGTCTCCTCAAACTCTGACTAATAGTTACTGAAAACTTTCACTCTAATTCTCATGTTTTTTATTAATTTTCTGAATGTTCTGATTTTATTTGTATCTTTGCTTCAGCTTGGATATGTTCTATTGATCTAGTTGTATCATCCACTCTTATACGTATCCATTTCCTAATGCTATGTATGTTTTCTCATTACATAATATCCGTTTTGTTGTCGATATTTTTACTAAAGTGGAATTTAGATATTGAGAAATGCACAGATCTTCATATATAGTTTAATGAGTTTTGGCAAAACCATACCTCATCAAGGTAGGGAATATTATTTTCTCAGAATGCTCTATTATGCCCTTTTCCATGCATTTAATGTTCATGTAGTTTAGGGTATGTAAATTTATATTTTAGGTGCAGTTCTCTTCTGAAAGTCTCCAAGTTTTCTTTTTTATTGTCTGTTTTTCTTGTGTCTTTTTTTTAAAGATTTATTTATTCATGCATATAAGACCTGGGGTACAGGCCAGATGTGCGGGAGGTGAGAGAATTCACCAGAGACGGAGCGGGGAACAAAACAGGCAGACTGACTGAACTACACTGCTGAGGGAAGCAGCAGGTGAGATGGGAGAGGTCTGCCACGCCGGGTGGGTATCTCCGTGGCCCGCAGAGATCGAACCCTAATTTCAGAGGCTGCGGACAGCTTCACAGCAAGGCGCTCAACCACCTGTGCCCCCAGGGAGGCCTCCTGTGTCTTTTAAAAGATTTTATTAAAGTACTTGCCTGCAAATTCCTGTATCTGAATCACCTATAGTCTGTTAAACTTGTATTTCTTTCTTTCTTTGTGCAGTCCTTTTTCCTGGCATGATGATTTTTGTAAAATTTTATTAGAGCATCCCTCTTTTATTTGGTTAAGCAGATAAAGAATGATTATCTTATTTAAAAGTAGAACTGATCTGGGACTGACTTACCACTTTGGTAATGCTAAATTCTTTCTTTTTTCTTTTATTGATATAACATTGATTTATAACACTGTATGAATCAGAGGCCTAGGTTTACGCCTCTTCAGGTGTAAGTTAACATACCACCCATCACCAAGTCACTCTGTTTTTACCAGAGGTAAATCCAAGAACATAGTCCCATGATTTTTGAAATTGAAATCCTGGTGTATTCACTGGGTCCCTTTCCTCTGGCATAACCCAAACTTAATTATTAGTTTTTAGAACATTGTAAGATTGCCAAAAACTCGATTTTTCTTTCCCCCAGAATATATCAGTTTATTTTTCAGCCTTCCTATTCCTTCCTACTATTGAATTCCACAGAGTCTTCGGGAGGAAAAATGCTCATGAGTTTGAGACTCCCGTACCACCAATTTTTTCTGTATCCCCAATGCTAATGTTAATCTGTTAACTGTTCCCCAGAGGTGAACCACTGTTTGGTCAAAGCCTGGATCTCAGTCTTCTGCATTTTGATCAGAGTTTACAATTACTACCAGAAAGTAATTATAAAATATCATCTTCTCTCTCCCATGTCTCCACCATCCAGAATCTTGTTCTGTGTAGTCCTCATTACTTTCCTGCCTTTAAGTGAAGTCACTTTTATTATACCTTGGGGGACATTGGCCTGCTACAAAGTAAAACACCCTATGTTCTTTAGTTGAAACTTTAATATGCAGATACAAAATCCATTGTAACTATAATAAGTTATTATAATATTATAATTTAGTAGACAAAAGTGACATAGATGAATGTCAGTGACTGACAACAGAGTTCTGAACAGCAGCATAAATCCTTGAAAACTAGTTTTGTGTGACATGAGTTATGAGTATAAGGTGATATATCACTTAACTTTTCAATAGAGATATGCAGAACTATTTTAATATGCCAAATTCCAGAAAAGCATGTGTGAATTTGTACTATGTCTGAGGAGAATAAAATTGAGGAGATCCTCTAACTGAATGATTAAAAATAATACATCATTAATCTGAGAAGATTAATGACAGATTTTTTTTTACAATATAAAAATACAATTTTATAATATAAAAGATACAGAAGTCATGGGAAGGGTGTAAGTTAGGTAAAGTTCTGCTTAAGGTATATTTTGCTGAGTGGAGAAAAGGCTTCAAATGTATTGAATATTCACAGTGATGGGAAATGAAGACAGTTATTTTCATGAAATTAGGAGCAAGATAAAATATATCCCTGACCCTGTTGTTCCTGTTGCTGCTGCTGTGTTTTCTTGTGGAGATCTTTGTTTATCCTAATGGAGAAATACCCAAAATTAGTGAGAACTGACTTAAAATTAGAAATGATGATGTAAGAGCACCACAAAGAAAATATTTTAAAACACAGTTATATGTACAAATTAATAGCTTTGCAATATACCAGAAATAAACTAAGACTATTAAAGGGAGTAAAATGCTAAATGCTACAGGATAAAAAAAACAATTACAAATAAATTTTATAATAAATGCAACACAGCCATATGATAAATATTACAGAAATTATTTTACATAAATGGAGAAAATTACCATTTTATTAAAAAATGCATGAAGTAAATATTGTGGGAAAAATCAGTTTACAATTCATTCATTGTTTAACTTGACAAATTTATTTAAAGTTCCTCTGTAATTTATCAAGCTGATTCAATAAATTGAAGAGTAGGTTAATCAATGAAATATCAATAGTTATAATTACAATAAGGTAAAGACACCACTACACACAATAAAATACAAAAGGCAGAGAATTTTAGTATAAGAATACAATGTGAAAATGAAACAGAAAGGCAAAAAACAGAGTACATAGAGTTGAAAATTTGATGCGTGGGAAGGATAGCATTTTGAATCCTTAAGGAAATGTTGGCATTCCTCATAGTGTGATTTATGTAACAACAATCATAAACACGATTATTTTGTGTGGTTCAGAGAACAATTTAAATTTTAAAAACTATGTGTTATTTTAGCTTACATAAGAAATTTATATAAGAAGTGCCTCAACTAACCTATATATACCACGAAATTATGAATTATGTACAGACAAGTCTATATCGAAAGGGAAGTTAAAACTGCCTTAAATCAAATATTCAACAAATTATTGTTCAAGTGACATACAAATATGCTGAAGTGGTGAAAATATATCCAAATGAGAAAGTTTTAGACACTTTATTGAAAGAAGTTATGCTGAACAGCTGTATTTGCAGAAATTTTGAGTTAGGAACTTAATTCAGAGTTTATGTCAGGTAAGTTCCAGAAGCAATTAGTTACAAAACATATTAATAATATACCAAAAATTAGCAAAACATATAGGTGACTCCTATTAGAGTCTTGGGAAAAGGCAATATTTTTAGACAACTGAAACTCATGAGGAATGCAGAAAAAATTATATAGATCTGTATTTTACCCTTAAAACATTAAAATGTATTTTCTGAGAAGAAATATCATGAGCATAGTTAAAATAAAAATATAAAATTTATGATGAAATAATTGCCACATATCAGTGAAGAATGATTTATATTGATGTAAAGAGTCCCTAAAAATGATGAAATAACATGGGCAAAGGCTATGAAAAGGTTATTCACACACAAAATACAAATGAAAATAAACATACAATAACATACAAAAGATAATTCTGCCACACAAGAGATAGAAAATTCAAAATGATAAAATACCATTTTATGAACAATAATAGGAAATACTCCATTTTAAATAATGTGTGAGGAGTGGTATGGAAACATATATAATTTCATATATATTCGCATATGAAATTGTTTTTGCAAGCTGGAATGGGTGTACAAATACTGAGATATAATTTTTTACTTTATACATTCTATGTTGTGGTATACTTTTGAATTTTTTTTGGTATTAAAATTTTAAAATCTTACAAAAGACTTAAGAAAAAGGGTTAGCACATGAACCAACTCTCAGAAAAGTGTCACATAAATACAAGAAAAGGAACTAAGCCTTACTTAAAATCAATTAAGTGCAAACTGAAACAATTAAATATCAATTTAAAGGTTTCTCAAAGACCTGAAATCTCAAGAATATGCAATATTTTATAGCTTGGTGAAAAGAGAATAATTTTATAACAGTGAAAGGGTAAACTGAGTTCCAATTTCAAGAAGGCAATTTAGCAACATGTATAAAACTGAATTTTATTTTTCTGATTTCTGATTTTTAGAGTACATTGATTGTACTTATGCAAAACTAGTAGGACAATATGGAGATATCTATCATAGCATTTTTGTGTTGTGCTTTTTTTTTCTGCTTTTGGATTAATTTTTATTAACCTAAAATTCACATAATAAAAATTTACCATAATCATCATTTTAAAGTATACAATTAAATGAGTTTTAGTTTACATGTTCAGCATTTATAATCATTGTTTTCTAATTCCAGAACATCTCCATCATCCCAAAAAGAAAACTGATATCATTTAGAAGTCAATCTCAATTTTCACTTCTTATCATTTCCTGACAGTTACTTTCTGTACCCCAAACTAATGAAAATAATATCTCCAATCTAATAAAAAGAATCTATGGAAAATCCATGGCTAACATCATAACTAATGATAAAGGATTGACAAATTCTTCTGATTTCAGAAACAAAAACTAGTCTTTATTAGATTGGAGATATTCTACTTCCTTTCTGTATGGTTTTGCCTTCCTTTTTCATTCTCAGAAATGGAATCATACGATATGTTCCCTTTGTGTCTGCTTCCTTCATTTAGCATTATGTTCCAGTATATTTCCATACTCTAGCAGGTATCAGAGCTTCATTCTTTTTATGGCTGCATAATATACCACAGTATGGATGCAGCATATTTATTCTTTTTTTTGTTGGTGAATGTTTGGGTTGTTCCACTTTTGGTTATTGTGAACAATGAACATGCTTCTGTGAACTTTTGAGGAACTGCTTACTTGATTTCCTCAGCAGCTTCACTGCTTTACATTCCCATCAGCAATGTCTAAGGATATCTGTTTTGCCAAATTTTAGCCAGCATTTGTTACTTTTGTTTTGATTAGGATGGTTTATTTGTTGTTGTATCACTGTGGTTTTGATTTACATTTCTCTAATTTCTTTATTTGGAACATCTTTGCAATTGCTTATTGTGCAGGTACTTGATGTCTTTCTTGGAGAATATTCATTGTCCTTAGCTAACTTTACAAATTGAGTTGTTTATCTTTTTATTGTAGAGTTGTAAGAGTTCTTTATGTATTCTAGATATTGGATTCTTATCTGAATTGCAAATGCTTTCCATTTTGTTGATTACATATTTACTTAACAGTGTTCTTAAAAACTCAAATGTTTTTATTGTGATAAAGTCTAAATTATCATTTTTTTTCTTTTGTGGCTTGTGGTTTTGGTGTTATAGTCAATAAATGGTCTCCTAAGGTAAGATCATGAAGATGACCATTTATATTTCTAAGAGTTTTAAAATTTAGTGCTTTCAGTTATATCTTTGATTCATTTTGATTTAATTGTGGTATTACATGTGAAGTAGGTGTCAAGTTTCTTTCTCTTGCATGTAGATAACCAGTTGTCCCAACATTATATTTTGAATATGAATTTTTGGCCATCATTCTTTGTCTTAGTGTGAGCTTGGAAATCTCAAAAATCAATTGACCATAGATATATGGAAATACTTTTGATGTTCAATTCAGTTCCATTGATTTGTATGACAGTATAATACTGTTTTGATTACTGTAGCTTTGTAGTAAGTTTTGAAGTCAAGACTAATTCTTTTTCCTGAACTCAGAAGAATTTGTCAATCCTTTATCGTTAAGTATGATGTTAGACATGGATTTTCCATAGATTCTTTTTATTAGATTGGAGATATTTTCTATTTCTGGTTTGTTTTGTGTTTTGGTTTTTTCTTCATGAAATGATGCTGGATTTTGACAACTGCTTTTCTGCTTCTACTGAGTTTTTTTTTTTTTTCCACTTCTTTATTCCATTACTATGGTTTATCACATTGAATGCTTTTTATATTGTGACTCAACCATACAAATTAAATCCCAGTTAATTACAGTGTCTATTCCTTTTAATATGTTGTGGGAGTCAGTTTGTTGTTGCTTGAAGGATTTTTGTTTCAATATTCATGAGGGGTATTTATTTGTGCTAGATGTTGTTTTTTTCTCCTGTGATTTCTTCTTTGATCTATTCATTACTCCACAATATTATGGGATGATTAGTATCGCACCTCCCCCAACATAAAAAATAGAAATTGTAACACTTCTATTACAGAATGTGACTTCATTGAAAAATAGGGTTGTTGCAGATGTAACTAGTTAAAATAAGATGAGGTAGGCTGGACTCCTATTCAAAAATGGCCAGTGTCCTTATGGAATGGTAGTCTGATGAAGACAAACACATTGAACTTGTCTTATGATTTTGAGGCACTGTTTGTATTAAGTAGATACAATTTATAAATTGACAAAGATTGCCAGGTGATATCTGAAATTTCAGAGGCAAGGAAGAATTCTACTACTAATATCACAGGAAGAATAGCTCTTTCTATATGCCAGCACCTTGATTTTATTTTATTTTATTTTTTTAATTTTTTACATCATTGTTCATTTTTAAACAGTATTTGCTTCCCCCCCCTCAGGTGTAGTCCCAATAGAGTTTCCTTTACCACTGCACCCCTGCACCATCACCTCAGTCCCCTGTGCTCCTCCCTCCCTCTCTCTGATCCCTCTCCTTCCTACTCTCCTGCAGGTTGGCTCTGATTTATAATTGTCTGTGTTTGTTTTATTGTGTTTTGTATTGTTATTAGCAACATGGATGGAGCTAGAAGGAATTATGCTCCGTGAAATAAGTCTAAAGGATAAAGGAAAATACCCGATGGTTTCACTTATAGAAGGAATATAGGGGAACCAGATAAGACATCAGTGTATTGTGCCCATTTTTTGACAAGGCTGTTTACTTTGTTTTTGTTGAGTTTCATCAGCTCTTTGTAGATTTTTGTGATCAGTCCCTTGTCAGTAGTATTGTGTGCAAAAACTTTTACCCGATCAGTAGGGTGCCCCTTGTATTGGTTATTGTCCCTTTTGCTGTACAGAAGCTCTTGAATTTGATGTAGCCCCAGCTGTTCATCTTTTCCTTCACTATCTTTGCTTTTGGTGATGTGTCTTTGAAGATTTGACTGAGGTGTATGTCATGGAGTGTTTTGCCTATATTTTCTTCAACATGTTTTTTGGTTTCAGGTCTTATGTCTAGTTTTTCAGTCCATTTTTGACTTGGTTTTTGTGCATGGTCTGGTTTCATTCTTTTGCATGTAGCAGCCCAGTTTTCCCAGCACCATATTGAACAAACTTTCTTTGCAGAAATATTTAATTTTTGGGCCTCCCCGGTGGCTCAATGGGTTAAGCACCACACTATGAAGCAAAATGCAGTCTCTACAGCACGAGTTCGATCCCTGGACAGCCAGAGAGAAATTCACATGGTGAAGCAGACCTCTCCTGTCTCACCCACTGCACCCCTCAGCAGTGTATTTCAGTCAGTCTGTGTTCTGTTCCCCACTATGTCTCTGGTGGATCCTCACACCCCCTTATGTATGGCCTGCACCCCAGCTCTTGTATGCATAAATAAATAAATCTTTAAAATCATATTTAATTTTTAAATAACTGTTTAGGTATTAAAAAGATTTACAAGATTTTTTTTTCACCTTTTAAAAATAATTTTTTAAAAAGTTTTTCATACCATAAAACAATTTTGCTTCAGGAAAAGAATAAATTTAGAAGTTCTTGGTAGTAATAGAATAACTCTCAGGTTTATAAGGAAAACAGAACATGAATTGTTTTCTGTTGTACTAGTGGGTATTTAAGGAACAATGAAAGGATTTTTTCTAACTAGGGAGTAACCTACTTTTTGAAGAAAGTGCAATGTTTGGAACAGTGTTCAGTTATACCTTAAGTGCTGCCAAGTCTAGGATTAGATTGCACATTATTCAGAAACTACCAGAAGATAGAAGATTATTAAGTTAGAGACCAAAGATTATTGCTCTCAGCACAGCAAATGACATGAATAGGGGTGTGTGCCTGTGTTTTATATTAAATTTTTTCTTGAGGTATCCTTGGGGTACATTGTATATGTTTTAGGCTTATAGGTTCACACCTCCTCAAATGTATGTTCCCACTCCGCAACTACCTCCAGGCACCAGTACTACTTCACTTTAGTTCATGGGGCCCATCTTCCCTTTGCTCTCTACACCCTTACTCATTTTGGTATATATGCAAAGAAACATCATTTCATAAAAGTGATGGTACTTTAAAGCAGCGTCTCAGACTCATTTAAAAGGAATTTGTGAGACTAGCAGTTGCATTTTCCAAGCTAAGCCTACATTGAGTAATTAAAAGTGTTATGCACCCGTGTTTGTGATATACATTCTAAATAACCTGAAAGTTAGAAGTAAAGGGTTAGTGAAATGCTTTCCTTAGTATATTTAACTGATAAGGTGCATCTGGCTTGGGCGAGGCTGTCTTCGGGTCCTGGTGATCCTTATTCACATCAGGTTCTAGCTCAGTCTCCTGAATAGGTATTCTTTTTTTTTTTTTAATAAATTTTATTTTTATATTCCCCATACAATTGCAATCCCCTTATTTTGACCCCAATCCCTCCCCTCCCAACCCTCCACCCCCCATAGAGTGTCTCTTGTTCATAGTTTTGTTGATTTTGATATTTTCTTTCTTATATTCTTTTTCCTGGTCCCTTATTTAAGTTTTCTAGATTCCTGCTATGAGTGTGACCATCCGGTATTTTTCTTTTTCTTTCTGGCTTATTTTGCTGAGCATGATCTCTTCCAGCATTCTTGACTATAGTTTGCGGTTTCCACAGTGGTCTAGGGGGGTTAAGCCTCAGTGCTATCACTACCATGGCCTGAGTTTGATCCCTGCCCAGCCTTGGTCGTGGAGTGGAGGGAGGAGTGGAATGGAGTGAGTGGGAATGACATTGGCTATGGGCTCGTCATAGATGGCCTTTATGATGTTGAGGTATGTTCCTTGTATCCCGAGAATTTCAAGGGCATTTATCATAAATGAGTGTTGTTCTTTGCCAAAAGCTTTTTCAGCATCTATTGATATTATCATATGATTTTATATTCCTTTTTGTTGATGTTTTGGATAAGATGGATTGATTTTCAGATGTTCGACCATTCTTGTGTCCCCGGAATAAATCCTACTTGGTCGTAGTGAATAATCTTGTGGATATGTTTTTGGACTGTTAGGTAAAATTACGTTGAGTATTTTTGCATCAGTGTTTGTTAGAGATATTGGCCTGGAGTTCTCTTTCTTTGTGTTGTCCTTGTTTGATTTTGGTATTAGTGTAATGTTGGCTTCATAGAACGTGTTTGGTATTGTCCCTTCCTTCTCAATTTTTTGAAAGAGTTTGTGAGGGATAGGCACTAGTTCGTTTCTGAATGTTTGGAAGAATTCATTTGTAAATCCATCTGGTCCTGGGCTTTTGTTTTTGGGGAGGTTTTGATTACCATTTCAAATTCACAGCTTGTAATTGGCCTGTTTAGGTGTTCTATTTCTTCTTTATCTGGCTTTGGGTGATTGTAAAGTTGTAGGAATTTGTCTTCTAGATGTTGAGCTTGTTTGTATATAACTGTTCATAGTACTTTCTGATTATTCTTTTGATTTCTGCTGTGTCTGTTGTGATTTCTCCTCTTTTGTTTGTGATCCTATTTATTTGTGCTTTCTCCCATTTTTCCTTTGTGAGCCTGGCTAGGGGCTTTTCTATTTTATTTATTTTTTCAAAGAACCAACTTGAAACAGTAATCAAATAATGCCTTGAGACACATGAAAATAGAAATCCAACTTAATAAAATTTAAGGGATTCAGCAAAGACAAAGAGAAGGTTTGAGTGATAAATTTGTATCTTTACAACCAAGAGAAATATCATATAGATAACCTACTTTCACACCTTAGGAAAAATAAAAATGAGTAACAGAATAAGCTCAAAGTTAGTAGAGGGAAAGTAAACAAAATGATAAGAGGACAAAAAAATGAAATAAACTGAAAAGACAATAGGAAAAAAATGAGGATTTTTTTAAAAAAAAGATATGCCAAAGAGACAAAGCTTTAGCTAGACTTGCCAAAAAATTGGGATGACCAAATAAAAATAGAAATCAAAGTAGAGATATTATAACAAATACCACAAAAATAAAAATGATCATAACAGACTATTGTGAGGTATGCAAAAAACATAACAACATAATAAAGGTTATATATGACAAGTCCACAGTTCAAACATATGCAACTATGAAAAGTTCAAAGCATTTCCTCTAAGATAAAGAATAAGGCAAGGGTACCCACTCTCACCCTTTTTTATTGAGCATTGTTTTGGAAATTCTGAATAAAAGACAGAGAAAAAGAAAATGATAATTATCCAAACTGGAAAGAAAATAAACATGTTACTTTTTTTTTTATTTTTTGCATGCTTGTTCATTTTTTTTTTTAAGATTTTATTTATACAAGAATTGGGGAACAGGCCAGATGTGCGGAAGGATGAGAGGATTTACCAGAGACAGAGCGGGGAACAGAACAGGCAGAATGAAATACACTGCTGAGGGGAGCAGCAGGTGAGACAGGAGAGATCTGCTGTGCCAGGTGGGATTCTCGCAGGCCATCAGGGATCGAACCTGCGCTGCAGAGGCTGCGGACAGCTTCACAGTGCGGTGATCAACCACCTGCGCCACCAGGGAGGCCCCTTAATCATTTTTAAACAATATTGGCTACCCCCACACCCCCAGGTGTTGTCCCCATAGAATTTCTTTCACCAATGCACACATGCACCATCATCATAGTCCCCTGTGCTCCTCCCTCCCTCCCTCCTCCTCCCCTGCAGTATGTCTCTGATTTATAATTGTCCGTTTTTGCTTTGTTGTGTTTTGTACTGTTGTTATTTTTTACACTGATGTCTTATTTGGTTCCCCATATTCCTATTATAAGTGAAACCATCCGATATTTTTCTTTTTCCTTCTGACTTATTTCACTGAGCATAATTTCTTCTAGCTCCTTCCACGTTGTTGTGAATGGCATGAGTTTATCTTTCTTGATTGCTGAATAATATTCCATTGTGTATATATGCCACATCTTCTTGATCCAGTCATCTATTTTTGGGCATTTGGGTTGTTTCCAGGTTTACCTGTACAGAAGAAAATACAGGTAAAACATTACAAGACATACATCTTAGTAACATCTTTAAAGACTCATCACCCAAAGCAAAGAATGTCAAGGAAAAAATAAACACCTGGGATTACATCAAACTCAGAAGCTTCTGCACAGCAAATGAGACATTAGCCAAAACAAAGAGATACCCTATTGATTGGAAAAAAATTTTTGCACTCCATACAACTCATAAGGGATTGATCACAAAGATATACAACTCACAGGACTCAACAAAAACAAAGTAAACAAACCAGTCAAGAAAGGGGCACAAGAACTTAAAAGACATTTCTCCAAAGAGGAAATGGCCAACAGGCATATAAAAAATGTTCAACATCCTTGATCATCAGGGAAATGCACCTTGATTTGAGACTTCTGGAGCTATGACACAATAAACTGCTGCTGGTTTGAGTTTGTGGCATTCTTTTATAAGCAGCTCTAGAAAACTCATAGTGTTTATTTTACAAATATATTAAGAAGAAATTGACAAATATAATGTTATATATGTAAACTGTGCAGTATGACAATTTGATAAACATGGAATAATTGCCAAGATCGAGATGATTAACATATCCCCCACCTCACATAATTAATGTGTGTATCTTGTGAGAACACTTAAGATTTACCCTCAGCAATTTTCAAGTGCGCAACACAATACTATTATTAACTGTAGTAAGCATTCTATATTTTAGAGCATCAGACCAATAACTAAAAGTTGATACTCTTGACCTATATTTCCCCTACACACAGCTGGTGACAATCATCATTCTATTCTGTTTCTGTGAAATTGTCTTTTTAAGAGATTCCACATATATTGGGCCTCCCTGGTGGCGCAGCGGTTGAGCGCTGGGTTCCGAAGCTGCCCGCAGCCTCTGCAGCGCCAGTTCGATCCCCGGCTGCTCCCCGGCCACCAGAGGAGGGTCCCACATGGCGCGCAGACCTCTCCTGCCGCCCGCTGCTCCCCTCAGCAGTGTACTTCGGTCCTTCTGCCTGCTCTGCTCCCCGCTCTTGCTCTGGTGAATTCTCTCACCCTCCCGCGCTTCTGACTGTACCCGGTGCTTGTATAAATAAATAAATAAATATTAAAGGAAAAAAAAGAAATGGCGAGCATTAAAAAAAAAAAAAAAAAGAGAGATTCCACATATAAGTAATACCAAACAGTATATGTCTTTCTGAGCCTGGTTTAATATAGTCAGCATAGTGACTTCCGTTTCACACATGTTGCTGCAAATTCCTATTTTATGGCTAAACAATACTACACTACATAGACATCACATTTTCTTTATTCATTCAGTCAATGGACATTGAGGTTGTTTCCATACCTTGGCTATTGTGAATAATGCTGCTGTGAACATCTGAGAGTTGATGTATCTTGAGGCATTGATCTTATTTATTTGGATTTATAACCAGGAGTGGGATTGCTATATTGCTATATCATAATTTCCATGTTTGGAAATTTTTTGAATCACCCTCTTATTTATAATTTAATCCCATTTGTTTCTAGAACATGTTTGTAATTAATCTTTTTAAACAGTGAGATGAGTTTTGTGACCTAATATATGGTCTTTGAGAGTAGTGTTCCATGCATGTTAGAAAAAAGTGTGTATATTGTTATTGTTGGGCGGATTATTACATAATCATCTGTTAGTTCTAGTTGGTTTTTAGTGTTATTTAAGTCTTCTAATGCCTTTCAGATTTTGTGTCTATCTTTTTCTATCCACTGCTGAAAGTGGAGTGCCGGTGTCTCCAAGTGTTACTCTTGAACTTGCTCTTTCTCCCCTTAAATCTCTCAATTTCTGTTTGTGTATTTGGGGATCTCTTTTTAGCCACACTGTATTTATAACTGTTACATACTCTTGATGTAATTACAAACTTATCATTAGATAATATCCTCTTTTGCCTCCCCTAAGAATTTTTGTTCTAATACCTATTTTGTTTGATATTTATAATAGACAAACAAACCAGCTCTCTATTAGTATTTGCATAGAATGTCTTTTAGCATATTTTTATTTATTTCCTATTTGTTCCATTGAAGTAAGGTTATTCTCTTGTAAATAGTGTATGCATTCGCCAATTATTACAACCAACAAAAATATGAAGGGATATTTTATAGTCAATTTTATGAATGTCTATTTGAATATTTTGATCAGCATTGATTAACTACATAGTAGGAAAATGGAAGGTATTTCCATTAAAAGCAAAAATTTCTAAAACACAAGAGATGAAAGTAAGGTAACATACAGATAGTAAATGTTTGGAAAAGAAAAAAAAGCAAGAATGTAGGGTGAGAGCAGCAAAGAAAAATGACAGATGTTGAGACCAAGTGTTCACATTAAAGCAGGCATACTCTGCTGTTGACTAATGCCAAGGGGAGTCCTTTGTGGGATTCTTCAAAAGTAAATTTTTGGAATATGAACAGACTTGCCACCTGGCCAATGACAATGAGAACTTGCTAGCTGTGGTGATTAAAATGATGGGCGACTGCATTCTATATCTGTATTTTGGCTGAAATAAAAAAAATGTATCATTGATTTGTGTGATTTTTCTATTCCATTTCATAAATGCTAGCAATCATAAGAAGATCAATTTTACAACTTGTGAAAAATGTGGTATACTATGGGGAGAACTGAGCAGATAGGAATTTCTAACACCCTATGTACTTACTATACATAAAAAAATAACTAACCCTTGGTAACTATAGAATCTGTAAGGAAGAGAAGAGAACTGAAGGTGCATGTCTATTGACTATCTGTTTGGGAAGCCAGATGTTTTGTTCTTTCTGCTATTAGATTGCATTCCTGATCTTATCACTGTCTTTTACCTTGTTGCTACAAGGATGACTCAGATTATTCTGTAAGAAAATGTGATCTCTAATTTTGTTTCTTGCATGTATTAACAACAGTTACTATTTTAGAAATTAAAGAATAGTGGACTAAAGACAGAACTATGATAGTTCTTATACGATACTAAAAATCCTTGGAGTTCATCTTAATGTAGTTTGTTAGAATAGATATATATTATTAGGAAATAAAATATATATTCAGAAAGCTTTATAACAGTAAATTTTGCTTTTAAATTTATGGAATACTTAAAATATACAAAAATCATAAACAAAATAAATATGGCAGATTAAATGTATACATTAATTTATGGTTTTTCTTTAAGCTCCAGAAAAATTTTACTAAAGAAAAATATCCACTGTGGGCACAGCAAAAAGAACAAGTCAATAAAACATGGGTATAAAGCAAGTGGGTGAATAATGACTTATTTAGCAAATAAGAGAATAAAATCTAAGTCTGCAGAAGAGTGGAAGGATGGGGATAGAAAAAAAAACGTTCATTTTATGAGGTAAAAATCCTAGTATAGTTCACCTCTGGAAGTAGGGAATTAGAGAGGAAATGAGGTGATGGGATGCTGGCCCTTGAGAATAGCTGGTTAATTTCCTCATCTCATGTTCCAGCCAAAGTTCCTAGGAGACTAACATTCCTTCACGACTGCAAGGGTTGGGAGACTGTTAAGGGATTGACTGTAAAGACATTTCAAAAAGGGATTGTTTGAGAGATAGCTGTCTTCTCCTTAGTACAAGTGTGGGAGAAGCAGGATTCTATCCATTTTTGAAAAAACAAACACTTGTATACCACATATAGTGTCTGTTTGGGGAAGCACATTGCTAACAGCAACAAAAACCTGATTTAAGGGTGGTCGAGATAGAATGGAAACTATGAAAAATGAATATGACAAATACATTTTTTTAAGATTTATTTGTTTAATATTTATGCATACAAGAACCGGGATGTAGACCAGAGGTGCGGGGGCAAGAGGATTCACCAGAGACAGAGTGGGGAGCTGAAGAGGTGGATCTATTGAAATACACTGCCAAGGGGAGCAGTGGGCGAGACAGGAGAGATCTGCTGTGTCATGTGGGTCAGCTCCCCGGTGGGGGATCGAACTCATGCTGCAGTGGCTGCCAATAGCTTGATAGTGCTGAGACTTAAGCCCTTACGCCACCGGGGAGGCCCTGGCAAACACATAATCTTACTGAGGAGGCAGGAAAAATACTGAGAGTTAACTTTTGAAATGTGAGTTTTAAGAGTAAATTTGAAAGAATATACATAACATACTCTTACTGGTACATATTTTTCTCAAGCAGTTCTAAAATTACAAATATACTATAATTGAACAAATAAATAAAACGAGGGTAATAAGAACCAGGTCTCCCACCATTGGAAGGAAAAGGAAAAACTGGACACAATCAGGATTACAGTTGATCAGACCAATAGGAACTCATTTTCAATTTAATGTCTATACAAATATATAAAGAAACATATGTAATTGTGTATGACTATGTATTCATGGACTATTAGACATCAGCTATTTTTTAGATCTCTCAACTGAGAAAGCTAGAATCAGTGATTTCTTGCACAGGTGGCTAAGGCCTGCACCACGGAAGGGAAGTACACTATGAGCATCCTATATTGTCAGAGAGCAAGGAAGTAGCCAACCTATGAGAACGCCGATGGCAAAATCTGGAACAACTGATCAACAAAACAAAGGCAATATTTTATCATATTTCAAATAATAAAATCTGAGTGCATGATAATATAAACGATGGAATAAATAAATTGGAATAGATGACAGATGAAATTCAAATAATATGCATAGATAATGCTCACTCCATGTTATATAATATCACAACACACAAACTGAGGGATAGATTGCAAAACACCTGATCAGAACTCTTCAAAAGTGTCAAGATCATGTAAAACCTTGGAAAAATTGAGAAGTGGTGAGAGGCAAGAGAACTCTAAGGAAACAGGATGACTAAATGCAATGTCATTATAATGGATTCCATTTTGAACAGTAAAAAACAGCATAGAACTGGTGTCATCTAAATAAAGGCTGTGATATACTTAATAGTATCATATTAATTCTACTAGTATAGTATTGTTTTTTTTTTTTCAATTTTGGGAAATATGCTGTTGGTTATCTATGATGTTAATTTTGGAGGAATTCGAGTGAAAGGTATACAAGAAGTCTCTGTACTATCCTTGCAACATTTTTTGGTAGCTCAAATTTTTCCAAAATAACAAAATGAAAATATTTAAAGCAGGGTGGGAGAAACCTGTGTTGGGAGCTGTTGTATTCGGAAGTCAGGGAATTACTTATGGTGAATGTTATAAATGCAAAAGAAATTTATTTGAGGTAAAGGAGTAAAGCGTGGCAATCTGGGGTAAGATAAATGTCAGAAAAACAACAGAGATCCAAGTACCTAGAGTGAAGGGAGAAGGAGAAGAACAATATTAAATTCCACATACCAATGAATGAGTGAGAGCTGATCATATAAAGTCTTTTGAAATGATAATTTCTTAGAAGTTTTATGTTGAGAGATGATAAGCCAATAGAAGGTTTTGAACAGAGAGGTACTATTACAGGCTTTATAGTTTTAAGTTTATTCTACTGACTATGCTGGTGAGAACAGTACAGAAAAGCAAGAATAGAGAAGGAAAACAAGATATAAACTATTATAGTAATGCAGAGGAAAGATGGTTTTGTTGGGCAGTTGTGGCAATGATGTAGTTTGCATATATCTTGTAGATAGTGCGAACAGAAGTGGTTTCTGGACGGAAGGAGGGTAACAAAAGAAAATAGAGAGAAAGGATGATGCCGATATATTTGGTTTAAGCCACAAAAAGTGAAGAGTTGGCATTCATCAAGACAGGAGTCTGAGAATGGAAAAGGATATTGAGGGACTGTTTGTAGCCTGAAAATTATATTTCAGTGCAGAGTACCACTCCCAAAATCTACATTTTCAATGTTTTGTTTTTTATATGTCAATGTATTTGAAAAGGTTGCTATTGAGGTACTAAACAAGGGGTTAAATGAATAGAGGGAAGAGGTTCTGATAATTAGTCTTTGGGTATACTGAAGTTTAGATGATAGGGATGTGAAGAATAATCAGGAGAGGTGACTAGTGCAGAGGGGGTTGAAGGCTTGACTCCATGTGAAGAATGATTCCAGGAGGGAAAGAGCAGCTTTGTTTGTTTTTTTCTGATAAATTGTATGCAGTGATGATTCCTGGATTGCCTCTGTCACCTACTGCTGACTTTAGACACACGCTGTTTTTGTGGATTCATGTGGGCTAAAATCCAGGTTGAACTGCATTTAAGGAAATATAGAAGAATGAGAGGTAGCAAGCTCCAGAAATGTCTACATTTTCTATTTACATATTTATATAAACTATAATGCCACAGTAGTATGATTATTTCAACAATAGTAGAGAATGTATCCAAGTATTTTAACAACATTCTAAAAATAATACTCCCAGAATTAGTATTAAGATGCTTTATATTAGGTTAAGATGCTTTATATTTAATGAAAACACGAAATACTAATTCCAAATGCACTAAGTGAAACAGGAGGATTTAACCAAACCTAACATTTAAGTTTAGGGTTGATGCTTAACCTTGAAACCCTATTTCTAAAGCATTTTCTGTGAAGTAGATGATAACAAACATGAGCCTCTCTTAGTACAATTCACAATTTATATGTAACTTGAATAGCTTGGTCACTGTATCATTGGAAGAAGAATTGCATAAAGTAACAAGTAGATAATAACAAGAGATTCGACTGGATACCACATATCACTAAAGCATTATATTTGCTCAAGACATACTATAATCTTGACATATTTTACAAAAAAAAAAAAAAAAAACTGGAGCAAAGATTGTAAATGCCTAAGGCATTTCACTAGTTAACTCTAATATGCACAATGTTTGTGAGTATTTTAACTCATGTTCTTTTTTTTTTTTAAGATTTATTTATTTAGTCATTATTTATTTATTTACTTATACAAGCACTGCGTACAGTCAGAAGCGCGGGAGGGCGAGAGAATTCACCAGAGCCAGAGCGGGGAGCAGAGCAGGCAGAAGGACCGAAGTACACTGCTGAGGGGAGCAGCGGGCGGCAGGAGAGGTCTGCGCGCCATGCGGGACCCGCCTTCAGTGGCCCAGGAGCAGCCGGGGATGGAACCCGCGCAGCAGAGGCTGAGGGCAGCTTCGCAACCCAGCGCTCAACCGCTGCGCCACCGGGAAAGCTCTTAACGCACATTCTTAATCCTAATGATTCATTTACTTAACGAGCTGATTTACAAAATGAAACAAAACTTATTTTCACCTTGACTGTTCCAAGAAAACTAACTTCAGACCCCATAGATTCGCTTATGACTTAATCTTTATACTAAATATGCTAAGAGAACTATTCTCAAAAAAGCTGAATACTGGACACCTCCACTGAGCTGAGTGAATCAGGATAGTTATTACTCATATTGGAAAGGAGTAAGCAGATCAGGAGAACAAATGCTTTGATAGCATATTCAAAGACATGGAAATACTATTTTAATAAATACATAGAGATCCTAATGTTGTAGATGTGTTGATGGAGATGCATTTGTAACTCCAGATGCTGCATAAAACAATTACCATAGACTTGTTAACACTAAACTGCATCTTCAATTTATTTTGGAAAGAAAAATTTAAATTTGTAGGTTATTAAAAACCATCATTATGAAAAAAGAAACACAGCTTTGGGATAAAGATCACATATACACGCTCCCACACACATGCACACACTTTTCTCCAGAAAACTCAAGTAGTGGCAGAATAACAAAATCCTATTTCATGAAACATTATTTTGACATCAGTGCTTTGGTAATTCCTGATGTTTCTCTTGACAATAACTCAGATTGTTGCAATAAAGACTGTATGTTTGATTATTTGGATACCTGTCATGCATAACTAGAGGGTGGCTATAAAAAACAGGATTAATCAAAGTAGGATTATAATTTTCTGCAACACCTGTTTCGACCAGCTGCCTCTGATTGTAGATTCTATTCCTCTAGTCCTCCCAAATTACACAATAAAGCAATTTAGAAATCAGTGGAGAGTCCGGTGTCACTGTGCCAGAATGGAAGTCAAACATTAGAGCAGAGGAACCTTTGAGCTACCTGATTTAATTTGTTTAGATTATTCCAGAAAGAGAAGAGAAAGCAGATGACATAAAGTATTGGAATGTCCCTAAGATTTTATCATTTAAAGTATTTATACCATTTGCTTTTTTTTTTCTTGATTGTTTAATTCAATTTCATTTGAGAAGTAACTCTGACCACTTGAGAAGTACACTGAATATATAAGTGAAGTGTGTGGGGCACAATTTCAGTCCTGAAGAAGTTTACCGTAATGTTTGAAATAGCCGTTTAACAGATATATCAAGTATTCAAGTTCACTTGTACTAGACATTTTAGAAGAGAACTATGAAGAGGATAGGTAAGATTTCTTATGTGTGTTTTACGACCCACACTGAACTGGATGTAATACCTAGAAGCATTTTTGGTTGCTGACATATGATTGAAGAAACCGAAGGTTCACTATAGCAAATAATGTAAAGTATATCAAAATATACTGAAGATTTCTGCCATATGTATCTGATCTCCTGTATATATTATTCAAGCATCTGTATATATCTGTATGTAAAAAGAGAGGTACATGTACATTATATCTATTGGCAGAATACCCATGCATTTTAATTAAAAAAATCCACATCCTTTTCATATGCTTTTAACTTTCATAATGTTAACATGTTACCCTTCAGTTTATCTTTTTTATTGGTTTCTTTGTGTTTCATGAATTAATTTAATTTGGAGGTAAACAATATTCTCAAGTGCCTAAACCTACTCTTCTGATATGAATGACATTCATATTCTTACACTTTGAAATATAGACTAATATGATTAAAGATCTTTTAATATGATTAAAATGCTAATTAACTAGTTAACAAAAATGATTGTCAAAGAGATACATACAGTCATTCACTGAGCAAAGAAGATTTTACTTTAGCTCATTAGACTAGTATTCAGTATGACTTCGATTATAAAATTATTCCTCCATTTTGTTGATTAGTCTCACACGATAAAAATGAAAAAGTGTCCTTTGTATAAATGCATTTAGAATTCTTGATCTTTATAGTCACAAGTGCTGTGGACAATGAATTCATTTAATTGTGAATTGAAAACATAGGGTTGCAGTTTAAAATGTAATTTAGAACAAGATTCAGAAAACTGAGTTTTTAGTTCTACTTTATTTTTAGAAATTAGATTGATGATGGGATTTTAGTTCTATAAATGTTCTAATTCACTGTTAAGATGAACAATTTGGAGTCCATTTTATACTTCTCATTTATGGGAACTTGTCAATTAATATTAAATATTAGTAAAAGTTAACAGGCTATAACTAACTTTCTTCAAATGGGAATTAGTAATGTAGTATGTTTGGACCTGTACGGGCAGCATATACTTAGCCTAGTTGTTAATTACAAATTGCCTTAGGGAAAATCCTTGGGTATAATGAAAGAGAACTGAACCCCAAGTTGGAAAACCACTATTCTTGGCTTCCTCTTTTACTTTCATGTTCTTTCATCATACACTCTGCCAATATTTAGTGAGTTCCCTTTCAGTGCAGTACACTTAGTCAACACAGTGTGTGTGTGTGTGTGTGTGTGTGTGTGTGTGTGCAGAGCTGTGGTTTCCTTAGGTGTGAAAAATGAAGGACCGAACTTAAGGTTCCCTGTATTGTACATGGTGAACTAAAAAGAATCGCCATCTTTCAAATCTTATTGAGAGGTTGAAACATAATAATGTGCTTGCGACTCCCAAAAATTCATATGTTCTGATGAGGGATCCATGCAGAGACTATATTAAATGAATTTCTAGAGTTTTATATGAAGGAGAGGAAATACAGAATATTGCATGTGAGTGTGCACACACAGAGAATACACTCTCCATGTCTAAAATGATAGGTTTTTAACTATCATCAGATGACATACTATCATTTCATAGATTTCTTTTTAAGTTTGTTTTCTTTTATTCAAGCATTGGCTTTGTCTCCTACATCCATAATAATGTTTAGAATATCAAATAAAAAGACAAAAGTTCAACTGATTGACAATGATTCATAGAGATCAATCAGGATCTGTGTGATTGACAAATCAATTAGCTCATTCCTATAGTCTCCAGAAAGATTTACCTCAAAATTTCTGTGCATTCAAGATTTTTACCTAATACTCCATCTTTCTTTCCAGCAAATCACATCTTTTCAGTTTCAATGAAGATCATAATCTATAAGTAAATGTTTTCTCAAATTCTTAGGTATGCCATACTTTGCTGATGTAGTATTATTATGTACTAATATTCATGTAATTGTAATAGTGTTTCACAATTTCCAGGTTTTAAATGTATTCAAATTAATGTAGTGTAGAATTCTTTTTTATGTAAAAGTTCTCCAACAATTCAAAAGAGCAATCTTCCTCACTTATTGAAAACTTTAGATTCTCGTCATACTAACTCTCTTCAATACTTTTGTTGCTCTTTGTTGTGTGTTTTATATTTTATTCATTTTTTTTAAATCTCAGACAATAATCATTGAAAATTTGAGGGAATTCTCTAACACAAAAGAACTGGAGGTTAAAAAAGGAAATTTGGGGAAACATAATACAGAAACTAAAGGCAATTTCAAAAATAAAATCACTAAACTTAGACAATCAAGAGATGAACAATGTAACCACAAAAAAAAGAACAGAACAAGAATTGTTTTTCCTTATTTGTTCTTCCCTTAGCTTTCTTAGTTTGACATTTTGCATTTTTCATACTCTTATTTCCACCTTCTACCATTCCTTTACCCTTTTGACCTCTCCTTATCCCTCTTAATCTCAGATGACCAACTTCATTTATTATTGTCTATTCCTTTTTATAAATATTTGCTTTGTTAATTCTATGCTCTATAAACATAAAATATTTGGATTGTGACTTGCTTTATTGCATGTAATTCCTTCCAGCTCCTTCCGCATTGCTTTAAATGGCAATATTGCCTTTCTTTCCCTATGACTGAATAATACTCCATTGTGTAGATATAATATTTCATCTTAAGCCGTTCCTCTGTCAATGAATATTTAAGTTGTTTCAATGTCCTAACTATTGTAAAGAGTGCTGCAAAAACATTTGAGTTGATGGTTTCGTGTTCAGGTGACATTGCTAGGTCATATGGTATTTCCATTTGTAGTTTTTTAAGGCAAATCCAGATCCCATTCCAAAATGACTGTACTAGTTTAAATTCCACCAACAGTGTAATAGTTTTCCTATTTCTCCATATCATCTCCAGCACTTGTTGGGAGTCTTTGTAATATATGCCATTCTAACAGGGGTGAGATGATATTACACTGTGGTTTTGGCCTGCACCTTCCTTATTAAAAGCAATAATGAACACTTTTTGATGTGTCCATCTGTCCTCTGGATATCCTCTTTGGTGAGTTATCTGTTCAGATCTGAAGGCCATTTATTAGTTGTCCTGTGTGTTCCTTTATTGTTAAATTAATTTTTTTAGATATTCTATGTATCAACTCCTTGTCAGTTGTGTAATGTGTGAATAATGTTTCCCATTCTGTAAGATGTGTTTTTAATCTCCTTATATCTTTACACTGTGTAAGTTATTAAATTTGAGGTAACTCACTATTTTTGCCTTTATTTCCCTTCTATAGGAGTTGAGCCTCCGCAAACATCTTTATTATTGATTTCATGAAATGTATCGATACTTTCTTCTCTATTTTGTTGTTGTAGTTCTTATATCTAAATCTTTAGTCCATTTGGAATATGTTTTTGTGTGTGGAGCTAGAGAGTGATCCAATTTCATTCTTTTATGTGTGGCTGTCCAGCTGTCTTAGCACCATTTGTTAAAGAGACTCTTTTGTCTGTTTCACAAAGTATGTTCAAGACAATTGTATGGTCAATGACCTTTTATCATGAATGTAGTATTGCTCTACATTTGGACTTATTTCTTCTGGGCTTTTGCTTCTGTTCCACTGGAGTCATGTGTGTATTTGAAGCCATTACTTTATTGATTTACTTACTGTTGCTTTATAATGCAGTTTTAAAGTCAGTAGCTTGATGCATCTGTTTCTTTCCTTTTTTCCCCATCAGAATTGATTTTACTATTTGAGGTCTTTAATATTTTATATAGGGGCCTCCCTGGTGGTGCAAGGGGTTAGGCACCGCGTTATGGAGCAATCCGCAGACTCCGCAGCCCGAATTCGATCCCCTGCCGGCCAGGGAGCTACCTACATGGCGCAGCAGACCTCTCCTGTCTTGCCCGCTGCTCCCCTCAGCAGTGTATTTCAGTCCGTCTGCCTGTTCTGCTCCCCACTCTGTCTCTGGTGAATCCTCTCACACCGCCCCCCACATCTCTGGCCTGTACCCCTGCTCTTGTGTGCATAAATAAATCCTTTAAAAATATTTTTATACAAATTTTAATATTTTTCAATTTATTTGAAGAATATTATTGGTATTGAATGGAGATTTGATTGTTTAGATATCACTTTGGTAGCATAGTCATTTTGAATATATTAGTGCTCTCTGTCCATGAGCATGGAATGTCTTTCTATCTCCTTATGTCATGATCTACATCCTTTAGTATCAGGTTGTAGTTTTCATTGTATACTGCTTTCCTTATTTGTTAGGTTAATTCCTAGGTGTTAGATTCTCTTGGAAGAGATTGTGAATGGACTAATTTACTAAAGTTCTTTTTCTTTGATTATATATAACAATGCAACTGATTTTTTGTATGTTGATTTTTTTTTATTTTTTTATTATTTTTTTGTGGGACCCTCGCTGGTGGCTGGGAAACGAACTGGCGCTGCAGAGCCTGCGGGCAACCTCGCAGCCCAGCACTCAACCGCTGCACCACCAGGGGAGGCCCTGTATGTTGATTTTTTAACATGTCACTTTGCTCTATCCACTTCTTTTCCAAATGCTTTTGTTGGTTTTCCATAGGTAGTAACATATCACCTACCAGTCATAATATTTTTACTTCTACTTTTACAAACTATGTTCCTTTTATTTCCTGTTACTCTCTGGTTGCTGTAACTAAAATCTCTGATACTAAATTAAGCAGAAGTGGTGACCTTGGGCCTCCTTGTGTTGTTCCTGACCTTAGGGTAACACTAATTTTTTTTCACCATTAAGTATTGGCTGTAGGTTTGTGAGGCTTGACCTTTATTATACTCAGATATGTTCCTTCTATTCTCACTTTGTTTAGAGTTTTAACATGGGTGCTGATTAAATGCTTTCTCGGCCCCTTTTGAAATTATCATATGATTATATTTTCTTTTGTTGATGTGATATATTAAATTGATTTCTATATTAAATTGATTTATATATATTAAACCATTCTTATATCTCCAGGATAAGTCATGATGTACATCCTTGTTATATATTTTTTTAATTTGATTTGCTAGTATTATATTGAAGAATTTTACACAATGTTCAGGGATATCATTCTGTAGTTTTCTTTCCAGTTTATTCTTTATCTGGTTTTGCCATTATAGTAATATTGGTGTCATAAAATGTGTTAGGGAGCATTTCCTCTTCTTGTTTTTTTTTTTTTTTTAAATAATTTGAGCAAGATGGAGAAGTTCTTTTTTAAAGTTTTGATAGAATTTGCTTGTAATGCTGTTTGGCCCTGGGCTTTTTGTTGATGGAGAGATATTTGATTACTGTTTCAATTTCCATGATTGTGATCAGTTTATTCAGCTCTTTATTTCTGGTTTAGTCTTTATATTGATCTAGAAGTGTGTCCAGTTCTTCAAGGTTAATGAATTTATTGTTGTATATTTGTTCAGAGTAATCTCTTACGATCTTTTGTATTTCTGTGCCACTTGTGGTAATTTCTCCTTTCTTCTCTAACTTTGTTTATTAATGTTTTCTCTCCTTTTCTTTGTTAGCCGAGATAGAAGCTTATTGATTTTGTTTATCTTCTTAAATAATTAACTCTTAGTTTCATTGATTTTTTGGTATAGTCTTTTTTGATTTCTGTTTCATTTATTTGTGGTTCCATTTTTATTATTTCCTTCCTTGTATTAAATAGGTCTTCTTTGTTATTCTTTTTAAAGTTGCTAAAGCAACAGTATTAAGTTGTATATAAAAGTCCAGCAGTCCAACAGAAGGTTGGACTTTGTTTTGAAATCCTCTCAGCCACTACATAATTTTTTATTTGGTGAATTCAAACTATTTACAGTTAAAGCAATTATTGAGACATAATGCTTATTACCATTTTGTTAATCTTTTATTTTTTTTCTTAGTTTGTCTTTTTATTTTTGGCATCTTTTATTGTTTAAGTTCCATTTCCATTGTCTTACATATTACTTCTGTTGATTTTTGTTTGAAGATTCTGCTGAGATTAGCTATTTATGTAACCCATTGAACCGTTTCATCTCAAACTTGTTCTGCTGAGCCATATTGTTACTCCCCACCTCCTCCATGTAACAAGTTTTGATTTTTATTGAAGTTCATTCCTTTCCTTCTGTATTGATTTGTCATCTTGCAAGACAAGGTACTTTAGACTGGAATTATTTTTCTTTGATTAGGAACAGTTGCCATTTCCTTCTTCCCTATAAGGTGTTCATTGAAAAGTCCAGACAATCTGATAGGTTACTCTTCTTTATTTGATGGTTTTAATATTCTGTCTTTGTCATGAATTTCCAACAGTTTAATTAAAATGTGTTTTGGATTGTTAGTCTACTATTATTTTCTTTCTAACTCTTTGTGCTCTTGGATCAGGATGTTTGATGCATTTCCCAGATTAAGATGGTGCTCAGCAATTTTTTCTTACATTTTCTATGCCTTTCTCTTTCTGGAACCCCGTGGTTGGCTGTTATTTTTCTCAGCTTTTCCCAAAGAAATGGAATTTTGACTTTATATATTGATTTGTTTATATTTACATTTAATAATATTTACATTTAATAATATATAAGAATTTATGTATTATAATAGCTCAGTTAATCATCAAAACCACTCTATCAGAAAGGCATTATTGTTATCCCCATTTTACAGATGAGATCACTAAAGCTGAGGTTGGAGGTAAGTAACTTGCCCACAGTTACTTGGCTAGAAAATCACAGAGCCAAATTTCAAATCTGTCAGTTGCCAGAACTAGAGCCTATACGCTGTTAGTTCAAATTTGAATGCGCATAAGAATCAACTAATGACTGTGTTCAAAATGTGAACTCTTTGGCTCCATGCAATTCCTGGAATTCTTATTGAATAGGTCTAAAGTTTTTGTTTTTTTTTTTTCCCATCTTTATTAAGAAGCAATTGAGAAATGTCAAATAGTTGGAACCACACAGGCTTGTCAGACTGGCTTCTTTTACTTAGCAATATGCTAACGATAGGGACAATAAAAGAATCTGGTTGCCAAGGGTTCAGGGTGAAGGAGGATAAAGAAGTGGAGTATAATGGATTTTAGAGTGGCAAAATTATTCTTTATAATACTATAACAGTAGATGCATGTCTATATATTTGTCAGTGCATACACATGTACAACACAGCAGGTGAACCCTAATGTAACTTGTGACATTAGTTAATAATAATGTGTCCATATTGGTTTATTAAGTGTAACACATGTACTATCCTAATGTGATGTTTTACTGAATTTATTTTCTTTGATGGCTCTGTCTGGGGAGTACTGGTCTCACAGACCTAGTTGTGAAATATTCCCTAGGGTGTGGACCCATAGCCTTCTTAATTGCTTCTCCTGACATGGAACCTACACACTAAAAATGAATTTGAACATGAGTAATCAGGGTCTGCTATATTCAGCTTTCTTTATGTAGACTAGAGCTTCTGCCCTACAATGTCACAGTTGCCTAAAGTAGTTTCTACAATACAGAGTTGGGACCTGCCCCTCCCAGGGAGAAACTAAAGCCCTAGACTTAAAATAGAGGAGAATAGAGTCCTTACTTTCTGGCTGCAGTTGCCTGGAGTAGGATTCAGAATAGTTCCTTCCAAATGGGGCTGGTGGATGGTGAAGGGCAGAGCAAGTGATGCCACAGATGCCACAGAATCACCATTATTACTATGATTTTAATTTTTTTTTCTATTTGTTGTGCGCGTTTTGATCAGCTTCCAGAGACTTATTTTAATAAATTTCTCTAGATAATTTAAATATTTTTATAAATTTTCTAGGTAAATGGTTTTCAAAAAAATATTGACATATTTTCATTATTTTTTTTCTCTTCTGTTTATGTATTCTCTGGCACTATGCTTACAAGCTCATAATTCTGTTCATTACTTGAGTTTGTCTACTGTTGAGGTTTTCTATTGTACTTTTAAATTCAGTTATAGTATTTTTATATCCATTAGTTCTAGTTTTAACAGTCATATTTTCTCAAGCTTTATTGTTTTCCTGTTTTTGATCCTTCATTATTTTTCTTAATTCTCCAGGCTATAACTGCTACCTTAAACTCCTCATCAGGGATATTCCACGATTCTGTTGAATTAAGACTTCTCTCAAAGTTTTTTTTCCTTGAAACTTTGCGATATGTTCTGTCTAAATTTTTAGATTTTTATGAGCTGTAATAAGATTTCTTATCTTTATAGATTGATTTTATATCCCCTGTACAAAAAATTGAGTATAATCCTAGGTTTATTTTGTGCCCAGGATCCTTAAATGTATATTATTTCACATACCAGTGCCTCTGCACCTGCTTATGTGAATGGGGCACTAGTGGCAGTAGGGGCAATAGGAAGGAAGGAACCAGGGTGGTAAGGCACCAAAAGATAGCCTCCAGCAAGTCTGAGGGTTCAAATTGCCTACAGTGCTGCCAGTACTCAATTTGGGTGGTTAATATCCACAGAAACCCCCTCTCTTAGGCCAGCTCTCTCCAAAAACATCCTCTTCATTTTTGCTTTAGCCTCAACTATGGTTGAGCAATACATGTAGCACTAGGAATTATAGTTGAGGTAGGGCACAGGCTGGGAATTGTTCTCTTTTTCAGTGTTGGAGCCTTACCCTGAGACACTTGTTCCCTGCCCTGTGTGGAGCTAAGGCACATTGATTCACTTATCACAGCCTCAAGGTTATAAATAAAAGCTTCTTCTATAAGGGGACACAGGACCTAATCTGGTTCTTTCTGCTGATACAGGCACCAATTATTTTAGTTTGGGTTCTCACATTTAAGCCAGTGATTATACTGTGTTTGGTCATACAATGGCAAAATTTTCTAGTGAGATGCTTTTCTTGGAAGTTATTGTTATTAAGTCCGGCATGACTGTATAGAGCATGTTTTATTTTTTTAATTCATGTACTGATGGAGACTTGGGTTCTTTCTACCTTTTGGCTTCTGTGAATAATGCTGAATGACAATTGTGAACCTGGAGTTTGAGATATCTGCTCAAGTCCCTGCTTTCAGGTTTTTTAAATACTCAAAAGTTGAATTGCTGGATCATATAGCAATTCTATATTTAATTTTTCCCCAAGGGACTTTATCACTTTACATTCCCAACAGCAATACCATATTTCTAATTCCATTTTCTTTACATCTTTCCCATCACATATTATTTTACCTTACTTTTAATAATAGTCATCCCAGTGGATGTAAAGTGTATGTAAAACAAATGTAAAGTTGACCCATGTTCTATAATGTTCCTGGTCATTATTAATTATTATAGCATTATGTTATCTTAATCTAAACAGTCTCATCTCTGGCCTCAAATCCTGCATTTTTGAAATCACACCTACTATTTTAACTTCTAAAATCCTGTGAGTCCACAAGACCTACTATATATTGATTCTATTCTCTTGCCCATGTTCTTAACTCCCCAAATAGCCTCACTCTTCACTATCTTCAGTTTCATAGATTATTGTTTATAACATCTATAGTATATAATTTTACAACCTTGATATTTGGTTTTAGTTTTTACTAGGCTTTGCCAGTACAATCAAACTCCATGCCTACTTTGTTACTGCATCTGGAAAGTTAAATATTACGAGGTTTAAACATAAAATCATGTTTACTGGTATGACTTGAAGCTTGAGTTTCAAATGGATGCAAGTGATTTCCCTGATTACAAGTGATGTTTTACATTTTTTTCATATGCCTGTTTGCCATTTGCATTTACTTTTTGGAGAAGTGTCTTTTTTTGCTCTTCTGCCCATTTTATTTATTCATTTATTTTTTTACATCATTGTTCATTTTTAAACAATATTTGCTTCGCCCCTCCTCAGGTGTAGTCGCCATAGAGTTTCCTTCACCAATGCACCTGTGCACCATCACCTCAGTCCCCTGTGCTCCTCCCTCCCTCCCTCTGATCCCTCTCCCTCCTCCTCCCGTGCAGGATGTCTCAGATTTATAATTGTCTGTTTGTGTTTTGTATTGTTACTAGCAACGCGGATGGAGCTAGAAGGAATTATGCTCCGTGAAATAAGTCTAAAGGATAAAGAAAAATACCAGATGGTTTCACTTATAGAAGGAATATAGGGGAACCAGATAAGACATCAGTATATTGTGCCCATTTTTTGACAAGGCTGTTTACTTTGTTTTTCCTGAGTTTCATCAGCTCTTTGCAGATCTTTGAGATCAGTCCCTTGTCAGTAGTATTGTGTGCAAAAACTTTCACCCGATCAGTAGGGTATCTCTTTCTATTGGTTATTGTCCCTTTTGCTGTACAGAAGCTCTTTAATTTGATTTAGTCCAAGCTGTTCATTTTTTTTCCTTCACTATCTTTGCTTTTGGTGATGCGTCTTTGAAGATGTGACTAAGGTATATGTCATGGAGTGTTTTGCCTATATTTTCTTCTATATATCTTATGGTTTCAGGTCTTATGTCTAATTTTTCAATCCATTTTGAGTTGGTTTTTATGCATGGTGTGAGGTAGTAGTCTAGGTTCATTCTTTTGCATGTTAGCAGCCCAGTTTTGCCAGCATCATTTATTGAACAAACTTTCTTTGCAGAAATATTTAATTTTTTAGTAATTTATCTATTTTTATATTCCCCATACATTGCACCCTCCTTGTTATGACCCCAGTCTCTCCTTTCCCCGCCCCCTGCATAGTGTGTCTCTGGTTTACAGTTGTCTGTTGATTTTGATTTTTTCTTTCTTATAGTTATTCTTTTTTCTGGTCCCTTACTTAGGTTTTCTAGATTCCTGCTATGAGTGAGACCATCTGCTATTTTTCTTTTTCTTTCTGGTTTAAGAAATATTTAAATTTTTAAGTCAACAGTTTAGGTATTAAAAAGATTTACAAGATTTTTTTTTTCACCTTTTAAAAAGAATATTTCAAAAAGTTTTTCATACCATAAAACAATTTTGCTTCAGGAAAAGAATAAATTTAGAAGTTCTTGGTAGTAATAGAATAACTCTCAGGTTTATAAGGAAGACTGAACATGCATAGTTTTCTGTTGTACTAGGGGGTATTTAAGGACCAATGAAAGGATTTTTTCTTTATTTTTTTAATACTTTAATTTATTTGCTTATAAAAGTACTTGCTACAGTCAGAAGTGTGAGAGGGTGAGAGAATTCAACAGAACCAGAGCGGGGAGCAATATATACTGATGAAATATACTGCTGAGGGGAGGAGCAGGTGCTGCAGAAGAGGTCTGCCTGCCATGTGGGACCCTTGCCAGTGGCCGGTGATCCACTGGCACTGCAGAGGCTGCGGGCAGCAACACAGCCCAGCGCTCAACCACTGCGCCACCAGGGGAGGCCCTGAAAGGATTTTTTTCTAACTAGGGAGTAACCTACTTTTTGAGGAAAGTGCAATGTTTGGAACAGCGTTCAGTTATACCTTAAGTGCTGCCAAGTTTAGGATTAGATTACACATTATTCAGAAGCTACCAGGAGATAGAAGATTCTTAGGTTAGAGACCAAAGATTATTGCTCTCAGCACAGCAAGTGACATGAATAGGGGTGTGTACCTGTGTTTTATATTAAATTTTTTCTTGAGCTATCCTTGGGGTACATTGTATATGTTTTTAGGCTTGTAGGTCACACCTCCTCAAGTGTATGTTACCACCCACGTCTAGCTCCAGACACCAGTACTACTTCAACTTAGTTCATGGAGCCCATACTTCCCTTTGCTCTCTACACCCTTACTCATTTTGGTATACATACAAAGAAACATCATTTCATAAAAGTGATGGTACTTTAAAGCAGCGTCTCAGATTCGTTTAAAAGGAATTTGTCAGACTAGCAGTTGCATTTTCCAAGCTAAGCCTACATTGAGTAATTAAAAGTGTTATGCACCCATGTTTGTGATACATATTCTAAATAACCTGAAAGTAAAGGGTTAGTGAAATGCTTTCCTTAGTATATTTAACTGATAAGGTGCATCTGGCCTGGATGAGGTAATCTTTGGGTCCTGGTGATCCTTATTCACATCAGGTTCTAGCTCAGGCTCCTGCATAGGTATTCTTGACTCTGCAGTTTGTGGCTTCCCTGGTGGCCTAGATGGTTAAGCGTCTGTGCTATCACCACCATGGCCTGAGTTTGACCCCTGACCAGGGAGCTAACTCACAAGGGGGAGAGGGAAGAGAGGAGATTCATGGTCTCAGGTCTTATGTCCATGTCTTTTATCCATTTTGAGTTGATTTTTGTGCACGGTGAAAGGTAGTGATCTAGTTTCATTTTTTTGCATGTGGTGGTCCAGTTTTCCCAGCACCATTTATTGAATAAACTGTGTTCCATTGCATATTCTTTGCTCCTTTGTCAAAGATCAGTTGTCCATATAAGTGTGGCTTTATTTCTAGGCTCTCTGTTCAGGTACATTGGTTTGTGTGTCTGTTTTTGTACCAATACCAAACTGTTCTAATTATTATGGCTTTGTAGTATAGCTTGAAGTTTGGAAGTGTGATACTTCCTTTCTCCTTTGTTTTCATCAGTAGGGCTTTGGCTATTTGCAGTTTTTTTGTGGTTCCATATGAATTTCATCAGTATTTGTTCTATTTCTTTGAAGAATGTCATTGAGATTTTTATTGGAATAGTGTTGAATCTGTATATTGCTTTTGGCAGGATGGCCATTTTAATAATGTTAACGCTTCCAATCCATGAGCAGGGGATGTAGTCATTTCTTTGTGTCTACAGCTGTTTTGCAATTCTAATTTTGTTTAATCTAAAAACATTTCACAAAGTTGGTCCTCTCATTCTGAAAATACATTTTTACTTGCATTCTAGCTCACTTGTCAAAATTAAGGACTCATTTTTTGGGAGTCTTTTTTATTATTCTCACTCTGTCAATCTTCCCATTCCTCATGATCACTAAATATTGGTGTGATGCATATATCTTTTTTTTTTAATATATCTTTGTGGGCTTTTTTTTATAGAGTTTTTTTTTTAAAGATTTTATTTATTTATTTATACAAGCACTGGGTACAGTCAGAGGCGCAGGAGGGTGAGAGAATTCACCAGAGCCAGAGCGGAGAGTAGAACAGGCAGAGTGACGAAGTACACTGCTGATGGGAGCAGCGGGCAGCAGGAGAGGTCTGCATGCCATGTGGGACCCTCCCTGGTGGTTGGGGATTGAACCAGCCCTGAGGAGGCTGGTTCGCAGCCCAACACTCAACCACTACGCCACCGGGGAGGCCCCATATATCATTTTTTGAATCTCTTTCTAAATCTATCAGAAATGATGCATCTGAATAAATAATCACTCTCACAATTTTTGAAAAGTTCCTTTTTTGTACTAAAAAAATCTGTGTTCTTTCATTTGAATGTTTTGAAAGAATTGACTTGAGAATAAGTTATGTATGTTGTAGGTGAAGTCGTTAAAACAAAGTTAATTAAGTGGGAGATCCTTTTAGAAAAAAAATGTGGTAAATGTCAGGGAAACTGTGAAAATAAGACTGATTTTCCAAGCACCTTTTGGAAAAGCCATTCTATTTCATTTAAACCACTTTATATTATAGAATCATAGTACATGAAATAGTATTCTGGAATAAAATATCTAAATTTTTAATTCACTCTATGTTGACATGGCAAAGAATGCCAAAGATTTAAAATATATTTATAGTACTATAAATTTACAGTTACATTCATTGAAATTTGACCAGTATTGTGATTTAAATTGTCTCTTAGTGGTAACAAGTAGAAGCACCTTATTAACCTTCTGGAACTCATTAATGACAACATAATTAAGCTGTGTTTTGATAATTAATTAAATATGTGTTCTCTTGGTGGTTTAACCAACAAATCTTTTAAAAGGTGAAATTTGTATCTCCATTATAAAAATCTATTATTTTCTTCACATCACTCTTCCTGTAGAAATAAAAATTTATTTTTTTAAAGGATATGGATTTCCTGTTGAATGTTGTTTCTCTTTTTTAGTTGTATGATTTTGGTATACAACTTAAGCCTCTCCAAAACACAGATAACTTATCTATACAATGAAGGTGAGATTCGATGCCTTAGAGTAGTGTGAGGATTACAGTATAAATGTAAAGCTTATAATAATGACTGATTTTAATTTTGTCGTCATTATATGAAAAGGACAGAATGATAATTATATCCAGATTCCACAGATTTTGGACTACAGAAGTTCAATCATGGAAATGCTGATGTTTATCTCCTAAGTGATCATTCTTCCATAATTTCAATTAGAATAAATTTAAATAACCAGTATTTAAACCCCAGTAGCATAAATTTAATTTGGAAGACTAAGTGAATAGATTTAAATTTACGTAACTACTTAGGAGTGTGGGAAGAATAAGTGTTATTTACTGTATGGCTATATAATGTTTTAAAATTTACTTTTCTAGATAAAATTACCTTGATGATGAAATTGACTTCTCAATATAAATAATTAGAAACATGAGTTTTGGACTAAGAGAAACCAAGAGAGTATAGAAAGTATCTTAACATACCTGTCTGTCTAAATCCTAGATTCTGTAATTGCAAAATGTAATTAATACTTTCTATCATGTAGGTTTTGAGGGTTAAAAAGATATTTTATGTGAAGTATTTAAAATGGTTTGTTAAACTTAAAGCATTTGTATAAACCCATTATGATTGAATCAGCCTTGATTTTTGCCTTCACTTTTTTTCTGTACTTCATATAAGATGAACAAAAACATAAATATCCAAACTTTTAGGTGGTCCAAATGTAAGTGAAGCTGTCAGGGTACTTTCAGGCTACAGCAAGTTAGACAATTATGATAGTTTTATTAAATAGTGTATTAATGTCCCTCAAATCCTGATTTGAAGGATGGTAATGTTGATCAAATATGTGATTTGATAACTGAATAGGTTTTCATTTATTATTTCCAAAGGTCATGTTTTTGGAATTAGCAATAGAATTTCGTGAAGACATAAAGAAATAAGTAGTAATAATAACTGCCCTTTGTGAAGCTGAATATTTCGAGAAATATCCAGGTTCCTCACACTGAGAATGCAGAGATAGTAAACAAGATTTTGTTCAATGCAAATCCTAGTGTTCATATCTCATTGACCATACTGAAGTTCACAAGTAATCCAGGAAAATAACCTATTTCCCCAAAATATATAATTTCACTTTAAATTCTCTAGAAATTTTATGTCTTTATTCTAACTACATTCATTATTATTGCAAGTATATAGCTGCATAATAACCAGTAGCTTAAATATATTGTGTCACTTTCTATCTTCATTCACATCCCTGAAAATCATAAATGGCAATATATTAGCCTAGAGTTTATGATGATTCTTAGGGACATGGCAAATGTATTTTGACATGCATTTATGTATAAATTTATACATATGCATACATATTTGTATTTGCTTTCCTTCCACTGTATCTATTATTACGTCTACTGACTATGACAGAATATGTTTCATTTACAGAGAATTTTATGAGATTCCCCATTTTTATAATAATTAAAATAATCAAATTGTGAAAGATTGATTCAAAGCAACTATAAAGTTTCCTTTGGTTATATATTAGACAAGCAACACCTTTATTATAATTCCTATTTATTTTGTGTGTTGTTCAGTGTAACTTTTGGGAATCAGGCTTTCTCTCTTTTCTATCCTCAATTTGCAAATTAATACAAGGTTAATAAAGATGTTCACAAAATCCCAGTTCTAATTATTTAGTGATCAGTACCATTGATTTCCTTGGAGGCTACCATGCTAACTATTGCCTTTTCTTATTTTTTCATTAAATATCATTCTAAGCTTTAAATTGTATTTTTAACAATATTTAGCATTTCATCTGTTCTTTCAAAGGACTTGGAAGTTATATGTAGAATGAAATGACTCATTATGTTAATATAGCCTGGGTATTTTAGTTAGAAGTTTAATATATGAATCCAAGAATAATCCATAACTTATGAAGATGTTTAACATTTTAATATAAGGAAACATTGTATACTGGACAATTTCATATTATAGGCTTCATGTTCAGGGAAAATTAATTACAAAATTTAGTTTGTAAACCCCATTATAAGTTGTTACATCTCCAAAATAATGTAAATGCTTGTTATATAGGAATATATATTTTCTTGAGTATTATATTGACTACATTGGGAACTGATAATCTATTCATTTCAAGGAGTTCTATTCAGAAGCAGTTGTTTCCTATAGTACCATAATAATTTAGTCTGAAATAAAATTGCTGAAATTTAAAAAGTAGTTCCATTAATAATCAATATATTTCACATTATATAAGCATTCAACAATATAAATTAGGAGCTCTGATATCTCAACTATGTACAAAAATCATGCCCAAATTTTATCAATTTCTGTAAACAACAATATAAATTAGGAGCTCTGATATCTTGACTATGTACAAAAATCATGCCCAAATTTTATCAATTTCTGTAAAATTGGTGGCTGAAAATATAGATGAAGAAATTTGGGTTTTGTTAAATGTTTAATGAAGTATGTCAATTTGTAATAATAAATGATATGTTTAGTATCAAGAGTTGAAATGCCCATTGCTACTACTTAGAAATATAATTGGTATTTATATTTTGTCAATGTAAAGTGAATTGTAGTGACCGATGTATAAGTTTAATTTTGATTTTTTGAGATTCCTTTGGAATTTCCTTTGTTGAAGATTGTCTTATTATAAAGAGATATTTAGCATTTTCAATCTGTATGCTTTTCACTGTCTGCTTGAAATAGCTAGGATTCACAATCTTGAGTAGAAGTAGTTATAAGCATGCATCCTTGTCCTATTTGTAAATCTTAAGGGAAATCATCCAATCTTTCAGTATTAATTAAGTATGATGCTAACTGTGGGCTTTTCATAGATGTGCTTATCAGGTTTAGGTTGTGCCTTTAAAAAATTCAGGAATTGAAGTCTTCACTCTTTTTACATAAGAATGCATGTTAATTTTTTCAAATGCACTTCTGGAGTCCTGTGAGTTCCTCATACATTTATTTATGTATTTATTTATGTAACTTTTAGTCAGTTGATAGATGGTAAATTACACTGATTTTTTAATGTTGACCCAACTTTATATTCCTGGGATTTGTCCCATTTTGTTATGACATTTATATCATTTTTCTATGTTTGCATGAATTTTTAAGGTACAGGCACACCAGATATATTACAGATTTGGTTTCACACAACCACAGTAAAGTGAGTATCACAATACAACAAGTAATGCAATTTTGGTTTTCCAGTACATTTAAAATTGATGTAGAGAACAATTACATACCTTTTTAAAAGTTGCTTTATTGCTAAAAAATAAACACACTGTTGGAAAAATGGCAAGGGAATACCTGCTTGACACAGAGTTTCTATCAACCTTCAGTCTGTAAACACAGTATCTGAAAGTGTGGTCAAGCAAAGCACAACAAAATCAGGTATGCCTGTATTTTATGATGTCTGCATGTGTATTTATAGGGATTTTTGTGTGTGCTTCCTTTAAATTCTTGGTTGGTTTTAGAATTAAATGATGTCTTATTTATACAATGCATTCAAACTGGTTATTTCTTCTTGTTTCGATGGGACAATTGGTTTGCTTTCTCTCACAAGTTAGTTTTAGAAGTCACCCATCAAGACACCCGGGTTTGGAATTTCCTTTGTTGTGGATGCTTTTAACTGAATTTCATTGAAATCAGGTATGTGAAACTAATCAAAGTCTCTTGAGTGAATTGTGGTGTTGTCTTTCAAAAATTAGTTCATTTCATCAGTGTTCTTGAAATAGCTGGCTTGAGAGCTCTTAACATTGTTATTACCTTTTTAATAGTTGTAGAATCTGTAGTGGTATCATTCCTGATATTGGTCATTTGTATTGATGGTCTTTTGGCTTTAGTTTCATTGATTGTCTCTACTATTTTGGTTTTCCTTTGAATTCTACTCATCTTTGTTTCCTATCTTCTGTTTCTTTGGGTTTAATTTGCTTCTACTTTTCTAGCTTCTTATGTTGAAAGTTTGGATCATCGATCTGAAATTGTTTTGACTTTTTTCTTTAACAGTTTTTGAAATAACATTTCCTTTATTTTTCCTTATGAAATGATTCATCTGCAAACCATCCACTTTTAAAATATCATGAATGGAATGAAAATTCAAATGGAATTTATAAATTTCCTTCGTGATTTTATTTTAACTTTTGGGTTTTTTAGTAGTATGCTCTTTAATTACCACTGTTTAGGGGGTTTTCAATGATGTATTCCTGTTTTCATGGTTTTTGTTTTGTTTCATGTGAGAACTTATTTTCTATGCTTTTATTACATTTGAGGCTATAGAGATTTGTTTCAAAATTCAGAATATGGTTTATCTTAGTGAATGTTCCATGTATATTTAGAAATAACGTATATTCTTCTATAACTATTAGAGGAACCATCCACCCTGTCTTTTTTATAGACTGTACTTCTGTTATAGAGCATCCCCGATATTGAACGGGTTCCTGGCTGTGGGTCCTCACCCGCGCGCTTAAAAGGGACTTATTAATACTCCACTACAGGCACACACAAAAGGTTAATAAAAGGTTTATTTACAAGGGAAAAGGAAATAAGGAAAATGTACAACTCAGGGAGAAAATAGGGAAATAAAGTCTTTAATGCGTCCTACCCGATCCGCCGACCTGGAAACCCAAAGTCACTCTCAGAGCTGGCTGGACGCTGCGAGCTGGCGGAGGGCCAAAATGGGGAACCCCCCCCCCCCAAAGCCCACGTGTCTGCCTTTTATATCAACCTGGCTGCTTAACCCCACCCTCAGGTCCCAGCTACCTTCCCTTTGGTGGTGATGGGATTTGGAGTTCCCAGTGTCTTTGGTTTGGCCTGGGGTGGGGTGGAGTCCACAAAGCCTGTATGGAATTAGCTTTAGGACATCCTTTTCCCCCTAACACTCCCATCTCCATGCCAAAGTGATTTCAAGTGCTAAGAATTACAGTTCTCACCATGCCATGAACCTGACTTCTTGAATGGAGGGCTCCTGGGGAGCAGTTAAGTGGCCCTGTTTGGCTTATAAGTAAATACGTGCATGTTCTTGCTTATCTGCCTTATGCTTATTCCATGATTACACTGGACGAAGATTCTTGGACACCTGGACCCCTAACAGCTTGGGGCCCAGGGGTACCCCTTGGTAGCACGCTAATATATATTTAGTGGATTTTAATCTGCTTTTTAAAATCAATTATTGAGAGAGGTGCATGAAATCGACAACTATAACTGTGAATTTGCATATTTTATCCTTTCATTTTATAAATGTGAACTTTTGCCTATCTTATGTGCATATACATTAATAATTATTTTGTCCATTTGATGTTCTCACCCCATTATCACAATATTGTTGATACCTGGTAATTTTCTTTTCTTTGAACTCTACTTAGATATAAGTGTAGTCACTTCAGCTTTCTTTGATAAGAGTTTGTATACCTTTTGCCACTAAACAGGGTATCTCTTATTTCTTTCATTTGCACCTGTGGAAAGCCATTAAAAAAAGTTCATAAAGTTTGTTTAGAGGCTCTTCTATCTTTAAATTTTAATTCAGTTGTTTTTGCTTGCCAGCTTTTATGGCTTTTGCTTCTTCTCATGCTCTTGACCAAAGTGAAAAAGTTATTGGACTCACATCCATTTGTCTTCTTCACCAGCTTATTTCTCTAATGGCCTCAAATAAGGTAATGAGCTAAAAATGTTGTCATTTTATCGATTATTTGGGATCATTATGCTGTTAGGGAGATAATTTGTTTTTGGACTTTTACATTCTTAGCCAAAACAAAGATGCAAATATAATTTTTATTTTTTTAAAGATTGCTTTATTTATGCATACAAGAGCTAGGGCATAGGCCAGAGATGCGGAGGTAAGAGGGGTGAGAGGATCCACCAGAGACAGAGTGGGGAACAGAACAGGCAGAATGACTGAAATACACTGCTGAGGGGAGCAGCGGGCAAGACAGGAGAAGTCTGGCTTTGCCATGTGGGTAGCTCCCTGGCCGGCTGGGAATCAAACTCATGCTGCAGAGGCTGCGGATTGCTTCACAGTGCAGTGCTTAACCCCTTGTGCCACCAGGGAGGCCCCTCAAATATAATTTTAATCAAGTATTTTCTTTGTAATTTCCATTTCTCCTATACTGAAAGTTAAATATGTATATACATGTGGTAAAACTAAAAAAATAATAATAATTGCATGGTCATAAGAATTCTTTTAGCACCTTCAATCTGTTAATATCAATAATAGCTTATCTGAAGTGCCTGCTATATTAATTACACCCTGTACATTGCATTAACTATGTGCTACTTTTTCTCATTGCAGTTCCCATTTTTATTTTCATTTGATATATGCAAAACTGAATCTTAGAATTATCAAACCATCAACCTATATTTTTTTTTTTTTTTAAATAGAGGCATGTTTATTTATTTATTTATATTTGTTTGTTTGTTTTGTTTATACATGCACTGGGTACAGTCAGAAGCGCGGAGGGTGAGAGAATTCACCAGAGCCAGAGTGGGAGCAGAGCAGGCAGAAGGACTGAAGTACACTGCTGAGGAGCAGCGGGGCAGGAGGGTCTGCGCACCATGTGATCCTCCTCTGGTAGCAGCCGGGGATTGAACCGGCGCCGCAGAGGCCGCGGGCAGCTTCGCAACCCAGCGCTCAACCGCTGCGCCACCGGGGAGGCCCCATCAACCTATATTGTTATCAAATACAAGAGCTGGAATTGAAGCTGGGGAGTTTCTCTGTAGACTCCTAAGTATAATATAAAAACATTGTGCTACCTACAGAGGAAGAATTTGGAAAAGGTGGTCTCTGATTTGATTTTAAGCAGTATTGGTTTAGAAATTATATAACCAGTTGCCTAGATCATTCTACCAATGACACTCTGAGCATTTTACCTCCCTGACTCAATATTGAGATTCCCCAAGCAGTGGCATAATGCAGTATATACTCAAAGATGGAGGAGGATAAGGCGTTGTAAGGGAACTTACTCTTTATTTTGGCTTATCTTTTAGTTTTTGATTCATTAATAAACTACTCAATGTAGTTAACTACCAAATATGGTCTAAATTTTTATTTAAAACAGTGACTTTCAATTTATTCTTTGGTATTTCATCTACTACTTATAACAAGGCAAACATTTATATTTAGGGCCAATTTGTACTACAAACCAGTAGTAGTGCTATTATGTATTTATAATATCTTCATTATCCATCATGTGAATCATTGACAGATACTTAGGTTGTTTCCATATCTAAGCTATTATTAATATTGTACTGTTGAAATAAACATGATAGTTTTTTTTTTAATGAAAGTCCATTGTGTTTTCCATTAGTGACCGAGCCAATTTATATCACCACCAATGGTGTACAGTATCTTCACTATCACTTGTTATGTCTTGTCATCTTAAAGATAGCCTTTCTAATAGGTGTGAGATGGTAGCTCATGGTTTTCACTTGAATTTTCCTGGTGATTGTTGATGTTGGAGATCTTATAACTACTGTCCAGTTGTATGGCTTCTTCGGAAATGTGTCTATTTAGTTTCTCTGCCCATTGTTTATTTTAAAGTACTCCTTCTTAAATGGTCTTCATCCTTTAACTTTGTTATTTCTCAAGCTACTTCTACCACTGTATTCAGAAATTCTGTTGAAACATAAACTTCAGATCAACCCTCCTCTTCTAAAACGTGTTCTAACTATTTTTGGTAACCAAGAATGCCTTACATGTCCTGGCCACCCGTTAATTCTCTGGTTTCATCTTGTTCTATTCCTTATTGACTCTACTCCAAACATACTAATTCCTTTACTGTTGCTTAAACTGGGCACAAACTTTCCTGGGGTAACTTACACTTGAATATCTCACTCTCTGGAATTCTGTTCTTGTAAATATATAAGTGACTCTTGAACTTTCTTTAGATATCACCAATTCTGGCTCTGAACAGTAGATTCTTGCCTTATAAACGAAGGCATAATAATCTCATTTAGAGACATATTTTTGTTAGAGTATTTGATTTGACAGCCCTTCATATTTTCCTCTTTAACAATACAAATACGGTACAGTCGAACATGTTTAAGTTGAGGTGACATTGGTTTAGGACACCCTGTATAGTTTAGAGGAATAGGCTTACATGCTCCTTGGATCTATGTCACACACACCATTGGGCCCCCCTCCCCCTCGTTCTTCCCTGCCACTAACCTCAATTCTGGAGTCTTTCCTCTTTTGTATTGTTGCTTATATTGCACATATGAGTGAAATCACTTACTATGTCTTTCTCTCCTTTTGTCTGAGTACAAGCTGGTAACATTCCCCAGCTGTGATGCAAACCCACTGTGTGCGGGCAGAGCAATCATCTTGGACCCACCTGCCACTGCCCGCCGGGGTGGGGGGAGAGAATCTGAAGGAAATGTGTTCACACACACACTCTCACACACTCTCACACACTCTCACACACTCTCACACACTCTCACACACTCTCACACACTCTCACACACTCTCACACACTCTCACACACTCTCACACACTCTCACACACTCTCACACACTCTCACACACTCTCACACACTCTCACACACTCTCACACACTCTCACACACTCTCACACACTCTCACACACTCTCACACACTCTCACACACTCTCACACACTCTCACACACTCTCACACACTCTCACACACTCTCACACACTCTCACACACTCTCACACACTCTCACACACTCTCACACACTCTCACACACTCTCACACACTCTCACACACTCTCACACACTCTCACACACTCTCACACACTCTCACACACTCTCACACACTCTCACACACTCTCACACACTCTCACACACTCTCACACACTCTCACACACTCTCACACACTCTCACACACTCTCACACACTCTCACACACTCTCACACACTCTCACACACTCTCACACACTCTCACACACTCTCACACACTCTCACACACTCTCACACACTCTCACACACTCTCACACACTCTCACACACTCTCACACACTCTCACACACTCTCACACACTCTCACACACTCTCACACACACCATGGAGCAGCAGGCAGAGGAGGCCTGCTACGCCCTAAGTGGTTTAGCTCCCTGGCCGGGATCGAACTACAGGCCGTGATGGTGATAGCACTGACGCTTAACCCCCTAGGCCACCGGGGAAGCTGTAAACTACAGAGTCAGGAATACCTATTCAGGAGCTAGAACCTGATGCGAGTAAGGATCACCAGGGCGCAAAGACAGCTTCTCCAGGACCAGATGCACCTAATCAGCTAAATATACCAGGGAAAGCATTTCACTAATGCTTTCCTTCTAACTTTCAGGTGATTTTAGAATGTAAATCACCAACAGGGATACATAACACTTTTATTCAATGTAGGCTTAGCTTGGAAAATGCAACTGCTAGTCTGACAAATTCCTCTTAAATGAATCTGAGACGCTGCTTCAAAGTACCATCGCTTTTCTGAAAAGGACGTTTCTTTGCATGTATACCAAAATGAGTAAGGTTGTAGAGAGGAAAGGGAAGTATGGGCCCCATGAACTATGGTGAAGTTACTGGTGCCTGGAGGTAGGTGTGAACCTATAAGCCTAAACATATACAATGTACCCCAAGGATACCTCAAGAAAACATTTAATATAAAACACAGGTACACATCCCTACTCATGTCACTTGCTGTGCTGAGCGCAATAATCTTTGGTCTCTAACCTAAGAATCTTCTATCTCCTGGTAGCTTCTGAATAATGTGTAATTTAATCCTAGACTTGGCAGCACTTAAGGTATAACTGAACACTGTTCCAAACATTGCACTTTCTTCAAAAAGTAGGTTACGCCCTGTTAGAAAAAAAATCCTTTCATTTGTCCTTAAATACCACCTAGTACAACAGAAAACTTCTTTCGTTCTTCTTTCCTTCCTGTGTGTACCATGTTTGTTAATGTTATAATTTATCCATCCTCTCTCAACTGCAGTCCATATTGATAAATACCGAGGAAAAATTCTTGGCCAAAAGTGAAGTATCTAATAAATTTGCTCATGTATATTTTTGTTTGTATCACTTTGAATTTGCTCTATCATAAAACTGTTTACCCCTCAAATGTCTGATTCATTTTGCTGAGTTATTTTTAAAGATAAATGTCACAAACTGTAGTTTGCTATAACTTTAAAATTTTGGCGAACCATACTTAAGTGTGACCTTCAATAATATGGTAATTTATTTAAATGTACTTTACTAATTAAGAATATTTAAAATAGGAGTGCACTTAAATTACTCTTACCAATTATCTATATAAGAAATTATTGAAATGATCAATTACCATACTCAACAATCATTACTGAAAATAAGATAATAAGCATCTTCGAAATACCACCTGCCTGAATTTTTCAATGTGTTTCCTTGGGGGATTTAAATTTCTTCCCTAAGCATTTCCTTTAGAAAATGTATGTACAATAATATCTACATACTATAACCAAACCCAAATATTCTACTTATGTCATAAATGTTTTCATAGGTAAAAATGATCAATATGTCAGGAAGGAAAAGTGTTTTCTAGTACAAAATTTTTACTCCTTAAGCTTGGATAATAGGAATTGAAAGAATAACAGGGGGTCCTAATCTTATATTCCCTCCCCCTTCAGGCAATTCTAATATAAATAAATGCGGACTGTTGGAATTTTTTCTTGAAACTCTTTGGGGACCCTGATTTTATGACTTATTCAGAAAGAAAATCTCAAGTCACTAATGACATATCTATTGGAGTCTGTTCACTTTCAATACATCATGTTCAATATACACAGTAACTATCATTATTATCATAATAAGCCATCTTTGAATTATTCCAAAGCAGTAATTATATTGCCCACTTGTCTCCTCTGTTCTAAGCTAACCAATTTATCATTCTTATGCCCTTTACTGATTTACCTAAAGTATATTTTTATATGTTTAATGAATAAAGTGACTCAAACTGAATCATATGTAATTTTGCACAATGAAACTGATAGGTATCATTTTACATATTTGAAACAATAGGATTGCAATAATATAAGTCATTTGGTGCTTACAAAATTGTTGGAAAGAAGTGAATCACTGAGTATCCCACCCTGTAGCTGCAATCCTGAATTCCAGATGTTTCCATAAGAATATGGCTTCCATTTCACTTCTTCCTTTAAAGGTCAGAGGAGTGGCTTTAATGGATAAAATTTAATATGTAAGAGTTAAGTTTTCTAATAAGAAAAAAATATATATAACAGTTGGAAAGAGCTGCAGAGACAAGGTAAGCAATGGCCAAATAGAGACAAAATGAAGAGCATAGGGTCAATAGGAAATGTAGTTAATAATAGGCTTTCCTTTATGGCATAAACATTTTTACCTGTGTTACTGTATGTAGCTGTTACTATTGAATATAGAACATTAATGGACTGACAATTTCATGTAATGAATGAAGAGTCTCCTGAATTATCCTGTCATAATTCCCCATTTGCCAATAGCATTACTCAACTTATCATAACAAATTGTACAATGAAGATTACAGTCCAAATTAGTGAATACTAATGGCTTATTCATTGATTTGAGGGGAAAATTAAGTTAAAACAGTATTTAAGTCACATGCCAAAATTAATTCCAGAAAAATAAAATAGTAAAGAATTAGATTATAATTTAAATATTTGCTTATATTTTACTCTAATGAGATGTTTGGAAAAGCCTATTTTCTGTTAAAGCAACAAAATATATAATAGTTAATTCCAATGTTTACCTACAAGTGAAAGCTTTTTTACAATTCCCACATGGTGACTATAAATTTGGCTTCCATGATACTTGAGTCTTGATGGGATATGTAGCTAGGATTGTTAATATTGGGGAATAAAGAGACTGCATGAGCTTTAATTTGTAGCAATTTTCATCTCTAAATATTAAAGCTAAGCAATGATGGAATAAAACTATCCATAACAATGAGGGATTTCAGTTATTTGAAGAGCAAGAATAATGCCCTTCACTGTTAAATTGGAAGTGATATTGAGGAATTAGGTGAAGAATATCAGGAAACAAGTGAGAAGTATGGTGAGGTGTATGGGTGTTACTTAAGTAGGAAACGTTAAAAGGATGCTATGTTTATCATTAATTATTTGTACAAATAATCACACAGCTTAGAGAAACCACAGTTAGCAATATTGTACACACTAAAGCCGTTTGCTTTAAAAGAGCTTATCTAGCCCATTTCTCCTCTTACCTACAATATTCTGATGGTTATTATGGATATTATCTCCAATATTAACTTTATGTAATATAGCAAATCAATGAAAATGCTAGAAGTTCTCAGATAGAAAACGTACTGGCAAATTAGTGCAAAGACCAAGCCACTTAAGCTATTAATATAAAGACTATGGGGCTTTATTTTCACATGAAATGTTTAGTAGAATCAGAACATCAGGGCGGCAAGCACAGAGGGCATTCTTCCTCAGCAATGAGGATTATCCTCTGTATTTGGCCACTGCTACAGTTTAGATGTTTGCTGTGATGCCATCTGTTAAGGTTGATTGTGCAGTGACCTTAGGCAGTCTGAAACCTGTTCAATTGAGCCCATATATAGAGTTCTGGGTGGGAACCAGGAGGACAGATGGTAGGGTTGGAGATGAGGAACTTGTTTGTTACAGCTGATGAAAATCATTCTTCTTGCCAAAGCCATTAAATGTGATATCCTTGGCGCAGCATTTCTCAACAAATAGGGTGTCCCACTTGGTGGGTTAGCTGCAGGTGACTTGAAGCATTTACTAGTCTATTTCTTAGATATCTTACAATTAAGTCACTATCCAACAACAGGAGCCTGTGCTCAGTTAAGTTCAACATTTCACGTAAGTAGTTTTAAAACTATACGTGTGCAATGGGGAGTACAAGCTAGACTATATTTCTGCAGCTAATTGTTTATATTTGAATAGAAGCAAATAAAGAAAAACTTATACAATGAAACAAAATCAACTCGCTCCATGTCTATACACACGTATCATGGACATTTCTAATTGTTTATGTTGTCTGATCATATACATGTTTTCTTAATTATTGCTTACAGCTTGGGAAGCATAAAATTTTGTCCACTTATATAGACTTTTCCTCTCCACATTTGACAGCCCTAAAATGCTATTTACTTGTAGAAGTCTATTTACGCTATGTAAATTAAGGTAAGTTTAAAGCATTTTCTTGCCTTTAAAAAGGGCAAAATTCAATATGAAAAAATTGAACAACATAGATTGTATCAACTATTTCTTAAGCAGTTTCACCTAAAGAATACATATTTTAAACATAGCTAGGCATGGCATACATCAAGTGCCTATTGATATACATGCTTTTATTATTCCTGTAAATACCTTTATATACTTAAACAGTTTTTTCTTTTAGTCAATGTGTCTTGGTAAAATTCTTCTCAGCACGTTGACTTCTTTAGTCTTTTAACAACTGCAATAGGATGGATTTTAGGTAATTTATTCAGCTGCACCCATGACAATGGTCATGGTGGTTATGAGGGAGGGAGGAGGTGAGGAGGCAGAAGAGGTTGCAGAGAGAGGGAGAAGAGGAGATGGGACTGGAAACATAAAGATATAATAGATGAGAGGTTAGAAGAAAAGGGAGTTGAGATGAGAGTGGTGGAGAGAGGCATTCAAGGAAAGGAGGTGGAAGTAGAGTAGAACAGCGAGCTAGAGAGATCAGAGAGGGAAGGGAATAGAGAGGAGAAGAAGGATGAGAGGTCTAAAGGGGGAGTTGAGAGGAGTGCAGAGGAGGTCAGGGGAGGATGGAGAGAAGAGAGAACAATGAGAAAAGGGAATGATGGAAAAAAGGAGCAGCTGATAATAAAGGGAAAAAGGAGACTTGAGAGAGGTAGGAAGGACATGAGATAGAGGAGGAGGAGCGAGAGAGAGGGCAGGTTACAGAGAAGATACAGGGAAGGACGTGAGGAAGATGACAAGCGACGGGAGATTTACAGGTGAGAAGAAAGAAGACTTGAGGGGGCTGGAGACATGAAGAGGTAACCGAGAATAGAAGAATTAGTAGAGCGCAGAGGGGAGGAGAGAGGTAGAGTAGAGAAGCGAGGTGAGAAGGACAGTGAGGTGAAGAGAGAAGTTAGCAGAGGAAAAGTGAAGGAAGGTGGAGATGAGAGAGGGTGCGAGAAGAGCAGATAGGAGGGGAGGGTTAGATGGTAGGAAAAGAGTAGGAGAGTTGGGAGAAATTCAAGAACTGAGAAGAAGGTAGGATAAGGGAGAGTAGAGCAGAGAGCTAATGAGTGGGACAGGGAGGAGAGTGCAGAGAAGAAGAAAGGAGGAGAGTTGGTAATGGGGGAAGAGAGGGTGAGGGCTGGAGAGATAGGGAGAAGAGTGAAAAGGGAGGAAGTGGAAGGGGATAAAAGCACGAGAGCACAGAAATGAAGAGAGTTATGACCGAGGGGAGGAGAGAGGCAAGAAGAAGGAATAGAAGAGAAAGGATGATGAGGTGACAGGTGTACAGGAAGGAGAGAAGAGAAGACAGGTATGAAGGAGAGAGAAATTGAGATGGATAAGAGTTAAGCGAAGAGGAATGGGAGTGGGGAATAGAGGAATGTTTAACTGAGAGATGGGAGCAGAGAACAGAGGGGAAGAAAAGACACAGAGGAGCAGGCATGATAGAGAAGTGATTGAGGTGGAGTTGTTGGGAAGACGAGAAATGAGGAGACTTGAGAGAGGAAGTGTGGGTGGTGAAGGGAGGGGAAGTCACTGAAGACATGTGGAGGGAGTAGAGAAGATGAGAGTTAGTAGAAAGTATGAGAGAGGGCTAGGAGGGATGTCAGAGGAAAGAAAACAGATGTGAGAAGGAAAGCAGAGAAATATCATGGAGAGGTTAGCAGACCAGTATATTAGAGAGGACAGAAGAGATGGTTAGAGGGAGGAGAGAGGAATAAAGGAGATGGAGACAAGAGTTAGGTTGTGAGGATAGGAGAAGAGAAATGGAAGGGGGTGTGGAGGAGAGTTTACCAGAGAGAAGGAATGTGGTGACTTGAGAGAGGAGAATTGGGAGAGATTCAAGAAGGAGAAGACACGGTAGGATGTGGGTGGGGAGCGAAGGGGAAATTAGTAGAGGGAACAAGAGTAAGTGGAATGTAGTGGTGTAGAGGAAAGAAATGGAAGAGAGTTAGGACAGAGCAGAAAAGACAAGTGTTGAGGAAATGATTAGAAGGAGTGAAGTGAGGTAAAGAGGAAGAGAAAGGACGAGGAGGAGAGAGAGCAAGTATAGGTGGACAGAGGAGGAGAGAACAGTGGAAGAGATAGGCACAAAGGAGAGAGAAATAGAGGAGTTAGAGAGAAAAGCTAGACAGAAGGGAGAGGGTAGGAGAATAGGAATGCAAAAGGGGTGTAGAGGTGACTTTAGCAAAGAGGTGGTGAGATGAGCTGAGGGAAGGAGAGTGCGGGGAGAAGGAGATTTGAGACAGGACGAGAGGATTAGATGGCAGGAAAGAGTAGGAGGGAGATATGAAGCTAGCAGAGATTTACAGGTGAGAAGAGCAGAGGAGACTGGAGAGAGCAGGTGGGGGGGAGAAGAGGAGAGGTGTGGAGGAGAGCCAGTACAGACGGGAGGCGAGACCGTCATGGGGCTTAGATTAGAAGGCGACAAGAGTTCGGTGAGAGGGATGGACAGGAGAAGAGAAAAGGCAGTGGGGTGTAGAGGAGAGTTTAGCAGAGAGAAGGGAGAGAGAGATGAGAGAGATTTACAGGTGAAAGAAAGGAGACTTGAGAGGAAGTGGGCTGGAGACATGCAGCAACATGGATGGCGCTGGAAGGGATCATGCTCAGCGAAATAAGCCAGAAAGAAAGAGAAAAATACTGGATGGTCTCACTCATAGCAGGAATCTAGAAAACTTAAATAAGGGACCAGGAAAATGAATAACTATAAGAAAGAAAATATCAAAATCAACAAACAACTATGAACCAGAGACACTCTATGGGGGGTGGGGGAAGGGGAGGGATTGGGGTCAAAATAAGGGGGTTGCAATTGTATGGGGAATATAAAAATAAAATTTATTTAAAAAATAAAATATATATTCATAATAAAAGTCTAACAAAAAATTTAAAAAAGAGATAATAGAGAAAAGGAGAATCAGTAGAGAGCACGAGAGAAGCGTAGAGGAGAGGTTAGAATGAAGGGGAAAACAGAGCAAATGTGAGAAGGAAGGAGGAGCCAGGGAAGGGGACAAAAGGAGGAGAGCTGGAAGTGAAGAGAGAAGTATCAAGGAGAGGATAGGCGATCAGAGATGGAAGAGAGATTTTGAAGGAGAGAGGCCATTTACAAAGGAACAGAAGAGAAAGGATTATGAGGTGATGGTGGAGAAGAGAGAAATGTAGAGAGGAGTTCGATGAGAGGTAGAGGATCGGCGAAGAGAAATGGAAAAGCAAAGTATAGGGGAAGTTAGCAGAGAGAAGGGAGGTAGAAGAGCAAGAGATGCGAGGAGATACACGAGTTAGGAGAAGGGAAGGGGAAAAGACGTGACAAGAAGAGGAGAGTTGAGGTTAGAGAGAACAGTGATCAGTGATGGACAGACGGTGAGAAGCCAGAAGGAGACTTGACAGAGGAAATGGAGGACAGGGGACTGGAGACACGAAGAGGCAATAGATGAGAAGTAGTTGAGAGGTGTCGAGGGGAGAAAAGAGAGCAGAGGTAAGGAGGAAGGAAGAGACAGGTGAGGGGACAAAAGAAGGAGAGGCTGGAAGAGCATGGAAGAGTGGTGTATGGGAGAGTTTAGCAGAGAGATGAAGTGAGGTGGAGACTTGAGAGAACAAGCAGGGGAAGATTAGATGGTAGGAAAGAGTAGTATGGGGAGGAGAGTAGATTAATCTCTTACAAAGAAGTAAATATCACTGTCCAATAATTTGATTAAAAAAATGGAGACGTTGGGCCTCCCCAGTGGCGCAGCGGTTGAGCGCTGGGTTGTGAAGCTGCCCGCAGCCTCTGCAGCGCCGGTTCGATCCCTGATGCTCCCCGGCCACCGGAGGAGGGTCCCACATGGCGCGCAGACCTCTCCTGCCGCCCGCTGCTCCCCTCAGCAGTGTACTTCGGTCCTTCTGCCTGCTCTGCTCCCCGCTCTGGCTCTGGTGAATTCTCTCACCCTCCAGTGCTTCTGACTGTACCCAGTGCTTGTATAAATAAGTAAATAAAAATAAAATCTTTAAAAATAAAATGGAGACGTTTAGAAAGCATTTACTTTTTACATTTTAAAAAGAGGTTTATTAGGAAAGGAAGAAAAAGAGAGGCCCCTCCCATTTTGCAAAGGGAAAAGGTGTGTGAAAAGAAATACCTCTGGGCAGGACACATATATAAACTTTTATTGATAGAAATATTTTAAGTTGATAGTTAAGCCACATGGTAACCACAAACCAATGATGGATTCATAAAATATACAAAGACAGTTACGTAACTACTACTAAAGAAAGCCATCAAGCCACAAAGGGAGAGAGCAAGAGAAGAAGAGGCAGAAAGGAAATACAAAACAGCCAAACAATAATTAAGAAATAGCAATTTGGGCCTCGCTGGTGGTGCAAGGGGTTAAGTCTCAGCACTAGGAAGCTATGGGCAGCCACTGCAGCACAAGTTCCCTCTTCAGCCAGTTGAGCTAACCCACATGGCACAGCAGACCTTTCTTGTCCGCTGCTCCCCTCAGCAGTATATTTCAGTCAGTCCTCCTGTTCTGCTCCCCACTCTGTCTCTGGTGAAACCTCTCCCATACCTCTCGCCTACATCCCAACTCTTGTATGCATAAATAAAATAAACAAGAAAATAGTCTAGTTACATATAAAGATTAAAAAAAATCTTACAAATTGCTAAATTTTACAAACAGAAAACAGTAGGTGAATAGACAGAAAACAAGATCCATCATTAGGCTGCCTACAAGAGGCTCACTAGAGATATTAAGGAGACAGAAACTGAAAGGAGGGATAGAAAATTATAGTCCATGAAATGGAAACACAAGGTAAGAGAGACAGTCTATCAGACAAAGAAAGGAATTACATAATGATAAAGGAGTCAGCCCAACAAGCATATATAACATCTGTAAATATTTACATACCCCATTACATGTAAAGGGAGAAATATAATAGAGCACTTCAATATTCCACTTTCATCAGTGGCTAGCCATAAAATTAGTAAGGAATTATTGGTCTTAAGTCTGTATGCCTGTGTGTTACTTATATTAAGATGAAATATTCTGTATTCATCTCTTAAGTTTCATATATAAGCCACATGGTAACCACAAAGTAACAGAATACACATTCTTAAGTGCATATGAAGCATCAGGATAGATTATATGTCAATTCATAAAAAGTATTAAAACATTTAAGATTGAAATCATATTAAACATATCTTCTAAGCACAAAGGTATGAACCAGAAATGAATTAAAAGATGGAAAATTCACAAATATGTGGGCATTCAAAAATGTTACTGACCAATCACTGAAAAAAGGAAATCAAAAGTAATGGAAATACATCACACAAAATGGGAAGCAACCAGAGAAATTAAGAGGGAAGTTCAAGACAAATCTCAAACAACCTAACCTTACAAATCAGAAAACCGGGGAAAAACAAAGCCAGTAGAAGGAAGGGAATAACGAAGATCAGAGTAGAAATAGACACTAAGAAAAATATCCATGAAACCAAGAGTTCAAAGTCATTTAGCTACACTTACCGAGAAAAAAGGACTCTAGTAAATAAGATATAAGAGGCAGCTTATTACTGATAGTATAGATACCAGGATTCATAAGTGATTTCTACACACAACTATATGCCAACAAATTAGACTACCTAGAAGAAATGTATAAATTCCTAGAAGCATACCATTAAGCACACAACAAAGACTGAACCATGAAATAAAAAAAAAAAAAATGGAATAGACACATTACTAGTATGGAGATTTGAATCAGTAATCAAAAGTCCAGAATGAATTCTACAAAACTCTTAAAATTGAATATTAATCCTCAAACTCATCAAAAAGCAGAGAAATGAACACAGCACCTAAGACAGACATGGATGCCACAATAAAATATGTGGTCAGATATAATGCAAATGAACAAAGAAAAATATCCTTAACAAAATACTGCCTAAGTCAACCATACATTAAGTGGATTATATAACATAATCAAGTGTGTAGGCAGGTATGGTTCAGTTTTGCAAATCAAGTGAAACACTACATTAACAAAATGGAAGATAAAAAATCATATGATCATCTCAATAGATGCAGAAGAAATATTTGATAAAATTCAACATTCATTTATGACAAAAATCCCAACAAAATGATAATAAACATAGCTCAACATACTAAAGGTCACTTATGATAAGCCATAGCTGATGTTATATTCACTAGGGAAAGTTTAAAGCTCTTCCTCTAGAATCAAGAAGATGGCAATGTCTCCATTCTGACACTTTTACTAAACACAGTATAGTCATGCGTTGCTTGATGACATTTCAGTAAATGACTACCTTATATATCACTGGCCCCAATAGGCCTTACTATTATAACCTAGGTGTGTTGTAGACTATGCATCTAGGTTTGTGTAATTACATTCCATGGCATTTATACAACAAAATCACATAAGAACACATTTATCATAATATATCCCTGTCCTTAAGCTCTAATTAGAGCAATTAAGAGAGAAAAGAATAAAAGGTATCTCAACTGGAAAGATATGGGACTATCACTATTCGAAAATGACATGGTATCACATAATGAAAAGCTAAAGATTTCACAAAAATCCTCATAACTTAAATTCAGTAAAGTTGCAGGATTCAAAATCACTCTGCAAAAATCTGTTGAATTTAACATGCTAATAATGAACTAGCAAAGATAAATTAAGACAATCCCCTTTTCAATTACACAAATAATAAAATATTCAGGAAAACCTTTAACCAGCAGGAAAAAGATATGTATACTGAAATGATAGAAAATGAAGAAGGCACAATTAGGTGGAAAATACTTTTATGCTCATGTATTGAAGGAATTCTTACTTTTAAGATGTCTGTACTAAAAACAGTCTATAGATTCAGTGTAATTCCTAGCAAAATTCCAATTTTATTTGTCATAGAAACAAAATAAAAACCCCACATTTTGTATGGAACCACACTAGACTCCAAAAAACCGAAGCAATTTTGAGAAAGAAAAACACAGAGGTATCATGTTCCTTGATTTCAAACTGTATTATAGAGTAATCAAGAGTATATTGACATGAATGATATAGATTAATGGAACAGATTAGAGAACCAGAAATAAATCCACACATATATTTCATGTAATTTATGATAAAGGAGCCAAATATATACAGTGGTAAATACATTGTTTGGGAAAACTGAACAATATGCAAAAGGATGAAACTAGGCGACCGTCCTAGGCCAATAAACAAAATTAACAAGAAACCATCCAACATTTTCTTTCACTTACAGGAGGAATATAGGGGAACCAAATAAGACATCAGTGTAAAAAAATGATAACAGTACAAAACACAACAAAACAAAACCAGACAATTATAAATCAGAGACATCCTGCAGGGGAGGGGGGGGAGAGGGATCAGAGGGGGGAGGGAGGGGGAAGCACTGGGGACTGAGGTGATGGTGCAGGGTGCATTGGTGAAGGAAACTCTGTGGCGACTACACCTGGGTGGGGGGGAGAAGCAAATATTGTTTAAAAATGAACAATGACGTAACAAAATAAATTCTCGTTAATTTTGTTTGCTTTTTTTTCCTATTTAAGACTTGAACTTAAGACCAGAAACTATAAAACTCCTAAAGAAAACATGGGAGGAAATTTCTTGGCATTGGTGTTGGCATTAATGTTACAATTCCAAAGCAACAGAAATACACACAAGTGGATACTTGTAAATCAAATCTCTGATTAGGAGTTACTATCCAATATATATATAAATGAGTGTCAGACTTATATAAACATTATTCCAAAGAACACATAAAGATGATTGATAGGTATATCAATCATCAGGGAAATGTAAACCATCACCACAATGAGATATCATCTCATGTTATGCGGATAAAGAGAAAAGGGAACTCTTATACACTGGTAGTAGAAATGTAAATGTACAGCTAATAGGGAAAACAGTGTTGGGGTTCCTCAAAAAATTAAATGTAATTCCACTGTAAGACCCACTAACTCTACTTCTTATAACTCAAAAAGATATATACCTCCATCTTCATAGCAGCATTATATACAGTAACCAAGGTATGAACGCAAGTGCTCATTGTTGGACAAATAATTTGTGGCATACACACACACACACATGCATACACACAATATAAAATATATATGTGAGATATATACATACACACATATTGGAATACTGTCCATCAGTAAAAAGAAAACATCTTGCCATTTGCCAGAACATGGGCATAATTTGAGGGTGCCATGCTAAGTAAAATGTGAAAGACAGAAGAAAAAAATCACTGCTTATTTATATGAGGACCTTAAAAACGCAACAACCAAAATATAAGCTCGTAGATATACAGTATAAGGTAGGTGTGGCAAGTGTGCAAAGCGGATGAAGGTGGTCAAAAGTACAAACAATTGTCCTGGGGATATAATGCACTATAGTGATTATAATACATAATACTTCATTGCATATTTAAAAATTGCTAATCTTACAAGGTCTCATCATGAGTAACAAAGTTTGTAACCATGTATGATGATGTTAACCATACTTGTGGTCATTTCACAATATATACAGATTTTGAATTATTATGCTGAAAATAGTATGTATTAATTATACCTCAAACAAGGTAAAAAAAAAAGAGTAAATGCAACAAATTGAAAAAGTTACAAGACAGTAGGTATTTATCTTGATAAACACTTAGAAATTATCAGCTTGGATAAGCAGGTTCACCACATACTCAATTAGAAACCCAGGTTAAAAGTAAAGGGATTGATAAAGATATATCATGCTAATCAAAATAGGATTAATAGGCCTTTATTACCTTATTCAGAACTTTACACATACCTTCCTGTAATGTCCGGGAAAAAGTTCTGATGATACTTGTATCATCTTAGAAGTTACTTTCTTTTTCTTTATTTAACATCCCATCACCAGGATTTTTTGAACTTCGTTGTCTTATCTGCTTAGAAATTCTGACATTTAATTTTTGCTTTTTTTCCCTGAAGGTTAAAATTTCTGCCTTCTTGAAGTCTTAGTTAACTACCTTCCATATGTAAACCGACTAGAAGTTTTAATAACCACAGTTTCAACAAGAGAGTCTACGGTGTGATATGGCTGTCAAAAGTCAGCTAAAGCATTATTAAGTTTTACTAATAGAAACGTAGTGTCAGAATGAAGAAGGAAATAGTTCACTGTTTTGTTCATTAATCATCCTTCATGTGGGGTATCATTTTCACTTCTGAGAATCACATTTAAGAGCACACTGACAAGTACATAAACAGATTCTGATATGGGTGACTGATTTGGAAGCCTTTTCAAATGAGGGCATTTTGTGTAATTAAGATCTAAAATATTTCAGGTGAGACGTATGAAATAAAACAAGGGCTAAATAAAACAAGGGGCTGGTATTCTGGAAAAGCAGTTATACTTAGGTGAATGTAATAAGCGAGGAGACTTCATCTCAGACTCGGGAATTTTCTAACAAGTACAACTACCCGACGTTGGGATTGACTATGTTCTGAACTATCACCGGAAACATATAAACAGAAAATGGATGTCATTTTGCCTGGGATATTACTAGACTAGACTTCTGCAACTTTGTGTAAGTTGTATTCTACCTCAGAGGTCTCTGAACTCAAATGTTCTTTGGTTTCATTTAGAGAACTTTTAAAGCTTTGCTGTTTTGGAAATCCTATCAAATGCATTCTTGATAACTTGGAAGAATTTTAAAATACTTTTTCTTTATAGAAAGATCTAAGCAATTAAAAAAAAAGCAAATTTCCCTTTCTCAAAATTAAAGCGAAAACTTTTGAAAATGAAAAATAACGATTGAAGTTGATGTGTGTATGTGATATCATAGTATCTTGAAAACAGTCTATGAAAGAAGGAAATATAGGCGAAACACTACGTGATATGCACATCAAAGACATCTTTACAGACACATCACCCAAAGCAGTGGTAGTGAAGGCAAAGATAAACAGCTGGGACTACATCAAATTAAAGAGCTTCTGCATAGCAAAAGAGACATTAACAAAAACAAGGAGAAACCCCACCAACTGGGAGAACATTTTTGCACAAAACACTAATGATAAAGGACTGATCACAAAAATCTGCAAAGAGCTGATGAGACTCAACAACAACAAAGAAAATAATCCTGTAAAAAATGGGCAGAAGAGCTAAAAAGAAACTTCTCTGAAGAGGAAATGCAAATGGCCAAAAGGCATATGAAAAAATGTTCAACATCACTTGTAATCAGGGAAATGCAAATCAAAACTACCATGAGATACCATCTGACACAGTGAGAATGGCACATATTAAAAAAAAAAACTAGCAACAACAAATGTTGGCGAGGGTGTGGAGAAAAAGGAACTCTTCTGCACTGTTGGTGGGAGTGCAAACTGGTCCAACCACTAAGGAGAGCTGTGTGGAGATTTCTGGACCTACTAAACATAGAGCTTCCATATGATCCAGCAATTCCACTCCTAGGTATTTACCCAAAGGACACAGAAACATCCATTCCAAAGAACACCTGCACCCCTATGTTTATAGCAGCACTGTTTACAATAGCTAAGCTTTGGAAACAACCCAAATGCCCAAAAAATAGATGAGTGGATCAAGAAGATGTGGTACATATACACCATGGAATATTACTCAGCATTCAAAAAAGATAAACACATGCAATTTGCAGCAACATGGATGGCGCTGGAAGGGATCATGCTCAGTGAAATAAACCAGAAAGAAAAAGAAAAATACCGGATGGTCTCACTCATAGCAGGAATCTAGAAAACTTAAATAAGGGACCAGGAAAATGAATAACTATAAGAAAGTGAAAATCAAAATCAACGAAAAACTATGAACCAGAGACACACTATGGGGGGTGGGGGTCAGGGAGGGGAGGGATTGGGGTCAAAATAAGGGGGTTGCAATTGTATGGGAAATATAAAAACAAAATTTATTAAAAAAACAGTCTATGAAAGCCATTATTTTTATGATTATAAAAGCAATCTTATTTATTTATTACATATAGAGAGATCTATACATAGAACAATCATGTATGATTCCACTACACAATGATAATAGGGATTAACAGGGGTAGTATTTTCAATATTCATTGAGAAATATAAACACAGTTGAGATTATAGTACAAACGTAATTTAAATTATGCTACTCTATTTAACAATAAAAGAGTAAGGTAGGACATGTTTGTGTATGTCTTTTGGAAGTGATGGTTTGTTTTATGATCTAGCTCAGCTATAAGTTGGTAGACCTTTGTCAAATTACCTAACATATCTTTCCCTGGGATCTAGAATAAACATAGTAAAATTTAAATAATAGTATTATTAGACTCAAAAGTCATAATACAGGTATAACTAGTCTCATGTATTTCAGTGTATTATAGGTGCATAATCATTAATGCTTTATATGCTATAAGTACTTTCCTTATCATTTTAAATAAAAGTTCCTGTCTGCATATTAATTTATTCTTTGAACTAAGCATGATTAATTTCCATCACTCATAAAATGTTTAACAGCTGAATCCCATAAGGAAGGGGAGAATAAAATGACATTTCTTGGGAGTATGGTTTACAGTAAGAAAAAGCCTCTTACAGGGCCTCCCTGATGGCATACACGGTTGAACACTGCACTGTGAAGTTGTCCGCAGCCTCTGGATTCAATCCCGGCGGGCCGGCAAGAATCCCACATGGCAAAGCAGACCTCTCCTGTCTCGCCCGCTACTCCCCTCAGCAGTGAATTTTGTCAGTCTGCCTGTTCTGTTCCCTGCTCTGTGTCTGGTGAATCCTCTCACCCTCCTGTGCAACTGGCCTGTACCACGGTTCTTGTTTAAATAATAAATCTTTTTTTAAAAAAGCTACTTATTAACATGCGATTTCTCATTTTTAATGACATTTGAATTTTTACCTTATCATGCAATACTTGTTTTTGACATAAATATGATATAATCTTCCCTTATTCAGTTATATTCCATGATACTGGATCAATAATCGTGTTTGCTAATTTGTGAAGTATGAGTTTATTTTAGGCTTCCCTAATGATGATCGCTACCACCTTAGGACATTCAAATTATTCAGTTTAAACTTAGTGGAAAAAGGACACTGGCTTATAATTGTTATCTAATTGCAAACTCAGCACAATGTGCAAAATGTGGTTAACATTTTGCAAAGTTAAAGTAACTTAGTAGTTCATACTGAGAGATAAGGACTAAAAATGACAAATAAAATGGGCAGCACCCCATATGTTTTGTCCTAGTAAAGTAGCTCCTCCTCCCCCCTTCTCCATGAGGCATACATTCCAAGATGCCTTGCAGATGTCTGAACCCAAGTATAGTAGCAAACCTTACTTATGCTGATTTTTTTCCTAAACATATATACTTATGATAAAGTTTAATATATAAATTAGGCACACAAAAGAGATGAACAATAGCTCAGTATACAATAGTAAAATTCAAGTGAATGTGGTTTCTCTGTGTTTTCAGACTACAGTTGACCGTGGGTAACTGAAACTGTGTAAGTGAGACCTTGGATAAGGGGATGGAAACCCTATATAAGGCAGAATAGGCTAAAGGATTGACTAGTCAAAGCCATAAGTAAAATGAGTTTTAAAAATATTATAAAAGCAATCTTGGTATCAAATATAGAGATGTCTGTACATAGAACAATCATGTGTGATTCCACTATCCAATGATAATAGGGATATTATAATAAGTATACTTTATAAATGAGTTAGTAAGTCCTAAGTGTGTATGTCTGGGGCCAACACTACAGTGTCATTGACTGAAATTACCCTTACTTATATGCTGTTACATCCACAAAATCCCGGGCCATGTCAGACTTTAATATGAGGCAAAGACAATGCCTTGTTTGACCTTTAACAAAATTGTTCCACTCCTTAACCTTATCCAAGATTTGAATTTTTAAAATACTTTAAAATGTATAAGTGGTTACATGCTAAGACTGTTTTATTAATAGATAACCCTAAAGAATGCATTAGGAAATAGTCTTAACTCCACTATTTGAAGTGTGTAGTTCGGAACTTTTTTCATTTCTGTAAAACAGTATTGCAACTGAAACTATTATTTGGGTAAATGATTTTTAAATTCAGCCTCACAGTTGATAACTATCACATTTAATTATACATATATAAAAATTTTTGGCAGAGTAAAGCATTTATGTGTTACAGTACCACTAAAAAGTTTTAAAAGCTTTTAGTCAATAATTTCAATTACCTTTCTGCATTACATAGTACTAAAACATTTAATCTATATGTAACATAGAAGACTACATTTTGTGCATTTAATTCCTCCACTACAATCTTTCTGAACTAGTTAATTACTATAGCCAGGATATCACGATTTTAATGTAAAGAGGCTCCCAATGAATGATGCAATTAATATCTTATTAAAATGTATGTGGTAAAAGTCATTAGATTTAAGTAAGGGAACAGATATGTAATATAAAAACTTCATTTGTGGTCAGGCCCACTAATTTAAATAGACCTCAAGACAAATTTAAGATGAATCATGGCACACAAAAGATTAAAATTTTCATCATCAACACAAATAGCCTAGTTAATTGTATGCTAATTTTGTTTGGATCATTTCAGTTATGAATGTAAAGAGCTTGTACAGAAATGCTGTTTTATACAACTTGATTTTTGTGTTCCCCAAAACATTCAATAAGTTAAGCAATAGTATACTTAGTAACATTTATATTTGTGTATATATATATATATTTTTTTTTTTTACATGTATTTGTTTCTGCTCTATTCCAGAAACTAATCTTTTATAAAGTCATACTGCAAAAGGAGTCTTATACTTTATGAAATGTTTACAAGTGCTGGTGAAGATGTGGAGAAAAAGGAGCCCTTTTTCAACATTGGTGGGAACTTAGACCAATCCAGCCCATGTGGAAAGAAGTATGGAGGTTCCTGAAAAGACAAAAAATGAATCTACCCTGTCACCTAGCGATCCCACTCCTAAGTATCTACGTAAAGAGCACTAATGGCAAAGGAAACACACAGTCCTATGTTTATAGCGGCACTCTTTACAACAGCTAAGATATGGAAACCCCCAAAATGTCTCAGGATAGATGTATGGATCAGGTAGAAGTGGTATATGCAAACAATGGAATACTACTCAGCAATCAAACATGACACTCATTCCATTTGTGGCAACAGGGGTGGAACATGAAGGGATTATCCCAGGTGAAACAAACTAGAAGGAAAAAAATAAATACTGGATGGTTTTACTTGTATGTGGAATACAGAGAAAGCAAACAAAGGATCAAACAAAAACAAACTTTAAAACCAACCCTTGAAAGCTGACCATAGATCTGAAGCATTCAGAAGGGGGGAGGGGAGAAAGGAGGTCAGTGAGCACAACAGATTATGTTGGAGAATTAGGGGGGATTGGGTGGTGGGAGAACTATGGTGATCACACATGAGGCGAGAAATTTATCATGAAGAAAATGAACAAAGGTGTAAAATAATGGTAGTTCAATAAAACAAAACAAGAAATTAAAAAAAAGTTATCTCACATTTGGTCACATTTGGTAACTTGATGAAACTGGTCGTTCTGTCCTCTTCACATGTTCTTGTTATTGTGGCCTCACTTGGTAGCACAGCCAAGCTATCCAGCTACATTTTGTTTTTTCCTTACTCGGTCATGCAGTCCCATGTCCCAAGAAAGGCTGATCATTTTAGTGGAGAATGATATGTGGACTGAAACCAATGTGTTTGGACACTATGTGTGCTCATTGCAACTGCACGTCATTGCTTCTAGACCCTCTCAGAGGACAGAATATAAACATACATATCTACTGGGGATTCACACTATTGTCTCCAATTCCATTTCAACACTGTTGTGGTCCTGTAATTCTTACCCATTTTTTATATATGTGATTCTATTCATTAACAGTAGGACACTAGAACCTACTCCATAAGTGTGTGATATATTATTTGTTCATTCCTAGAATGTATACATTTAGCTTCTGAATTGCCATTCCATACTACTGAAAAAAAGGGAGAAAAGTTATGAATCAGAGTATACTATTTGGTTAGAGCTCTTTTTGCCATTAGCCATATTATTCAAAAATTTCTTCCTAGCTATTTATCTTTCCATTCAGTATGGTTATGCCATCTATTTGAAATACATTTTTTATAGGTTCATATTTGTAGTCAAATTTTGGCTTGTTTTCCACACTTGGAAAATATTTTAATAGGTATACAAATATAAAATTATATTATGAATGAGAATAAGTGATCACAACTAAATTGAATGCTTATTCTCCAAGTTTATCTTTTTACCTACTTGCAAGCTGTTCTTTATTCTGCAGCTAGGCAGTGTTGTCATAGTAACAGCAAAGAAAGATGTAAAATTGAAGAAGGTTGAATGGTTTTTCACATAACTACTAGGGAAGTCATGTAACTTTCCTGGACTTCAGACTCAATAAACAGGGATTTCAATAATATAATTTTTAAGATTTTAGAGAGTAGAGAACTGTAACAAAGATAGCAGTTCATAGAACAAGATGCTCTGGTTCTCAATCTTCCTTAGTGACTTCAGGTAAATTATTTAGGTTTCTCTGCTTTAATTTTTCCATATATACAAGGGCTAATAATAATCATACATATCTTACAAGTTTGATTAGCTAAGGCTTATTAACATCAAGTAATACAGTGCTTAATACATAATATTCCCACTTTTAATAACAATGATAAATGGTAGCTATTATTATTCTAACTTCCTGATACTGAAGACAATGGTAAGATTTTAACAGCATTGGTGAGCCTAATATGATTTACTATGTTTCTATATCCCAGTAAATTAAACCTCTCAGAGATATTAATTAGCAATTCATGTCGGCATGCCACCATGGAAAACTAAATATAGCAAAAGAAAAAGATATATATATATATATATATATATATATATATACACACACACACACACACACACACACACAGGGGGGGGGGTGACACCAAAATTAGGTAGCTATACATGTTTCAATTAGTAAGATTTCCACATGGCAGAATTTGTTCAGAAATTTCAAGGAAAATTAGAGATATGAATTTCTAGGATCAAAAATGGCTTGTGTTAGGTTGTAAGCAGGGAATATACATTTTGTTGGTTAGATACAATTTGGTTGATGCTTATAATAATATGCTAGAATAATCTGAGCTTATATATTTGTTTATGTACATTTGACTGAAATGCCATATGTAGTTTTTCGCTTTTATAATTATTTTTCATCCCTATTGAGGAGCTCTTTCCTCTTTAACAAAATCTATATGTGAACTAATTTTTTTGTTATAGGAAACAGACGAAGTATGTATAACTCTAATCAATAATATAGAATTATTATCAAGTTAAAACTGAAATTTCTGCTTAGCATTTCAGACTTTCAGATTTTCAGTTGCTTTCAAATTGCTCCTTGGGATTCCCCATGCATTCATATTTCAAGAGTCAGTGGTGAACCTGAGAAGATTTTATATCCCAATTTTGAGCTTCTATTCTCCACACTGTCTTCTATTATGAGAATTTTCCTCAATTTCAACCTTTGGGGGACTCCAAATTTTTCCTCTTATGCCTCAGGCCAAAAAAAAAAAAAGGAATTTTCTGATTGAGTTTAACTGACCTACCCCATGTTGATGGAGAAATGCCCTATGACCTGTATAAGTATAGTTCTCATTCTGTGTTGTTACCTTTTCCCAAATATTAAATCAACTCCAATTTCTGCTGGTATTTACTTGCTCTCCAATGCCTTCAAGTAGCTGAATTTAAAATATTTTGTCCAGAGTTTACACTCATTATAAGAAAAATGCTTAGTCTGATTCAGTCTATTTTTCAGTTGCTAGAACCCAACTCTGAAGCAGTTAGAATTCAGAAAAGAATTGTATATTTTTACTAATGAGCTGCACAATTTTGTCTAATTATCATTTTTATAAGTAAGTTGTGATTGTTTTTAATTGCTCTCATTTTCATTGGTTTTCTTCAATTTCCCCATAATATGTATCATTTTAAGGTGTGTTGTATGTATGCTATAAATGATTCAGGATACTATTTCTATCGCAAGACTCATTTCTTACCTAATTTTGCAATGTTCTTAATTATTCTTTTGAATATAATTTCTCCTAATTTCATTGTTTCCTGCTTTTAGAATCAATTTATTATGGTAGCCTCATAACAAGGCCCCAGTGATTCACTTTCAGTATTCCAGAGTGATCCTTGAACAGGTCTCAGAGCTCACTCCTTTTCTTTTCAAGAGGTATAAATACCTTTTATTTGGCTATCCTTTATGTTATCTAACCCCATCCCCCACTGATTCTCACACTCTCTTAACACTTTGCCTTTGATTTTGTTGCACATACTATGAATGCACCCAGCATTTGCTGTAGTTCTTCCTTCTCCCTAGAATACAATTCTACATATTTGACTAAATCTCTTAGTCCTTTAATATTTTTTTCAAATTTTCTTCATTTCAATGAGTCCTTTCCAAACACCCTATTTAATATTGTAAATGAATTCCCACTCTCACACTGTTCGGATGAAAACATCACAAAGTATCAACTCTATTTTGTTCAGAGATATATCCAAAGAAGCTTTGAAAGGAGGCTGCAATTAGTAGAAAATAAATATGCATTGAATAAATAAATGTGTGATAGATCTTAGCAATCTATTCACCATTTATCTGTATTTTTCTTTTAGAGTTTTCATATCTACCTATGTTGCATTCTGAATGATTCCTAGAACAATCTAATGATGATATAATTTTCTATACCCCTAGATGTAGTCAACATCTTTTATCATTACTTAAGATATATAAAATAGAACTATTTTCTGGCCATTTTCTTTTCTTCTCCATGTTTTACTTTTTGTTATTGACTTGATTTCTATGTCTCATCTTCTTGTGCATGTAAAATATTTTATCTTTTTTTTTTTTTAAAGATTTATTTATTTATTCATACAAGCACTGGGTATGGTCAGAAGCGCGGGTGGGCGAGAGAATTCACCAGAGCCAGAACGGGGAGCAGAGCAGGCAGAAGGACCGAAGTACACTGCTGAGGGGAGCAGCGGGTGGCACGAGAGGTCTGCACGCCATGTGGGACCCTCCTCCATTGGCCGGGGAGCAGCCAGGGATCGAACCCGCGCTGCAGAGTCTGCGGGCAGCTTCGCAACCCAGCGCTCAATCGCTGCGCCACTGGGGAGGCCCAAAATATTTTATCTTTTGATCTGTTTTATTAAAAATAATTTTTGATGTGAGAATTATTTTTTCCAAAGTGTTTCTTCTTAATAGTGATATTTTCACTATCTTGTTTGTAGTTTTTGACTATGAGCTTATTGTCAGAAGAGTCATTTTCTATGGAACTTTTATGGTTTCTGTGTTCTGAAAGCATTCTTATACTCATTTGATTGTGTTTCTTTGCTGTTGCCAGAACTCTGTATTTCCCCCAGTTACAAATCAGTTTTAAATTAATTTCTTTTGAGTAACTCAAAAATCTATCTTGGTTTTAATCAATTATGAGATCCTCTTTGTTTTTAAAATACTAAATCTTTGCTCCTCAAAGTATGCCCTATAACCTTATAGATCCAGTCTCTATTCAAATATCTTTCAGTCCTCCTAATTTTACTTCTTCTAGGAACTTGGTAGTTTCAGTTTCTTTATTTCACATTTGGTTATGTATTTTTAAAATATACTTTATTTTCTAATTATTTATAAAGATTAGTGACAATCTCAAGTAACAAGAAAATTTCAAACAACCTAACTTTACACCTCAAAACATTAGGAAAAAAGTAGAACAAAGCTCAAAGTTAGTGTAAGGAGGCAATAACAAAGATGAGTGAGGAAATAAATGAGACTAAAAAAATAGAAAAGATTAATGAATCTAAGAGTGGGTGCTTTGAAAGATAAACAAAATTGACATTTAACAACAATACATTCACCAAGAAAATTAAAAAATACTCAAATCAAAAAGGAAAGAGGAAAGTTACAACAAATTGAAATATAAAGTTTCATTAAGACTAATATCAACAGCTATATACCAAAAAACTAGATAACCTTTAAGAAATATATAAATTCTTAGGTACAGCCATGCAATAAACATGCCTGAATCATAGAGAGAAGGTAAATCTAGACAGATAACCAGTGAGACTGAATCTGTCATCAGATAATGCCATTATGACCATAATTCCCTGATGAATTCCACCAAACATTCAAATAAATATTTATACCAATCCTTCTCAACCTGTTCCAAAAATGAGAGAGAAGGGAACAATTCCAAACTCATTTTATGGGACAGTATTTTCCTGATACCAAAACCAGACAAGGATGCTACAAGAAAATTGTAGGCCTATACCCTGATGAACACAGATGCAGAAAGCCACAACAAAATATTACCAAATCAAATAAAAAAAATAAATTGCATCATATACCATAATCAACTGGGATTTATCCATAGCTCAAAATCAGTAAGTTGTGATATATATCACATTAACAAAATGATCCCACTCAATATAGTTATTTTATGATAAAGGAGGCAAGAATGTACAATGGGGAAAAGACAGTCTACAATAAATGGGAATGAGAAAACTTAACAGCTACATAGTAAAGAATTATTCTGGACTACTATTCTATACCATGCACAACATTAGCTAAAAATGGATTGAAGATTTGACCATAAGACCTGAAATCATGAACTTTCTAAGAGAAAACATAGGTGGTAACTTCTCTGACTCAGTCTTGGTGATATTATAGATTTGACACCAAAAGAAAGGCAACAAAGTAAGCAGGTAGTACTAGCAAATAAGCTTTTGATACTTTTCTCTTGATTTCTATTTTCAAATGTAGGTATTTCTGCACAGCAAAGGAAACCATCAACAAAATGAAAAGTAAATCTATAGAATGGGAGAAAATACTTTTAAATACATATCTGAGAAGGACTTCACCTATAAAATATTAAAAATTCATACAACTCTATAGTAAAATACCAAATACATAATTAGAAATGGACAAAGGATTAGAATATTTTTCAAAAGAGGAGATACCGATGATTAACGGGTACATAAAAAGGTGCTCAGAACACTAATCATCAGAGAAACTCAAATCAAAACCAAATGAGATATCAACTCACATCTGTTAGAATTACGGTAATCAAAAAGTCAAGAACAAAGATGTTGGTGAGAATGTGGAAGAAAGAAAACCCTTATAACTATGGGAGAAACGTAATTTAGTACATTCACTATGGAATTTAGTATAAAGTTTCCTTTAAGCTTTAAAAATAGAATTACTATATTTTGAGTTGTAAATCAACTCAAAATGGATTAAAGAACTAGACAAAAGACCTGAAACCATAAAATACATAGAAGGAAATATAGGCGAAACACTACGGGATTTGCACATCAAAGACATCTTTACAGACACATCACCCAAAGCAGTGATAGTGAAGGCAAAGATAAACAGCTGGGACTACATCAAATTAAAGAGCTTCTGCACAGCAAAAGAGACAATAACAAAAACAAAGAGAACCCCACCAACTGGGAGAACATTTTTGCACCCAACACTAATGATAAAGGACTGATCACAAAAATCTGCAAAGAGCTGATGAGACTCAGCAACAACAAAGAAAATAATCCTGTCAAAAATGGGCAGAAGAGCTAAAAAGAAACTTCTCTGAAGAGGAAATGCAAATGGCCAACAGGCATATGAAAAAATGTTCAACATCACTTGTAATCAGGGAAATGCAAATCAAAACTACCATGAGATACCATCTCACACCAGTGAGAATGGCACATATTAAAAAAACTAGCAACAACAAATGTTGGCGAGGGTGTGGAGAAAAAGGAACTCTTCTGCACTGTTGGTGGGAGTGCAAACTGGTCCTACCACTATGGAGAGCTGTGTGGAGATTTCTGGACCTACTAAACATAGAGCTTCCATATGATCCAGCAATTCCACTCCTAGGTATTTACCCAAAGGACACAGAAACATCCATTCCAAAGAGCACCTGCACCCCTATGTTTATAGCAGCACTGTTTACAATAGCTAAGCTTTGGAAACAACCCAAATGCCCAAAAATAGATGACTGGATCAAGAAGATGTGGTACATATATACCATGGAATATTACTCAGCATTCAAAAAAGATAAACACATGCGATTTGCAGCAACATGGATGGCGCTGGAAGGGATCATGCTCAGCGAAATAAGCCAAAAAGAAAAAGAAAAATACCGGATGGTCTCACTCATAGCAGGAATCTAGAAAACTTAAATAAGGGACCAGGAAAATGAATATAAGAAAGTGAAAATCAAAATCAACAAAAAACTATGAACCAGAGACACTTTTTGGGGGGTGGGGGGCGGGAGGGGAAGGATTGGGGTCAGAATGGGGCGTTTGCAATTGTATGGGGGAATATAAAAATAAAATTTATTATTTAAAAAAAATAAAATAAAAATTACACAAATAATAAAAAAAAAAAATAGAATTACTATATGATCCAGCAGCTCTACATGTGGATTTATACCTTCCCCCCAAAAAACCTTTTTGAATACCATACTATAATTACAGAGAACTGGTGGTTGCCAGAGGTGGGGGATGGACAAAATGGGTGAAAGGGAATAAAAGATAGAAACTTCCAGTTACAAAATAAGTCTTGGATTGTGTTGTGCAGAGTGGTGACTGTAGTTAATAATACTGCATTACTATTGGAAAGTTGCTAAGAGATTACATCTCATATGTTCTTATCAAGGGAAAAAAATGTAGCTATGGTGGTGAACATTACCTTGATTTTTTTGTGATTATTTTGGAACATATAAGAATATCAAATCATTACATCACATACTGAAACTAATGTGTTAGATGTGAATTGCATCTCAATTTCAAAAATGAAAAAATAAATATACCTAACATTGAATATAATTATGTCTCTGGATGTGTTTAGTTTTGATTAGTTTATCATATGTTTTCTGTTTGGCCCTTTATTGTCTTCCTCCTCAATTTTTGGAGGTTATCAAATAACTGATATTGACTTTCCTAGTTTTTTCTATTTGTCTGCTATTGCAGTGATTTAAACTCTTGCCTTTATTATGTTCTTCCTTCTAACAACTTTGGCTTTCTTTTGTTCTTTTTCTACCTTCTTTACGTAATTTTGGGACTTTTTAATTACTTTTCTTCTTTTCAAACATAAGCATAAATGCATAAGATCATTGAAGATAATCATGATTTTCTTCAAAATGCTAGTCTGGGTCATTTCAGCTCTTAAATTTGTTGACTGTCTTGAAAATTAGTGACATTATCTTGTTTCTTTGTATGCCAAGTATGTTTGTATTGTATTATTTATATTTTCAATGTCAGCTCTGGTTTCCTATTCCTCCCAACAATTTAGCAGGCCATTAGCTTCCTTACATATGCTTTGCAACCTCCATTTTCTATGAATGGCAACAGTCAAAATCAGACTTTGCTTTAGCTTTAGGTGATTTGCAGTTCAGTTGGAAAATTAAGAAGGATTTATACACAGCATTTGTTACTTTTCTCCTAATCTCTATTTTTTCAGGTCACTGCCTCTTCCCTTTCTACCTGTTGCTGATTATTTCCCTGATCTCTATCATCTAATTTTTCAGATATAAAATATGCAGGGTATATTGTCTAGTTTTAGTACCCTGTACTATACAGTAACTATTTGCCCTCAGGAAAAACTGATAAACCTGGGAAATTCATTATGAATCAGTTCCTTTTTCAAATTTTGCACCCATCTTTAAAATTTACTTGATTCCCCCCCAATTCTTCTAATATATGGCAGAGTTTCATATTTTTTTTTCATAGCTTATATTTATGTCTTAGTGAGATGCTCTGCTTGGAGTTTACTCCATGATTCTAGAAACCAAACCTTGGGAACAGCTCTTTAAAAGTATGTTTTCTAGAGAACATGTGATTTGCCAACATAAGTAATGCAGGAAATAACAATTAAAAATTAATGTCATCTTCTAACACCTTAAAATTTACCAAGTTTTCACATGTATATAAGGCAATCTGTGTATGGATTTCTTTTTCAAGGGGCAATAAGAAATATTAAAGCAATATAACTGGAAAGATGTTGGGTTTTTAAAGTCATTTGCTATTGGAAATATGTAATTATGCTCTCTGTAGTATAACACTACCTAATTCCTGTGGAACAAAGTTGAAATTATCATTTATAGCACAATAGCTTAAATAATAAGCTTTAAGATGAAGCATCACAAACATTACAAGTTACATTCCACTCACTTCATTAATATAAACTATATATGCAGTTGACTTGTAATATATAATAAAATAGATAGTAAGGTAATATGCAAGGTGTTATAAGAAAGAAAGTTGTTGGTTTATTAGCACATTCTCTCTTATTTAGATCCCTGTAATACTATTTGATGATATACTCAAAGACATTTGGTAGAATTAACTTGCAGTTAAAATGTGCAAATGCATAAGTAATAAAATATTTGAGAGCAGTTTTATTTTAGTGATCATTTTATTTTTTAATGTTAAATTTTAAAATCATATGCCAACAACTTCTCATAAATTTAATACCTTTCAAATTCAAGATTATTTGTGAGCATGGGAATGATTTACCTTCTCATTGGGCAAGATCACAATGGCAATGATGAAGTTGGGAGTAGCACTTGCTTCTGATAGGAGCTTTTCAAAGTTAAGCATATGCACAGGTTGACTAAACTAAGTGTATTCTTATCTACTCAGATATTGGTTAAAGATGTTAAAAATATTGACACAAGACCACTTAGTGCAAAAGACCAAGAATTAAAATACTGCATAGATAAAGTAGCAGTACACTGTTTTCAGACAAATTTTGAGTGAATTAAGAAATAGTAGCAGGTTTTTTTTTTAGTTGCATAAACCCTTTATCTCACTTTGCCATTCCCCTACTGTTGTCAATTTTTTCAACTCACTGAGAAAATTCATTGAAAAACTTCAGAAATGGAATTTTGTTGTGGTTTTTGGCAGATGGGAAAAAAAAAAAACAGTAATGAAAACAAATTGGGATGTTGGACCTCAAGGTAAGATCAGCATAGGGGGAATGAATAATTTAAATTTCTGCTCAAATTGATATAATAAGAAGGACTTAATAGGCAGATACACTTCATCTCCACTATAAGCATTCTTGCTAATTGGAAATAGAGTTTAAGTTGCCTGGAATAAGGTCAGGTTATGTGATCCAAGCATAATGGTGTATAACACTTGGAAAAAAAAAAAAACAATCTGCTTTCTAACATGACAAGAATGATTTGCAGTTAATAATAGAGGGGAAAAGGCCAGTCTTTTCAGATACCCTTGATTTCACCTAGGACAAAAAAGAAATCGCTTCTGCTGCTGTGAGCTACTTACTTTCTTCCTGGTCATTATTGCTTAGTTATATTTTAGTGATGAGATCTATCATTACTGACTTTATTGACATTAAAGTTGATTTATTTATGTGCCTGGTGAATAAAAACAGCATTATGCCTGCATTCATATTGCTGAGTACTTGAGAAAGCAAGTGTAGCTCCAGCTTAATTGTCTTTTGCTGGTTCACTTACCCTCTAATCTCAGTTTGAAAATAAAAAAGTATTACTCCTCTACCAAATCAAGTGATAATGGAGAACTGCTAGCCATAAAGTGTTTGCTTTCTTGTTGTTGTTTGATGTTGTAGATCAAGGAATTTAAATGATTTAAAATTTTCAAATATTATTACCAGAAAACCATACTTACTTTAAATCTCATTTCTTTTATAAAAAACACACTTAAAAACAAGTTCTCTGTATACTATCAATGTTCTGCACTATCAAATCTATTATGAAATCTACCAACACTTTCAAAACTGGCTAGTATGAAAGTGATTTAAGAGTGCTTGGTTAGGAAATGTGTCTTTGCTCTAACTTCATTCTATTATATATTTTTAAATAAATCTAAAAGACAATGTAATATAAATATATAATAGAATGAAGTTAGAGCAAAGACGCATTTCCTTAAAATTAACATTATCCAAAAATGATTATTGGTGTTGTTTGTCAATTCTAGCATTCGAATAACTACTAAAAGTCATCTAGATGAGTATTTCCTGCTTATTTTTTACCCTAAAATCACATAGTAATATATATGCCTCTCTAAGACACTTTTCCCAAGTCAGCTATCAGTCAAAATAAATAAAGGTGTATTAATGATGAATCAATGAAATTCCAGTATTTTGAATAGAATTATTAATTTGTTAAAACTTTGTTATCATGTGAATATTTCATCTTCTATGTTTGGGGGTGGGGAGAAGCAAAATAAGTTTCTAGGAATATGCTTAAATCATTACCAAACTTTCCCCAAATGGTGCAGTAAAAATTGGACAGCGACATGAAAAATAAGGAAAGACTAACACTCTCTCATACTGTACACAGAAATTAAAATAGATTTAATACCTGGATGTAAGATTGGAAATCTTAAAATACACAGAAGATAACACATTTAATTTCACTGGCTTCATCCATGACTTTGGAGACTTGACTCCAACAATAAGAGAGACAAAAGTGAAAATAAATATCAAACTTCAAAGCCTCTACACAGCAAAATAAACTGTCATTAAAATGAAAAGATGTCCCACTGAATGGAAGAAAACTTTTGGACCTCATATTTGACTAGGAAATAATATCCAAGATTTACAAAGAACTCATACTACTCAACAAAAACAAAATAAATCCCAATCCAATAATTGGAAGAAGAGTTAAGTAGTTTTCCAAGGAAGATACAAATATAGTCAGAGGCAAATGAAAAAATGCTCATCATCACCTATCATCAAGGAAATGCAGACAAAATCATAATGGATGTCATCTCACACTTGTGAGAATTACCATGAAAAAGACCAAAAACAAGTGTGATAAGAGAGTGGTGACAAAGAGATTCTTATACATTGTAAATGGGAATGTAGGTTGGCCAGCACTATAGAAAACAGTATGACCATTTCTGAAAACATGAAAATTAGTTATACCATATTATCCAGAAATTCAACTCCTAGGTTGGAAAAATGCAAAACACTAATTTGAAGGAATATACGCACACCAATGCATTGCAGTACTTTGTAATAGCCCAGTTATGGAAACAACTTACATAGCTAAAGATAGATGAGTGACTAAGAATATGTGATATATAAACATAATGGAATACTACTCAGCTATATAAAAACAAACAAACAAACCATGAACTCCTGCCATTTTCAACAACATGGATAAAATTGGAAGGGATTATGCCAAGTGAAATAAACCAGAAGGGGAAAGACAATTACCAGATGCTTTCACTTATGTATGGAATGTAAGAGAAACAAAACAAAGAGTTAGAAAAAAACAAGCCACAAAAAACCCTAGAAATCTGACTGCAATATTGAGGGTACCAGAGGGGCAGGGCAAAGATGGAGTACAAAAGGGGAAGAGGGCCAAATCATCTGTGGTTGAGGGCTATGCATGCAATAGTGGTAGATGTTGTATGCTAATATGCATCTGAAGAGGTGTGAATTTATAGCTTTGAATCATATACAATGTGGAAATCAATGTTCCTTCAATTGAAAAAATGAATGTATGTTTGAAAAAAGAGATTAAAGCCGGGGATCACACTAACTGATATAAACTATATTACAAAACTATTATAATGGAAACAGTGTGGTTGGCTTTAGAACAGATGCATCGACCAATGGAACAGAATATATACCCAGATATAAATCCACCCTTACACAGTCAACTAATTTTTAACAGACCAAGAATAATAAATGGAGAAAGATACTTTCTTCAAAAAACACAAACAAAGCAAACCAAACTCACTGATAGAGACTATATTGGTGATTATCAAAGGAGAAGAAACAGGTGGTAGGTAGAGTAAGAAATAGATAAAAGGGGTAAATTGTATGGTGAAACATAGAAAGTAGTCTTATGGCAGTGAGCACACTGAGATCTAAAATGCTGTTGAATTAAAATGTTATAAACCTCAAACTTATTAGCCAATGTTACATAAATTTTAGGAAGGAAAAGGTATTCAATATCACTAATCATGGGAGAAATGCAAGTCACAAGTAGAATGAGATATTGCCTGATGCTTCTTAAGTTGGCCATTATCACAAAGACAAGCAATAACAAACCTTGCCAAGGGTGTGGAAAACCGGGAAACCTTTGCTGTTTTTGGTAGCATAAACTGGTACAGCTATTATAGAAAACAGTATGAAGCACTTCAAAAAATTAAAATGGAACTTTCATATGATCCCACATGCTCATATACCATATGATCTAACAGTCTAGCTTCTGAGTATATATTCAAACTATAATAATCAGTAGCTCTAAGAGATACTGACAATCTCCTATCATTGTAGCAGTATTACTTACAGTAGTCAAGATACTGGAGCAATCTGAGTATTCATCCATGGACAAAGAGAATGCAATTTTATATACATATATGCATATACCTATATATGCACATACATATATGTATATGTATCTACCTGTATAGGTACTCATAGATAGATACATGTATGGATGTGTGTGTATACATACGTATATATAAAATCACTTTTGATATGTATCACTTTTTCATACAGTGGAATAATTCTGTCATAAACAGAAGGAAATTCTGTCGTTGGTGACAAAATTGATGAAAACAGAAGACATTATGCAGAGTGAAATAGGCAAGGCACAGAAAGACACACCATATAATATCACTTATATGTGGAATCTAAAAGTCAAACCCATAGAACCAGAGTTGAACTATTGAACTGTCATGGTCTGGAGAATGGGAAAAATGGGGAGATGCTGTTCAATGGGTCAAACTTTCAGTTAGAGGATAAATAAGTTCTGGGATCTAAAATACAGCATGGGGGCCTCCCTGGTGGTGTAAGGGGTTAAGACGCAACCTATGAAGCTATCTGCAGCCACTGCAGCATGAGTTCAATCCCTGGCCAGGGTGCAACTCACATGGTGCAGCAGATCTTTCCTGACTTGCCCACTGCTCCCCTCAGCAATGTATTTCACAGTATTTCACTGAAATACACTGCTGTTCTGGTCGATCTGCCTGTTCTGTTCCCTACTCTGTCTCTGATGAATCTTCTCACCCCCCACACTTCTGGCCTCTACCCCAGTTCTTGTATGTATAAATAAATCTTAAAAAAAAATACAGCATGGGTATTTATAACACTATATTGTACAAAGTTGCTAAGAGAGTAGATCTTTAGTCTCCTCACTATACATACACGCAGATTGTGATAGCTATGTAAGGAGATAGTTGATTTTAGCAATCATTTTATAATGTATATGTACATGAAATCATCACATTGTGAGCTTTAAAAAAATCACATTGTAAAATCTAAATATGAACAATTTTTATTAGTCTAGCCAACCTCAATAAAGCTACAAATAAGTAAATAAAGTGTATCAACATTGTTATGCTTTTCTAAACATAATTACAATAATGGCAATAGAGAAGACTTTCATTTTTAATAAAGAGATTTTACAGCTTCATTCTCTAAATGCAACCAAATATAATTTGAATGGAAAATAAAGATAGACAGAAAATACTTACTGATTGGAAACTAAAAGCAACCTCAAATGACTAAAAATGTAGCTATCATATGACCCAATAATTTCAGAATCCACAATCCCACACCTATGGATCTACCCAAAGGACATAAAAACACTAATTCAAAAGGATACCTGCACCCTTATGTTTATTTCAGCACTGTTTCTAATAGGTAAGATTTGGAAGCAACCCAAATGCTCAAAAACAGATGACTAGATCAAGAAGATGTGGTATATATACAGAATGAAATACTATTCAGGAATCAAAAAAGATAAACTCATGCCATTTGCAGCATCATGAATGTAGCTAGAAAGGCTTATGCTCAGTGAAATAAGCCAGAAGGAAAAAGAAAAATATCAGATGGTTTCACTTATGGGAGGAATATAGGGGAACTAAATAAGGGATCAGGGGGAAAATAACAGGAATAAAAAATGAAATTAACAGGCAACTATAAATCAGAGACTTTCTATGGGGGTGGGAGAGGGAGATGACCAAAACAAGGGCTGGAAGAGCACAAGGGACTATGGTGATGGTGCCCGGGTGAATTGGTGGTGGGAGAACTATGGGGACTATCCCTGAGAGGAGAAAGCAAACATTGTACAAAAATGAACAATGATATAAAAAAAATAAATTATTTTTTAAAAAATGCTTAAAAAATAAAAGCAACCTCTAATAGAACACTTGAGTCCAAGTTAAAAAAATAATCAAATGAAATTAGGCTCTAACTAGAAAGCAACAAAGAAAAATTGCACACTAAAATGTATGAAACAAAGAAAATCCTGTACACAGCAGATAATGTTTAGTTTCAGCACCTTTATTACTTTATTATTAAAAGGGAGGACATAAAATAAACTAATTGTCTTAAATGACAATTAAAATATGTGAGAAAAATGACAGAAGAATATTTAATGTATTTTGAATATATAAAATAGAAACTGTAAAAAAGTGGATGAAAGTATTATGTATAAGACATTAGCTGGGGAAGAGAAAATGGAAAGTTGCAAATTTTTTAGAAATAAAAATATAAGGAAAAGTCTCAGAAAGACCAGTCACAGGAATATATACATATATATTCAAACAGTGAAAGAAGAAAAAGGAGAAGGAGAATATAGTTTCATGGCAGGGGAATGGGGAGGGAGGTGGGATGGGGTTGGTGGTTGGAATTTAGGAATATATTTCAGAGGAAATGATAGCCTATTTGAAAGAACCCATATCATAAAATTTACAGTAATTTATGAAGTGTATTGATACCAGTACAGGCATACCTCATTTAATTGTGTTTTGTTTTCATTGCACTTCACAGATACTGTGTTTCTTATAAACTGAGGATAGGTGGCAATTCGCTGTCTAGCAAGTCTAGTGGCTCTATTTTTCTTAAGGCATGTGCACATTTCCTGTCTCTGCTTCACATTCAATTAACATATACACATCGTTTTTTAAAGACATGATGCTGCTGCACACTGAAAACACGATGGTATACTGTAAACATATGTGCACTGGGAAAGCAAGAAGCATGTGTGACTTGCTTTATTGTGATATTTATTTTACTACATTGGTCTAGAATTGAACACATAGTACTTCTGAGGTATGCCTGAAGTTATTTTTAATGAAAGTGCTAATACAATTTTTCAAATTAGTAGGTTATCTTGAATCCTCTTCTCTATCCAATATATATTTTACTTCATATATTGGCAAGGATTAGGGTGATTTTTGTAGACCCTTTACTTTGGGACAGAGACTATTACATCAGAATGATGCATTGAGGAAAGATTATGATCATAATGATAATGCACTTACATAAAAATATGTGCGCTTCATAGATATAGCAGTCCCTTATCAATTTATCTTTATGAATACTTTTTAGTGTTTTTGAATAATCAGCACATTCCTGACTTGTTAGCAACAACTGAGAGTAATCTAGGGAGGGAGTGAAATTATCATTAAACATTCACTGACCAAAATCAATTAGTCCACCTACAACATTAATTAAATGTCTGGCATTGTGCAGTCAGTGGCCATGACATCTACAATGTTAGAAGTATAAGATAGTGAAAAATAATGAACTTAGTGTCCCGCTAAGCTCTAGTAAACTGGCTTAACCTCTGAAAAACTGAACTTGAAAAATACATATAATTTACAAGTATTGTTTTCCTTATCTGTAAAGAAACACATTATAGAGTAACTGTAATGATTTAAATAAACAATACCTGTAACCTCTAGCACACAGTAGGTGCCCAATAACCTAATAAATGGTAATGGCCTTTTTCCTCTGGTAGTATAAGATGTTGTCAGTGATACAGATTGGGTTTCATAGGAAAGACATTTTACAGTGAAAAGGACTGACAATATTCTCTATGTAAATATAAGCCTCTGTTAGAATATAATGTAAATATTAATAAAACACTGTATCTGCATTAATGTGGAATATTAAGGAGAACACTGATTTTGTTTTGTTTTCTTCAATGGCTTTCTCAGTTTTAAGTTTCTGATTGCCTCCACTTGCTTATTTTAATATTGAATTCCCAATGAAAGCCAACTTTCAACCTTTCTGTCTTTGAAATACTTTCAGGAGATTATACCAGTCCTTTGCCTTAACATGGTTTGATGTCAAAATTACCTTAAAATTAACCATGCTGTGATACCATACCAGAAAAAAAATGCATTTAACTGCATTTGTTAGATATCCGAAATTAAGTAACCTACGAGAAAGGATTCCACCTGACATTTTGTTCTCTGGATTGGTTGAGTTTCTCTGGTGCCTTGTTTAAACATTTGCCTGCTCCCCTTCATTTCTCTCTCAAGAGTTGTGTGCAGACTTTGTAAAGGAGAAAGTCTACACAAAAGAAAGCTTGTTATTTTAACTGAGTTCTATTAGTCTTTATAATCTCATATTAATAGGGGGGTTTACTTTCTAATTTATGGGAAACTTTCAGACAACATTTGGAAGAGAACTGATCAAAATTGTTTACAAGAATGTGGCAGTTTCTTACAATAAGTTTTCCAGAAAGTTGAAGTCTTTCTTCCAGAAAGAAGTTCATTTCTGGTAGAGTTGACAATCTATCATGAAGATGCCAGGGAAGGAAAAGTAACTCTTGGCCAGTAGTACAGTGATATTAATAGGTAACTGTTTCAAGCTTCAAAGATAAACATTTTATACTTTTATTATCCTAATTATATATTGACAATGGTCCTGGTCCTGTAACATATAGGTTATCAGCCATATAGACCAGTTTGTAATCTCAAGTCTGTGATATTCACCAGGCATTATTCTGCAGCAAGTTAGGAAGCTGGGTAAAGTGTTGATGAAAATCCACAGTAATAAAAATCTCACAGATATGAAGTCAATTACAGTCTCAAGTGAAGTTTATTATGAAGAGATACTTGTTATTAAAGTATCCACGTCTCAACAAGGCTGACCTTCTCAAATGCTAGTATGTCACAAGGCATGAGATTTAAAAAAAATCCAATAACAAGTTTCCCCACTGTGGTTTCAATTGCCTTTTCAGATCTCCCACAGGGTTCTGTTTCAGTCTGAGATAATGCAGACGGTTCTGGACTTCAGAGGGTCAAAGTGGTTTGTGTTTACACTGGAGCAATCATAGAAAAGATTTCAAACTTGATCAAATTATCTAGATATATATATTTACTGAAATCTTTACTCCATTTGGCTTTGGTAGAAACAGTTTTGAACTGCAGAAATTGGAAATATTTTTGTATCTGTTTTTTTCCTTATTAAATACCTCACATATGCCAGGAACTCAAAAACAGTTGTATTATTTTATTGAGCAAGTTCACAGGAAGATTCAGGTCATTCGACACCTCATAGTATTATATAAATGTTAGCATACATATACATTAAAATGGATGTTATATTGTTTCTTCTGTTTGTGAAGAACTTTCTTACTGAAAATGTGTCAAAAATTCAAAAGTGTATTTATTGAAAATAGAGTCAGTGGGTGAGGATGTGGTGGAAAAGGAATCCTCTCAAACTGCTGGTAGGAATACAAACTGGTCCAGTCACTATGAAAAGATGTGTGGAGGTTTCTCAAAATACTGAAAATGGATCTACCATATGGCCCAGTGATTCCAGTCCTAGCAATCTACCAAAGAACATAAAAACACTAATCTAAAAGGAAACCTGCACTCCTGAGCTTACTGTAGCACTATTTACAGTAGCCAAAATAAGGAAACAACCTAAATGCCCCCAAAGAGATGGATGGGTCACAAGGGAGGGGAAAGAAAGGAGTCCCAACAGGGGAGTAAACTTCCTGGTTCACAATTGTTACTTTATAAATTTTGGTTAGATTAATTTAATGTCAAACAAAAATATTTTTGAATAACATTTAATGAGTATGGGGAAAAAAACCTATTTCACTTATTTGCTGACCAAAATTATTTGTTCTAGTATACAAAAATGCATATGTGCTAAATGTGCTAAAAGAAATTAAGGACACTAAGAGTATGACAAATCTAAAGAATTTTTTAAAAATATTTATTTATTTATTTATTTATATAAGTACTGGGTACAGTCAGAAGCGCGGGAGGGTGAGAGAATTCACCAGAGCCAGAGCGGGGAACAGAAAGGGCCGACTGACGAAGTACACTGCTGAGGGGAGCAGCAGGCAGCAGGAGAGGTCTGCACGCCATGTGGGACCCTCCCGGGTGGCTGAGGATCAAACCAGCACTGCAGAGGCTGTGGGCAGCTTCGCAGCCCAGCGCTCAGCCGCTGCGCCACTAGGGGAGGCCCAAATCTAAAGAATTTTTAACATGGCATATTAGCTCTTAAAATTTTGACTACTACTTGATTTGGTTAGTTCTGACTATGTTATAGCAGGACACCATAGACTGGGTTGTTTAGACAATATACTTATTCCTCAGAGTTGTGAAGGATGGAAAATACAAGGTCAGGGTGTCAAGGTCACGGTGTCTGCTGAGAGCCCTCCTCCCGGTTTATAGACAGCCATCTTCTGATTGTATCTCACATGGTAGTGGGAGGGAAGGCAGGAGAGAGAGCAGGAGGAAGTGAAACAGAGATAGAGACTCTGATCTCTTTCTCTTCTTAAAAAGATAATTGCATGAGGAGGGCTCCACATTTGCAGCCTCCTCTAAACCTAATTATTTCCCAAGGTTCCACCTCTAAAAACTATCAATTGTGCATTAAGGTTTTAGCCTATGGCTTTTGGGGGAAACACAAACATGCATTCCATAACAGCACTAGATTAGTTAGTAGATACATTTAGCATTGTGTGTGTGTGTGTGTGTGTGTGTGTGTGTACGCACTACTGTTTCTTCTCAGAAAGTTATAAAGCATGGCAAAGACTTTCCAATAGATTCCATATGTGTAGCCAGTTTGAAGTCACAGGAGAGTGGGACTTGATTCTCTTTCTCTTATTTAATCAAATGCCTTATTAAAATATATCAGGACATGGATTTTAAAAGGCACTAACTAAACCTGATAAAATTTTACCTACAATAGTATCACAGGACAGGGCTTTACTGTAGGCCATAGTTTTGCCATTGATTGTTGCTATATACTTTCTTGTACTCATTCTCCAATTTTTCTAAAATGAGATTCTAAGTGTATAATCATAAAAATTGAATGTTGCAAATTGAACACAAAACTTTAGTCATTGCCTTGACTTGCATTAAAAATAGAACTTAAGAATATTAAATAAAAATAGTTAATTTTTAGCAATTTACAACTACCTGAGTTGGAGCTGCCTCCTTCTGATCAGAAATAAGAAACATATGCTATAGTGGAGCATTCCCAGTCTGATAAGAGATATTTTATTCTTGGGGTTTTTAGAAGATAAGAGGCATTTCTGATTTAAAAGTAATTTCAGCATTTGTCAATCTTGTTGGGGCATTCTGAACAAGGCAAAAGAAAGTTTTCTTCTAAGACATTTTTGAGACCCCCACCCTGAGACTAAATTCTAAATGGACATAAAAATTTTGTAAATGGAAGACATTTCCACAATGAAGGGAAAAAAAAAACAAAAAAAACTAGAATTTGAGAAAGTAAAGAAAAGCAAGGAATGCAACCATGCAAGTAGTTCTTTACCTCAGAACACTAATGATTTGTGCCAGATGAGGAATAAAAAATTTCAACTTCATTTATTACTGCAGTTTACCTCCTAAAGGAAGTGACAGATTGGTTTAACATGAAGTCTGTTACGAATGCAACATCGATAAACAAAACTCAAATTCTCCCAGATGAGACATTTAGATAAGGATGCAGGTGGAGTGTGAAGAGAGATACAGAGCTGACTGCTACCTAACTCAGTTTTGCAGAGAAAAAAATCCCCTCACAGCCAAAAGAGACAAATATTAAAGAAGAGAATAGGAGGAATAATCTTGTTCTGTCCCTGTAACTGTTTAATAGAAAAACTCTTTATATGTTTTTGGGAATTGGAAAGCAAGTTTTGTAGCAGTAAATATTACATGGGAAGTAAAGTGGACACTGGTGATTTTGTGTATCAACTTAATTCCTACACATCTTGAATTTGAAATGTTAAGCAGATATATGATTGGTATTTTAAAATTAATGTTACTTATAAAATTGGAAGAAGATTCTGGTATTTTTAAATGCTAAAGATGTCTTCAAGAAAAGAATATTAAGGGACTCCCCGGTGGCGCAGCGGTTGAACGCTGGGTTGCGAAGCTGCCCACAGCTTCTGCAGTGCCGGTTCAATCCCCGGCTGCTCCCCGGCCACCGGAGGAGGGTCCCACATGGCGCGCAGACCTCTCCTGCCGCCTGCTGCTCCCCTCAGCAGTGTACCTTGCTCCTCTGCCTGCTCTGCTCCCTGCTCTGGCTCTGGTGAATTCTCTCACACTCCCGCACTTCTGACTGTACCCAGTGCTTGTATAAATAAATAAATAAATAAATAAATAAATGAATAAATAAAAAGAATATTAAGATAATCATGAGAAAATATTATTTTCAATCTAATAATACATTACTTGGTAGTGAATAACAATTAATTTCATGGCAAAAGTATCTTTATTACTTGATTTTAGGAGAAAAAAGATTGCAGATCCCAGAAGGAGGAACAAAGTATAATGATTTATTATATAATCTAGACACGGTGAAGGACTGAAATTTAGCAAATCCTATCACTTTTTATTAGCTGTGATCCTTAAAAACTGGGAAGATAAAAAGGTATATATAATCATTTTACATATAATAACAGATTTCTTTCTTTAGCACTTTTGTTTTAGAAATTAGACTAACTCCTTAATCATGCTTTCCTACATTTGTGATCAGTAAAATCCATTTAACTGTAATTTCCTGAACACAATCTGATCAAATTGAATGGAAAGGCAATCCTCAGACAGAGGCTGTTAGTCATAAGTTATATTGTGCTGAGAACAGCACAGTTTTGGTGGGAAGAGTCTGGAAAACAGAAGCCCAGTTGTCTCCAGAAATTGCCAGAGCATGTTGAAACACAAGAGGACAGACTCACAGATGCCCATGAAGAAGCCAGAGAGCAAATAAATGAGAAAAAGATATGTATATAAGCACTTGAGTTCAGAGTTCTTTGTATTTTTGAAGTATATTTATCTTTTTGGAGGTATCTTATGTATTTTTCTTGTATAAATGTGTTGATGTGAAAAGAAATTAGATGAGAAGGTATTGTCTTGATAACATTCTAAACTTGGCTTATGAAATATTTTTGATATTTAAAAACATTTAAAATTGTGAGGTACAAAGTTTATTTGTCTAGTTGGTCAAAAAGGGGAGCCCGCAAAATGTCTTTAAATTCTGTGCCCAAGGCAGAGAGGGAGCCTATACATTGAGTAGCGCTGTTCCTATCACTCTCTGCAGATCTGCATGCTTCAAAAGCCCGGCATTACAGTCCTCTATGCTTAATGAATCACAAAGTCCCTTTCCTAATCAATCTTTTTCCTCAGTGGTTAAGACAATATGAAAATAAGTCACTTTCAACAAACATCCTGAGGTCTCCAATTTGGAAAACCAGCCATACAGCACACTGCCACAAGGTGGGAGTACAACGTTTGATTGGTTTAAGAAACTGGCCTTTCTTTTTTTCCCCCGTAGTTCAGTGTGAACAAAGACATAAAACAGGCTTACATTAAACTTGAATGGAATAACATTTGGTTATTTATTCCTTGTTGCTAATATGCATACCTTGAGAATTGGGATGCCTTTTACTAAAATCTGAGGATCAAATATAATAAATATAGATGAAGGAAGTGGCTTAATAGTGAGTTCTATTTTACCTTTCTTTATTCCTTGCAATCTTAGTACCTTTTCCAAATGATGATTTAGGGACTATAAGCAAACCATTGTGAACGTAAGTTCTATTAAAATAGTCCCCATTTTTTAAAGATCATAATGAATTACTAATTCTCTGTATTAATGATTAGTTTGAAGATAACTTGTATCCACAAATTTTTCCTGCATTTATATCTACACAGTAATGAAGGCAGCCATGCAAATGAGAACAATAAATTAAACAGTCAAAGAAAAATATATAATGATCTTGACCTTTCTAAGCATTTGAATGATTAAAATTAGTTTTAAAATATTGTTTATTCTAGAATAAAGACAATGCAGGGGCACTGCCTGCAATTCTCTTATTTTTGCTTGCTTTGTATTTGAATATGTGTACTAGTTATGCTGTGTGCTTATTAAAATCATTTTGAAATCTTGGATTAAACTAACAAATATTAGGTGTTTATCTTGGGGTTGCAAATACATGCGCACACACACTTTGAGACAGAATACTTGAAACTTTGGCTAGTAAGATGAGACATCTCAAGGCAGTTAAGATTCATCAAGGTGACAGTGACACACCCAAGGGATGGTGCATGGTGCTAAATAGGAAGGAATGCTACATCCCTTGAATAAAAAGACATAACATTTGAGAAAAGGCATACATTGACTTGCCAATTTCAATTCCTTCCCTCCTGCTGTATATGAAGAAGGAGTAGGTTAACAGATGGCACTCTTGTCATTGCGATTGTTAGATTTTTCTGGAAAGATTTACCCAAACAGGTCTTTTTATCCTACTGAGTTATGAATACACCACAAAGCTAGGGCCATCACTTATATCACTTTTTTTTCCCCAATTCTCCCCTTCTCCAATGATAGCAATGACAAGAAAGACAAAGTAGTGCCCAGGGCCATGGAATTGATGCTTTGCTTGATGGAGATGTGAAGAATCTGAAATAAAATAGTACAAAGGTCTCGAGCACAATTTCTGCTATTCAAAGTGTGAAAGAACATTGCATTTATATATTAAGAAAGCTTTTCAGAGTAGGTGGACATTTTTTAAGGATAAGTACATGGAAAATATCTACTCACATAATACACCACCTGAGCACACACCAGGGGATTTCAGATGTTGTCCTATACAAATTTACCTGAGTATCACATATGTTCTATAAGTCACTGAATACTGTGATCTCACAATTTAGTATGTGACCTATTCCTAGGTCATTCTTTTTTACCTAAACATGTATTTTGGAAAATTGACTGGGAAGAAAAACAGTCAGTTTTATAATTTTAGGAAACGGCTGGGATAAATTCTAGGCAACTCAAAAAAGATGAAGAGCATCACATTTTACTGGTGATTAAAAAGGAATATTATACATAACATCATCAGTGGGATTTCCCTAAACCCAACACATTCTTTTATGCTTACTTACCATGTTTATGTACCTAAGACTTCGTTAAAGATAACATGTATCAGTATTTTATATTCAGAACAAAAGAAAAATTGTAAGGTGCATATAAATTTCAGATATCTGAAAATGTAAAAATAAATAAGGAAGGAAATCACAGAGATGAAGAAATAAAGGTCTTATATGATGTTGTTATTGACAGAGCCTGTAGTTGAATCAGACTGTTAAATTGTCAGATTGTCTCTATTTTTTATCTGAAACGCTTCATTAGATCAGAATATTTTGTATTAAAGCATGTGTAAAATGATGGGGGACAAATTTTCCAAAGAGATTTATATTAATTTTCATTTAAAAGTCTATCATAAAAATTAAAATTAAAAAAGCAATAAAATATCCAAGTGTGTAAACTTTACATACAGGAATCTCATTTTATATAACTAAATCAAAATTCATTATGAAGCAAAAATTAATGTATTGAAACACAAATTTGTCTTGAAATCAAGGAACTTAGATAGAATTAGCCACAAAGGGATACTACTTATTATAAATTTGTTCACACTAGTCTCTTCTCGTGCACTTTCTATAAGAGCACATGCTCTATTAAAGTTGTAGCATTATTTCTTTTATGCCAATTGACATCAAAAATGTCTATAACACTCTTAATTACAATTACTTATTAATCACATAATTTATCACTTATTGAACAGTATTTAGGAAAGGAAGGAAAAAACATGTATCTGTTAAATTCCATGCCCTGGCATAAAATTTCATTATGCATCACAGAGGAAACAAGCACTTGGTTAACTGTCATTTAATGGGTTTATCAAACTACACATAGTTTACTTTTATGAACAAAATGTCTAAAATACCATAGCTATACACAAGCTAGTCAAAGCTGTGTGAAAAGTCAAACATGAAAGAACCCAGGGAACTGAATTAATTTGTTTGTTGAACTTTTCCTTGTATCTTACAAAAGTGATTAAAACACACACACACTATTTGCTTCAAAGGAAAAAAATCTCCATTTTACAATATTGATATTAGTAAGTTGTCTTGTTATGTGAAGTAAGGGACACTCTTTATAATTATATAAATTTCTATAAAGATAGTGGGCTATTTTTTCCCAGTATCATAATTGATTCATCCACCACAGGTTGCAATAGGGTTTTTTGCAGATCAAAGATAATGAGAACTAGCAAGACTAGCATACAAGAAAGCTAACCACTTGTCTAGAAACTGTTACTTATCTATGTATATGCAGAACAGATCCAGATCAACTAGTAAATAAATATCAAGTGATAACTGCCTGTAGTATTGTATTTGATTTAACCTAAAGTTGAATGGAAACAAATTAGTAAAACATGCTCAATTCAAACTTACTTTAAGTCCTGTTCTGGATGGCAATTTTTTTTTTCTTTTTGGCCTACTGTCACTTCCTAAAATTCTTTAAATTTTTCACCATTCTTTCAAATTACTAGTGATGTTTTTTGGTGTATGTGAACCACATTTTGTCCTACCAGTAATTTCTGGCCACTGTGGTGTGAATATGTGACAAACATTGTACTTGCAGCATGAGGATAAGAGAGTAAACCCAGGAAGACAGCCAGGGAAGACATATTTAAAAGAAGCTCTTTTATATTTACTCTCATGCATAGTATTTGTTAGTAAGTACACATACATTTGCTGAAATGACAATAAAAAATTTTTCCCCAAACCATATTTTTAAGTCTTTTTCATACTGTGAATTATCATAAGATGGAGTTGTCAATATCATATAGCCCATTTGAATTGTTTTTATAAAAACCACATATTCAGTTCAATGGGAGATATGAGATATGCTTTACCTTAAAAGTATTTATCCTAAGAAGTAGAACTGTAACTCCAGTGGAAGAAGACAAAAAACAAACAAATATCCACATCACAAATTATCATAACCAGACACAAAGTACTCTACTCTGAAATACTGTCCTGGATGAAAAAGAAATGTATGGTCAGAAGTGTTAAGTTTATATATGTACACGATACCACCTTTGGATAGCTCCCAAAGGCACAGGGCTTACTACTTCCAAAAGTATCCACTATTAAGGTAACATAGGTCTTGTCCCTTGAGCCTCCTTAAAGAAACAACAACTGTTCAGTAGCAGTATAACAGATGTTGAAAAGAATCATTAGCAATCTAAATGTTTTTCTGAGCAGATGTCCCACTTCTGCTGTGGCTAACTTTGGGGGGAGTAAAGTAGGATGCAGTGAGAATGGGGGAAAGAATGGAAAGTTGAAAGGAATTAATAAGAAGATCTTAAGAATTACTCATCTAATTATAGCAAAAAAGGATTGAGGTGTTGTGTTTGCTAATTGCTGCTGGTTGATGAAGAAGGAAGGTAAACAAGTCAGGGGAGGAATTAAACTCACTTTGCTCCATTGACTTGGCACATAGCTTTGGATCAATGAGCAGGAAAGAGACAAGCAATGTTATAGAGGAATTTAATGCTAACATTGCAATTGTGCACTTTTCAATAGACATCAATAGGGAATCAGAGGCCAAAAAGAATCAGTGGAAAGAATGAAAATGAGAAAAACTAGTCCACCCATGAGATGAACCCATGAAAAGAATAAGAGAAGTTATTAGATTAGGTGACTGTAGATGTAACTTTATTTCCTTAGGGGCAAAAAATAGGAAGATTTTCTCAAGCATTTTTTCCCTGAAATACCTGACCTGAAAAGAATTCTTTATACAAAGAATTTATAACCTCAGTGTCCTCATCCAAGTACTTCCTCACTTGAAATTTTCCTTCTTCTCAGACAGAATATAGAAATGTATGCTAATTAATTACCTGAACCTTTACAGAAGCAATCTTTTAATATGAGAGTATTCTCTAACTTTGAGAATAAAGGGAAAGAGATACTGGAAATAATACCATCTTTCTTATAATTTTAGCTTTCAAATGAGTAAGCAAAATAATTATAGGCTATAATAAATGCTTGATCATTAATAACAGGAAACTCAGTGAAAATATAAATTATGCATTTGATATATTTTATGCTCCATGAAATGCATTTAATAACAGTTGATTTTTCCATATGTACCCAGATTTCTGATTCAATCATTGTAATAAAAATTTTACAACACAAAATTCTGTCAACAACAGCAATTATTTCCAGGATTAAGCAGATATTTTAACATGATACTGACTTTGTGTTGGATTTGTGAAGCTGAAGAACTTAAAAGGAAAATCCCAGTTCTAGACCATCAATTCCTGTTTGCTAACTCATATGGTACCATTTAACTCTTTTCTATCTCAATATTAAAGGATGTGAGTTCAGAGGTCACATAACTAACATCATGTTGGGGAACACATAGTTTTAATATCAAATTTGAGTGACAAATGACATTAATTAAACAAACATTTATTAAGAACCTGCCCCCTACACCACTGTGTTAAAAACTAAAAATTGCGAAGTTTAAGGAAATGTTGTTATACTCATGTGTTTTATAATGTTATAAGTGAGAGTTTAAACCCTGTACAAGATACTACAATAAATAAATTATGCACCTAAGGATTTGGTGAACTCTGACAATGCAACGGAAGCCTCATTCCTATGACAGCCAGTGAGAAATGACTCAGAAAAGTCTGGTGCTGTTGGCCAAATTAATTTAAAGTTGCTGAAATGTGGACATATTTTTGTAATCAATCTTAAATAATGTCTTGATTTAATTAAAATGTATGCAACAACTGCTTTAAAATATATTTCTAAAACCAATTGGGGGCCCCCCTGGTGGCACAAGGGGTTAAAACACAACCTATGAAGCTATCTGCTGCCACACAGCACGAGTTCAATCCCTGGCCAGGGAACTACCCACATGGTGCAGCAGGCCTCTCCTGACTCGCCCACTGCTCCCATCAGCAGTGTATTTCAGTCGATCTGCCTGTTCTGTTCCCCACTCTGTCTCTGGTGAATCCTCTCACCCCCCCCCCCCACACACACACCTCTGGCCTCTACTCCAGTTCTGTATGCATAAATAAATCTTTGGAAAAAATAAAAGCAATTGGATTTTCTTTTCTTTTTTTTTTAAAGATTATTTATGCATACAAGAACTGGGGTACAGACCAGAGTTGTGGGGGGTGAGAGGATTCACCAGAGACAGAGTGGGGAACAGAACAGGCAGTTTAACTGAAGTACACTGCTGAGGGGAGCAGCGGGCAAGTCAGGAGAGGTCTGCTGCGCCATGTGGGTAGCTCCCTGGCCGGGGATCAAACTTGGGCTGCAGTGGATATAGATAGCTTCATATGTTGTGTCTTAACTCCTTGTGCCACCAGGGAGGTCTGGATTTTGTTTATTTTCTACCTTGATGTCTCTGGTAACTCTATCCACACTATTTGAGAAATGCCATGATACACAGAAGCAATTGAGCCACATGTCTCATTTCCCTCACACACTCAAGATAGCTTTATTATAAAGTACAAAGTCTTCTGTGATGCATGAATTTCCTATTTCTCCAACATTACCATCCTACCTTAGTAGCAATAATAGAAACCCCCCTCAATTACTTATCTAAACCGGAATACCAATGTGACATGGTTTCTGAAATGAATACTTATAAAAATTATGTAATTGGAGAACAATTTAACTGTCTTATGCATTTAGTAAGAACTGTGCCAATAGCAACTATCAAAATGATAATAGCAAAGAAGCAAACATTACAATCCTTAGCATATGTTAGGTATCCTTCTGGTTCTAAAGCATGTGCTTTTAACCATTTCACTGCATCTCTTTACTGACTGAAAGATACATATAAAAAAAGTCTTTCAAGGTAATATGGGTACTAGGAGGAGAAATAAAGGGCTCAAGAGTAACCTTCACCTGTAATATAAGTCCTAGAATTTCTGATAATCATTGCCATTATCTTAAAAGTAAAAACAACAACATGATGTGTGAGTAAAGGAAAATTATTTTCAGAATCTAAACCAGTTCACTAAAGAAAGAAAATAGTAAAATACAAGTTCTTTTAAAGTTAAAAACTTGTGGACAAGCCCTAAACAGTGTTTCTGTTCTCTAGTCACAATTCCTTGAAAAGAAACTTTGAATCTTGAGATGAAAAAAGATCTATTAGGTCATCTTGTCCATCTCACTGCCAGAAGAGAATTGCTCCCGACAGTAAAGAAGTTAACTTATTGACAGCACTCTTTAAGCAGCAATTTACCAGGTGAATCCCTAAAGGCAAGAATGACTTCTCTGGTTTATCTTTGGCTTCTTATCATCAGTATAGTTAGGAGACCCATTCAATCTTCCCTGCTGGATGAAGGAAGGGGGCAGGATTCTAGAACATGTTTCTAAACTGCAATGGATTAAAAATGTAACTAATCCCATTTTAATAGTTTAATCTAATTGCATCACTGCTCTTCTTTCATCTTTAGGCTAGCTGCATGTGCATATGTGTTTGTGTTAAGATAAATTTGATAATGAAATTCTAAAATACATACATTTATAAAATAAGTTTAATATGGTAGTAAATGAATACAAAGATGATGAAATAGGAGAGAGGAAAGCAAAGGAAATATAAGCAATATGGATGACTTAAAACATTCTGAATGAAGTCGTCTCATTGTCAAAATTGTGGGTTTTATCCAGTTTCTCAGTTCTTTAGATGATATGACTAAAGGGAAGAAATATATCCAATTTCTTCTTTCAGTTCAATTTTCATGATACTGTCATCGCTCTCTCTCTATGCAGATTCTATGGGATAATTTTGTATAAAGCAGTTATAAGAAAGTAAATTTGTTATGCGCTGTTGAACTAACATTAATCTTTAAATTTCAAGAGCTGTTTATTTTTTATTGAAGTGACATCTCATTAGAACAATCTATACGTTTCTGGTGTTCATCACTGAAAATCAACATAAATTTTATAAGGACATTATCAACAAATGCAAGTATTTTATGTTGTATGTGCACAGATTGATTCTATATGTTCTCTCATGGAAGACCCATACTACTGTGTGACAGTAGAGGATAAAAGAATCTCAGAGAGTAGAAGGGAGTGCAACATGAGGTAAGTAATGAGCAAAGGTTTCTTCTGAAAAGGCATAATTTGTTAGATGAGTTTTGGAGGAAGGAGATGCGTGGTGAGTGGGAGAGACAGAAGAAATGAGTGTGCTGCAAAGAGAAATGAACAACACATGGTTTTGCTTGTGTTTCATCTCCTAATCGACATTAATGCCAGGAACCACAACACTGAAAGGTAGTCATCAGTTACTGAGGCTATGACTAAGGTATAATCATTTGGTCTTCAGCTTGAAAATATTTAAGACTTTGCATAAGCCTATCCTGACTTTAACCTGGCGGCTCCTCTATACCTGCCTTCACTTAGCATTTGGTTATTAGAATAGGATTGCGCCTGGCTTGAATTGCTCTCACACGATTACATAATAAACTATACAACTTATTAATGTGCTTATGATATTGTTTCAGAAGATACATATTTTTTTCCAAAGAAATATTTGTTTCCCAGTGATTATTTTTCCATTTCCTCTGGGGGTTATTGCAATAGCAACCCTCATCATCACTCTGTAGTCTCTGGACCTTAATGTAGACTGGTCTAAAGCAGAAGGGTGCAGAAAAAGAGATAATAAGTGGACTTCCAAATGTAAATATTTGTTACCATTCATATTTAGGGAATAACCAAAGAAAAGATGATTCTGGTGTTTGGTATAGGTTAAGTCGATATCAGTATGGGGACTATAACTGGGATGAAAATACATACATTGTGCAAAAATGAAAAATGATATAAAATATATAAAATATTTTTAAGAAGGACAGCAAATAAAAAAGGAGTAGGAGGTGAGAAGTACTTAATTTTTGTATTTGGTGAGTGTTTTTCCTGAATGATAAATATAGAGAGATTTCTTTGCTATGGTATTAAAAATAAGAGATGGTGATACAAATATAGGAATCACCAGACATAGGAAAGAATTGATGATGAATGTGATATGATGTAGTTTGTAATAAATGATCACAGTGAAGATATTTTAGATCAGGTTTTATAGTGTATTAATAAATATTTGACTTCAAGGAAAGAATATATAGAGGCTATAACCGGCAATTTCAGTAACAGGCAGGTTTTCATAATTTTTTAAAGAAGATTACTCATAAGTCTCTTTTAAAGTTACAGATTCACTGGAACTTCATTCAATGTCCACTTTATAAAAAGTGAAAATGATTGTTATATTTCTGTTCATGGCAGCTTCTGGTGAATAATGAGAGTTGGCGTAACTTTTTCATTTGGAATAGTGTTAGGATATGACAGTGCACTTTATTTGGAATCATTCAAAATTAACATATTTTAATTCAGTCTGTGGAAGCACCATGGGTGAGTTTTCCATGTGATAAACTGAAATTGGGGAAGGGAAGGGAAGGCAACACAATGATCAAAACTCTTAGGATGATATGATTTCCTATACTGCCTACCATTCATTTCAAAGAAGCCTCTGGAAGTGCACCAAGGTTAAATCTTAAAGGAGGACATACATCTAAGCCCTGGAGTCTAGCTTGTATTCTGATGAGAACACATTTGTTTTTAAAAATGAGTCCTGTGTGGAGCAGGTTGAGTTCAACATTGCTTTATAGGTGGGAATTTGGATACGGCTGATGCGCTAACAGTGGCAACACTGGTGGCCTCCCCAAATTACTGAAGGAATACCAGACATCTTTAACATTTGCTGTGTGGTTGTGGGTCCAAAGGCTTCTTTTCAATCTTCTCAGAGATTAAGTTCCAGTTTTGAACCTGGTCCTATTCCTGTACCTGGCTAAGAGATCCAGCTTATTCTTGGTTGCTGAAAACAAAAGTCAAAGTCTGCCAGACTAAGTGGTGTGGTTACATCTCATTCATCTTAGACAATATTTCGTTGATGCCATTGAATAGTGGTCATTGGTCCTCATTTTTTGTGCCATGTATGGCTTCATTATTAAAATTTCTATAAAATGCTTCCTTGCTTATAGTGATACATTAAACCATGTATCTATGTAAAATCCACTAGTTTAAGCCTGGAAGGGTGGTAAAGTCCTCACCAATCAGTCATACTCTTGAATTAGACAAAAACTAGCAACAGATAACCAGTGTGTCTCATCTTGACCAGGGTTCCATAACTTTTTAGGGAGCCAGTACCCTACCTCCACGCTTGGATTAATAGATTTCTTAGCTTTATTGAAAATCTGTCCAACTAGTACACAGTAAAAAATAGAAAGCTTAGTCTAGTAATGGGTGTGTTTAATAAGGGATTGAAGAGAATAGAAGATAAGCATCTTAACTAGGGCTTCACCTTTAATAGGATACTATTGAAACAAAGTGAATACTATTTTACAAGTTCAATGAGGTAGAATCTGATTTATATTTTAAGTTGTCAGTAAAATCAGAGTTATTACATGTTAATTCATTATTTGCAATATTTTGAACCTTTTAGTTTTTAAAATTGTCTTTAAATTTTGTAAACTCAAACAGAAATATTAAACATTTCAGTGTGAGCTCACAACTTACATTCAACTATAAGTTATACTCAGCAGCAACTTAGAAAAGGTGTGCCTATATCCTTTTCTTTTAAAGATAAAGAAAATGACCTCTTTAAAATTTATTTATTGTCATTTTAAAAAATGCAAAAATGTCTCCTGGACTCTGAATAAAGAGCACCAAATGAGGAGTCAAGAAAATTGGGATTGAGACAGGCTCCTTACCAGTTTGTATGACTCTGGCCAAGTTTGTCTAATGACCAAATTCATTCACTTATAAATTTTTTTCTGAGGACTCACTTAATAGAAAATTATCAGACCCCTTTATGCTATCTTTGCTCTATAAGTTATTTCTGTATGAGGAAAGACTGTGTACTGTGGAGTATTTAAAATTCTGTCCAAAATAATTACCTATGCCAAAACATCTTTATAAAAAAATCTATTTTTGGTCAATTTCCAAATAATATAAAAATATGTTAACAGTATTAAATTTTGCACTTTGTGTTGCAAATGACTTCTAGTTGGTAAATACATGTTGCTAATCATTATAATAAAAACTCATTACCTATCAAATCTGTTCATGATTAACTGAATTTGAATACCTGGAAAGTTTAAGATTCACTACCTTAGTTCACATTTAAAGAGACCATCTTATATGTAACCCTGACACTATGAGTGTGAAGATTCTATATTATTTTTTTAACAAAAATATCCAGTCTTTCTCCTCATTGATTTAATCTGACAGTTTTCCTACCCTCTTTATACATACACCTTTTTGTTATAGACATTTTTCAAAGTGGATCATTTTATAATTATTTCTTTTTATAAGGAGGGTGTTGTTCTGTATGGGAGCCATTCCTGTCACTGAACAAATATATACCTGTGAATCCAATCTAGAGTGAAAGGAAGAACACAAAAGAGAGAGTATATAAAGCAGCATATCTGTGTGGAGCAGAGGACAATCAATTAGATTCATTATCTGCTCTACATTCTAGTCACTTCTTTAAAAGAAGAGAAGTACATAATACCATGGCAACAGTTAGACCTGCAGTCCGTTATGGTATATAATCATTAAGAGGTCTTCAGTCTCCCCTGAAAATAGATATGAAAAAAATTCACAGTGGTTGCACAAACTCTCTACATTTATGCTGATTAAATGACAAGTTTGTAATTTACAGGTGTCTTATTGCCATGGGAATGCAATCATACAATTCCATTTTAGAATTCAAGGGCTTTTGAAACATGCTGCATGATTGTTAGCTGGGCTGCAAGCTAAGATTAAATTGAAAGGCTGGCATGTAGATTTTAGAACATGGTGTTGACATTTACTGGCCAATCACATTTTGCAACACTCCTGCATGACAGCAGATGTTGACCTTTCAAGCTTTCCCTATCTGCTTTCACGCATTACCTGCAGAAATTAACATAACTCTGCTTCCTGCTCTATGCTGCTATTAATGTCATCTGGGAATTGAGATTCATGAATTCAGTTATTACCCAGGCTTGAGACCCATTTTATACTCTAAGCACAGAACTAACAGCTCCTGGGAGCTGGTATTTTTGGATGTTGCTTCAACTACCTTTGTGGTTGAGGGATAGCTAGAAGCTATGGAGTAAAAAATGTCAAAGGGAACAAGCAGAAAAATAGGCAGAGGAGGACAGTTTCAAGGAGAATGCTAAGGGCCAAATAATTGCAAATATGTGGGATAAGGGAGCTTAAAACACGAAAAGGGTACATTTTTTAAGTAAGTCAAATAATGACGAGTTTCACTTCTCTTGTTAACTGAACCATGAAAATGATACCCCTTAGAGTATGTGTGCAGTGAGCTTCAGGGTTTACTCCACAATGCCTGGGGCCTCTATTATCGATGATTTAGGAGAGAAACATCTGAGGTAAAGATGTTATAGGTAGCCCCGAGGAGTTCTATGAATAATTGTGAGTCAAATTCTATGTGCTTCCTCCTAAATAAGAATTCTACCATTCTGTTACCTTGTCAGATATTCTTCTGTTCATTTTTTCCTAGGCAGACAATCTCTGCTACTTAAATATTTGGAGGGGACTATTCAATGGCTCAATGAAAGAATGAAATTCTGAAATGCAATGTTTTCGAGGACAGGAATTAGCACTTCTTATAAGTCCTGTTAACACAGATATCATTATAATCAATCACATCTCTAGAATGAAGTGGAAAAAGTTATGACACTGTTTATCAAAATTTGCAGCATGTAAAGGGGGATTCTGAATTTCACTTAACCTTTTATCTAGGTTAGCTCTATGGATTTAGTAAATTTCCTGCCCTTCTGTCTTTTAAAGTCCTTGGAGAGCATCTACAAAATATCTTAGTCACGGTTCTGTGAATATAGTCTTTTGAGATACAAGCAGATGCATTTATCTCAAATAGGAATTGATTAACAGAGCTCAAGATGTCACCAATGAGATATGCACATACAGGCTACTTCAATGGCATTGCTGACTTACCCTCCAGCAAACATTCTGTGCTGATTTGCATGTTTCAACTGCAGTAAAATTTCCAGCAGTTTCTCTGAAACTAGTACCTCTTGCCACATATATGAAATACAAAAGTAGCATAATTTTTTAAAAATAAATTTTATTTTTATATTCCCCATACAATTGCAACCCCCTTATTTTGACCCCAATCCCTCCCCTCCCCGCCCCCTACCCCCATAGAGTATCTATGGTTCATAGTTTTTTGTTGATTTTGATTTTCACTTTCTTATAGTTATTCATTTTCCTGGTCCCTTATTTAAGTTTTCTAGATTCCTGCTATGAATGAGACCATCCGGTATTTTTCTTTTTCTTTCTGGTTTATTTCACTGAGCATGATCCCTTCCAGCGCCATCCATGTTGCTGCAAATTGCATGTGTTTATCTTTTTTGAATGCTGAGTAATATTCCATGGTGTATATGTACCACATCTTCTTGATCCAGTCATCCATTTTTGGGCATTTGGGTTGTTTCCAAAGCTTAGCTATTGTAAACAGTGCTGCTATAAACATAGGGATGCAGGTGCTCTTTGGAATTGATGTTTCTGTGTCCTTTGGGTAAATACCTAGGAGTGAAATTGCTGGATCATATGGAAGCTCTATGTTTAGTAGGTCCAGAAATCTCCACACACAAAAGTAGCATAATTTTGAGGGTCAAGAACCACCCTTGAAAAGTAACTTTCCAGTTCAATCCCACTGGTGCTTGAGGCTCCATGTTTTGAAATTACTAGTGAAGATACATATATCCAAATACCAGATACACATCTCCAACTAGAGCTCCCTGAAGCAGCTCAAGTTAAGAATAAGCAAACCTGAAGTGATCATCTCCAACCCCTCTACCACTGAATTTGCTTTTCTTCCTATATCAGAAATCTGAGGTCCACTCTCATCTTTGTTATACACCCTACCTTTTAAATTTTATCATGAGGGGAATTGAGAAGGATTGCAAACAGGGGACATAATAAAAATATCATTGAAAAGTCACTCCAAAGTATAGAGTGATGAATTGGATGGAGGCAGTTAATTAATTAAAAGAATCAATTCTTTTTAATTTTTAAGGGCATGAGAAGGATACAAGTAAGGAAGGGACATCGGCGATGTTATTGTTGTCATCTGGAAAAGATGATTTTTGTTAAACAATGTAGGAGAGTGGTGATCAAAAAGGTGTTCAAATTTGAGGCGTATTAAGGATGTCTGAATAGAATTTGATGATACATGGGCATTCATTGTGCAAAGATGGGGCTATGTTCTGAAACAGGTGGTGTTACACTGGTTTGTAGTTGTGTGCATATAACATTAGCAGTGGGTTTTATATGCTTAGGGGCAATGATGAACAAAATATAAGATTCAATCAAGCAAAGGGAAAAAAGATGTTATCAAGAGATGCTGCAAACAGGAGCTATATGAGACTGCTATAAAATAAAATGCTATGATGTTACAATGGCTACAAAGTCACAGTAGGAATAACTGTCATATATGTGGCCCCTTGTTGACTGAAACATTGTCCTGCAGCACATGGCAGTCAGGGAGGACTTTTCTAGTTTTTGTTTCTAAAATACAGTACCATATGGTATTTCTCATTGAGAAAAGGGACACATATCATACAAATGTGTGGGGAAACATGCTGACTTCATTTTTAGACATGTAATTTTGAGAACCCATAAGCTAGCCAGCTGGACATATTTCTTTAAGATTTTCCAATCCTATGTGTTTCACAAAACACTGCATAAAATGGAATCTCCAGTGTTCCTTTTGTTTGTGGTCCAAAGTGGAATTTACTTGTTACAGGACCTCCTAGAAGAAAGCAGGATGGTAATGAAGAGGGGCTGGCGTATAAAATGCAAAATAGTTGGGCCCAAGGTCCTGTTCTGTCATTTGTTTGCTGTGTGATCTTGGATGAGATAAATTAAATTTAAATATATCATTTAACATGGAGCTGCTAAAGCTCATATTGACACATAACAAATAATACTATTTATTTATTATTTTCAAATTGATCTCATCACCAACTTTTGCAGGCAGGAGCAGGAGCTGGATAAGATTAGATCTGCTGCCATGGGTTGCCTGGGCAGTTCCACTCTATTACACAGCCCTCTGCCTTATTACTTACCACCATCAACCCACAAAATAATACATTAATAGATTTGGGTGGGGACTAATCTATGCAACCAACGGTCACGGGAAACTAGTACATGGAGGAAACACAAACTTTGAATTTAGTCAAAAACAACTGAGATCAGCACTATTAGTTTGAGCAGCCACAATTGTTGGCAGTGTAATATTAAGGTCAAGTAGGTGTAGAGAACTAAGACCTATAACTAAGATTGATAACATACTCTCCTAGAAAATAAGTAATTTCTGAGTCTAAAGTGCTGTGAGGCAGATTGAATAGAACTATGTTCAATCCTTGGAGAAGGAGGAGGTAGGAAAGAGGCAGTGTAGAAAGAGTCTGGAGTATAAAATTTGGCTTGTGGAGGTAAGGCATACGTTTGAAAGTAAAGGTACCTCTTTAAAAATGAACTATCCTGTAGTGCATGGGCTAAGACTAGCAGTGTTTTGCAATCCAGATCAGATCCTGAGAGGAAAAGTTTACGTGGTTACACAGAGCAGACATCATTAAAGAAAAATGTGTCATTATAGCAAAAGAAATGGAGACCTTGGATAGACAAACTTTATCGATTTTGTGTACTCTTCACTCTTCCAGTTACATTATTTTGAATATGACACAGGGGAATGCAACTAACTCAAAAATTTTTAAAAAGTATACATATAATATTTTGGGAAAAAAAAGATACTAGACAGATGGAAATGACAGCCCCCAGACACCAATGTATAAAAACTCTCTAGCAGAGTATTTAATTTGAAAGGCATACAAAAATCAGAAGCCAAATGTTCTAACATGTCTAAAAAATACACCTTAGTGAATTCAGTACCAAGAGGTGATTCTTCAAAACAGAAATGCAAGTACTCCAGACAATTATGTCCAGATAGCAAAAGGAAGAAGCTATTAAAATTTAGCAAAATAAATTTAAAAACAAAAGGACAAAACTGTTTTAGAAATTAATTCTAAATTTAAAGAGACAATATGGAGAACAGACTCCTGAAAAGCACAGGAAAGAATTTGTAAAGTAAAAAGGAGAAAAATTAACAAAATAAGTGATATAAGTGATTAATGATGAGAAGGACAATGCCATTCAGAATGTAGTAAAAGAAGGTTGATATTATACACAAATGGAATCCACAAAGAAAACTAAAACAGTGAAAATAAACATATGCAATTTAAACATTATTCCTTATTAACACATACCTCTACATATTAAATAGGCACATATCACTAGCTGAACTGAGCATGCTAGTAAGTTTGTTAGGGTTATAATAAGAAAGTGTCTTTGGTTAGCCAAAAATAGAAAATAAAATTCACTTGAAAAGGAATGGAAAGCCTTCTGACACAGGCATTTCATAGCAACATTCAAATATGAGACATCTGCAAGGTACTAAGGAAAGAAATGTAAAGCAAAGATTTGATAATTACAAACAGTGTGGATGAACAGTTCTAAACCTGGAAAAAAAAAAGGCTGTGACAAGATATGATACAAATATTGTATATCCTGACCATTGAGTAATTAAATACTAATATATGAAGAAAGGGTAAGAAATATAGAAAGTTTGCCTTAATTTGAGTAACTTAAAAATTATAATACAGAAATATATCTGTGTATAATCTACATTTAAGATTTTTGTTTTTTTTAAAGATTTATTTATTTATGCATACAAGAGCTGGGGTACAGGCCCGAGGTGTGGGGGTTGAGAGGATTCACCAGAGACAGAATGGGGAACAGAACAGGCAGATTGACTGAAATACACTGCTGAGGGGAGCAGCCGGTGAGTCAGGAGAGGTCTGCTGCACCATGTGGGTTGCTCCCTGGCTGGCCGGGGATTGAACTCGTGCTGCAGTGGCTGTGGACAGCTTCACAGGTTGCATCTTAACCCCTTGAGCCACCAGGGAGGCCCTAAGATTTTTGTTTACTTAGACTTTTTTTTAATTTATCCTCACTTGCTACACTTTCCAATGTATATTTATGAAACACATGCATTTCCCCAAACAGTAGTGAAAAAAGAATTATATTATTTCTTTCATGAGTAGCAAATGACTTATAATTCCTAGTGCCCTCATTACTGCTAACTTCTAGCAAGAATTGAAAGAATTAATGGTATTGAACACCTACTATGTGCCAGATACTCTATGAAAAGGTGATTTACATAAATTATCTGCAAGATAATATACATATTAATAAAAATATAATAGCTAAAATGTTTACATACCAAATAGCATAGCAAAAAAATACTGAGTTTCAAATATTGACAAAATGCAATGATGAGATAGGGAAAGGCCTTTTCCTACACTGTTGTAGTGAATATCAAATATTACAATCTCTATAGGAGATAATTTGACAAATACTGTCAAAATTGCAATTACACTTGCATTTTTACTACTAGGCATTTACTACAATAATATGCACTCATACATGAAATAACTTATCCATAAAATTCATTGCTACAATGTTTGTAATAGCAAGAGATTGGAAACAATCCAAGTATCCATCCATTTGGAACTGGATAAAAAAAAAATCTATGGCACACAGGAAATTTTCTATATAGGATATAGAGCATTCTTTGGTGAGAATGATTAACAAGCACATTCAGAACAATATGTATTTTCAAAAACAGACTACATTTTTGTAAGAAAGAGGGAGAATTAGAAATATATATTTATATATGTTCACATTTGCTTAAAAAGACTCAAGAAGGATGCACACACAAACTAAAGAAATGGTTCTATATGGAGGAAAGGGATGAATTAGAAACAATGTGAGCCCGTTTATCCCATTTAAACAGGTGGATGAATTTATAGCTGGTGGGAGCTACCTCATACCTTGTTCTAACAACCCACTTGATATATTACACCAGACTTAAAAAACAAGAAGGGATTGCAGAGGGCCTGCATATGCAGATAGTAAAAGATCCTGACTTAGGGGCCTCCCCAGTGGCACAAGGGGTTAAGCATCAGCACTACGAAGTTATGGGCAGCCACTGCAGCACGCATTTAATACCGGGCAAGGTAGGTAACCCACATGGTGCAGCAGACCTCTCCTGCCTCTCCCGCTGTTCCCCTCAGCAGTGTATTTCAGTAGATCTGCTTGTACTGCTCCCCACTGTCTCTGGTGAATCATCTCACACCCCTGCACCTCTGGCCTACATCCCAGCTCTTGTATGCATAAATAAAGCTTCAGAAAAAAAAACAATCTTGACCTAGAGTGACCAAGGTCTCATCACCATGCTAAGATGCACACCCCTGGGTGGAAATTTTAGATGCTAGTAAAACATGTGATGTACAAAGAAGCATGTAGCCCTTCTGCACATGCCCCCTGTAGTCCAACCCAAAATATCCTGTGGCACTGCTAATAAACAAACTATGCTACCCTCTATGTTACCCTAATAAAAACTTTCTTAAAAACATTTTCATAGCTCCCCTTGGGGAGCCAGCATGAAAACCTCTCCTTCAGTGCTGCCTCCCCTATGCTTGTGCATAAGCCTAATGAAATCTTGTCTGAAAGAAATCTGGCTTGCCTTTTAGTCAAATTCTCTTACAAGAGGCCAGAACCTCTAAAAAGGCCCCAGGTTTCTAACAAAGGCATATAGAGCAGGATGAGACTGATTTTTAAATATATGTTGTTTTTAAGATAGAGACTTTTGAAACATACATTACTTATTTTGAAATTAATGTAAATAAAGGGAAAAACAAAATAAATAAAAAGTTACAGTTTAGATAAAAGACATGCACTCAGCTTTCAAGAGTCGTGCATATATAATAAGTAAAACAAGAAGTGATTAACAATTGTTACAATACAGGATGAAACAAAAGAACAAACTTCTATTCCACAGCATACACAGGCATAGCAGGATACAGAGGATACAATATCCAGCTTCCTGGGTGTAAGACAATGCTGCTATTCAGAAGGGCACTGTATTTTGTTTAATACTTCATTGTTACTATTTTGAAATTTTATATAATTTTTTAACAGATTGTCCTATGTTTTCATTTTGAACTGGACATCAAAAATCATACAGAGAGTAATGGAAACAGAATTTGGAAATTAACATTTTGCTCCTTGTTATCCTCTGTATCCTATAGCTTCTGAGAAGCCTTCTGGACTAAGAATGCATTAGTGTGATATAAAGGGAAAGCAGTAATATGAAGCATATAATTCACATTACTTGGTAATTCTGATTACTATTATTTCCATTTTAATATCAGATTCCTGTTTTAAATTTGCTTTATCCCATCCTACATAGTACTTCCATAATGTGACATTAGAAAATGACTGTGAGCAAACATCTTAGAGGAAATTTTTATTCTAACAATGGAGATTAATAAACAGGGACTCCAAAATGTATAATTAGGTGAGACTGTGGAAACTGTTTTGAGTCATACTTGATCTTATCTTTTAATTTCCCTGTTGAGACTTTTAGGTGAAAATTAAACAGTTTGAGCAAAAGGAATAAAAGATCACTTGCTGATCATGACAACAGACCCCACCCCACAAAGCAGCCTTCTGTCTAGAGACTTTTGTCCAACAATCATGGACAGATGGACTTAAAAATCAATTCAAAAGTCCCACAACAAATGACTTAAACTTAGACCACTGCCTGCCTTATCATTTGAAACTTCCTTCTTCCCTGTCCCTGATGGTATTCACCTTGGGATTACCCCTTGGTTATAGGCATGGGTCACCATTTCAATTCTCAAATAAATGCCCTTTTGATTTTACTGAAGTTTGATTATTTTTCAGTAGTCAAGATGTAGAAGCAAAATAGGGATGGAGGGGGTGACTCTGCTGGATTTCTTTAAAGTTGTATGTGTCGAGTGACCATGAGCTTAAAGTTCCCTTCGGCTTGACTGAACTTGAGATATTTCTTCCTAACCCTAGACTTTCCCTTTTTTAGAGAATTTACTTTAGATAACTTCTACTTGTAATTTCCTTCTCTGCTCTTCATATGGTATATAAATCTTTCAAAATGTTACCTGTTTTATCAACAGGAATGTCTTTCTCAAGGGCATCCCTGTAAAATGAAAAATCAAGGAACAGAGAATCCTAATCATATTTCTGTGCAAAGGTAAGAGTCTAATTTAGGTGGGGTGTCTTGCTTTAAATTGTAAAACTATTTCCTGTAATGAGGTTATAAGAGAAATTACTTTTTATTTGGGTAAATCCAATCAGCAAACATACATAGCCTATGCCCACACCAACTCTTAAATAATCCCCAGGTTTTGTTTCAGTGGAGTTGAGCTCAGATTGAGTTCTGATCTCTGGTCCTATTGTAGTAACATCTTTGAATAAAGTCTCCTTGCCTGTTTTTACTTTGTACTTTGTCTGAGCTATTTCGTCTTAACACTAGAATTTTACAAATGTTGAGGAAATGTCTACTGTCCATGTCAAAAGTGAAGTGTTGATAAAGATTATAGCTTCATAAAGAAGAGGAGCTTAGGCTAAAATTTTATTGGTGTATCTGATAAATCAGGTCTTTGAGGACACTGGGTTGAAACCCAATTTTTAAACAGATTTAGTGTCCTAATAATCCAGAAAATATTTTATTAGTAATAATATTATGGCATCCACAACATTTCTGTTTCAAAGTAGATTGAAAGTGAAATGAAATGAAATTAGAAGCACTGCCCCAGATTTTATATAGATGGTTGCTTTCCCTGTACTTTCAGCCTTAAGATAGATCAATGAGTTTTGTTTTCTGGCCTGCTCTCTGCCAGCAATTGCCTGGTGGTGATTTAGCTTTCCTTTCTGCGTGTGATGTGATGCCATATTTTTCTTAAGATACTCTACATCTCAGATGTGATTTTTCAAAGCATTTGTTTTTCATGCAGGTCCCCTCAGCCCCCAATTTTCAAATGTTGAGTATTATCTTCACTGCTCCAAATAAATGGACCTCATATTTCAACAACTCATCTAATAGGATTTTTGCTTCTGCTCAGATGAAATGTGGCTTACATGTATTTATTTTCTGTAGTCTTCTGCTTGCTAGAAAGGTGCATACCAAGCAATGTGAATGCATTCTTTGTTTCTGTTTTGAAGAGTATTTACAAAGAAATAAGGGGAACTTTGTATGCAAATGAAATCTTTGGCACAGAGTTCCACCTAGTTAAACACCTAAATATGCCCCCTGCAGAAAATTAGGTACTGAATTGTGCACCAATGTCCTTAAAGGCATTAATTAGACCTTTAATTTTATCATGTGGGAAATGTGCTCCAGTCAAGAAACACCTGGTGAAGAAAATACTAAAGGAAACAATCAAATTAAAGTGTCTTGATAAACAGCGCAAAAATATTAAACAAACTGCATTGTGATTAAACAAACAGGGAGATTCAGACATACAAGGAAAGAAATCTCATATAGAGGCTTCTAAAAGCAAGTAAAAGATAAAGTGAATTACATTATTAAAGTAAGTATCTACAGAACAAAAATCACCACAGACTCATTTTAAAAATATTAATACCTGATACTGAATGGGTTTTGATGCCCTCCCCAACTTAAATGCATTTTTTTTCTTATTTACACAATGTAAGTATGTGGTTGATTGTTTCTTCTTCTTTTTTAAGATTTATTCATTTATTTATACAAGCACTGGGTACAGTCAGAAGCGCGGGAGGGTGAGAGAATTCACCAGAGCCAGAGCGGGAAGCAGAGCAGGCAGAAGGACCGAAGTACACTGCTGAGGGGAGCAGCGGGCGGCAGGAGAGGTTTACGCGCCATGTGGGACCCTTGCCCTGTGGCCGGGGATCGAACTGGCTCTGCAGAAACTGCGGGCAGCTTCGCAACCCAGGGCTCAACCGCTGCGCCACCGGGGAGGCCCCGTGGTTGATTATTTCTATTGAACTCTGCCAATATACAAATTTTAAGACAAAACAATTATAGTATCATTGTATCTGAATATATCACCAGTCAGGACAAAGTATAGTAAAAATATTTTCTAATAATAAATAGAAATATATATAGGTAATTAGCACATATACAAATATTTGTATGTCTATGTAATTATTACTGGATTCCATGGGGAAAGAAATTATATGCTTGCATGTTATTTGATGTTCTAAACTGCTCACCTTTCAAGCACCTATAAATCAAGGGAGACAGTCACACTGAAGGGCAGAGGCAGTGCCAATATCGGCACTCCTTGAATTACTTTCAATAGATATCAATAGGGAAAGGACAGGCATGATTTATCAAGTTTATGATGTCTAGCTGTGGTTGATACTATAAACAATTTACTTCTCAAATGTGTATTTAGAACTCTGGCATTGTGAAATGTAGTATCATCACAGGTCCTAGAAATCTAGAAGTCTTTTTGAACTTAAAGTGTATTTTTCTTCATTTTCTTCATTTTCTTCTTTCAGAATCAATTATCCTTTTGAAAATTTACTACAATTGTGACTTCGGTAGCCTCTTAGTATTGAGATTACTACAATAGCACTAACAGGAAAAATAAGGTGTAAAACTAGTATGCTTCACCTTAGCAAGTGAAGTTGCAATCCTATGTAAGTGAGAGTCCAGATACTTCACTATTAATAGGAAAAATTATATTTTAATGTAATTTACACAGTTTCAATTATAATCTTATAATTAAGGTGATAATTCATTTTGACAGAATTTACATCAAACATATTTACATATAATTTTTTAGTAAATAAGAAAGTATATCTCTAGGGCAGGATTGACAAACTTCTTAAAGAGCTAGAGAATAAATACTCTAAGCTTTGAAACCAGCTCTAGTCTCAGCCTATTGTTTGCAAACCTGTTTGGATGGACTGGAGGAGTGATGACAAATGATGAGGGAAATAAACAAACTTATAGAAAATTTAGTTTCTCAAGTGACTCATTGCTTTGGTCAAGTTGCTTTCGTAAAGACCAATCAAGCAGTCATGGCTTAAATCTCAATGGGTTGGATTTGGCATTAAATGTCAGTATAAGCCTCTCATCATAGGTAGCTTTAGGGATTTTGTTTGTTTAATTGGAAATACATTGTCTTCCCTCATAAAATTTAATGACAAATCCTTAACATAGGTCCCTTATATAACTTTTCTCCTTCCTACTCTTCTGCCTTTTACTTAACAGTCTGCCACAGAATTGTTTCATTATCTTGTCTCATTTGCCATTATTTATATTGCCCTGGCTTAGCTCACACATGTCATCCCCTGAGTTAATATTCTCTCTACATGGAATAGTATATGATGGAGTTTGTTTCTTCTCACCCCATAATATTCTCTTTCTAAACTAACTCCACTGGAAATGCATGATGGTTACAACATTTCCTAACTGTGTAAGGTACTCATCTTGGCTCCTTTGCAGGGTATTTATGTCTTTTCATGATGAAAAGAAAATTAATCATTTACATACCCATATCACACTTCCTCTATTGCTGTTTTATATTAGCATGTTTTATTTGTTAGGACTAATGAATGAATATTGACACACCATTATTGACTAAAAGTCCATACTTTATTCAGATTTCTAGCTTTTATTAGTGGCCTTATCCAGTTCTAGGGTTTCACCCAGGATACATATACATTTAGTCATTGTTTCCTTATCATCCTCATGATTGCAAGAGTTTTTCATAGTTAGATTAAGATAATAATTAAGAAAAACAAGGAACTTCTTTCTGGACCAAGAGATTTACAAAGAAGTAATATTAGTTGTGAAATATCCCAAAAGTCTATTAAAAATCCATGTCCTTGATATGAATATCAAAGCTACAACGAGATACTACCTCACACTACACTGGTGAGAATGTCTCACATTAAAAAAAAAAAATGGTAACAACAAATGCTGGCAAGTATGTGGAGAAAAAAAAGGAACCCTCTTACACTGCTGGTGGGAATGCGAACTACTATGGAGAGCTGTGTCAAGGACCCTTAAAATACTAAAAATGGATATAACATGATTACCTAGGAATCTACCCAAAAGACACAAAACAACTAATTTGAAAGGAAACCTGCACTCCCATGCTTATTGCAGCACTATGTCCATAGCTAAACTATGGAAATAACCTAAATGTCCCAAAGCAGATGAATGGATCAAGAAGATGTGGTATATACACAATTGAATACTACTCAGTGATCAAAGAAGATAAATTCATGCCATTTACAGCAATATGGATGAAGCTAGAAGGGATTATGCTAAGTGACATAAGTCAGAAGGAAAAAGAAAAATATCAAATGGTTTTCACTTATGGGCAGAATATAGGAAAACTGAATGAAGGACTAGGAAAAAGACAAAACTTGCAGGCAAACCATAGATTTTGTTTTGTTGTTTTAAGAAATTGCCTGATGTCATATGACTTTTAGATATTTTTCTTGACAATTAAATAGAATAACCTTAGATTCCAAGACTGAATATAGATAACTAAAAAATATAGGATTGCTTACTAAATTAACCTAAAAAAACCCACTAAATTCAGGTAATAAATGGATATATCGGAGATACAAACCTCTAAGGAAAGGCATATAATTATAACCACAAAAGTAGAAAAGTTCAACACAATTGAGTCATATTGATAAGTGATGTTAGAAGGTAAGATAAGGAAATATCACAATTCATTCTGGCTGGGGTAATTGAGTATGGGTGTTGCTCAATGTTTTTTCTAATCTATTTGAAATGAGATGGATAGCCACTAATGTGTTGTAGACATTCAAAAGCTTTACCTAACTGCATAACTTCATTCTTTCCAATTATATGTTCTTATCTATTTACTTTTAGATACTTTGAAATTATTCTTTTTTTTATTAAGCTAACATCTAAAAATAATCAAATTGGGCAATCATATACAAAGCTTTGGAAATGTTCTATTTAAAATAAACTTCAATTATTCACTTATATGCTTGTAAAATTCCAGTATCATGCAGGAAAAACAAACTGCTCGTATATCTCTCCCAGATGGAAAGTTGAGACAAATTATTATAATGCCAGTATAACAGTGCATTAACTTTTCTCTTTGACCTCATTATCTGTGGTGAGTCAGTAAACAAATTTTTAATCACTGTTTTTGTTGTTTGAGACACATAATATGTCTTTCTGATTTCTGTTAATAGAATGCAAGGGAAAGCAGCCAGGGAATACAGAGCCATGCTGCTGAAAAATGTTCACTTTTAAACATTTAAGGACACTCACCAGATTTCCAGACTATCCATATTCCTTAAATATATGGAGTGTGTAAACAAATTTGAAACAATTCTTTGAGTGTTATTGTTATGTAGTGAATTGTGTCCCCCCAAATATTCATATGTTGAAATCATAAGCCCCTACATTTTACACTTTTGGGAATAGGATCATTGCAGATGTTAAAATGCTATCACACTGGAGTAAAATGGGGGGCCTTTGGCCAATATGACTTGTTTCCTCATATGAAGATGGGTATATGGAGACACAGGGACACACAGAAAGAATGTTATGTGCAGTCAAGTGTTGGAATGATGGGTCTATAAGCCCAGGAATATCAAAGATTATCAGCTAACCATTAGAAGCTAGGAAGAGTCAAGGAAGAATTCTTCTTCAGGTTTTAGAGTGAGCATGGCTCAGTCAGCTTCTTGATTTCAGACTTCTGGCCTCAAGAACTGTGAGAATATAAATGATTTTTGTGACACTTTGTTAGAGCACTCCTAGAAGATAAACACATGTATCCATATGCCCTAATGTATTATGGCTATTTCTAGATCTTCCTCTCTATCCACTGATCTATATGCTATCTCAATATAATGAACTCATTGTAGTCTTAACAAATATTTTTTAACTCTATTTGGATAAGTCCTCCAACCTCTTTTTTCTTCAACAGAAAGTCTTGGCTATTCTTGATCCTTGAAGATGTTACATAAATTTTAGAATCAACTTGTCAAGTCCACAAAAATATACTTAGCATTGCTATAATTATATTGTTTGTATTAATATAATAAGTTAACGTATGTGTGTTAATTGAGTGTGATGTTTGAAGATTGACACTTTCTTTTAAGATACACTGGCTCCACAGAAAATTTTGGGGAGAACTGATAACCATATCATATTAGATCTTCCATAAGAAGAAAATAAATTTTACTTTTCTGCTTTTATGTTTTTGTTTTCTATTGTAAAATTATTTTATCATCTGTGACTTGTTAAATTCACTTGTACTTCATTTATTAGGCTGATGCTAATTTTTATAAAATGTTTCTATTTTATAGTAATTATTGTTAGGAATTGAATTATAAGACTATAGTTGATTGTTACATACAGGTTTTATCTTAAAACCATTACCCTGTTGCAAATCTATTTTAATTTAAGCTAACAAATTTCTGTTCCAAATGTATATTGAATTTTTCTATAAATCCAGTTAGAGTACTTGCAAATAATTTCATGTTTTTTTTTTTTCTAATTTGCTTATTTTTCCTTTCTTTTTTTTTTCTCTTAGTGACTTGACTACTGCTTCCAATCAAATGTTTAATAGATATAGTATGAACAAGCAGCTTTACTTTGCTTCTGCTCTGAAAAAGAAAGCTTTTAAAATATCAACATATATTAAGGAGTTTAGGATTTTGAAGACATTTCCTCCCCTCCATTACAAAAGTTCTCTGACATCCCTAACTTGCTAGGGCTTTTACTGTGAATCAATGTACAATTGTTTTTTCAACTTTTGAAACTACTGTAATTTCCCCCCCAAATTCCACTCCTTAAAGTTGTAAAAAGTATATTTAACTGTTTCCCACAGATGTTTTCACCCATTTTTTCCCAAATGTTGTAAGCTTATTTTATATTCTTTACATTAATGAAATCATTTTATCAGTACTTTAGAGTACTTGCTTGTTACGTTGGGCTTATTCAGCTGGTTCTCATTCTTAGTTTTGTGTTTGCTAATATCTGACTGTGAACTAATCATTTCCCTTAAAAAAAAATTATTTACAGTGTAGCTCCCTTAGGACCTAAAATGAAGGTTCATCTCCTGAAGATGACTTGCTTTTGTCTCAGCACCTGGATATATTGCTAGTATAGAAATGCTTTAGAAAAATATGACTTAAAGGGTTTTTTTGTACCACATAGAAAATGTTAACTGGGGCTTCATGTGACTCAGTTTGGTCAATAAAATGTAAACAAAAGCAACATGTCACTTCTGAGAAAAAGCTTTCAGAGAAAGAACGCAGTTTGTCCTGTCTTCCTTTTCTTCCATCACAGTTACCAGCAATGTTTTAAACTGATCCTGCTCCATCATCCTGGGTTCCCAAAGGAAGAAAATCTGGATGCAAAGCATACTATATATAAAATTCCTATGCAGTGTAAGAAATACATCTCCACTGATATAAAGCACGAGGCATTTGAAGTGATATAATAAAGCCAGATAACCCAGACTCTCTTGTCGAACACAGACAATGATGATGCTAAAAAGGGAGGCACTATGTGATGAGCCCTGTTACTCTCTGAGATGAGAGCTAATAGACCTCTTGGTATGATGCAGAATTTTTCCATCTAAGTATGGTTGTGAGAAAATTGTTCCCTGAATCTTGATGCAATGTCATGTAATGGGGCTCCCAGAGCATGATTTATTGACCTTAGGAGACTAATAAGTTGCTCAGAGGCAGACTGCAATGGATTTTAAGGATAAGAGAACTGCAGTGCCTTTCCAAGGTTCAACAAGACTTAGCTCAAGTAACTTTCTGACTCTGTTCTCCCTCTTTCAAAGCTTCTATTAACCTTTACAAAAATACTTTCTGAAGCTTCCCCTTGCATTCTTTAAAGCAGAGGAATAAAGCATGCGAACTGACTATTAAGCAAAAGTTGTACATATTTTCCTGACTTTTCAGCTAATGTCTCTCTAAAATTAATAAGCATATGTGAGGAGTAATGTCTAAAGTGTAAAATGTTAGTTTTTCTTCATGTAAGTTTCTCATTTTCTAACACAATAGTCTTCATATCTATAACTTCAAAAATACTGTTGTTGGCACGATTATTTTCATGAAAATAAACATAAAACATAAACCGTACTTTGTTGTTTTTGAGTTAAAAAAACATAAACCATAATTTGTAGTCAAGAAATGAAACATCTTCCTTTTAATTTTTTTTTTGCTATTTCATTTTGATTTCTGTCTCTTCATCTATAGCAATGGAAAAAAAATCTGTCAATATAGATAATATAAAGGCCTGCCCTTTATAAAAGGTACACAATACCTAGCATCTAAAGGACTGTGCAGTCTGTTATATCTATTCAGGTCAGTTTCAGGGGAGCTTTATCCAGCTGGGTTATTTGAATTCCAACAGATGGGTTGGCCCCCAGCCAGTACAAGTCTATGGAGCTGCAGCATTAGGCATTGTCACCAGCTGCAGATACATGGTACCTGTTTGCAAAAACTGTCAACTGTCACCTGTTCTGAAGACCACTTCCCATCTTGCTTTTGTTAGCAAAATAAAATTCAATATCTTCCTGTTAAATAGAAGTTAAATTCAACAAAATGGCTTCAGTGGTATCATGGAAATGTCTGCACCACGGCCAGTATTGGAAAAGAATAAAGAAGTGACAGATGAGTGCCGAATCCATGGGTGTGAAAACAACTCAGGGTTTCTTTTCATTTAATTTATCACTGGGGTAGTTAACCTAAACTCCCTTATCTATAAGAAAAAGTTCTGAAGGAAAGGGTTTAGTATGAATGGTCACATCCTTACAGTATAAAGTTTAGAAAAACTATACACTTCTTTTTTTTAAATTTATGTTTTATATATATATATATATATATATATATATATATATATAGGTGCCACACTGGCTAAATGAGCAAAGTCTAAATCCAAGTAAACTGAATTCCTAGACCTAGACTACATATAATTTATGTATAATTTTATGCTTTCTTTGCTAAATGTATATAATTTTCTTAGTTCTAGATTTCCATAAAAGATAAAAGCAAGTGATATATATATATATGTACATACATATATATTCAAATATTCAGCAGTAATAGATACCAATTACTCAGGGTTTGCTGCATGTCAGACATTGTTTAAGCACTTTATAATTCAGTGATGGTGCGGATATTCTGAAGTGTATGTGACTTTCTTCAGATGTTAACCTAGTAAGTAATCATCACATATGACAAGAAACATCATTAATCTCTCTTACATAGTATGTTTGTGACATTATGGAGAAAAGAAGAATGAGCCAAAATGAAACAATTCTTGACAAGTATGTTTGTCTTTTGTTTTTGTGGAAGACTATATTGATGTTTCATCAGTATGCTTAACATTAAAAATTCTTTTAAAAATACAATATTGAAGTCAAGATTTAGATGAGAAAAATCTCCCAAGTATACCTAGTTTTTTGCTGATGTGCTAGCAAAATTTTGCCTATGAATTTATAATATTCACCAGATTTAGGAAAATTTGAGTGTAAAACAAAGTAGTTAAACTTAACTTTTTTCAGAATTTTTAATAATATTAAGAAGTAAAGTTTTCCCAAGATCGTTTTGAAGTGGCACAATTCATTTATGTTAGTGTTATTACTAGAGATCAAAGAGTATAAATTCCTTGAATCTGCAACAGACAAAGAAAGTCTAAGAGTTAGTCTTTATGAAGAGAAATGGTGCTGCTTATAAATATAAAATTTCTAATTTAACATAGAATATATATATAGTACCTGCCTATAAACTGTATTGAAACAAGAAGTTGCGTCTTATAATTCTAGCTCCCTCATCCAACTGTTTGGATGGTGTTAATACTTGTAGCTGGTACACCTGCCAAGGGAACAGATGAATTAATGTCAATAAATGCTACATCATAATGGCAAACGACTTCCATTTGGCTTTCACCAGTAACTGCCGACTTGCATTCCTGCCCCTCTCCAGATTGTTGCAGGGTCTAGGAAATTTACTGCTCTGTTATTCTTCTGCTCAGTGGGCTGGAGTATATTTGGTGGTCAGAAGTAACACCAGAAGACCCACTTGAGGGCTTCCACAAAGTGGGGGTGATGTAAAATAAAATCAAGTTTTGGGGTCTGTGCTGGGGTTCAAATTCCTACTCTCACACTTTTTGAAAAAATGTGTGATTCTGAATCAAATTGTTTGAATGATTAATACCCCCTCATGTGTGCAGTAAGAAAGGATACTTAAATCAGTGTTCTCATGAGGGTTAAAAAAGATTATGAACATGAAAGTATTTGGCAAAGAAAACCAGTTAGGACTGCACAGCTATCATGGTACTCATTCTTTTTCTGCTCACTCTTGACAGAATAGTATCAACCAAGAGTAGATACAGAATACATTTTGCAGAATACATTTTTGGGAAACATCATAAATTCACACAAACAAAAATAAGGTAGTTTTTTTTTTTTTTCTTTCTGGGAACAAAGAATGACAGGAAAATGGAAAGGTGGCTAACCAAAAGGTGCTCAGAACCCAGATTGCAAATTTGATGAGAAAATTTAATGGTTTCTTTTGAAAGAAAATGTTCAACTTTTAAGTTAAGGCATACACATACACACACACACACACACACACACACACGTGCGCGCACGCAGGTATTTTAACTATTTAACCAGTATTCCGAGGCACAAGAAAAAATTTTGACATTTGAATCAGGAGAACCAAAGTTTTGCCTCTATTCAAACATATATATTTTGCTCCTACTTATCTCTGTAAAGTGAATATGGTAACAGGTAAAACTTTAACATACAAAAATTTAGGTGTTAAAAAACAGACTTTCATAACTATATATTAGTATTATGTTATTGTGTCAAAGGTCATACTAACTTGTTAGTAACAGTGGAAATTAAGTATAGGACATATCAGAATTCTCTGTACTATCTTTGTAATAATCCTGTAAATACAAAACTATTCTAAAATATTTAAAAATTATAGAAAAATTCCACTACTATTAAAACTTAGGATACTTAATTATTGTGTGGCATCACTATATGCTAGAACTTTGAAAAAAAAGTTGTATATTTTATTCCATTCAATTATCATCAAATTCATGGAAAGTTTATTTAGCTTGCTAATTCTGCCCTAACAAAAACCACAAACTGGGGATGACACACAATTTATTTCCTCACATTTATGTAGATTAAAAGCCATGTTTATTTCCCCTTTTTTATGAAGAAATTAGTCATATTGGGTTAGGACACATCTAATAATCTCATTTAACTTTACTTTTTTAGGGACCCTGTCATCAAATGCAGTCACAGTCCAAGGAAATTAGGACTGTAATATATGAATTCAGTAGGAATACAATAGAGCCCATAACAGTGATTAAAAAAAGAGAAGTTAAATTATTAGCTCAATCTTATGCTGCTATCTTATGGGAGGACCAGGTGTCAAAAATACCTCTATATATCTGGAATGCCTATGGCTTTAAGAAATACACAGTTTTTGCTTAATCACTTTAGGGAGCTTATTGGTAAAATACAATGGAGATCCTCTCTTAATTAGCTTAAAAATATTAATAGTATCAGTATTTCTTCTAGATGTATATCACTCAAATATTAAACTATCTTGTATATAATTTTTTTTCCCTTGAGTGGCTTGGTATAGTTGGAAATGCAGGCATACAAATAAACATTTGCAGTATATTACTGTAAATATTAAAACAGAAGTATAGATAACGTGCTAAGAAGAGGAGATAAAAAAAGATGTTATCTTAATTTGAGAGATGAGAGGGAGCTAGATATTTAAGCATTGTAGAAAATTTAGTAATTAATCACGCACATTGGAGTGGTTAGTGTAGGGAAAATATTATAAGTCACATTGTGTTATATGTGTCTACTTGGAGATATAAGAAGTTATGCATTTCATTGATTGTGGCTAGACTGAACTGTTAAAATAGGGTACTGATAGGAAATGAATTTTAAAAGTTAAGCCAAGCAGCTAGGTGCTAAAAATCCTGTAGGTTTGGATTTTATTTCAAGATTAATGAATTTCAGAGATGGTTTTAAACAGGTACACATAATGCTAAGGTGTTTACTTTAGGGATATTATTGTACCACTACTAGATATATTATAGTATGCCACCAAAATTTTGGGAAAACTATTTGAGAGGCTAAACTGAGCAAAGTTAAAATTTAAAATAATATTTCACCATATGTTAGATGTGATAAAATATTAAATTTGTTAAGTGAAAAGAAAGGGATGTCAATCATAAGTATTTAAAGGACATGTAGGAGATATAAATGTATACATTACATTCTAATTTCCACTCTGGAGAAGTAACTGCCTCAGTAAAACCTTCCCATTTCTCACACAAAATAAACTTTAAGAAGAATTACTAAAGATGAAGAGGTACATTTCACACTTATAACATGCTAATTCAACAGGAAAAGATAACACTGCAAAACTTACTGGAAATTGTAACTGCACATGCATGCATGTATGTGTATACACTTTAGAATAACAATTGAAAAGGAGGGAGGTAGATATTATTTGATATTTTAAACAGTTCTCATGGTAACTGATAGAAGCAGGCAAAATAATTTGAACAATTCAATCAGCCAAATTCAAATAAGTGACATTTATAGTACATTATATTCAACAGCTGTAGAAGCTGATTTTTTTTTCATATATACAAAATAAACCATATGTTGGCCAATAAAGCTAGCCTCAATAAACTTCAAGGAATGGGATCACACAAATTTGCTCTGCAATCACCATATAATTAAAAGGTGGTATATACACAATGGAATACTACTCAGCTCTAAGAAAAGATGAACTCTTGCCTTTCACAAAAACATGGATGGGACAGAGGGGGAGGAGATTATGCTAAGTACATTAAACCAGAAGGAAAAAGACAAATAGTGGATGGTTTCAATGAGAGTAGATTAAGATAAATACAATAAAGGGTTGGGCAAAACCAAACCAAAAATAAGACTTAGAAGTCTAACTGTAAAATTGGGAACACCAGAAGGGGATGAAGAGCCAAGTGTGGAGGAGGCACACACAGTTGACTATACTGGAAGACTACAGGTAGGCATGCTATGGTAATGTATGGCTTTTTTTTTTTTTTTAACAAACCTATATCTCTGAATAATATACTGAGTTGTAATCAATGTCATCTCAGTTAAAAAAAAAATAAAAAGAGATCTTCCATTTTATTTTGTTAGTGAACTTATGGTGTGTGTGTGTATGTACATATATGTGTGTGTGTATATATATCTCTATATAATCAAAGTAAGTAGAAAGAAGAAATAGACATTAAAATATAAATAAATATTAGTGAAATAATGGTGTGTATAAATTATGTAACTGAAGATATTTAAGTTTTTTTTTTTTTGGTAAAGATGAATAATTCTTTTTTTTTAAAGATTTATTTTTTATTTATACAATAGCTAGAGTACAGGCCAGAGGTATGGGAGGGTGAGAGGATTCACCAGAGACAGAGCGGGGAGCAGAACAGGCAGATGGACTGAAAGCACTGCTGAGGGGAGCAGCAGGCGAGGCAGGAGAGGTCTGTTGCACCATGTGGAAATCTCCTTGGCTGGCCAGGAATTGAACCCGTGCTGCAGGGGCTGTGGATAGCTTCACAGTGCTGTGCTCAACCCACTATGCCACCAGGGAGGCCCGGTAAAGATGAATAATTCTGATAAATCTCTAGCCAAACTAATTAAATGAAAATGACCAATTACCCTAATCAGAATAAAACCCTAATAAATAAGACAAAATAAAAACCTGTTATTAAAGATCACATGCCAATATATTTTACAACATAGATAGAAATGAGAAAATTACATGAAAAATGAAATTAGTAAAACTGACACCAGAAAAACAGAAAAAAATTTCTAATTTCTAAATCTGTCGAAATAATTGTATCTTCAATGCAAACCACACAGCAAAATTTCCCTCATTGACTGGATTATTTTATTGATGAATGTTTTCAAATATTTGAAGCAACATTAACATCAGATTTTGTTTGAAAATTATAGTAAAGTGCAAGTATCCTAACTTATTTTATGAAATCAACATTACCTTGTACTTAAGCCTAACAAAACCAATGCAATAAGGAATATTAAAGATAACATCTGTGGGTAACATTAAAATTCCTAAATAAAACAGTAGCAATTTGAATCTGGTGATGTATAAAAAAGATAATATGTCATGACAAAGTAAAATTTATGGATAAAAGAAACATATAATATTTGAAAATCAATCAATGCCATCATATTAATGGAATAAAGGGAAAAAAAGACATCTTTTATGTGCAGCAGCAGAAGCATTTGAGATCTTTAAAATCCTTTCTCAGATTAAAACAACAGCAAAGCCTCAGTAATCTTAGAACAGAGAGGAACTCAGTTCATTTGACAAATAAATCTAAGAAAAAACAAAATTAAAAAATTGAATGAGCACTATACCTGGTAAAATATAGAAAGTTTTCTCCACTGCAGCTTGGAAGAAATGATGATGGTCCACTATTCTTCTAGTCAACGTATTTCCTAAGAAAAATAAGTAAAATATAAAAATCTTGGAAGTTAGAAACTATATGAAAAGATGTCATGACTCTCGGATGCAAAAAAATCCCAAAAGATGCATTCTAAAATATAGATAAGAAATTCTCTCGATACAAGATAAAATAATCAACATAATTTCATATGCTAGAAAAAGTAATTGGAAACAAATAAAAATTTGTAGTTGCATAAAACTCTTAAGAATAAGTCTAATGGGAGATATGCAAGTCTTCTGTCCATAAGATTACACTGAGAGATTACAATGAAAAATTAAGGAAGACCTAGATAAATGAATAGATACATTAATGGCTAGAAGACTCTAATCTGTGGTCTTCAATATGATCTATATATGTACTCAGTCCAAAATGAAACATTCCAATATTTACTTATGAAAGTTAATGTGGTATCTTGCATTAATATGGGGTTTCACAAAATCTAGAGAAAAATAAAAATAAACAAGTGAACTGAAGAAATTAAAATTCCAGGTATTAAGTCCAGCTACAAATTAATGCTAATTAATGTGACACTGATTCATCAATAAACATCAATATTGGATTATAATCTATAATTTTATGTAAATAATCACATTATTTATGAAAAAAAATATGCCTGGATCCAGTGGCCAAAGGACAGTCATATTAACAAATATTTCAGGTCAATTGAGTAGAAAGTTTTATGAGAGCATCCTGACCCTTACTACATATTAAAGCCAACCTTAAATGCTAGTTTTAAACATACATGTATATCATAAAATAATGATTAAATCTAGTCAATTGGTATATTTTTGCTTATGTTCCTTGATGTTGACATTCAGATTCTCAACACATCTCCAAGGCCAATGTGAAGATCATCACTTTTTTTCTCTATATAATTTCAGGTTTTACATGCAAGTCTTTAGTCCATTTTGAATCATTATTTTAGGTATGATTTTAGGGAGTGGTCTAGAATCATTCTTGAACATGTGGTTGTCCAGTTCTCCCAACAGCATTTATTGAAAAGTTCGCTTACTTACCTCATTGTATACCCTTAGTGCCTTTGGTGAAAATTATTTTTTCATATAGATGTGGTTTTATTTCTGGACTCTCAATTCTGTCCACTGGTTTGTGTGTCTATTTCTAGTTTATACTATGCAGTTTTATTTACCATCACTTTGTAATGAAGTTTGAAGTAGGGTGTGTTATACCTTTATTTTTATTCCTTTTATTCCCTCAGGAGTGTTTTTGCTATTTGGGGTCTTTTGAAGTTCCAAATAAATTTCATGACTTTTTTTTCTATTTTTACCAGGAATGCCATTGAGATTTTCATAATGATTACTATATCAAACTGAAAGCTCTTACCCTCTGATAGCCTCAGTTCTACAGTCAGATTTCTAGGGTTTATTGCTAGTTTCATTATATCTGACCCTTTATTTCTCCATATTCCACATACAAGTGACACCATCCAGTATTTTCTTTCTCCTTCTCACTTATTTCCTTTAGCATAATCCCCTCCAGTTCCATCTGTGTTGTTTTAAATGTCATTTTTTTTTTAAATGGCTGAGTAGTATACCATTGTATATACTGTATCTCCTATCCACTCACTTGAGCACTATTTCAAAGGATTTACTGCACTCCTATATTCATTGTAACATCATTCACAATAGCTATGAAAAAAATTGTAATTTTGAGTTATGCAAATGAACTTTAGAAAACAAAGGACCATAAAGTAAACTAAGGTTTAGACATTAATTTTCAATTATCAAGTTAATTTTTAAAGTATATAAAGAGAATTTACATAATAGTATAAATTATTGCCATTACATATATGTACAAAGACCTCCATCTTAAAAATATGTAAAGAACTCCTACAAAGCAATAAGATAAAAACAGTTGTTTAATGTAAAAAATGGACCAACTAACAGAAAATTCATCATAAGGACAATATAGGAAAACCTCATAATCATCAAGGGAATGCAAATTAAAAGCTCATATAAATTATAAAATAATTGTCAGAGTTACTGAATTATTTAAAATATGAACACTTGTAATGGTAAATATTTGTGAAGGTGTGAAATAACTTAAATTTATACACTTTTCTGGTCAGAGAATATGAACTGACACAACAACTTTGGAAGATTCCATTAATAACTCTAAAGCTGAGCATAAATAAGTCCTATGTCAGAACACAGTGGTAATATTATGTTCCAAGGCTACCTTACATCTTTAAAAGATTATGAAATTTAGAAGTGGCCTATACCACATTGCAATAACTATCACATTTGTCTTCTATTTCCATTTCAACATCTTAACATCATACCAATAGCCCTCCTTTTTGAAAGTTTGATTTACATTCCTGATTATTAGAAAACACCTTGCTAGGTTTTTGCTAGTTGAAATCTAAAGAGGATTTTAGCTTTGCAACAAAAAGAAAAATGTACTGTGTAAATTAATATACATAAATTTCAACTGAATGCTGTGGGGTGCTGAAAGAGTTCTCATGCATGTTCACTCAGCATACACTAGACTCTAACCTAGAGAGACATGCCCGTGAGTGACTTTGCTGACCCAGAGGTAGAAAGGAGGTCACATCTCCTTGCCTAGTAATGTTCAGCCAATGGGAGAATGCCACAACCCAACAAGTGAAAGGCCACTTTACTTCAAATGTCTGGTTTCCTCCAAAGGATGCTTCATTTATAATAATCCCTCTAAAATCTGTATAGAATATTTCATTCTTTGTTCTGAGGAAGTGTGCCTGTGTTATTCCATAAGACCATACTTTCCAAAATGCTTTTTGTTATTGTTTCTAGAGACATCTATTTTTTGCTGGTAAAAGAATTGGCTGCCTACGTTTTAAGGTCAACAGTGCTCAGCATTGTTTTTGCAGCAGCTATTGTAGAGGCAGGCAGAACAGTCTGAGCAGTGACAATGGCACTTCCAAGCTCTTTCCTTCGGTACTACTTTGTACCATGTATTCATGTATTTATCATATCATCCCTCCTTTTATATTATGCTAGTGTTGTTTTGGATCTTATGTGTTATCTGATATGATTTGGGAGGTTATTTTTTGGATCTGGGGATACTCAATTTTTTTCATATAAAGTAATGGTAATGATTCTTTGTTTTGTGCAATTTAAACTGAGAAAAGTATTCAAAGAAATGCTCTACTTTCAGAGACTGGGGAAAGCATGTAACTCATTAGCAGTGGAGGACGCTGTTCAGAGTATTGAATATTGCAGCTTTTTCTGTTTATGTTCTGGGTTCTATACAAAATTTTCACTCAAGTGCCAGGGAATATGAAAAGAAAAATAAAGTAACGCCCTGGGGAAGATGAAAAAATTTAGGCTCAACCAATAAACATTTTTGAAAAATTTAATGAAGACTTTGTACTCTAAATAGCAAATGCCAAAACAAATGAACAAACACTAATTTTATACCCAGATGTTAAGCATTCTTACCAGTCCTTAGTCAGGTATAAATTTCAACACTTGGTATTTGACATTGAGAACTCCTCATCTAGGCCTTTCTTAAACTCTTTTTGCTTTTTCTTCCTAGCACAATACTCTGTTCTCTTTTCTTTCCCTTACCATTTTTCCTTTATATCTTCCATATATTAATGACTAGAGCTGGCTCAATCACACCCAAAGTCTTTCACCTGTCAAATTTGTAATATTGATTAATTGGAAATATTGGGATGATTAATAATGGAGGCAAAACACTCACACAAAGTCTAACCCATTTCATGTATTATTTCTGTCTCTTTCCTTCCCTAGTTTATCTCTTAGTTGTAATATTTCCATTTCATTGTCTTATAGCTGGCTTTCTTAGAGAATGGAATTATGTAATATAACTTATTACATAAATGTGAATGATTCTTAAATCTACGTCTCTAGCTTTAATACAGAAATTCTAAGCTCCATATCTCTGTACACAAGATTGCCACTTTCATGTGCCAGTCACTTTCATAACAATAATAAAAAAATTCAAATTAATTATATCAGTATACCCTTTTCAAATTCTCTCTCCCTTTTAAAATAACTTAATTCTCTCAGTGGCATTCTCAGTAACTCAGTTTAAGTGACCTAGGTAAATCTCAGTTCAAAAAATGTGATATTTTAATTAAAAACACAGAAGAGTCAATAGGGTAGTCAACTTTCATTTTTAAAATAGTTAAACTTCCATTCTAATGAACCTTGAATGTCTTCTAAATGAACTATTGAATTAAACTTTAAATACAGAAGGAGCACCTCATTTGAAGTACAGAAATAACTCATTAAACATATTGCCTTTAAAAATAAATGCTCTCTTGAAGGGCAGAAAAAAATGATGCCGCATAGCAAAACAGGTACCCTGCTGAAAAGAATGTCCAAATTCAGAAATGCCAGGTTACAAAGCAGTGGATATCGTGAAAAGACAATTTGTCTTATACGTGATTTAGAGGTGTGTTCTAGTTTGTTGTGTAGATCAAAAAAATAACAAAAGATTTTGTGTGCTTTTATAACTACTTGGTGAATAGATGAGAGAATTGTAATGTGTGCATATTATAATGAGTGATTCTTTTACTAAACTTAGGAAGGAATTGGGGGATTACAGAGGAAAATTGGAGGTTCCTTTGTGCTGGGAATAGCAGATGAATACCGCCACTAATGCTTCCATTTGGATAATAGGACTATCTCTGACCACTGTTATCTACTCTCTGGGCAGCTGGTTAACAGGACAAAGGTAAAACCACTCTATTCCTACATGACAGAAAAGTCTGTGTAAGCTCTTTCTCTAACAGTCACTGAGTCTTTCCAAATTACAGTGAGAAACATCATTCATCTAGTAAAGTCTACTTGCCATACACAGTAGCTTTGAACAATTCCAATATATTCACCTGAAACACACAGATATGTGCTCACTGCACACAATGCTCTATCATTAAAGAAAGTCATGGAAGATAAAATGCAGAATAGCTGGACCTATAATATATAATAACAGGCATTTCTATAATAGCCAAAGTGCTGCATGTATTAGAAGTCATTTTCTGTAAGAGCTTGCAATGAATAGGAAGGGAAATTATAACATGAAAATGAGGGTGCAAAGTGGATGATGCTTTAAAGCAGTGATTTGCTGTTACATGTCATTGGTTGACCTCACCTGTTTCTTTTTAAATGCAGAGTGAAAACTTAAAACATTTAATCAAAGTAACTGAAATGAATTCAAACATTTTTTCTTTTATTTTTCCCCCTCTCACCTATTATTTCCACCTCTACAATCAATATTATTATCTTTGGGAATAAGTTAGGCAAAGCACTAATTTGTGTCATTTTATATATACATATATAAGTATAGTTACACACATTTATATGTACATTTTTATTTTGTCCACATCGATCTCTCATTTTTACACACACACACACACACACACCCCTATTCTGGAAAAAAATATATACTGTGTGAATGTAGAGAGAAGAGAGCCACAAAGTAAATTTGACCTAGTCAATAGAAGTGGGTATTAGTTGTTTTCATATTTTAACTAAAGGATTAGTTTGTAATATTAAGGGAGAATCTACTCAGGGAAAAACTGCAAAGTACTTTATAGATTTGCAGGGAAGTGAGGGCATTTATCAATAGTATTACATTTTTTTAGAGGAAGCAATGTGACCACAGGACTAATTTAGATTCTGTCACTTGTCTATGTGTAGTAACATGCAGTGATGTCAACTCAATCAGAAATGGAGGTGCCTAAAGAAGTAATATAGAAGGTACAACTAAGAATCTGTAATCAATAATTTATAAAGTTCTCTTCTTCTATATATTTGTATTGTGTAAATGTATGATGATTACTTTTGATTTATTTCTATGCAGGAAAAAAGGTGAGAATTATTGTGATCTCAATCAGAAGACTTGGAGGATTGAGATCAGGCACCACATATTTTTATTATCTACAACACTGTTTATAGTTATGGTCTATATCCTTTTTGAAAATAAATTTTCAAGAATTCGAAGCAAGGTTACTTGTATATTTATTATGCACCCACCTACTGCCTAGTGCCCAGAGAATCCATTTTATATATTATATCTTATCCTTTTATTGAATAAAAAAATAGCTATTAGATCAGTTACTTTTGTCACTGATCTTAACTGTGTCTGAGACTGTTTACCTCCTTCTTATTCAATAAATTAGGCCTTACTGCATGGTTCCAGTGAGAATCATGTCATAAAATAAGGCAATCTTAAAGTAAATTCACTTTACAAATTAATTTCTCATATAAAAGAGTAACGCTTGGAAAAAATTATTAAAATATTACCCAAGTTCCATATGACAAGAGCAGGTATTTGAAAATACATAGTCCTATAGAAACTGGAAGCTTATATTTTTGTTGTTGTTTAAACTTTGGCAAAATATCAAGAAGCCTCTTTCTAAAGGAATGCTGCTCTATCAAAGAATGAGTTAATTAAATTTACCACAAAAAACAGTCATTATTAATATATACAGTGGGTCAAATTCAATTTATAGAATTCTCTGATTTATAGATAATGAGTTCAGTGGTGGATGAGAGTGAAATAAAGGATCCATTAGACTAGTTAAAAAGAATATGTACCTCTTTAGCAATTAGCCAATTTAACATCTTCACTCTTAAATCAGCTAACCATCTCACAAATCTGTAACCATCAGTTATGTATATAAATCACAAAACCTCTACTTTTATCTATTTACAGTTACTAGCATGACCATAATCTTTAAAAATTTTGTCCCTGTAAAATTTGATTAGCAGCCTATAAATGGCAGATATCATGATCTTCTTGTGACCCAAATACTACCAGGGCTTCTTCATATTCTTTCATTCATTGCTTCTTAATCATTTATTATACTCTTGGGATTGAACTAACTTCAGGGATAAAATAATGCCTAGAAAATGGTTGGTGTCTTTTAGGATTCTGATTCTAATAGAGAGGATTTATTCTATATTATTCACATTAGAATGCAGAATGAAAACTATTTGCGCAGATTTGCTCAAAGTGCTAAGGACACAAATAGTTGATAACTACCATGGTGGAATTCTCTTAGACCAAGCTACACTTAGAAGTTTACACTAACATTCTCAACGGAGAGTATAACATCGGGCAGGAAAGATGGATGAAGAGCTGGGACATAAACATTTCAAGAAGAAGTAATAGTTTATATATATATATATATAATATATATATAATATATATATATGCATGTCTGTATATGTGTGTGAATTCATGTATGTGTGTGTGCCAGGAAGCATGAGAATACTAGATCAGAGTAAAGGCTGTTTATTGCTCACAAAATTCCCCAAAAGTAGTTCCTATACCCTAGTTTTCCAGAGGGCACTACTTATCAAATGGAAAAGACACAGAAGCTTGAAGTGCTGTTTGTATTTTAGTAATGCAACATGTTTCAAAACTGACACGAATAATTCCTATGTTTCTTTTTCCATTGTGGAATAACATTTGGGAAAAAAAGGAAAAAATATGCTTACATAGATAGCATTTCTAATATTATCATGGTATTATCCTTTCAAATGAGTCAACTGCTTTATTATCAATCAACCTCAAAAATGATACTACATTTGTAAAACTAATAAGTTAATTTTACTTTTTATGTAATGACAATAACTCTCAGAGGTCTTTGACTACTCTCTGACAACGCTCAAGAATTTTTTAAAAAATTGATATATTAATAAAAGAAAATATGAGAAAGGGAAAAATCCAGCCTGTGAACACTAGCCACAGTAGTGCTTTACTCTTCATGTAAATTGACAGAAATTTTATTCATATTTATAGTTTCCATGGTAAATGTGGGAACAAACTGTTAGCCTGAACCCCTTGAAGCTCTTTGATCCAGTTTCCTTAGAAGATAAAGAGAAGATGTTAGCTTGTTACTAGAGATATTTCTTTGACCCAAGTCATACAATAAGAAGAGAGTGATGTTAGAGTTGGAAGGCAGGGTGGAATTATGATGCTGAAAACTGGAAGACAGAAAAGAGATACTGACCTGGGCATTAAAAGAGATAAAGTTATATAAAGAAGTCACATATCTGGGCAAGAACGAAAAGAGCACAATTTTCACATCACTTTTTAAAAAAATCTATTCTAAATTTATCTTCTCTGAATACATAAACTATTTGTTTCCTTTTATAATGAGATGCATCAACATTTGGGTAAGAACACGGTATGTGTATTTTCTGTCTGTGTGACATCAATGGAGCTACTAACCACTTCTTTATGGTGCTGATATGAGAACTAAATGGAATAGTAAGTGGGTAACTAATCCGCTGAATGAACATAACCCTATTTTTGTATCAAGCTGTATAATCTTATTTGTTGACAAGTAACAACTTGCTTTTGCTTCCCTAGATGAAAACTCCAACAGGCACCATGATTTTGCCTGTAGTTCTTAATGCTGGTTGAAAAGTACACTCATATGGGAAGGTTTAAAAACACTGTTGCTTACAGAAAGAACTGCAAGGGATTACCCTAAGTGAGCCAGAAGGAGAAAGATAAATATTGTATGGTTTCACCTATATGTGAAACAAAGAGAAACCAAGTAAGGGATCAAAGACATACTTTAAATCTGATCATTAAGTTCTCCTTAGATCTGAGGCATCCAAGAGGAGAAATGGAGGGGGCGGGGAGAAAACCGGAGGGGTGGGGGAAAGCACAAAGGAGTATAGTGGAGGGCTAGGGGTGCTTTGATGGTAAGAAAGCTATGGTGACCACACCTGCAGGGAGAAATCCTATCCTGTGAAAACAACAAACAAGGATGTAAAATAAAGATATCTCATTAATGAAATAGATTTTTAAAATAAAAACACTGTTGCATAGGCTCCCAAAAGAATAATTAAGCCAGAATTCTGGGTGAGGGGTCTACATTATATGGACTCTAAAAACTCCCAATGTGTAATCAAGGTTGAGGACCATTGTATTTACATAACACATCATCTCACTATCACTTTCATTCACAAAATATTGAATCTTATATTTGATTGTCTAGTCTAATACAATTTATAATATTCTAAATTGGATTTAAAGTTAAATCTTCTCTCTTCTTTCTTGGACCAACCAAGATGAAAAGGACATATGGTTGGTATCTTACTTTACTGCATTCAACTTCCCCCTCACTCCCATGGTGTGGTTTCTGACTCATTCAGGACTAGAGGGCAAGAGGTGGTAGGAAGAAACATTCTGAACAGACTGACACCATGGTTCTGCCCTAGCATGTTATACCATGTTATAAGCGTGGCAGGTATCCTCAGTCAGTGAAGTCACTATTGGCTACAATGAATACATTTCTATTTTAGCTGATCATTTGCTAACTTACTAGATCCTCTCCTTTGGCCTCAGTCAGTTGATAGTTAACAGTTTTCTATCCAAAACTCTGAGGCAGAATGCTGATTTCATTTAAAAAATCATCTAATTTATGGTTTTCATGTATAATACTCAAGCATTGGTTGACTTAATACAACCCACTGTGCAGGTCCATTTTCAATTCAATGATCTGTGTTTGAGCTAATCCAATAGTGTTGAGCCAATTTGTCTCTTGACTTTGTTTTCCAGGAGGGTATCATCTACTAGGCCACACTCTGCCCAAGTAACCAAACAAAAGTCAGGCTGACACCATTCTTACAAACTTGAGGTGAGACTACACTTCTTCCTCAGGAAGCATTCCTAAGCATTCCTCGGGAATGCCTATTACTGGGTACCAGAACACACAAATTCCAAAAAATCTGATTCATAAATGGTCTTACCATTTCCCTATACTTGCATAGCTCCAATGTGGTTTTTTTTTTTTTTTTTTTTTTTTTAAAGATACATTTTTGAGCACTGAATGTTCACATTTTTACCCTAGGCCAGTACCGCATTGTGGTAACTAATATGCAGATTTCTAGAGTTCTTGACAAATTCTTCATTTAAACTGGTATATAAGGATACTCATTAGCTAATGATAAGTCATTCACAGATACTAATTATTTACAACAGTCATGCCAATATTATGCCTATCTTAAGAACTATTAAAAGTATCTGTATCATGATTAAGACTATATATTGCAAAAATATATTGCCAGAGCCATCCTGGGAAATAATATGAAAATTAATATGATTTGTTATTCATTAGGGGTTTATAAAATTCAACACAAAGAGCAAAGGTTTATTATTTTGATATACTAAGCACATTTCCTCAGAGTTCTTTGAGACTTTCTTTTACTTTTTGAATATTCCTCCTGGATTCACAAACAAAACAAGTGATTTATTCAAGCCACCAAGCATCACTGCTACCATGACATCCTTCCCTTGCAAAAGCAATAGAAACCCACATTTTTATAAACAATCTTAATTCTTTAAAACACTTAAACATCTGTTCTAAGATGTGAAGGTAAATGGAGAGGAAATATCCACATGAGTTTTTACAGTGAAAAAGGAAAATTAGCAGATGTACAAGTTTTTCCTCTGAAGCATAGATTGAGAAAGTCCGCCAGGATTTATATAAATTTACCCAACCAGCTGCCTTCCTGTTCCTAACCAGTTGACCTGAAATTAATATTAATTTTGAGTCTATTACTTATACTCTCGATAGAACTAAATATTCCATATTAGTCACCATATACGTATACAAAGGGCAATTTGCTTTGATAATTTCCTTAAGTCCTATTATAGCTTCTTTTTTTTTTTTTTAAGATTTATTTATTTATTTATTTATACACTCACTGGGTACAGTCAGAAGCACGGGAGGGTGAGAGAATTCACCAGAGCCAGAGCGGGGAGCAGAGCAGGCAGAAGGACCAAAGTTCAGCGGGCGGCAGGAGAGGTCTGAGGGGAGCAGCGGGCGGCAGGAGAGGTCTGCGCGCCATGTGGGACCCTCCTCCGGTGGCCAGGGAGAAGCCAGGGATCGAACCGGCGTTGCAGAGACTGTGGTCAGCTTCGCAACCCAGAGCTCAACCGCTGCGCCACCAGGGAGGCCCCTATTATAGCTTCTTTTTCAAAGAAAAAAAAAAATTTAAAGATTTATTTATTTATATAAGCACTGGGTACAGTCAGAAGCACCGAAGAGAGAATTCACCAGAGCCAGAGCAGGGGGCAGAACAGACAAATTGATGAAATACACTGCTAAGGGGAGTAGAGGGTGTGGCAGGAGAGGTCTACTTTCCATGTGGGACCCTCGCTGGTGGCCAGGGATCGAACCTGCGCTGCAGAGACTTCAGGCAGCTTCACAGCCCAGCGCTCAACCGATGCGCCACTGGGGAGGCCCCAGAAAATGTTTTCTTTGAACTATTTTCCAATTTATATTTGAAAAAGTGTGTTAGATGAACAAACAAGAACAAGGTTGATTAGTACACCTTTAATATTCATTAAGTGGTGTTTCCCAGTCTATCAGTAGGAGGTCATCATGGCATGGGGTTGATAGTAAAAACCAGTGAGAATAGATAATTAATAAGCTTCAAATAAGACTAAAAATTAATGACCCTATAACTGGTCATCAGGCAACAACTTTTGCTCTGTCTTCCAGATATTTGGTTTGAAGCATTTATTTGTAAATGTAAGTTGATCAAAGGGAATAAAGTAAAAAAAGTAGAAAAAATATCTGTGAGAAATACATAGATCTTGTAAATATGTCCATAACTTAAGAGGATACTTAAATTACCAGAAAAGTCAGGTAGATATATAAATTATATAATATCTTATTTTTTTGTTTAATATATTCCCCAAAGTGAGGAAATTTATAGATGACTAAGAGCTTATTTCCATTTTTCTTGCTCTTGAAAGCACTGATACTTTCTACATATTAATAAGTACAATGAGTGAATAAGCATGTCATTTATCCTATTAATTATTCATATTGTCTTTATAAGTTTCTATTATCAATATTACAAGAGTTTTTCCTCTAATTTGTTAGTTTTCTTTTGGTGGATTTTTGTTAAGATTTTTATGAGACAGTGTGAATTATTATTAATCACTTGAAATGTTGTGGATGTATAATTGACTATTGAAATTACACTGACTTAATGAATACATTCAGGTACATTTTCTTCACTTCCTTTGAGGCATATAGGTAAAAGACCTAGAAACTAAGCATCCTATCAAGTTTGTATCAGCATGATTTAATTATGGAAATCCTCACCTTATTTTCAAATTTGAAAATCGACAATCAGTGATGTAACTATCCACTGCATTGTGTGGAGTGACCACTGTGAGTGTGATCACTTATCTTTTCTGTCTCGGGATGTCTCACTGCGGTCCAAGCAGAAAGTGGGTCATCAGTGCAGAACTCTCATTCTGAATCCTCAAGACTCTGTTGTACTCTATATTCACTAGAGATAGAACTTTACCTACCTCAAGGATATGACACTTTCTTTTGTTAAAAGTAGCCATAGTGCAGAAATATAATCTTAGTTACTCTCAATAATCATCTTTCAGAAGAAGTCCTATTATGCTAATTACTCTATTGCTACTGCTTTGTAGGCATATATTAAATTTAATAACATAAAATTATTTAAATACTGTGGAATATTTACTATTTACAGACTTGACATATGGTAAAAGATTTCATTATGTTTTTTATGTTTATGATAAACCAAACAGAGGTATAATACAAGCACTAATAAGAATTTTGTAACATTTAAAATTGGGATGAAAAATATAAAAATGTATTGTTTTATATATTTAAACAATGTGTTTAATTATTACTCATTTGATTGCTAGAAGATAAATAAAAGGTAAGTCTAAAGCCATTTGCAAAATGCCATTAAATTTGTTTTTATTTCCTATAATATTTCATAATACTAGACACATTGTTGAAATATATTTGCTTTGCCCATATCATTTTATCTTCCTTCATGTAAATGTCCCAAACTCATGTCTGTTTTTTCTATAGGACCATTTTATTTAAATTTAAGGGAATAAAGATGTTTATATCAAAAATGGTACTTTGATAAATTGATATTAGTTATATCATAATATATATCTTCGTAATACTTACTAAGCTTACCAAAAGATGTATGAAGAAGCCAAATTTTATAAACCCAATTCCTTGGGGGATTCATGCAGAGAGCACAAGTTTACATAGATATATTTTTAATGCCCACTATGTTCTAGGTTATATTTAAAGGATACAGCATTTGAATATAGGAATATAAAATACTGGAATAAAATGAATAATGTGACAGTTAAAATAAATGTTTGCATTTAATCATAGAGAATTAAAATAATAATGACTTAAAATGGACTATCTTATTTTCAATGTAAGTCTGTGAGATACGTATTTTAAATATTTGAGAATAACCCTTCAAATTATATTTGAAATAATGAGAATTGAGAATTTATTTTACATTTAAGATATCCCATTCATTTATGATTAAATTCTGCTTTCAGTGGTCAATGTAATTTATACACAAGGATATGAAGAGAACATTTATATAAAAATATTTAAAATATTCAATAACACCTGTGGCTATCTCCCAAAAAGAACAAATCAACATGTAAAATTTCACAGGCATTATTACTGAACACATTTTTTCAGTTCAAATTAAAGAGAGTTAATGAGTTTCACAAGCTCTTCCTTCATTGACAGGGGACAAGCAGAAAAAAAGATGATATATCAAAAATAGGAGAATAGGAGAATACAGTATGCCAGACCTGTAAAGAGGAAATAATTCCATCCACAGATTAGATTATGGCATTGATATGGTTTTACTCTATGACATGGGTGTGGTTGATGAACCAGGGAAATCTTTTGAGTCTTGATCTTTTGGGAATGGAATTCAAGAAAGTGGCTATGACAACTATCTTTCTCTTTTGTAATCTGTTCTTTGTTATTGTGCTTAGATTTGATTGTATGCTCTCTAACATACCAAAAGCCTATGCCAAGAGGCCTGAGAGATAATATTAAAGTGAGATTTTGAAGTGGGGCAAACAAAATATATAGCTGATGAAAATGACAAGGCAGTGCTGATAACTGGCATAGTAAAATGAAATCCATTCCCAGTGTCCCTAAACAATAAATGTAGTATCAGAATGCTCTATTTCTTAGGCATGTTGGTCAGAGATGATGAGAAACTCCAAGCTCTAATAATCTTTTTTACCAATAACAAATTCATAGGTACCCTTACAGCTCTAAATGATTTTATTACATCATATTTCTCTTTTTCACCCTTATTTATATGAATAGTTTCAGCAAAATAAATTTCAATTCTGTGATGTATGTGACCAATACATTAATGCTAGAGTGTTACATATTGATATGAATTTTGCTACAAAATATTTAGAATTTTATTTCAAAATTCATACTTTCAGATACGTAAGTTTTTCTTTTTTAATTATACTGGAAAGCCATTCTACAGTGGTTAATTGAGTTCCTACTCAATACTGTGTTTCCTTATATGAAGATAAAGGAAATTATTCCTTCTAGTACCCATGGAATTATTCATGTGTGTTAAATAAAAACTTTCAGTGCACTTTAATATACTTACAATACTTGTGTTTTTGAGAGAGATTGCTAGCATGTCTTGTAGATAGTAACACTTGAAGAAAAATATCTAGATGAACCAGTGTTAAAAATAGGCAACTATTGAATAAAAGAAAGTGAAGGAAAAACCAATTAAACAATCTATTGTTTTTTAAATTAATTTGAAGTAATGATCTTATAGTACAAATGTACATTTTCATTAGCTTATGTAGAGGAGAGAACTGGTTTTATTTTTGTAGCATAATGCTTTATTATGATAGAAACCATCATGCTTGATTTATCTTTTATCTTTTTATTTTTATTTATCTTTTATATTAATTTTTGAAAATGTTCAGTTATGGAGAAGTGCTTGTAAAAATTTAAATCTTCTTTATCACATTCCATTAAAGTGAACTTCTCGAAAACAGTGTGAGCTACTCTTGATTGTGCAATGCTCCTTGAAGTGAGTTGTGTTCTAATTCTTAATTTAGAAGGAGGTATTTCTCCTCCTCTTTTTGAGACTAGCACCCAATATAAAGTTTCCACCCCCATTTTCTATTCTTTCCTTTTCGTTACGTCCACTGATACTACTAACAGCAAGGAAAGTTTGTTCTCCACTTTTTTGGTTACATGGGTATTTCTGTGATTTTATATGAAAAGAATCTTTATGCTTTCTTTAGGAGTAGGAAGAAAGTTTGTGGGATTGAAAGGTAGAAAGACAATCCATTGTTTATTCTCTTCTCCCCAGACCCTGATCCATCACACATATACCTAAGCCTCTGAACTAGAGATTTATAAAACCATATAACTAGAACAACCAACATCTTTCAACAGCAACATACATCCTCAAAATGAAATCTAAAATGAAGAGTATTTTTGTGCTGAATTTGGAGCCAAAATCAATACATAGAAAAGCTGAAGTGATTTGACAAATACTGTCTAAGAAATAAATGCAAGCAGCCAGAGTAACAGAAAGCCAGAGTTTGAAATATAAGAAAACCTCTAAAAACTTTAAAACTATCACCTCCATGAAAGTATATAAAGAAGCATTATGGAAATGTCTCAGGCTACAGGAAAATATTTGTTGCTGCATTGACCTCATTTAGACTATCTCTTGATATCTCTCTCACCATTTGATCCTAGAATCTGACTTCACTAACTTATACCTTCGACCTTTTTGTCATTGCTTGAGCTACATTTTAAAGCACATTAAACATAATCTGTTGACGACAATCCCCAAAACATATATATGAAGGGTGTTCACAACATTCATTGCCAATGAAGTTACTGAGTAATATGCAGTTTTTCCAATAAATATACTGCAAACGGGGCCTCCTGGTGGCTCAGTGGGTTGAGCACAGCGCTGTGAAGCTGTCCGCAGCCTCTGCAGTGACAGTTCGATTCCTGACCGGCCGGGGAGATGCCCACATGGCGTGGCAGACCTCTCCTGTCTCGCCTGCTGCTCCCCTCAGCAGTGTACTTCAGTCAGTCTGCCTCTTCTGCTCCCTGCTCTGTCTCTGGTGAATTCTCTCACCCTCCCGCACCTCAGTCTTATATCCCAATGCTTGTATAAATAAATAAATCTTTTAAAAAATATACTGCAAACATTTATTGAATGCTTCCTATCCCAGGTGCCAGAAACAAAAATTAATGCCTTTATTAGTTAAAATAATTTTAATTGACAATACAATTCAGTCAAGAATGATTTTTTTCTTATTAATAAGGACAAAACAATTGACTCACTAAAATTGTAAAGTCTGTATGTGATTCTTTGGTTCAACATAAAACCAATTTTCTCTCTCTTGCTTCTTTGAAATATTTGTTGTAGATGTACTCATAGTTTAACTTTCTTCATAATTTCAGATGGCTTCCAGTAGATTTCAAAGGTAAATGTTCTTTTTACCTAGCAACAGCAGAAGGGGCTTTTAAAGCAGCACTGCTAGCAAAAGTCCTGAGTCTGCTGACAGTGGTGTAGTTCACATGTCCCTCAGGGTCCACATAACTACAGTCCTTGGATAAAATCCAGCCATTGATGGGAAAACAGAGAACAATTTTACATTTTTAGATGGTTTTGAATAAAAGGTAAGAAGGATATCAACAGAGTATACTGCAAAGCCTAAAATACATATTGTGTTGCTCCTTAGAAAAAAGTTTGTAACTGTTGCTTTCAAAAATCAGAGTGGTTAGGTAATGGATTTACTAACTTGTTTAAGATTGGGTCATATGATAACCTTCAATATTTGTTAACATATTTGTATTTGGTATGTATTGAGTTTGCTGTTTTATCACAAAGCAAAGTACAGAATTCTCATATGACCCATCATTCTACTTCTATGTATATACCCAAATGAATTGAAACAGAGACTAAAAGAGATACTTGTCTGCCAGTGCTCACTGTCTGCCAGTGCTCATTTTCCACAAAAGGTGAGTGCAACATAAATCTATACTTATGCATGGATGGGTAAACAGAATGTGATATATAAATACCATAGAATATAACCACAAAAAGAAATTAAGTTCTGATACATACTACAACATGAATAAGCCTTGAAAATATTAAGTATAAAAAGTCAGACACAAAAGTATAAAAGCTATATGATGCTTCTTGCATGGAATGTACAGAATAGAAAATGTATAGGTTCACTTCTTGAAACTCATGGAGCTGGGAAGTAGAGACAAAAGCCCAGGGTACAAATATGGGTACCATTAAAACTCATCACCTCCACAGATTTATGTTTCCTTTAAATTGAAAAGCATGCTGCAAACACTGAGTTCTTTCAGTCTGCAAAACAATTACGTTGTTTTAGATGCCCTCAAGGAGCATGTGTGTAATTTGTTTACTTATGTGGCTATCCTTAGTGGCATAATGAGTAGGGGAGGAAAAGTAAGAAAGAGAATATAGAAAAAACAATCAAGTATTTATCAATAATCAAGTTGCCACTAGAGGTCACTGAGAAAGAAATCCATGGAAAATCTTTAGAAAAGTTTTGTAGAGCAAATTCCATTAATCTTCCTAGAAAGCAAATTGCTGGTTTAATTTTTAAAGTTTTTCCACTGACTCCCAATCCTCACTAGTTGAGGAGAGCGAGCTTGGGGTATGAAATACCTGACATTTTTGTGATGTCATAAATGTGGACTGACCAAACTCCTCTAACCCAGAAAAATCCTCCAGAGAGAGAAGGTTCTTGAATTGTGAACTTATCAAAGTGCTTGAAATGTCAAACTTCTGGTGAACTCAGAAGTATTCTGAGGAGACACAGATCAGAATATGAATAGGAAATATCTCCACATAGTCTACAGTAATCTGTCCCCCATTGATATTTGGCAAGTTTGGCATTCTCTCCATAGCCAAGTTTTGAAAATTTCAGGAGTCTTTATATTGCTCCAAATTATGTATGTAGTCCATGAAAAGTTGGGATAATGGTCTAAGCAAACAACATAATTTGGTTTTATGCACAACTTTACTACCTGAATGAAGCACCTTAAATTTCAACTTTAACTCAGGACTCTTCTTTTGGGAGATTCAGTTTGAATTTCCCAAGCTTTCCATTAACATTTCCCTTGTTGTCTTCCAATCTCAAGATGTTGGGGCAGACATTCATTTTCTTACATTTCCACCTCTACCTTGACAATATGGGTGGGAACTCAATCTACCAATTTGGTCGCAAAGAACTATCAATGCTGCATTATTCTCTTCAAACTCAATTCATAAATATCAGCATCAGTCACTGTGGGAATCTATCTGTTCTATTACTACATTATATTATACAGGTTTTCCTTGCATAGCTGAAATCAAAAGGAGATAAAAGAAGTACTGAGCAACATAAAGGCTAATATTTTAAACTTCTGGAAAATTTCTGAGAAATTAATTCCTCAAAATACTAAAATAGAGGATCTGGGAATCATCTAGTTTCAACTTCAATATGTAAAGAGCTTGGAAGTTGTCATTCCCATTTATGCAACAATAAAAGCTAATTCAATCAAAAATCAGTCATTTTCTTTTTTTTACCCAAGGAAAACTAATGTCTTAGGGCAAATTGCCACCCTCCATCATGAGGAGAGAGAGCCAGATGCAGAAAATGTGGCAAAAAACTCAGCATTTCTGTTTCTGTAGAACATAAAACTACTATACCAGAAAATCATCAGTAGGAGCACCAAAACTGTAATTTTAAGGAATTGAGTGAGAACTAGAATGAGATGAGAAATTTTGGGCACACTAATCTTAGGTGTGCAACCACTGTCTATGGGCATTATGTACTGGAACCCACCAACATTAAGAAGTGAGAATTGAGGAAGATCCCATTTTGACCTTTCCAGGCAATACGGTGATTGGCTTTCTCCATAAGAGCTATCACAGTATTCTGTCTTTATGGATTAGAAGAATTAATGTTGTTAAAATGCTCATACTATCCAAAACCAATGTAATCCTTATCAAGATTCCAATTGTATTTTCCACAGAAGTATAAAGACATACCTAAAATTTGTTTTTTTATTTTTTATTTTTATTTTTTTTTAAATAATAGGTTTTATTTTTATATTCCCCATACAACTGCAACACCCCATTTTGACCCCAATCCCTCCCCTCCCACCCCCCACCCCCCAAAAAGTGTCTCTGGCTCATAGTTTTTTGTTGATTTTAATTTTCACTTTTTATAGTTATTCATTTTCCTGGTCCCTTATTTAAGTTTTCTAGATCAATGCTATGAGTGAGACCATCCGGTATTTTTCTTTTTCTTTCTGGCTTATATCGCCGAGCATGATCCCTTCCAGCGCCATCCATGTTGCTGCAAATTGCATGTGTTTATCTTTTTTGAATGCTGAGTAATATTCCATGGTGTATATGTACCACATCTTCTTGATCCAGTCATCTATTTTTGGGCATTTGGGCTGTTTCCAACTATTGTAAACAGTGCTGCTATAAACATAGGGGTGCAGGTGTTCTTTGGAATTGATGTTTCTGTGTCCTTTGGGTAAATACCTAGGAGTGGAATTGCTGGATCATATGGAAGCTCTATGTTTAGTAGGTCCAGAAATCTCCACACAGCTCTCCATAGTGGTTGGACCAGTTTGCACTCCCACCAGCAGTGCAGGAGAGTTCCTTTTTCTCCACACCCTCGCCAACATTTGTTGTTGCTAGTTTTTTTTTAATATGTGCCATTCTCACTGGTGTAAGATGGTATCTCATGGTAGTTTTGATTTGCATTTCCCTGATTATAAGTGACGTTGAACATTTTTTCATATGCCTGTTGGCCATTTGCATTTCCTCTTCAGAGAAATTTCTTTTTGGCTCTTCTGCCCATTTTTTGACTGGATTATTTTCTTTGTTGTTGTTGAGTCTCATCAGCTCTTTGAAGATTTTTGTGATCAGTCCTTTATCATTAGTGTTGGGTGCAAAAATGTTCTCCCAGTTGGTGGGGTTTCTCTTTGTTTTGGTTATTGTCTCTTTTGCTGTGCAGAAGCTCTTTAATTTGATGTAGTCCCAGCTGTTTATCTTTGCCTTCACTATCACTGCTTTGGGTGATGTGTCTGTAAAGATGTCTTTGATGTGAATATCACGTAGTGTTTCGCCTATATTTCCTTCTATGTATTTTATGGTTTCAGGTCTTATGTCTAGTTCTTTAATCCATTTTGAGTTGATTTTTGTGTATGGTGTGAGGCAGTGGTCAAGCTTCATTCTTTTGCATGTAGCGACCCAGTTTTCCCAGCACCATTTATTGAACAAACTTTCTTTGCTCCAATGCATAGTCTTTGCTCCTTTGTCAAAGATTAGTTGACCATAAATATGTGGGTTTATTTCTGGATTTTCTATTCGATTCCATTGGTCTGTATGTCTGTTCTTGTTCCAATACCATGCAGTTTTGATGATTATGGCTTTGTAGTAGAGTTTGAAGTCTGGGAGTGTGATGCCTCCATTCCCTTCTTTTTTTTTCAGGAGAGCTTTGGCTATTCGGGGTTTTTTGTGATTCCATATGAATTTCATCAATAATTGTTCTATTTCTTTGAAGAATGACATTGATATTTTGATTGGAATAGCATTGAATCTGTAGATTGCTTTTGGGAGGATGGCCATTTTAATAATGTTTATTCTTCCAATCCATGAGCAGGGGATGTCTTTCCATTTCTTTGTGTCTTCTTCTATTTCTTTTAACAGTGTTTTATAGTTTTCTTTGTATAGGTCCTTTACCTCTTTTGTTAGATTTATTCCCAAATATTTGATTTTTTTTGTTTTGATAATAAAAGGGATTTTTTTTTTATTTCTTCTTCTTCAGATTTACTGTTTGTGTATAGGAAGGCTACTGACTTTTGTGTGTTGATTTTGTATCCTGCCACTTTGCTGAACTGATTGATGAGTTGAATTAGTTTTTCTGTGGAGTTTTTGGGGTCCTCTATGTATATTATCATATCATCTGCAAATAGTGATAGTTTGACTTCTTCTTTTCCTATTTGGATTCCTTGTATGTCTTTCTCTTGTCTTATTGCTCTGGCTAGGACTTCCAGTATTATATTGAAAAGCAGTGGTGAGAGTGGACATCCTTGTCTTGTTCCAGATCTTAATGGAATTGCTTTCAGCTTTTCACCATTGAGAATGATACTGGCTGTTGGCTTGTCATAGATGGCCTTTATGATGTTGAGGTACGTTCCTTGTATCCCAAGAATTTCAAGGGCTTTTATCATGAATGGGTGTTGCACTTTGTCGAAAGCTTTCTCAGCATCTATTGATATTATCATATGGTTTTTATATTTCTTTTTGTTGATGTGTTGGATAACGTTGATTGATTTTTGGATGTTGAACCATCCTTGTGTCCCTGGAATGAATCCTACTTGGTCGTGGTGAATTATCTTATGGATACATTGTTGGATTCTGATAGCTAAAATTTTATTGAGGATTTTTGCATCAGTATTCATTAGGGAGATTGGCCTGTAGTTTTCCTTTTTTGTGTTATCTTTGTTCGGTTTTGGTATTAGTGTAATGTTGGCTTCATAGAACGTGTTTGGTATTGTCCCTTCCTTCTCAATTTTTTGGAAGAGCATACCTAAAATTTGTACAGAACTACAAAAGATCCCAAACAGTCAAAGCAATGGTGAGAAAGAATAAAGCAGGAAGCATCCCACTTGCTGATTTCAAGTTATATGACAAAGTATAAATAAACAAATAAACATAAAGACAGACACAGACCAATGTAATGGGATCAGGAGACTAGAAATAAACCCATGCATATATGATCAAGTAATACTTTGACAGGGAACCAAGAATACTCAATTAAAAAAGTTTCAAGATGTGTTGCTATAAAATTGATTATTCACATTACATCAACCACAAAAATTAACTCAAAATGAATTAAAGACATAATTGCAAAACTAGAAACCACAAATATTCATAGAAGGCAACATAGGAAAAAGGGTTCTATATTTGGGTGTTGCAAATGATTTTTTGTATCTGACACCTATACTATAAGCAACAAAATAAAAAAATAAACAAGTGAGCCTACACCAAACTAAAAATTTTCTACATAGCTAAGGAAAATCCGAACCAATGAAAATACAACCTACCGAATGGGAAAAAAAATATTTTCAAACCATATATCTGATCAGGGATTCATATCCAAAATATATTAAGAACTCATACAAGTCAACAACAAAAACAAGCCAATTCAAAAAAAAGGAAAAAAGAAGAAAATAGCTATTTTCTGTAGAAGTTATATGACTGAAAATTAGGCACATGAAAAGGAGCTAAAGATCACTTATCAGGGAAATTCAAATAAAAGTCACAATGAAATATCAATGCCTGGTGAAATGGCAATCAACAAAATGACAAGAAAAGAAATGCTGGCAAAGTTCTGAAGAAATGCACACCCATTTGCACTGTTGGTACAAATATAAGTCACTACAGCTGCTATGGAAAACAGTATGGAGGTTCCCCCAAAATTAAAAATAGAACTATCATATATCCCAGTAATTCTACTTCTTCAATATAACTGAAGGAATATGAAAATACTATGTCAAAAAGATATCTTCATCCCCATGTTCATAGTAAATTATTAATAATAATGTTAATAACCAAGCCAGTGGATTGAAAGACAAAAATTTTGCCATCTCTAATTGTTTTTATATCCTGACTTATTCAGGTTAAAACCTGGACATTGGGGATACTTGTCCAGAGACTGATCTTTACCATGTGAGATATCTGAGTGTTGATCTAGAGAAAAAAAATAATCTGTTAATCTGATGAGATCACTGTGAGTTTACCCCAGACAAGTCTGATCTTCAAGGTCTGGTGTATGTTCTTCCAGGTCATTTACTGTTAATTATATGTATGACATATATAGGTAGAGGGGATAAAAAATGTGAGGTAAGTATTTTACCCATCTAGCAAGAAGGAATAAGAAACCTTGGAAAGAGGTAGAAATCAGAGATCAGGTACAGGACATAAGAAATACGTATTTTATGACTTATGATGGATGTGGATAAAGAATGAAACAGAATGAAATGCTTAAAGATTTTAAAGAAGAAAAGCACATCAGTGTCATTTTTTTTAGTCTGCCTGAAAATGTTTTGTTGTCTTAATTGAATGCAATATCAAACAGAACAATATCACAGTTAGAAAGTTGGAAGTGATAAATGGCATAAGTACAAGAGGGAATCATATAATAATCCCCAACTTCATCATGGCTAGATTAGCACCATGCGGTCTTCTAGGGTACACACAAATCTACTAGAAATTGTACACAGAGAAACATACAAGTGGACTTATATCATTTACCTCCAATTCCATACTGTCACCAAGTGAAGAAAATACAAATAGAAATTACGGGATACACTGGTTATTAGGAACACAGGATATAAAGAGTTGTGCCTTGATATGATTCCTAATATTAGGAAACTAGAAAGGGAAGTCTCAGCAAATTTCCAAAATATATTTAGGATTTATGCAATAAAACCAATCACCAGTGTGTAAGAAAAATAAGTAAATCAGGCTGTTTTTCCCCTCCCATACGGCAGCCAGCCCATACCTTGAAATGCTATGTTTTCTACCATTTGGACATCTAGGAAATAACAGCTAGGGCTTGCATTTGCAACACTGTATTGGTGGGTAGCTATGAGCACTTAGAATAAAGGGGTGCTAGGCAGAGTTGCTGTTCTGCCTCTCTCAGTGTTTGAGTCTCCCTTACTCTGTCTGCCTGCCAGTATACAGTCCCTGTCTCAGTACTAAAGGACTGCAAACTTCTCTTTTTGTCTGTGAGAACTGACAATGAACCTACTTGGTTTGGGATGACTTCATGACACATTGCCACGTACCACTCCAGATACAGCTACCAAATATAAACCAATGGAATGCAACTTACTTGTCTCAGCAGCCCCACACTTCAGTGAGGAGAGAGAAAAGAATTTAGATGAAGGCACAAAGTCATCTCTCATTGACTGAGGTTCATGAGAACACATCTTGATTTGAGTTCACTCTGCATCATATTGATTCATAAGCTTTCACTTATACCTGCATACCGACATGGATATAAGACTAGGTAGGCAAACTAGGAACTGTGAAAAAAAACTACATATGTAAGGGTACTAAAGTTTGTTAACTTGAAAAAGATTGCCTTAGAGAAGAGACTGATATATCTTTAACTGGTAAAGTTAAATCCTATGTAAGACTTCTACTTTAATATCTAGTAAGTAGAGAAGTCTATGAGAACAGATAAAATCAGTTATAGAAAAATAATACAATATATTTTCAAAACCTAAGTATTAGTGTGTAATGTCTTGACCTCATTAAAAATTGTTCCCCCCATGAACTTTATTCAAAAACCTCAAAGGAACCACATCCTTTCAAGTAACTTCTAGTGGACAGTTAAAGAGTATTTTTTTTTTTCAAAATGGTTATAGAACCTAAAGCTTTTTCTCCCTGGGAATGATACCGATTCATTAATTTGATCCATAAATTCTAGTCACTGTATATTCTTCATAGATTTAAGGACAATGTTTTCTATGGATATGGCTCTATGAATAACACTGGGTAGCCAAAGTGATAGTGCAAAAATGACTAATTGAAGGGCTATTTGGAGACCAGATTTGTTATACAAATGTGTTTGTGAAAACACATTTAGTCATTTGTTTAGTCATTTGTTTATTTTCCAACATGTAAGATTCAAATACTTTCTACAAATTTAGATTATCTTCTGATTTTATTAGAAAAGTTATCAACTATCTTTCCTATACACTGGGCTGTATTCCTTCATAGCAACACAATCTGTTTTATGTTAACTTCCCTTTCAGCTGTGGCAAGAAATATTAAGCTCATGACTACCTCTACCAGTCCCTAGTATATTAGACTCAATTTTTTCACTCATTTGTATTTCTTGCCTGGTCCTTGTAGGCATATAAATTTGTGAGATCTTGACATACACACTCACTTATGTGTTAGTGTCTTTCTGTATAAATTTTAGTCAAGTTCTAATGATAAATCAAAATCCTATACTGAACTCATGGCATGGTACATGCCATTAATTTCTCAAGTTTCTGAGAAAAATGTATTCTGAACCATATTTCCATAGATTCATTTATCATAAGTTCTACAGTATCTGCTAGATACTCAGGAGTACTCAGTCTTGGGTATGAAGTCTATTCAGCAGTTTTGACTTACTATGAGACTATCTGACAAAGACTTTTACTTTTCTCCTGATAAAATGTTTCATTTGAGATGTGTTTAAAAAAACATGTTCCATTTCAAATTTCATGAGTGAAATTTTTATATTTATTAAATTTAATGGATTTTTCTAACACCACTTTAATCTGATCTTTGATCTATAACATTCTATTCTAAACTATGGTACTACCCAAATATATTAATTTCCAACAAAATTTTGACTTCATCATCACCAACTTTATGAAGTATCTTTGAGTTTTCAATATATTTTCAAGAACCACAATAGCATGTATCTAACCAACCCACACTCCTTTTCCCCTGGCATCTTTAAGTTGCGAAGATACAAAGGTTCTTACTGGCATGAGGTTAAATATTTAGCTTACGGGGTGTCTGATTACTACTTACTGGATACTAAATGCAGACATTAGCCCCTTCAAAAACAACTCATAAATTATGGGAACCTTTTCCTACCTTAGGGACACATTCAGAGGAAACACATATCTGCCTGAAATATACCTTGAATATTAATGTAGATATTAAGAATACAACCAACATGTTACGTGCTTGAAAAACCAGAAGGTGTTGTTTTTCTTTTTTCTTAACATATCATTATTTACACTTAGATTCCATTCTCAAAGTCAACGTTCATTACACCTAATGATCTATTTTACTATTGGTCAGTCTCCCAATTTCTCAGGATGGGTACATCCTAATTTTACCTTGTCTGTTCTTCATGTCATATGTCATCCTTATAGGCCTTCAGCTCCTTGCCACCAGTTTTACCAGGCCACTACTAGATGACATAAAGCTGTTTTGTTTTGTCTCACTAGATGCTATCCTCCTGTAATTGGTACTTGACCCTTGGGCAACTAATACAAATTCTAGGACTGTAACAGTTGACAATGAAAATTGCTAGCATCATTATATAGAAGAAAATTCACATTGAAACCAGATGTTAGTCAGAACAAGCGACAAGCAATAAGATCATTACATGAGATAGTAAAATTATAAAAAAGAAAATGTCACTGAATAGTAAAAAAACAGAAAGTCATAAAAACAGTGGTAAAAATCAATATAGGCAATTATAAAATACATCTGAGGAGTTGCTTTACTTTCTGAAAAAATTCCTGTATTTTTGAGTCTGCAGCTCTTCTGGGTTGTGGATGGAAAAACATTTTGATATGTTGGTGTATTTTCTTTCTCTGGGTTCTCCTTTACCTTATCTCTGTTCAAGTACATATCCAGCTCTGCTAGCATTATCTCAATGAAGGTATTGACTCTGCAGGGCAAAAGGAAAATACAAATTAAAGTAATGGGTGTTTTTGTCCCCGAAATACATATATTAGGAGAGCTTAGTGAGTTTGTTAGAGGAGTTAAAAGAAAGGAATATGTGGGCATGAGTGAAGCATCTAGGCTACAAAGAGAAAAATATGTTTTATGAAAAATGTAAAACATATCTATCCTCCCAATATTCCAGACTGTACAGGAGGTAGAGAGGCACTGTTTGCTATCTGTGCCTGCACCCTAATCTCCTTTTGTAAGGATACCAGTCATATTGGATAAGCATCTGACCATATGACCTCATGTCATCTGAATTACCTCTTTAACGGTCCTTTCTTAGAATATGGTCACATTCTCAGAAAATAGTGGTTAAAACATTAACATATTAATTTGGGGCATACTAATTTGGCCTCGATAAGAGAGGCTTAAAAGTGGAGAAGGCTTAAAAGGGGGTCTTGAAAGCAGAGGAGCACATGCATTGAAAACAGGCAGTGTCACCAGGGAATTTATAGAGCAAGCGACATGGAAGATGTAACTTCGTGGTATGTCTTAGAAAACAGGTCCATAAGTGCAAAAAATGGCTTTTCTGCTAAGGTTGATTTGCAGTCAGCAATAAAATAAAATAAAATAAAATAAAATAAAACAAAACAAAACAAAACCAGAAACAAGATCGGAAGGGATTTAAGCACCAGTCATCAGTCACAGTGGATATCTGAGAAATAACTGGCTGACTTGATGACCTGATTGGTTCCCTATCCCCAATATCTTGGTATTATAGAAACCTAGGTACTATGCCACAAACTTGGGAAGACAGAGAACTGATGTGACAGGCAGGATGTCTGTGAAAGACAGCAAAGAATCAAAATTTAAGTTCTATTTAGGAAATAGAGTTATAATTCCTTTAGATCATAGCTAGGGACTAAAATTAAAACCAGCTATCATATGAGACCATATTAATATTCTCAGTACTTGAATTCCATTCCTAGAACCAAATTAGTTTAACTAAAACAGAAAACGAAATTTACTAACAGTTTCTGACTACGGAAGACAGTGAAATGACCAACCTGGAGAAATCCCTCTCAATTCTGTGCTGATACATATGGTGCAAAATATAATCATGAAACTGTTTGCCTATAGTCTATAGATCCAATGCCCATTATGGGTAAAGTTCTGACAGATCTTGTAGCTAATGTTTTAGAGACGTTCCAAGAGAATAAAGCATGCACTGGTGAGAAAGTGATTAACTGCAGATAATGTTGCCTGCTGGAAGCAGATAAGAAAAGTCAGAGAGATAGCTTTTGACTATGTTCTAGAAACATTTTCTGCTTGTAGGAAAATTCTGAAATATTTAAAAAGTCAGGCCAGAAACAAATTATGCACATTACTGAATTTAGATAAATTTCCACTGCTGCTACATTGGTTAAGGTTGAATTCCTGACATGTTGAGGTTAGAATCTTGGCAAATGGGGTCATGGAAAGAGGAGATGCCCACGAAACTCCAGCCTCTTGGAACCCATACCTGTATAAGCTAAGGAGAAAGGGCACAGTGAATAAAAATTCCTCCTCCTCCCCCTTCCCTGTCCAACCAAGTAGCATACCCATCCTGATAAATACATACATATATATATATATTCTAATTTATCAATTAAGGCCTGAAACTTGAATATAGTGAAAGCCAAGGGGAAACAATCAAATATAAAGAAAAGAACAGAAATTCCAGAGGATTTCTTTATATATTTTCTAGGTGACTTTTCTTTTCAGTAGTAAAATTATGCAGTTATTAAAAAGATTTCTTGAGAATAGTTAATTTGTAATTTAATATCATATTTAGACAAGGTGTATAGAATGTACAAGAGGATTGTGGGAGAAAAAGAAGAGGCACGTGCAAGCTCTGAAGAGTGTAGACCCAGATAGCAGACTAGGTCTGATAGCTGACCTTGTCTGTGACTACCTCTGATATAATCACAACGTTTGCCTAGGACCTTTTCTCTTTGGAGAAAAAGGGCATTTTAATGATAGGTAGATGCTGTCGAGCAGGATCTATATCCACCTCTATATCCATCTGTCTGGGGAGGGAGAGAGAAAGATTTCATGTCTCTCTCTTTTTTTTTTCTTTTAGAATGGTGTTCATTCCATCATACTGATGGCCTCATCTAAACCATTCCAAAGGTGCCTGCCTCCCAATACTATTGCACTGGGGATTAGAGATTCAATACAGGTATTTTGGGAGTTGTATAATGTACGTATACGGAGAAAAGAACATCATAAAAAAATCAGTTAATGCCTACTTGACTCATGCTATCTTCAAAGTTAATGATCACCTACATGTTTTCTATAATGCCTAAAGAAACATATTTTTCACCATGTGACTGAGTATCCCTCAGGGCACAGCTGATTTAACAAAGGTTTGGGTACATGAAGTAAGGACAATCTATAAGTAAGCTTCTTACCGCATGTGTAAATGTGCAAAGTTGACAAATGTCAGCTAGATTCTGTCTTTAAACGTTGGACTTGGAATATTAAGAATCTACCAACAGAAGAGTGTCTGGAAGCAGAAAATTATGATGTAGAAAGGGGGCCAGAAAGAGGCATGAATGCCACTATTCAAAGCTATGCAAAGATGAATACTAGCAAGTAGAATCTCTTATTAAATCAAGAGCCAAATGTTGTAGAGGAGAATAGAGCAGGAAAACAAACTAAAACAAAGAAATGTTAGAGAGATTGGGCTTCACAACTGTTGAACTACCTGAGCTTTTCAGTGCTCAGGTTGTTTTCTCAGAACAACTGTAATTTTCTCATGTCTCACCAATCTTTCATAAAGTACTTAGCCTTCCCCCATTTTCTGATCTAGCTTGAAAGTTAAGGCATAGTAGTAAATGATTCATTTTTTTCTTTGTGTAACCACGTATACTAAATGTATCTTCATTTCAATTTATGCATTTTTACCATTCATTAAATGGTTTCCTCTCTCCCAACCTTGATTTTGAAAATGTTTCTGTCAAATGTAAATTTGGAGTTGAGAGAAAATTGCCTCTATCCAATTATAGAATTGAACACTTGAAACTAAAATATATTTAAAGAGAAACAAAGTATGAGGAGTCCAATGTTTGAAAGGATACACAGGAAAGAAGATCTGGAAAAGTAATTATAGACTCAGGTCTCTGAAAATAAACAACATTGTGTACAATATCACAATAAACCTACAGCTTTTTTTTCTTAAAGAGGCAAATGTAATCCTCTATCCACCACTATACTAAGTGATTTCAGATTCATGGGCCAAATTGTTTGATGTGAGAAATGCCATATTTCAAAAAACACATCAATCAGAAAGGCTGAGCGTGCAGTCTATATATAACAAATACCAACACTATGCTACACAGATGGATCAAATATTGGGTAGAAATATCAGGAGCTGGGTCTTTTGGAGAATGGAATATAGACTATTTGATAGGTGTAGATGATATTTACTAATCAATTAAAATCTCAGCAGGATGGCAAATAGTAAAAAAAATATTGCCAATTTGAATTTCAGAAAGATTTCTTGGTAAATTAGAAAATATTAGAAGATAGAACATTGGTAAAATAAAATGATCTTGAAATTTTAATACATATTAATTTAGTAAAGTTCCTTTGAGCTTAGTAAAATATGTAATCTCCACTATAGGAAAGCAATTTTTATCTTCCCCCCATTAAGAATAGAAGGCTAAGATTTCATGGTTGAAAAAGTATGAGTATTCATATCTTCTGGGGATACTAAAAAATGTATTTCTAAGAACACATTTAAAAAAGTTTAAAGAAAATAAACAAGAAGGGTACTAAAAATATATAAAAAAAGTAGAGATTCTTTGAATTTATGTTTAGAAGCACATACTAACATTGTCTGAAGATAATATGACTTTAGTAAAAGAATATCAAATACTGACAGAGGAAGTTTAAAAATGTTGATGGGGGCGGAAAATGGCCAGAAAAATCTGAGGACAGCAGACAGTGGCTCTTTAAAATCAGTATTCAAAACGAAATGGCAAATGAAGGGAGTCACTTTTTGCAAAGATATTATAATCAGTCGCAGAATGAAAATGAATTATGCAATATTGTGTCTGAGAAAATAAATGTCAAAATTGGAAAGAGTAGAATTAGCATGTTTCAGAAACAAACCCATGAAAAGTAAGTGAATAATATGAAGGCTTTATTGACACAAGACTCAGATTAATGTCATTTTAGACAAAATGGAACCTTATGAAAGTTAAATTATTGAATTATTTTTGGCCATTCTTGAAGAATTACAAGAAACAGCACAATTTGACAATGAGGAAGTAGATAATGTCTTTCTTCCCAGGTGAATGAAAAGAAATTCTCAAAACTCCGAAATAATGACCTTGCTAAATCACTACTAAGTATTCTGATGTGACTTAAAAAGTGCATAGTTTAGCATAAAAGAGGACAACAAACACAAAAATAAGCACTACAGAATGAATACCTGCCATCAATACCAACCTACTCCAAATTTTATTTACCCTGGAACAAATGTAACACTGTGCCCAAGTTTTCTCATTTGTAAAATGGGGGAAATAATAGAATATATGTCTTCAACTTGTGCAAAGGATTAAGTAAAATAATCAAACTTAGGTGCCTGGAACAATGCTTGTAATGACAAATAAAACACTGAATAAAGTCAAGCCATAAATATAAGTACGTAAATATTACGACTATTGCCACTATCACCATCATTACTTACTATTGCTGGTAATATCACTACTATGGTTTGTAAAAGCCTCAAATATTTGGCACTAACTTATGTTTTTAAAATAATATCCAAAGCAAGCAATTTTCCCCCCTTTGGGCTGTGATTCTAGTAAAGAAGGTAAGAAACACACCATCTTAAAATCACAGTAGATAGAGATTTTAGCAAAGCACATATGTTTTCTCAAGATATATTTTGTGAAAAAATATATCTGTAACTTGAATAATAGTATGACTAAACTGATTTGTAGCACACTGAATTAACCTATAGGCCAGTCAAAGAATGCTAACTATGGATCAGTGTCCATTTGAAGGCACTATAAGCGCTATATATAGAAAATATAATGTATCATTATAGGAAGAGTTTCCTTAATTCAAACTATGGCATGCTCACAAAAAAAGAAAAGTAAAAGTAAAAAAGGCTGGGTGAAAGTGAGAAAGGAAGAAATAAATGCACTAACTTCTAGAGCAATTAACAATTATAAATAATTTTCCATGATGCTTTTTAATCTACCTAGGTACCTACGGGACATCACTGAATGGGAATTTGGAACAACTGTTCACAATTAGTTCGCATTAGCCATTTTAAACTGGCAATAGCACAGACTAGATTCACACAGACTAGATTCCTCCACAATAAACTTTGCAGTTGTATTAATAGCATTTATAGTATATAATGTATATAATAATGTAATATACTGTATGCTAGATGCTTTGTATTATTTAATACTCATAACATTAGGAAGTATAACTACCAAAATCTTCATTTTAAAAACATGGAGACTGGAGACATCCAGATTTAAGAACTTGCCTCAGTTAGTCAAGGGGAATGTTAACAGCTTTCACATTCAGATTCCAACTTTAAGGCTCTTCTCTGTTTCTTATTCTTATCACAATTTGAAGTTGTCAGATCCAGTGAGATGGTAATATATAATACCCTTATAATCAAATGGTCTTGATAGGTTATAATTACAGACCATCAAAAAGAAGTTTTAAGAGTGACAAGTGTCAGGTAAACATAGATCCAAAATGAAACTCGCGATAATGAGGAAAATGTATTTCAGAAACTCATGTGAAAAAATTGAGTTATTTTCCTTCAACTCTATACGAACAATCATATGGTTAGACAATTTAAGAAATTACGATCATTTTAGTGCTTTTAACATAGGTTCGGCAAAGGAGACATTTGCTGTTCAGTATATTTGGGGCATTTTGGGGACATTGTGATATGTTTTGACCATATTTTAAGAATCGGCAAAAGTACAGCAGGAATAGGTAATTAACAGAGATGGTGGTCTAGAGAACTGTGATGTCAAGAATAGTTAAGAGAGGATATGTATCATGAAAACAAAACAAAATACGATAAAGTCCTTATAAGACTGTAAGAATAATGAAATGTGAGGTTCTAGCATAAAATAGAGGAAAGCCATCTATTCTACAAGGGTTTACAGAATTTAAGACACAAATGTTACAGGAAGGGTGTTTTAGGCTTAAAATGAGATGAAAGTATACATTCATTTAAAAGCCATAAAGAATTTTCTTAGGGCTAACTAAATTCACCACTTCTTTCTGGGTTCAAACAAAAGCTGAAACCAACACATTGTACTACATATTCCAGCAAATGGATAAGATGTTGGAAAGTGTGATTTCTGTGATCCTCCCAACGATTAGTGGAATTGGTATAATTTCAATGGGTTATTAGCAAATGTATAAATGGCTCTGAAATGGATAAGTGTGATGGCTGTATATTTAATGAACCAAGGAAAATATGATGCACTCATGCTTGGAAGGGTCAGATGTAACCATTCATGCAGAAATTGGTGGCATCTGTTGTCAGTTCAGAATTTCACAAGTACTGAATATTATCACTTCTGTGACACATTAAATGAATGTGCAATGCTCACTGGTTAAAGTGATGAGAACTGTTATATATCAAATTTCTCCCTCTGTTAAGCCACAAAATATACTTGATGATCAATTGATCATTAAGCTGGTTTTAATGAGATCCTAAAATTTTGCACAGGGCTGAAACCAATACTTTGTAATGTATTTCCTAATTATGTGTGTGAGTGTAAAATTAGGAAATAAATTATATTTATATATATATATATATATATGGAAGGAGAATGGATAAGGCTTATATATCAGAATAATTTGTGGTAGGTAAATATGTATCTCAATACAATTCCAAACAGACAACTTTTTCCTGATTAAACCCAGAAAATTTCATAAATTTTTTTCAATTATAATTTGAACAGCACTCTCATTCAAGGTATTCTGCTCTGTTTCTGAAGCTTAAGAAATCTATGATGGTATGATTCAGTAACACCAGACAATCATTAAGAAGAATTAAAATTCAAACAGAACATAAGCAGACTAATTGCTGTGGAGAATGAAGTAGCCAGTGCTTGGCAGCCTATAGCTATTTTCTAAAATTTTGTGTGGGACAATAAATATATTTAAAATAATATTGAAAATTAGTTCTTTATAAGGAATGGTGATTACTTTTTTAAGTGGCAGAATTGGTAGTCACTGCCACGTTCTTTTTTCCAGAGACATCAGTAAAAAAATTATTTTTTGAAGAAACTACATCTGCAGTCTCAAACAAAAATAGTCATAGGATGCCAAAAACAGTTGATAAAAGCAAGGCTGCCGTCACCCTCTGCAGCACCGGTTTCCTCCCGGCCACCGGTGAAGGTCCCACCAAAAAAAAAAAAAAAAAAAAAAAAAAAAGAAAAAAAGAAAGGATGACAACAAAGCACAATTCTCCAAAGAAAATGGCATATAGTGAGGGTCAAAGTAAGCATAGTGTGCACACGCCAGTGGTGAATATTTCCCAGGACTCTCTCTCACTGAGTATTAGGGGAAATGGTGCTGAATGAGTAAACACAAAGGTAATATCTTTTTAGGATGAAGCTATGGTCTTTCATAGTTAGTAAAACAGTGAGCAACCCTATAAATGCTGATGTCACTCATCAAAGAGAAAAAAGTTCCAAATGACTCCTCTGCAGAAACACAACCATATTTATGACTCATAGTGAGAGTACTATATCAACTATTTTATAAGAACTCATTTTGTTCAGAGGTGACTTATTTTAAAAGCAGATCTATGCAAAGATGATATAAGTTGAATAAAAGGTGAATAAAAACAAAGAATACTTAAGAGAAAAAATATTGCCACTGAGGAAATGGAAAGTGAACAAAGTAGTTCACTAAAAATTTGAAAACAAGGAGAAAAGAATTCATGGAAACATTCAAGTCTTTTGCCACTAAAAAACAGGTTCTTTGTTCTTGAGCTGTGAATTTTTTGCATATTTTCAGAATTAACTCCATGTCAGATATTATGATTTGCAATATTTTCTCCCATCCCACCAGTCGCCTTTTTTCTATTTTTTTTTAAGATTTATTTATTCATACGAAGACTGGATATACTCAGAGGCGTGGAAGGGTGAGAGAATTCACCAGAGCCAGAGCGGGGAACAGAACAGGCAGACTGACGAAATATACTGCTGAGGGGAGCAGTGGGTGGCAGGAGAGGTCCTTGCGCCATATGGAACCCTTGCCGGTGGCCGGGGATCGAACCGGCACTGCAGAGGCTGCAGGCAGCTTTGCAGCTCACCACTTAACCGCTGTGCCACCAGGGAAGGCCCCCACCGGTTGCCTTTTCAATCTAGTATCCTTTGCTAGTATCCTTTGATGCACAACAGTTATATATTTTCATGAAGTCTATTTGTTCTTTTGTTACTTGTGTTTTGAGTATCACAGCCAAGGAATAACTGCTAAATCCAATGTCATGAAACTTTTGCCCTGTGTTTTTCTAACACTGTCATGTTTAGATTTTTGATCTACTTGAATTTTGTCTGTAAGTGTCCAACTTTATCTTCTGTATGTGGTACTTAATTTTCCTAGCACCTTTTGATAAAATGACTGTCCTTTCTCCATTGAATAGTCTCAGCATCATCATTTAAAATCATTTGAAACTGGGCCTCCCTGGTGGCACAGGGGGTTAATCACCTCACTATGAAGCAATCCGCAGCCTCTGCAGCATGAGTTTGATGCCAGGCCGGCCAGGGAGCAACCCACATGATGCAGCAGACCTCTCCTCTCTCACCCCCTGCTCCCTTCAGCATTGTATTTCATGGCTCTGTCTGTTCTGTTTCCCACTCTGTCTCTGGTAAATCCTTTCACCCCCACATCTCTGGCCTGTACCCCAGCTTTTATATGCATAAATAAATCTTTAAAAAAAATTTGAAACTGTATATGTTAGGGTTTATTTCTGATCTCTATTCTATTGGTTTATATGCTTGGCTTTTTGCCAGTACAAGTCTGATTTGATTACTGAAGATTTGTAATAAATTTGAAATCAGAAACATGAGACTTTCAACTTTGTTGCTTTGGCTACTTGGGGTTCTTTGAAATTTTCTATTAATTTTAGGGTGGATTCTCAATTTTTGCAAAAAAAATACCATTGATACTTAGTAAAGATTGCATTCTGAATCTATAGATAATCTTGGGTAATACTGACAAACATCTTAATTGTATTAAGATGTACATAGTATGTACCTTCCACTCATTTGTACCTTTGATTTCTTTTAGTAGTATTTTATAGTCTTCAGAACAAGTGTTCCAACTTCTCAGGGTAAATTTATTATTTTTGATATAATTGTAAATTATATTAATTATATTAATTTCCATTTAAGTAATTCATTGTTAGTGTGTAGAAATGCCACTGAATGTTTATTAATTTTTATATCCTGAAACTATGGTGACTTAATTTGTTTAGCACCAAAAATTCTGTGAAATGTTTAGGGTATGCCACAAATAAAATTATGTCTTTTGTAAAACAGGTAACTTTATTTCCAACTTTACACAACTTATTCCATTTTCTTGCCTATTTTTACTCACTAGAATTTCTAGTACAATGTTGTATATAAGTGAAAAGAATAGGAATACTTGTCTGTTTCTCATGTTTCAGTCTGAAAAAAAATTATCTAGAATAATCATCAGTGAAATATAATGATGTGAATCTAGGACAATTAAATTCATATTTAACAATTAAACAGAAATAGGTTTATACTAATGAAGAGATAGAGTCCAAGGAGACAGAAGTCTTTGAAGTTAAAGGATTGTAATAAACCAAATTTCAAGCAGTTTTATATTAAGTAATCAGGGTTTTACAGTAGAATACATTTTCTAAATACCTTCTTAATTTTTTTGGCATAATTGGGGTTACTTAGAGGATCACATTTTGCCAAGGTGCTCAGTGTGATTAAGACACACTTTGGCAAAATGTGACCTTCTAAACACACAGGGTTACATATATTACATTTGTGGCACCTTTTTTCTGTGTACAGATTCATCTTCCTTTGTTGTAGGCTCTTACTTTGAGGAGAAATTTTTTTCACTAATGTTATAAGCCCTATGAATCTGATTAGATAATACTCCACTGGTGGGTGGTTGACCATATGATATACTATTAAAATCCATACCTAAATTACTATCACAAGTAAGATTTTGCTTTATATTTTCACTCATGCTAGTGTGTCCATGCACACGCACACACACACACACACAGCCTCAGCATTACTACTAACACATATGTCAGCATAAACTGAACAACTTTATTTGGAAAGGCAAATATTGCAAATATCTTTCTTTGAGGAAAGGTTACATTTTAATGATGATAAAATTAAATTTTTAGAATTTAATGGAAATAAAATTCTGTAGTTAATAATGTTGAAAAGAAATATTAGCATATTATAAATGCCAATTGGCCTTACTAACATACTTGAAAGCACTACTGTATTATTCTTAGATGATGCCTATTTTATAAAAATGCTCCAATGGCCAAAGACCATTTTAAAGTAGTAGGCTCTTGTTCTAGTGGAATAGTTTCTGAGATGGCTTTTTTTTTTATATCATGTGGTCATCTAAAAGAAAAAAAAGCATACTAGGTTTATTATTTATTTAGGTATATCTTGCAAGCACAAAGTAATTCACTTTAGATAATTTCTCAGATGACTTAGGTAACTGAACATTTCTTTTAAGCTCTCATGGAAAGTACCAATAGGCTGTTTTTATTCAAAAGAGAAATTAATAGAAAATTTCTGCCCATTAAAACATTGAGGAATGGAGTCTAGCAAATGGAATCAGAATGAAGACTCCTGTTGCCCTGCACCACATATTCACAATTGCAGCAGAGAAAAGTCAACAAATCCTGAAAGGTAAACAGATGACTATTTCATGGTTCAGGAGCAAAGGTCCATGTGGGAAGGGGTAAGAAAAACTGAAATTGAACTGTTTGCAGTGAAATGAGGATACAACCAATGAGAGGGATGGATTACTTTTGCACAAAGGCCTTCTGCTATTATTGATATAAGGGAATATGTGTACAGTGGGGACAATGGAGATTCATCACTATATAGGAGAAAGGGGTCCATAGAGTTGGCTTGTAGAACAGGGGATTTAATACTGGAGAACTAAGAGTAGAATGAAAATTACTGGTATAAGCCTCAGGTCCCTAATATAAAACAATGGAATCTGAATGGGCAGAGAGAGACAGGTAAATTCATCTGTTTCCTCAAAGAAGAGGCTAGGATTTCAAACCCACAGCTATAAAACACCTGCCTTAACCCTTCCATGACCAAAACTTGGGCAATAACTGTTTGAATGTACTCACTAACCATAGCCAAACAACCTGGATCTCAACAATAGGAGCAAGTATCCCTAGCTAAGACTCCATACTCAAAAAAAGCAGAGAACAATTTCTCACCTGTGACTTAGTCTCAACTACCAACCTCACCAGGCATTGCATCTAGTGCTCAAAAATATACTAGTTGAGACTGGCAGGAGACCATATGAGATGTTATGCAGAAGATTTGGCTTAGGGATGGTATCTCTGTGGATCCCCATAGCTCAGGTACTTGGAGCACTATAGGAAGATTATCCCTTGATGGTCACTGGAGGCAACATTTTGTTACCCTACTGTCTTGGTTCCTTTATCTGTTATCTCTTACTGGCACCAGAACCCCAGCCACTTGAACCAGTGCAAAGGTAGCAGTCTGTGAAATAATAGACACCTTGGATAAAATAAGACTAGGGTTATACCCAGCAACTTGTAGGTGGAGCATAAAACCAATTTACTAAGATAATAAATAAAAGGAAATTCACTACTATACTCCATAAAATATAAAAATAGAGATAGAGGAACATATTACAAATGCTGCAACAATAGGAAAGGAAAGAAACCCAGAGAGAAGTCTCAATCCAGCAGAATTGTTGTTTATGCTTGCAGATGAGTTAAGGTAACAGTTTTAACCATGCTTGTGAATTAAGAAAAACAAAGGATGATATAAAGCAGATTAAGAAAAGATGACACTGCTACTACTAGAATTAATGGATCTAAAAAATACTATAATTGAATTAAAATACTATAAAGGGCTTCAGTAGCAGACAAATACAAATAATGGAAAGAATTAATGAGCTTTAAAACATAATGGTGGGGAACACACAAACAGAACATTGAAGAGGAAAAAGAATATAAAAATTGAAAAAATGTAAGAGCTCTATAGGACAGCACAAAGAGAAATAACATCTGTATCTTGAGGTCCCAAAAGGAGAAGATAAAGAGAAGATTTAGAAAATTTATTTAAGAAATATTTGCTAAGAACCACATCAATCTGGAAAATGAACCAGAAACCCCGATCCATTATGGCCAAACATTCAAAACAAAATAATGCAATATACTCCAAAATACATTATAATTATCAATTTTAAGCTGTTGAAAACAATGAAAAGGGCAGAATATTAAAATTGACAGAAAATAGACTAATCTATAAGAGAACACCAATTAGACAGTCCACAGACTTTTTAATGAATATCTTATAGGCAAAAAGGAAATACACTTGGAGACAAGGATTTCCAGACTAGAATACTTTATCCTGCATTTTGTCATTCAAGACAGCAAAAAGGGTAAGGAGCTTCACTGACAAGAATTGACGAACAGCAAGTTGACATGAAAGAAGTACTAAAAGGGCTAAATAACAAAACAAAGCAAATAAAAAAGCAACACATCTAAAATATAGAATGTGAAGGAAGGGGGAAGTGAGAGTGTGGCCCATCAGAATGAGTTTGATATCAAACAATTTAGTGGATCACAAATGTAGTCTATCTTAATAGAAACCTCAGTATAACCTTCAAACAGAAATCAATAGAAATGATGCATAAGGTAATGCAAGTGGATACTAAACAAAACATAAAAGTGATCTGCCAAATATAAACTAAAAAAAAATTAAAAATAATAAAATGACAATAAACATCATAATTGAATGATCACCTTAAATGTATTTAGCTTGGGTTAACCAACTAAAATAGAGTAGCTGAGTAGATTTCAAAACAAAGGACAGTCTTCTCCTATATACAGGAAACCTATTATACTACCAAAGACAAAAACAGACCTAGGGCTAAGGACTGGAAGACAATCCCATAAGCAAATGGCAATCAAAAGATAAAACCCAATTAAGTTTTGCCTACAAAAGAAAAACCTAAATGATAAAGAAAACCATTGACTTAAAGCAAAGGGGTGGAAAATGGTATGCCAAGAAAATGGAAAAAAATTAAAAGCATATTTATACCAGATAAAATTCTAACCAAAAAAATAGGTAACAAAGAATAAAGAAGGGCAATATGTAATAATACAGGTATCAATACATCAAGAAGACATAAGAATAATATATATGCACCCAACATATAAAACAAATATTGACAGACCTGAAAGGAGATAATGAAAGCAAAACCCACTTACCTCAATGGAAAGATCAAGACAGAAAGTCAACAAAAATATAATGGCTGAACTTAATAGATATTTACAGAGCATTCTACCCCCAAACAATAAAATACACATTCTCCTCAAGTGCACATGGAATATTCTCAAAGATAGATCATATTTTAGTGCAGGAAACAAATTTCAATAACTTCATGAATATGGATTACAATGCTTTAAACTAAAAATCAACCTCAAGAAAAAAAGAGGTAAATCTCACAAATATGTGGAGAATAAGCAACAAGCTATTGGAAAACTATTGGGTCACTGAGGAACTCAAAGGCACAAGCAAAAAGTACCTGGAGAAAAATGGAAATGAAGACATAAGTTATTAGAAACTATGTGATGCAGCAAAAGCAGTAGAAAGAAGGAAGTCTACAGAAATGCAGACCTACCTCATGAAACAAGTTATGTACAAATAAAAAAAAAATTAGAGGCCTCCCTCAGGGTGCAAGGGATTATCTCAGCACTACGAAGCTATCGGCAACTGCTGTAGCACAAGTTCCATCCCCAGCCAGGGAGCTACCCACATGGCACAGCAGACCTCTCCTGTTTCACCTACTGCACCCCTCAGCAGCATGTTTCAGTCGATCCACCTGTTCTGCTCCTCACTCTGTCTCTGGTGAATCCTCTCATCCCCCTGCACCTTTGGCCTGTATCCCAGTTTTTATATGCATAATTAAATAACTCTTTAAAATAAATAAATAAATACATAACTCTTTAAAAAATTAAAAATTAGACTTAAAGTAACTAAAAAAGACAAACAAAAACCAAAAAGTCAGTTGAAGGAAGGAAATAATTTTAAAATGCAGAAACGAAATATGGCCCCCAAAATACATTTCAAATATCAGTGAAAAGAAGCTTTTTCTTTGAAAAGTTAATGAGGTAGATGCTAAGGGTTATTTTCTCTAAATGAGCTAAAGAGCATCACATAGCTGACGAGACAAAACTCTAAATTTGTCATGTACATAGAATTTTTCCCTATAAGTTTAAATGTTGATCTTATTTATACAGATTCTATCAAAGTATAATTTAGTGTGTGTTCACTTTTTTATATTTTTATTTTTGGTAAAGATTTATTTATTTATATAAGAACTGGGGTACAGGCCAGGGGCACGGGAGCGTGAGTGAATTCACCAGAGATAGAGCAGGGAACAAAACAGGCAGATGGACCAAAAACACTGCTGAAGGGAGCAGTGGGCGAGACAGGAGAGGTCTGCCATGCCATGTGGGTAACTCCCTGCCTGGCTGGTAATCGAACCTGTGCTGCAGAGGCTGAGGACAGCTTCACAGAACTGCCCTCAACCTGTTGTGCCACTGGGGAGGCCCTGTGTTCACTTTCTTTTTTTTAAACACAGATTCACCCTATTGTTAGTTGATTTTTATCACATGTATAAAAATTTGAAATACATATTCTATCTACTTATATGACACCACTGAATTTCATTTCCTTAGTAGTATCTGTTTTTACTGTGAATATAAACTCTACTAAAAATGGTGTCTGCTTTTTTAAATTAATAATAAAGAAATTTTGGAATTATACTCTGTCAACTTAATTAAAAAATAAAACAACAAATTTCTATTAAAATACACATGTATATTCAAAAAACAGCACTTAAGAAATCAGACATTTTAAAAAAGTGGATTGAGTTATACTGACATGATATTGGATTGAGTAATACTAATGCACGATTTTGTGACAAAAGAGAATGGCAAGTGATTTTTATTAGACAATTTAACTGAATTGTAGAGTCTTAGATTTTAAAAATGAATCAACATTTCTTAGGAATAGTTAATTTAGCAACTGATGGTAAATAATGAGTAAAATGTTAAAACTACATTCTATTTTTTGATATGAAACTAAATATAAGCTAAGTAGATTATACTGAAACTCTGCTCTCAAATTGGATTTAATAAAGTGTTTTAAAGTGAAGTAGACTGAACATTATTAGAAAATAAAAATAAAACTCTAAATTTGATTGTGGTCTCACATAAACTAAATTGTACAAAACACACCCCTACCATAGTTCCACACCATTTAACCCTGTGGTCCACAGAGAATGCCACTGAAAATGATTTGGTAAATGCTTCCATAATAGATATATCAATTGGCTATTAATTAGCTAATGGAGGGAAAAGGATGATTGTACTGGGATTTCATTAGTTGTTTTTTTTTTTTAATACTGCATTTAGTGACCACATCTTTAAATAACTACCATGATAATTTTTGTTGCTATATATTTCTTAAATTCTATTATTCTTTATTGAGGGAATGTTGATTTAGCTGTATATGATTCAAAGATATAGATTCACAACTCTTCAGTGTATGTTACAACATCACACCCACCACAAAAGCACCCATAAATCCTCCACCACAGTCAATTAGATCTCATTTCCATTCAGTATACTCTGGTATCCTGAATTCTGCAGTCAGATTTTTAGGGTTTGTATTGGTATGGTTTTGACATTTTTGTTTCTCTATGTTATGAAACAAAAACCATATTTTTGTTTCTGTGTTCCACACACAAGAGAAATAATCCAGAATTTGTCTTCTCCATCTGATTTATTTTGTCTAATATAATCCCCTCCAGTTCTATTCACATTAACAGAAGTAGCAAAATTCAGTTTTTGTTTTATAGCTCAGTTGTATTCATTGTGCATATATACCACATCTTCTTAATCCACTCATCTGCCATTACACACTTAGGTTGTTTCTGTAATATGGCTATTGTAAATACAGCTGATATGAATTAGGGGTGTATATATTCTTTGGCATTAGTTTTTTTTTTTTGCATTCTTTGGGTAGATATCTAGGAATTTAATTGCTGGATCATACAGTATGTCTAGTTTTGTTTTGAGAACCCTCCATACTGTTTCCTATAGGGGCTGCACTAGTCTACATTCCCAACACAATGTACAAGTGTTAATTTTTCTAAAAATGCTAACACTTCTTGTTCTGGTATTTTTGATATGGGCTATATTCACAGTATATTTTCTTCACTATGTTTTATGATCGCAGGTTGATATTCAAGTCCCAAATCCATTTAGAGTTAATTTTTGTGTAAGGTGTAAGAAATGGTCTGGTTTCATTCTTTTGTACATGGTTGTCCAGTGTTTCCAACATCATTTGTTGACAACACATCCTTTCTGCAATGTATACTCTTGGCTCCTTTGTCATGGGTTAACTGTCCGTATCAGTGTGGGCCTATTTCTGGGTTTCATTCTGTTCCATTGATCTCTGTGCCTGTTTTTTATTACAGTACCACACTGTGTTGATTATTAAAGCTTTGTAGGAGAGTTTGAAGTCTGGGATTGTGATGACCCGGTTCTTCTCTTTTTGTCAAAATTGATTTGGCTATTAGAGACCTTTTTTAGTTTGATATAAATTTCAATAATATTTTATTGATTTCTTTCAGGAATGTCATTGAAACTTTGATAGGGACTGCATTGAAGCTGAATTGTTTTGAGTAAGATGGTCATTATAACACTGATATTAGAATACTGAGGGTTTTCTAATGTTCTGTTTTACATAATTGCATTTATTGTCCAAGTAAGACAGGCATGAACATTTCCATTGTTGCCTCATTGTCTTCAAACTTTAAAAGTGGTTTAAAGAATTGCATTAAAAAATGTCAAGCAGGCCAAAAATCACTTAATAGATAAAATCTGTTTCTGCTAAACAATTAAGAGGTCTTTGTATTTGCTATCCTGAGCAGAATCTTTCATAGATATTTAATTGAAAGAATCTTTCCCAGAGCACTCAAAGCAGGCTACAATAGCCTTACCTCCTGAGATAAACTTTTCAGTAAAGATTGTACCATACTAGGGGCCTCCCCGGTGGCACAACAGTTGAGCACTGGGTTGCGAAGCTGCCTTCAGCCTCTGCAGCGCTGGTTCGATTTCCGGCTGCTCCCCAGCCACCGGAGGAGGGTCCCACAATGCACGCAGACCTCTCCTGCAGCCCTCTGCTCCCCTCAGCAGTGTACCTTAGTCTGCCTGCTCTGTTCCCCGCTCTGGCTCTGGTGAATTCTCTCACCCTCCCACGCTTCTGACTGCACCCAGTGCTTGTATAAATAAATAAATAAATCTTAAAAAAAAAAATCGTATCATACTAGACAAGATATCACTCTCTTAGATCTCAGTGATATATTTTCTTTTGTCTTGAGTAAATTGAAATCAATAGCCATGAGCTTCCTGATCTGTACTTCTTGAAGTTTATCTGCCTTTCTTTCATACTTATTTTCATTCTGTCAAAACTTTATTTTTTTTAATTTTTTTTAATAATAAATTTTATTTTTATATTCCCCATACAATTGCAGCCCCCCCATTCTGACCCCAATCCCTCCCCTCCCACCCCCGCCCCCCTAAAAGTGTCTCTGGTTCGTAGTTTTTTGTTGATTTTGCTTTTCACTTTCTTATAGTTATTCGTTTTCCTGGTCCCTTATTTAAGTTTTCTAGATTCCTGCTATGAGTGAGACCATCCGGTATTTTTCTTTTTCTTTTTGGCTTATTTCGCTGAGCATGATCCCTTCCAGCGCCATCCATGTTGCTGCAAATTGCATGTGTTTATCTTTTTTGAATGCTGAGTAATATTCCATGGTATATATGTACCACATCTTCTTGATCCAGTCATCTATTTTTGGGCATTTGGGCTGTTTCCAAAGCTTAGCTATTGTAAACAGTGCTGCTATAAATATAGGGGTGCAGGTGTTCTTTGGAATGGATGTTTCTGTGTCCTTTGGGTAAATACCTAGGAGTGGAATTGCTGGATCATATGGAAGCTCTATGTTTAGTAGGTCCAGAAATCTCCACACAGCTCTCCATAGTGGTTGGACCAGTTTGCACTCCCACCAGCAGTGCAGGAGAGTTCCTTTTTCTCCACACCCTCGCCAACATTTGTTGTTGCTAGTTTTTTTTTAATATGTGCCATTCTCACTGGTGTAAGATGGTATCTCATGGTAGTTTTGATTTGCATTTCCCTGATTATAAGTGACGTTGAACATTTTTTCATATGCCTGTTGGCCATTTGCATTTCCTCTTCAGAGAAATTTCTTTTTGGCTCTTCTGCCCATTTTTTGACTGGATTATTTTCTTTGTTGTTGTTGAGTCTCATCAGCTCTTTGCAGATTTTTGTGATCAGTCCTTTATCATTAGTGTTGGGTGCAAAAATGTTCTCCCAGTTGGTGGGGTTTCTCTTTGTTTTTGTTATTGTCTCTTTTGCTGGAATCACAAAAAACCCCGAATAGCCAAAGCTCTCCTGAAAAAAAAAGAAGGGAATGGAGGCTTCACACTCCCAGACTTCAAACTATACTACAAAGCCATAATCATCAAAACTGCATGGTATTGGAACAAGAACAGACATACAGACCAATGGAATCGAATAGAAAATCCAGAAATAAACCCACAGATTTATGGTCAACTAATCTTTGACAAAGGAGCAAAGACTATGCATTGGAGCAAAGAAAGTTTGTTCAATAAATGGTGCTGGGAAAACTGGGTCGCTACATGCAAAAGAATGAAGCTTGACCACTACCTCACACCATACACAAAAATCAACTCAAAATGGATTAAAGAACTAGACATAAGACCTGAAACCATAAAATATATAGAAGGAAATATAGGCGAAACACTACGTGATTTGCACATCAAAGACATCTTTACAGACACATCACCCAAAGCAGTGATAGTGAAGGCGAAGATAAACAGCTGGGACTACATCAAATTAAAGAGCTTCTGTCAAAACTTTAAAAGAGATGCGTCTACATCTGTTCAAGTCCAGCTCCCTAAGTCTCTGTTCCTTACTGTTTTCTCCTCTTTAGGATTATAGTTCATCACCCATCCCTTCTCTTTTCTAATCTAGGCCTCATTTGGTTCTATAAACAAGCATATAATCCACCATTGTGTTTAATTATTTAAATTTATAGGTTTGCCATCAATTACATAATTTTGGGAGTACTACTTCACACCTCCACATGTGCTTGTTTCACTTACTCGCCACCAAAGCTCCAGTGCCAATACACTTTCATGAATGCCCCTCCTCTTCCCCCACCTCCTTCTCCCTACAAACTACTGTATATTTCAGTCTAAGTGATGTTTGTTGTTTTGCCGGTTTATTTATTTATATCACACAAATGAGTGGAACCATCTGATCATTCTCTCACTGACTTATTTCACTTAGCATAATCACCTCACGATCCATCCATTTTGTCCCCAAAGGCACTATTTTCATGTGTTTTTTTTTTTAACAACTGAGTAGCATTCCATTGAGTATATATTCTACAATTTCTTTATTCAGTCAAATGCTGATGGGCATTTAGATTGGTTCCATAACTTGGCTATTGTCAGTAATTCTGACAAAACCTAGCAAAAACCATATTGCTCACCCCAATTAGTGGTTATCTAAGCATTTTCAGATATTTTTATATATACATCTACAAATACGAGGGTGGAAGAAAGCCAATAGACTATTTGTTTACAGGTTTTTTGTTTTGTTTTGTTTTGTTTTGTTTTGTTTTTGTGGGACCCTTGCCACGGCCGGGGAACAAACCAGTGTTGCAGAGGCTGTAGCCTCGCAGCCCAGCACTCAACCACTGCACCACCAGGGGAGGCCCTGTTTGTTTACAGTTTTTACCTTTTATCTTACTGAATTCACTCTAAAAATTATTTTCCAAAGTTAATTAGGGCATTTCTGTTCCTCCACACACCCCCTTCAGTGTGGATTTATCATTAATTTGTTATACAAGTGATTCACTTGTCCCAGTCTGCATTCTCTTAGATTTCCTTCTGACATCCTTGTTGATTTTTTAAAAGTTTGTACAGCAAAACTCATCTTAAGAGATCTGACATATGTTAAGAGTCATGTTTCTACTATCATGGTAACAGGAAGAACAGTGCTATCGCTCAAATTTTCTTCAAGCTAACTCTTTGTAATCAATACCGCTTTCACTCCATACCATGCAATGACTATTCTATCATCCTTGCACTTTTGCTTATCAAGAATATCATACAAATGGAATCATACAACATTTACCATTTGTCTCTTAGTCATTGAAGATCTATCATCATTTTTATTTTAAATAGCTTGTTCCTTTATATTGCTGAATAATTTTCCATTATATGGTTACAAAGTTTTATCCATTTTATATGATGAAGGGCATTGGTGTTTCTATTTATTGGCAATGATAAATAAAGCTGCTGCACATAAATGAATAACTTTCTGTGTGGACATTTGAGTTCTGACTTCACATGTGAATTCCCTATTGTGAAATTCTTGATAATCTGGTAACATATTAAATTTTTAACAAATAATTGTGTTTTCCAGCTACTGTTGCATTTTGCATTCCTACCAGCACTGAATGATAGTTCAAGTTGTTTCATATTCTAACACTTGGTATTGTCATTTTTTAGCCATTTTAGTAGATGAGTTTTAATTTACATTTCACTAATGAACAATGTTGGGTATCTTCTCATGAGCTTATTTATCATGTGTACTTCTTAGTGAAATTGCTTATTTTTTACCAAAAAAGAATTCTGTGGGTTTGTTTTTTTTTAAGCTTTTATTTATTTTTTGGTCTGGTGCAGTCAAGAATTTCTTTTTAACTTACATTTTCTATTTCTTAATATTATGTGTCTAGATGGGTTTTTTCAAGTCATTGGATTTGTACTATGAATCTGTAGTATGTATTTGCTATTTTAGGAAAACTCTCATTGTGTTTTCAAGTATTCATGCCACAGCATTTTTACCACTTTTCAATAGATATTCCAAGTTCATATATGAGAGCTCATTTGATATTGTCCCACAGGATTTGGATAGTCTTCTTCTATCTTTGTTTTCATAATTTCAAAGGCTATTTTAAATTCACACTCTTTTGCATATAGTCTTCTGGAGTTTTTAACCAAGACTCATGCTCCAGATGTATGGTCTTAGTCTGGTCATTTCATGTTTTGGGGTCTCAATTTCCCTTTGTAAAAAACTAGCATTCTAATATGTCTTCTGACACAGAATTACCATGACCATTGAATAAACTACTATATGTAAGGCACTTTAAATATTAAAAACTATGTAAATGTCAGCTATTATCACTACCATGTTGCAATATCACTACCATGTTGCAATATTTACATATATATCCAGAATATATATGTATTTATATATATCCAGAAGTCATAAAAGACTGCTATGAGTAACTATATGCCCATTAATTTAATAACCTTGTTAAAATGGACAAATTTCTAGACCATTACAGTTTAAATCAGGAAGAACTGAAAAGTTGAATAAGCCAAACAGAACACTGGAAATTGAAATAGTAAGCAAAAATATCCCCCAAAGCAAGTATTTAGGTCAGATGGTTTTACTAGAGAATTTTATGAAACCTTTAAAGAACTTATACCCATCTTACTCAAAATGCTTTTAAAATTGCAATAAGGGGGAATGCTTCTTAGTACATTTTACAATGCCAACATTGCCTTAAACTGATGCTAAAGACAACACAAGAAACAACAATAACAACAACAAAAATCACACACCAATGTCCCTAATAAAGACTGATGCAAAAAACTTTCAACAAAATACTAGAGATTTGAATTCAGCAATCCATTATACATTAAGGGATTATAATCATGATCAAGTGGGATTTATCTCAGGGATGAAAAGATGCTTTCATATTTGTAAATTAATCAATGTGGTATATTGCATCAGTAAAAGAAAAAATGTTATTAATAAATGCAGAGTGAGCATTTGACAAGATTTAGCATCCATTTATGATAAAACCGCTTAACATGATGGGCAAAGAAGGAAACTGTCAACATAATAGTGTCAATGTGTTACAAATTTTAAGCTCTATTCCTGTAATTTCTGGAATCAATTTTGAATCATAATAAGAAATTATGTCCAAAAGACTGGAAATTCCCCTTAACATAACTTTTGCCTTCTGGGACAATAGAAAACTTCTTGAAAGTCGGGACAGATGACTTTGACTCAGGAAAACTTTAAAATGAGTTTCCACCTGAACTTCTTTGCACAATTCCTAGAAAACAAAGTACTCAATGAAAATGATCCAACATCTACTTTCTTTTTTTAAAAGTGCATAAATACAAAATATCTTTATATTGTTTAAGTCAGAAAGAAAAAAAAATGCATGGTTTCACTTATAAGAGGAATATAGGGGAAACAAATAAGGGATCAGGGAAAATAAATAAATAAAACAAACAAAATTAACAGGCAACTATAAATCAGAGACAATCTGCAGGGCAGGGGGAGGAAGAAGGATCAAAACAGGGGAGAGAAGAGTACAAGGGATTATGGTGATGGTGCAAGGGTGAATTGGTGGTGGAAATTTTACAGGGGCTACACCTGGGAGGAGAAAATAAACATTGTACTGAAATGAACAATGATGCAAAATATATACTTTTTTTTAAAAAGTCTACATTTATAAGTAAATGACCAAAAGATGTAATAAGAGTATACCTTGAGCTCATACATTTTGTCAATGTCTACATAGTATTTCTGGAAAGATACTGATGGAGCCACTAAAAGTAGCTCTGTCTGATGTTAGAGATATAGGGCATTGTTATTTTCTTGTATTTGCTTTTTAGGTTTTTTTTAGGTAATAAATATAAATAAATACACAAATTTAAAAACATGTTCAACTATATTTAAAAAGTTCTTAGTTCTCAATATTGTTGATACAAGCTATCATTTTTTTATCTTTTTTTTTTTTAGATTTATTTATTTATACAAGCACTGGGTACAGTCAGAAGTGCAGGAGGGTGAGAGAATTCACCAGAGCCAGAGCGGGGAGCAGAGCAGGCAGAAGGACTGAGGTACACTGCTGAGGGGAGCAGCAGGCGGCAGGAGAGGTCTGTGCGCCATGTGGGACTCTCCTCCGGTGGCCGGGGAGCAGCTGGGGATCGAACCGGAGCTACAGAGGCTGCGGGCAGCTTCGCAACCCAGCGCTCAACCGCTGCACCATCGGGGAGGCCCCAAGCTATCATTTTTGACATAGGCAGCTCAAATATTAAAAGTCAGCAAAGAAACTTTAAAAAGATGAAATCAAACTTGTGACTCAAGACTTTTAGATTTTTTAAAAGATATATTCATGTATACAAAAATTGGGGTACAGGCAAGAGGTGTGGGGGGTGAGAGGACTCACCAGAGACAGAGTGGGTAACAGAACAGGCAGATTGACTGAAATACACTGCCACGGGGTGCAGCGGGTGAGCCAGGAGAGGTCTGCTGCCTGGTAGCTCCCTGACCAGGGATCAAACTCATGCTGCAGTGGCTGCAGATAGCTTCATAGGTTGCTCTTAACCCCTTGATAAGAATTGACAAAGAAAAATTTAGGAAAATGGAGCTCTTTAGAGATGCCCTAGAAACTAATTCTCTACCAAAAAAAAAAAAATGGTGATTTTTTTTTTTTTCTGGGTAACAAAAAGAAATGCAGAGAAGAAAGACATGATGGTGGTTTCTGTTAAATGAATGGGATTTCTTGCAAATCAAAACTACCATGAGATACCATCTTACACCAGTGAGAATGGCACATATTAAAAAAACTAGCAACAAATGTTGGCGAGGGTGTGGAGAAAAAGGAACTCTCCTGCACTGTTGGTGGGAGTGCAAACTGGTCCTACCACTGTGGAGAGCTGTGTGGAGATTTCTGGACCTACTAAACATAGAGCTTCCATATGATCCAGCAATTCCACTCCTAGGTATTTACCCAAAGGACACAGAAACATCCATTCCAAAGAGCACCTGCACCCCTATGTTTATAGCAGCACTGTTTACAATAGCTAAGCTTTGGAAACAACCCAAATGCCCAAAAATAGATGACTGGATCAAGAAGATGTGGTACATATACACCATGGAATATTACTCAGCATTCAAAAAAGATAAACACATGCAATTTGCAGCAACATGGATGGCGCTGGAAGGGATCATGCTCAGCGAAATAAGCCAAAAAGAAAAAGAAAAATACCGGATGGTCTCACTCATAGCAGGAATCTAGAAAACTTAAATAAGGGACCAGGAAAATGAATATAAGAAAGTGAAAATCAAAATCAACAAAAAACTATGAACCAGAGACACTTTTTGGGGGGTGGGGGCGGGAGGGGAAGGATTGGGGTCAGAATGGGGCGTTTGCAATTGTATGGGGGAATATAAAAATAAAATTTATTATAAAAAAAAAACCACTTAGTCAAAAAAAAATAAATAAAATAAATGAATGGGATTTCCAATGCCTTTGGAGAAATCAGTCTGAGTTCATGTAGTTAGCAATCACTAACTGGCAGATGCATTCTAAAAATGTGGAAATAAAACATATCTAAATCTTAGCTGGGATTCAGATACAGACTGCTGAGAGGAAAACATAACAATCCAGAAACAGAACTGTGAGAATTTTTCTAAGTGCTTTGAGGAGGGGCTAATGAGAGGGAAGGGTGAGTTACAGAGACTGCTGAAGCTCTCCAAGAAGAGTCTGGATATCGATTGAGAGCTGCACATGAAAATGATTGTAAGTATATGACTCAAGTAGGAAAGGCAGTGCAGCCCAAGCCTCAAGTTTCCCCTGGAGAAGGGACCAAATCTCTTTTGCTGCATTGGGAGGAACAAATAAGGTATTTTAACTATTGATGATTTACAGGAAAATATGGTGTTGGTACTAATAATGTTTGGAAGGCATTGCCTAATATCTTAACCTATTTAAAACTTTCAAACTCCTGAAAGTTGAAGGACTTGCTGTATTTAAAAGAAATGCATTGCATCTAAAGAAAATTGGGAACTTTGAAAAATACAAAAATAAAAATCATTCATTATCATGTTTCCCTTCCCTTAGATTTTTAAAATTATATGTTTCATTATTTCAACCACAATCTACAAAATTTATGTCTGTTCTGCCTTTACCTTTCAATGCACCTGCCTGGCAAAACCTTAGAGCTGGACGAATTCAATTATTCTGCCTGCTCTAGCTCACACCTGGACAGTTAAGCTCAGCTGCCAAAATAAATTTATGGTGCACCTCAACCAGATTTTCAAACTTTCTGGCAACCATTCTATTTCTCATAGCCAGTTGTTTCTGTATTTCTTCAAAATGACTATTTAAAAATTCTTACTTCCTTTAACCCTCCATCCTCTAATGACATTTTATCTTCTTCAAAGAGAAAACAAGGCAAAATAAGGAGTGTGGTGGGAGGAACTTACAGAATCTCATGTTTACATATGCAAAGTAGCCTACTTCGGCCCTCATCCCATCTTCCCTTAGTTTTCTCTCACCATTCCCTGAACTCTTCTCCTCTACCTCCTAAGTGGTTTTCTTCAGCATTCACATATGTGACTATTTTCTAAATTCACAAAAAATGCATACATATCAATTCCTGAAGTCCATACATTTCCCTTCTACTCTTTTACAGTGAAATATACCCCCCAAATGTCTTTTCCACTCATTTGCTCCCCCTTACTTCTCCAGAAGCAAATTATAACATAATATAGATCGTCATCAACCAAAATCTCTTTGGTTTCTGTGGAATCCATTGTCCTGGTTTTCTTCATGTATTCTGTTTCTTTTGTTGACTTGCTTACTAATCAAGTTTTCATTGTTGGAGCTTCTTAAGTTTCTCAGGTTCTTCCCTGCATGGAATCTAATACTATATGGCATATTTACAAATGCAAATCTTTCAGCTTTCATTTGAATTCCAATTCCAAATAGTTCTCTATTACCTCCAATGGATGTCTTTCAGACACTAAAACTCAGTCACTGAAATGAAGTCTATATTATCTACCACACAAATCCATTTTCCCTCTAGCTCTGTTTCCAACCTCAATGAGTAGCACTGAAGTTCACCAAATGTTTAAGCAAATGATCTGAAAATCATTTACCTCATCTCTCTTTCCAGAAATCCAATCAACCTCTATAACATGACGATGTCATTCCCTAATAACATATATAAATCTCTGTTACCTTCATCACTTATCACTCTGAACTCTTGTAACAAAAACAACCTTTCCAAAACCATGTCATATTTTGTAATTCTCATATCTAACTCTTTTAAATCTCTCTTCATTTCTCTTAAGACTGATGACCTACATCCTTAAAAGGAAATACAAGACTTCTGGAATCAAATCATAGCCTTTATTGTGGCAGATGCTGATTTGAATAATCCATAATTCTTTATAATATAATTTGTCCTTGCTTGGAAAGCCACACACTTCACCAGTCTCTTTGGCATCTGGGAAGTTTTTCAACACAGACATTTTTCAATGTATAGATAGATACATGGATATCAAAGTGTAAGTAAATTGCCAGTGTAAAATGGAATTTGTAGGGGTGGGTTCTTTGGAAATTTTGCTTTCCTGATTAAAATGACATACCCATTTTTCCTGGAATGTGGAGCTGAAGGTTTGAGTAAGAGTGACCATTTTGGGACTATGAAGCATGAGGAGGAGGATAAAAGTCAAATATTAAGAGTGGCAGAAACAGGGCCTCCCTAGTGGCGTATGAGTTAAAGATAGCGCTATCAAGGTAATGCCAGCCACTGCAGCACAAGTTTGATCCCTGGCTGGCCAGGGAGCAACCTACATGGCACAGTAGACCTCTCCTGACTCGCCGGCTGCTCCCCTCAGCAATGTATTTCAGTAGATCTGCCCGTTCTGCTCCCCATTCTGACTCTGGTGAATCCTCTCAACCCCTGCACCTCTGACCTGTACCCCAGTTCTTTTATGCATAAATCTTTTTAAAAAATGGCAAAAATAGAAAAAAAAAAAAACCTGGAAAGCTCATGCCATATTTGAGCAGATAAAGCAGTGAGAGAGTAATTTCATTTTATGTGAAAAAACGGAGTCTCTTCTATTAAAGACTTTAAAAGTTACTTGCTATATAAGCACATTCCCAATAATACATTATCAGACCTTCTGGTACTCTTTCAGCTTTAGACACATAGTACATTTTACTGAAAAAATAATGTATGTATATTAATTTATAAATTTAATTTTAGATTGTTTTTAATTCTAAAAATTAGCAAGGGCCTTTATGCATGAACTGACTCCTGACCAGAATGTTCCCCTAACATCATCAGTCATACTTTTCATAACTCTTTAAGGAATTCCTTTAAACAAATTATACAGAATGATCTTCTTTGATCTTAAAACTAGGTTTTGTTTACCTTAATATGCCTTCAGAGTGTATTTCACATACTCTTTCTACGTTGTCATCACACTAATCTTCATCATTCTATCTAGGAAGAGTAAGCCTTATGACAGGGAGTAGATTTCTCTGTTTCCATAGTTGATCCTCATCATGTAGCAGTAATCTAGTATTTTACATTAATTTAACATTTTGAAATAGCTACTTAATTGCAACCTTATTGTTCCCTAAATTGACATCCCATACATATTTTTTTAAAAGATTTATTTTTATACAAGAACTGGGGTATAGGCCAGAGGCACAGGAGGGTGAGAGGATTCACCAGAGACAGAGTGGGGAACAGAACAGACAGGAGAGGTCTGTCATGCCATGTGGGTTTCTCCCTGGCCGGCCAGGAATTGAACCCATGCTGCAGAGGCTGCAGATAGCCTTACAGTGCTGCGTTCAACCAGCTGCGCCACTGGGGAGGTCCTCCCATACATATTTTTGAGACATTTCTTATTTATCTTACTGATTTTGTGTCATCACCTTTACATATTTCAAATATACATGCTTCTTTTTTTTTTTTTTAATCTGTTCCTTTGGCCTAGTCTTACGTTAGAACCTATCAGTCTTACAGTTTGTAACTCCCCCCTCCCCGATTTTCTAATTGAATCCAGATTTAATAGAGGTAAATGCATAGCTTCTTTATGTGCTACTTGCTCAGTAATTCCTAGTCACTTGGCTTTCCCAGATTGTCAACTGTCTCCTCAACTGAGGGGAAACCGTTCTGTACTGCCTGAGTTCACATTCATTTCACTGGCCTCTGACAGTCTCTCCAGGAAATAAGTGGGAATAATTGTAGGACTCATTTTGCTTCCTGTCTCAGAAGTCACTGTACATCACAACCTGGTAAAACCAAAGTCTAAAACCTATCATTTATATATTTTTAGTTGTTTCAGGTGGGAGGGTAAATCTAATTCCTATTGCTTCTTTTTGCTGGACATGAAGGTCATATTTAATGTAATTTAAGCCTACCATGTTGCTATTTGATTTCTAATTATTTCTTTTTTTGCTTTTTGTCTTCTCCATAAGCATGATGGGGATAGTGAAAGTTTCTATAATCTTAGGAAAAGAATAAGCAACTACCAGGTGTGCCCTTAGGCCTGTGCTTCTTAAGACTGAATATTCTTTCATATCAGAGAAAGGCATAGAATTTCAGATTAATTTTTTATGGTCAAAACCAAGGTACCATAAACTCAAATCAACAGGAGGGTTACAGAAAATAATAAAGAGGAAATAGAAGGATAATTTTACTTTGTTAAAGGCCTGACTCTGTTGTAGCATAGAATTTGAAACCAATTTGTAAGAAGCTTATCATATGAGCCACATATTCTTACAAACTCTATTTAGTGTTGCAGTGATGAAATTATGAACCCATAGTAATTTGAATGGAGATATAAAGTTGCTAAAAATTTCACTGAAATCTGGAGTTTATTCTAAGTAACTCAGGACATTGTGTTGTTCTGCAGTTTCTACACAATACAAGAAAGCATAGCTGCACATACATGTACTTCACTAAGTGCCCTTCCAGCCTCTGTTCTATCAACTGCTTATTTCACATTCCAGGATGCAAAGATAATGAAAAAATTGAGTTTTCTTGGTAGCAGATTCCTTTTAGGAAGTCAGGAGAGTTCACTAGATGAACAATTTGATAAACCTGCTCTGAATTGGACCTGTAGGGACAATAAGTTCTCAAATAGCTCTGATTAGTACTTCAAAAGCTAGGGATAGTATTTGTGGTGAATTCTCTGGAAAGAGACTGGCCTAGTGGCTAGTGAGTAAAAGAAGAACATAGGGAGAAATAAATCTCTAATAACATCTTTTGCTAGGTTATTTGCTTTCCAGTGTGCGGCATAAATCCTCTTTTCTGTGTCCCTGAGAATCTTTTGTAAAATCAACTTTGTACCCTAATGCTGTTTTGGAGTGGATTTTCTTTTTCAGGAGAAAAGTACTGGGCCCTGCTGAGAAGTTGGCATAAAGTAAAACCACAGGCTGTGAACGAGAGAGTAGCTGCCTGTGGGTTACTCTATGTACTGTGGCCACTCTCCTGTATTCCTCCCTTTGTGAGAGGACAGAAGACTATGCAATAGGATGCACACAATATTTTACTGATGAGGTTGGGGACTGATGAGCACTCACCATGTCAAAAGGCACTCTACTCTGTGGGAGGATCTAGATACTCCGAGATTTTGTCACAGAAGCGTTGTCTTTTAAAATCTGGTTTCCTTTAATTTAGTATGTCAGAGATTAAAATGAGAGAGATTTTCTTAAGAGCCTGGCAGAAACTGGAATAACTACAATGAATTGTGTTCCCTTAATCTTTGTATCTCTGATGCCTTTATGGTTCTATCATTGGATTATATGGGAAGGATAATCAAGTACTACTAACTAGAATCTCTGTACTCTGAACTAGTTCTGTGGCACAAATATTTGCCAAATATTTCAATTTCTGGAATTTTCTGGAATCTTTAAAATAGGAATATGTTCACGTACAATATTTTCTGAAACTCTTTAGGAAATTTCATATATATCTCAACTCCAATAAACATGATCTAAAAAATAGAAACATTTTGTCAATTGTGTATTGGGTTACAAATGTTATTTCACCATCTAAATGAAGAATCTCTAATTTGGATGTAATGATTGGACTATTGATTATAACTTTCTTGTGGCCTCCTTGTCTTTTATGTCCTAGCATTGTTATATTTCCAATGAAAACTGGAAGGCAAAAACATCTTTGGCCATTCTCAAACTCACTCACACTTTCTGATGTGACCAAACTGCTGATAATAGATTCATGATGCATAAAATCTTCTGTGTCTCATATCAGGGAGAAGGTTTACAAGCTATTTTTACACTGAGTAAGAGAGGTGAATATTAATTCACTGGTTAGACAGAGAAAACACATCATGGAAAAAATATTGAAGTTGTATTTCAGATTGTGATTTAAATTCTGGGTATGTTTTTTTTCTCCTGGACATGATAACCTTTTTTTTTTTTCTTCCCAGATAAAGGCAAATTAACTTCTAAAAAACTGAATCTATTTCCTTGCTATAAAACTTTTTCTAGTCTTTACTGTTTTCAGATGTAAGTTATCTGGTACTTAAAAAAAAAAAAACAGACAATAATATTTAGACAGTACCTTGTATATACATTTTGGAAAAATAAACATTTTTTTATGTGTTAATGCTAATGTGGAGAAAATAGCTCTCCAATTGTTCTTCCTTCCTTCACAATCCATAATAATTTAACAAAATGGCATTTTATAATCAAGAGTCCTGAAAGAGGTTTTTTGAATATTATTTTTGTAGTATATGGACAGTGTCTTTTCACTTTTCAGAGCTTATTTTCGTATGACACATGACCACTGATTCTAAATAGCATAGCATGGGCCTTAGCAGCACATTACAAAAGATGTCCATATACATGAACAATATTTTGAAAACTATGAGGAAATTGTACCTTACTCTTTCATATTAGAGGTTTATCTTTCCCTTTTAATATTTTATCATATTAAAATTTTATCATAAGTGCTCAAAGTGTGCTCAAAAGTGCTCAAATAAGTGCTCAAAATGTTAAAAAATTAGAGAACAGTACAAGGAAACTATCTGTACTTATTACCCATTTCTAGTAAATATATTTTGCCAAGTATTTTATCTATAATCTCTATATCACTGTCATGGTTTGTTATTTATCAATAATTCTTATGCAATCAGTTAAAAATGCTATTGCATTTATATTTATTTATAATATTTGGTTTTCAGATGTATAATATAATAATTTGATATCTGTGTGTGCTACATTAGATTACTACCAAAAATCTAATTTCTACTCACCACCATACAATTGAGTGTCTTTACTAATTTTATCTGCCCCCTTGTTCCCCATATGTCTCTGGTTCCATTGCCAAAATCTCAGGGTTTTTTATTATTCTTGATTAGTTTGTTCCGTAGATTTGTTTATATTCTACACATAAGTGAAATAATGAGGTATTTGTCTTTCTCCAGCTGACTTTTTCCACTTATATTCCTCTCTAGGTCCATCCATGTTGTTACAAATGGCAAGATTTCCTCTGTTTTTGTAACTGAGTAGTAAGACATAGATAGATAAATAGATAGATACACAAAATCATCTTTATCCACTCATCTGTCAGTGGCCACTAATGCCATTTCCAGCTCTTGAATAATGCAATAATTAGCCTATGGATGCATATATCTTTTGAATTAGTGTTTTCAATTCTTTGAATAATTACCCACTAATGGAATAATTTGAACATACGGCATTTCTATTATTTCGTTGAGAAATTTCAATCTATTTTCCATAGAGGATATACCAATTTACATTTCCACCAAGTGTGTCAGTGTTACTTTTACTTCTCATCCTTCTAATACTAGTTTTTTTTTTTTACCTGTATTTTTGACAATAGTCATTCTTACCTTACAGATATGAGGTTAATATCTCATATTGGTTTTGGTTTTCATTTGCCTAATAAGTGATGATGGGCATATTTTCATGTGTCTATTGGTTATTTACATAACTTGGTTGCTGAAAATGTCTGTAAACTGCACACGGATCAAACAGAAAAAAATTACTCAAAATGGTTTTAAAAATTGAATGATAGACCTGAAATAAAACAACCCCTAGGAGAAAACATAGGATATTATTTCCTTGAAATCAGTCTTGGTAATGATTTTTGGATTTCACACCAAAAGCAAAGGTAACAAAAGCAAAATTAAACAAGAGGGATTACATTGAACTGAACGACTTCTATAGAGTAAAGGAAACCAAGTGAAACAGCTATCTACCAATTGGCAGAAAAATATGAATTCAAATATCCAGTAATAGTTTTATAACAAAAGTACATAAAGAACTCACACCACTCAATAGCAAAACAAACAAATAATAAAAAAGGGACAGAAGACTAGAATAATGAATTGGTGCTTGACATCACTCATCTGGGAAAAGCAAATCAAAACCACAGTAAGATATCACCTCATACTTGTTGGGATGTCTATCATCAAAAAGACAGATAACTAGAGCTTACAAGGATACAGAGGAAAGGGAAATCTTGTACACTATTGGTGGGAAAAGAAACTGGTATAGCCACTATGGAAAATAATATGTAGACACTTTCAAAAATTTCATAAAGAACCAATATATGGTACAACTATTCCTCAATTATTCCATGTATTATTCCAAAGGAAAGGAGGGCATCAGCTTGAAAAAGCATATGCACCCCACATTCACTGCAGCATTAATTATAATAGCCATGATACAGAAAAAACCCTAAACATCCATTTGATGCATAAGTGAAGGGCAGATGATCACATTTTTTTCAATGAAATGTCTCACTCATTAAAAAAGGAAATCCTCCCATTTACAACAATATAGGTGGACCTCCTTGAGGGCATTATATTAAATAAAATTAAATCGGATAAACACAAATACTGTATGATGTCACTTATATTAATATGTGGAATAAAAACAACAACTCATAGATAAGAAGACAGATTGGTAGTAGTCAGAGGTAGGGAATGGTGGGTAAGTGAAACAGGTACAGATGAAAAGATAAACATTTCCAATTAGAAAATGAGTCTAGAAATGTAATACAGAGCACAGTGACTTGCATATGCAAAAATTAAGAGAGCTCTTTAAAATTCTCAACACAAAGAAAACATTGTAACCATGTGTGATGATGGGTGTTAAAGAGATTAACTGTGGTAAATATTTCACAATATATACATACATTTGATACATATATCAAAAAATTAAGACTCACACCTAAAATATAACATTATATGTAAATTATATCTGAAAAGAAAAAACTAAGTTGTCGATTTTCTTTTTCATGAAGAAATTGATAAATGGAGAACATTTCTGGATTTCTCCTTTGCTATCTTGAGATTCTTTAGTTCCAATAGGTTTAATAAATGCTGAATATGGAGTGAATCAATTCCCTAATGTCTCATTTGTTATTAAGGAACCTTGAAGATATATCCTAAATAGATTTTCATGGCACAGATTTTTTTTCAAGGTACGGGGTAATTCAAAAACAAAATCCCAATCTTTAAGATGGCCTGAAATTTTGCATTTTAGCAAGTAATAACATCTCGTAATTTTTCATCAAACACTTATGCTTTAATTTCTTAACATGGTAATTTTATTTTCTAAATGATTGACCTAAAAAGGATTTACTTTTCATAAAACTCTAGACATTAATTACAATGAATTCTACAAGTAGCATTTAGTATGAGCTCAAAATATGTTTAAATATACAAATTATTTAACCTATGTCATCATAGGGCACACACAAATCAAAACTACATGGAGATTCTATTTCTCACCTAAGTAAATTTTGAAACAAGTTTACAAATGACTCATTACAACTTGAATATAAGCAAAATACATTACACATGTTTCTTAAAACTCAATATCTCCATATCATTTCTGTTATAATCCTTCTTTTTGCATTTCTAGATTTATCCATGCCTTATGCTTGGTAAATTTCTGCTCCTTATAACACAAATTAACCTATCTTTCCTGACTTTTTCTGTGTCTTCTGTGATAAGAAAAATTCTATTATAAACAAAAATAAAAGCAGATTATGCTGGACCACTTCACTTAACTACCAGACTGTATATCCAATCTATTCCATCACATAAACATTTCAGCAAATTCCATCATTCAATTTAATTAAACACTGGAATGTCAAATCCATATTTCACATCATTGTGATTTATGAAGTTGGTTCTAGCTTTTTCTCAGAACTTCTGTTAATGAAAAAATAGACTGATTATTTCTCCTTTTATCTTCTTAAAGAATCAAATGAGTTTAAACTAAGTTTGGGATACAGAGTTAAAATCTGAGTAATCCATAAACTGGATAATCATTTGCCCAACCTCCCACTCCTCAGAACATTACCTACTTTAAGCAAGTCATTTGTTCTCAGCAGATATCTGATAAGAAGCCTCAAATCCCTACATAACAGATTTGTAGTTCCTAGGAGGCCTCATCAACAATCAGGAATGTTCCTTCTTGCATCTGCCTGACTTAGCTTTAAGACTCCCGCTGCTGCCAGACCAGATTATTCAAGGCACTATGAGTTCCAGGGCAGAGAACAGACACACAAATCAGAAACAGAAGACTAAGTCACTATAAATATGTATTAAAAAACTGCAATTCGAATTATTGATTATGAAGATCTGCTAAGTGGGAACACAATTATGCTATGAATTGTTTTTCATCATACAAATTGCCTTTTCTGATCTCACTTATATTTTGGTATAAAATAGATTTAGCCTCATATTTGTGTTTTGCCTGTTTTCTCCCATTGACTGACAAAGGATATCCTGAATGATATGCAGGGTAGATAAAAAGAATGATTATAAGTTAATGGATATTACTGAATTTCATAGTAAGTTTAAAAAATAACCTGGTACAATAGAGAAACAATATATTTATATTGGAGATGTTCCTGACTTATAAGGTGATTCAGTAGTTTATTAACAATGTACAGAAATAAAAGAAATTAGAGACGGTATTGCCACCCACACCATATTAGATCTTATATGTGGCAGAACTCTGAATTTGACCGCTCATATTTTTCTATAGTCCAATCGCTTCTTGAAGCATTTGTTACTACCATCATCTGGGTAGTAAAATGAGTATGAAAGGAAATTCTTATTTCCTATCACACAATCCTAAATTCAAATGTTTCTATGCTTTGTCTCATGTGCCAAGTAAATGGTGATAAAACCATTGAAACTGCCTGCATTGCCCAAGAGCTGCGTAATTGGGTATAACACCTCTTAGCTTCAGACAACAGGGCCTAGAATACAGTAAATCTTAAACAAATCTTAGCAACTTTTTACTTCTATTTTTTTTCTTTCCTCGTTTTTACCCTGAATTGCTTTCAACTTTTTATGTGGTATGGTATGTGATAATTTTTTTTTATCTTCAAATTCAATCTGATCAAGATATTAAAATAAAAAAGTTATGTCTGTGATTAAAAACAAATAATCAAAATGGAATTTATTATGATGATTTGACTTTTTCCATAATCAAAAAAGAGAGCAAACATGTCTTTGTTTATTTACCTATTCCTTACCTACTTGGATATTTCTACTATCATCTAAGTTTTTTTGTTTGGTTCCTTACCAATCTAACGCTTTAAAATTTTTAAAGCTTATTTTCACTAATTTTGTATCTATACAGGTAGCATAATTTTCCTGTTTATACTTAAGCTGCCCTTTTCTCTCTTGCATATGAAGTGAAATGAAAGGATTAATAGAAACCATATAGTTTGAATTTATTATTAGCTTAGAGAGTAACCTCAAAAAGTCCTTTAATAATTTGCCTTCAAGTTTTACTTGAGTTAAATTAATACACAGATATAAAAATCTGGCATGATATACTTCATATTGTTCACAAAATATTTTAGAAAGAAAACATTTGCCTTCATGACTTCCTTTTCTATAACATCTTTACCATAAATGGGTTTCACTAGGGTGGAGACAGAAAGAACTTGGCTGAATTTCTACTAAAATTCTATTTCTGAGATATCTCCTGTTAAAAGAGGCATAACTAAAAATGAATAAAACAGCTTTGGTTTAGATTGCTTGGAAATCCTCCCCTCTGCTGCAATTACCGGATGAAATAGACATTAAGCTCAGAGGAGTTCTTCACTCAGTCTCTTTTGCTTCTTGCCTCTGTGAGGGACTGTTTTTCTGATGCCATTATTGGCAGATAGCCACATTGCACCTGCTGATCCACCTGCCTCTCACTGGCGTGCAGTATTTAAAATGTTACGCAATTAAAGTAAATGAGTTTAAAGGGCTGGATTTGCACTACACCTCCTGGGGAGCTGTTGTTCATCCTTAAAAGTGCCTGATGATGGTTTGGGAAGCGCTGCTGCTGGCCTGGCCCTGGGGTGCTGAATTGCTCCCCTTTGAAGAACTCTGTAGTGAATCCTCTCATAAGGACTGTAAATGGTGAGGGAGCATAAAGAGAGACATTTTGTACCCCAGGAATCCAGTCTTTAGAGATTGAGTCTAGGCAGCAAAGGAAAGATTGCAAGCTAACTAGAACCATCTAACTATATAAAATATAACTATTTCCATCTATTTTAATCTATATTTATGAACTGAGTTTTAATTATTTCCTGCAAAGTTATTTACAGAATGTTAGGTCGTACAGAAAATCTTAAGTAGAGACATTGCAAAACTGAGATCCCATTTTCATGACAGTCATTAATTATACTCTGGTTCCTATCTACTGGGTATGATATGAAGTAAATTTAAATGAGCTGACTATTTAGTACATATGTTCTTCTCCACAAGACTCAAACATATCTAGGGGCTTTGGTTCAGACCACAAAGCCATGCCTTTAAAGCAAGTTCACTGAAAATGCCTTCAGATGCTGGACACTGGCATATGGGAGACACAAAAACAATCTCTAGATTTCAAAGAAAATTTTTTTTTTGTGGGACCCTCTCCGGTGGCGAGGGATCGAGGTGGCGCTGCAGAGGCTGCGGGCAGCCTTGCAACCCAGTGCTCAATGGCTGCGCCACCAGGGGAGGCCCTAGATTTCAAAGAATTTAATCAGAGATTAATGATTAGTGGTGACAGAGAACTGACTTTTTAACACTACATGCATTTTATGACTGTTACTTCAAAGTTATCAGTCACTACTTATGAGAGAAGCAAATGATAAATGTATCTATCTATATATCTACACACACACACACACACACACACACATATAATTTCTGGTTTCTTGTATGGCACAAAAGGGGCTTGGAAATAATCAGTTTCACCCTCTTAAGAAATATGTTAAAGTGAAAATCAATGACTCTTGTTAGTACTAGAAAATTAAGGTCACAAGGCAAACTGCCCCAAAATTAGAGACACAGATAAACAAATACAAAATTTAGCAGAGCAGAAAACCAGCAACAGAAATCTCCACAGGAACCTCAATGGGTTAGACAAACCTAAAGTGTGATTGACACAGCTGGAGGCTCAGTGTGGGGATATTTTTGAGTTCAAAATTCCAGGGGAAGTGAGGCAGTCTTAGAGAGTCCTGCAATTTTATGAATTTTACATTAAGGATCCCTACAGATTTTCACAGTGAAAATTAGAGAAAAAAAAAAATCCCTCATGCTTCTAGTAGGGAAAGAGAAAAATAGCCATTTTAAAATACTCCAAACACATCCAACTCTTCTTATTAATGACTGCCTTCAAGATCAAATATTTTACCAGAGCCAAACTAACATGGGAGAAGGATCAAACAAACAACTGTAGCTACTTCCAGCCTCCTATGACAGGAAAAGAAAGGTCCAGCTCCAGTCTTCTCTATCTTTTCATATCTCACCTAAGTCTATCGGTGGGGACTACAAGACCAAGAAACATTTGTGAAGGTTACAGCACAGGGACACATACTCACTAAAAGACTCAAAGCAAATAAAATATCTGATATGCTTCTCCCACACCTCACCAACCCATTGGTAGCTCCTGTAAAGTAGCAGAGGAATATAATAGAAAGATCTGCCTCGCCTATACTTTATTTAACAACACACTAGGAAGCGAAGGAATAATCATGGAGACAAAAATAAGGACATCAGAGAAATTTAACCTCTAACCCATAAGGCTACAATAAAGAGTATACATGGTCTAAGCCCTAGTCGGATACACTTAAAGCCTTGCACTTAAGGCTGATTTTCTTCTGTCCCTTTAGTTACATATCGAACTTTAAATAAAAAAAAAATTGTAAGGTATATAAAACACACAAAAAGTCTCAAATTTTGAAGAATACAAAATAGCATCAGAACCACTCATATGGAGGACATATGAAAATTATTTCAGGAAATTAAAACAATTATGACATATGTACAATATGTAAGAATATATGGATAATGTAAGCAAAATGATTATTAGAGTGAGTCAAAAATCAAAAAAGAAATTATCAAAATGATAAACACTGTAAGTGAAAAATGCCTTTTAAGGCTTTAATACAATGGATATAATTAAGTGAATAATCAGTGTGTTTAAAGAAGTCAGTGGAAACTCCCAAACTGTAGATACAAAGAGAAAAATAAGACAGGACAAAATAATCCAAAACTGGGATAATTACTGAAATTTTAACATATACACATTGGGAATACTAAAAGGCAGAAAGGAATAGAAGAAATATTTGAAGGAATAATGCCTAAGTTTCCAAAGTTAATTGACACCAAACAACAGAACCAGAAATCTCAGAAAACACCAAGGAAGTAAATTCCAAAATATCTATACATAAGTACTATGTATTCAAACTGAAGGAAAATAAAAACAAAGAAAATCTTTAAGATGAGGCATGTGGGAATGATCTTATTTATCATGACCTAGGGTAAAAATTACGTTGGACTATATAAATAAGAATTGAGTACAGTGAAACATTTAGTGCTAAAATTTTGAAAAACTCTACCAACATAGAATTCTGTATCCAATAAAATTATCCTTCAAAAGAGAAAAATAAGAACTTTCTCAATCAATAGTTTACAAAATTTGTCACCAGTAGATTTATGTTGCAGGAAATTTTAAAATAAATTCTTCAGAAGTAAGGAAAACAACAGGTCAGAAACAGATTTACTTTAATAACATGAGAGAAAATATAAATGAATGTAAAAAATATATTTTTCTTATACTTTATCAATTAGCAGTTTGTTCAGAATAATAATAGCAGTAATGTGTTTAGTGATTATAGCTTATAGATAAGTAAAATGAAAGATAGCAATGATAAAGGATGGAAGGAAAGAATTGTGGATATTCTGTAGTAAGTTACTTGCACTACCTGTGAAATGGTTTGATATAATTTGAGAGCTTGTATATTGCAAGTTCAAGACACAAGACGCCTTTAAATATGTAAAATTGATATGCTAATAGAAGATCAAAAAACGGAATAATTTAAAATGCTCAAATTTAGAGAAGGCAGGAAAAATAATAGAATACTTTAACAAATAGGTACATATTAATCTAAGTACATCAGTTAACAATTTCAATTATCAACAGTATAGATACACTAATCAAAAGACAGAGACAGACAAAATAGGTAAAAGAACCAATGCAACAGGTCCAGTGGGTTCAGTGGTGAATTTTACCAAATATTTAAGGAATAAATTATGTCAAATCTGTACAATTTCTTGCAGAAAATAGAAAATAATTCTGACTCATTCTGTACATCCAGAATTATCTTATTAACAAAACCAAAGATGTTACAAGAAAACAAAACATCGATATAGACAATAATCCTCAATAAAATATTAGCAAATTCAATCCAATAATATATGAAAAGTATTATACTTCAGACAAGTGATAGTTAATTGAGGTATGCAAGACTGGTCCAACATTCAAGAAATAATTAGTATTATTTAACCATAGCATCATATTATATAACCACAGCAAGGGATGGGATTCAGAAAATAATTAAAAAAAAATAACTAAATAAACCAACATCCATTCATGATAAAAATGCTCAGCAAACTAAAAATAGAGGACTTCCTCAATTTATTAGATGACATAAAAAACACAGAAAAAGCAAATCTCAAATTTAATGGTGAGAAACTAGATGTTTTCCTTCAAAGACCAGGAACAAAGAATATAGTCTCATCACTCCTTTTCAACATTGTACTAGAAACCCTGGAAAATGCAATAGAAAAAGAAGGGGAAGGAAGAAATAAAACTTATTTGTAGATGACATGATTGCTTGGAGTATCCCAAATCTTTAACAATAAAGATTTAATTGTAGGAATTAGCATCTATAGTGAGGTTGCAGGAGATTAATGTAATAAAGCAATTTCTTTCTCATATACTTGCAATAAACTCTTAGAATTTTAAATGAATATTAAATAGCATTTACCATAGCATAAAAATGAATGTTAGGTATAAATTTAATAAAATATATAAAAATTATAGGAGAAAAATTACAAAAAGTCTGATAAAGGAAAAGGAGGTATGCAATTAAATGGAAGATATTCCATGTGTATGAATAGACGGATTTAATATTATCTTGTTAGTTCATCCCAACTTTGTCTAAAGATTCAATACAATCCTATCAAAATCCTAGCAAGAAATTTTGGAAATATGAGTCAATTAAGAATTATATGCAAAGTCAAAAGTCCCAGAACAGTCAAAACAATATTGAGGGGAAATAACAAAGTTGGAGTACTTCAATACTTAATTTAAATAAAATGTGGTATTGGTAAAATAATGACAGAGTGATGGGTTTATTTTTTAAGTACTCTCCAAAGCATGATCCTGAAAACAACTAGGTTGCATTTCATTAAAAATAAAAAACTCAGAAACCTCCATACTGTTTTATGTAGGGATGGGTTCAGCCTACATTCTCAGCAGTAGTATAAGAGGGTTCCTTTTCTCCACATCCTTACCAACATTGATTTGTGGTTATTTTGATATGGGCCATCCTCACTGGTTTTAGAGAGTATCTCATTATGATTTAGATCTGTATTTCCCTGATGGTAAGCATTTTTTTTTTCATGTGATTACTAGCTATCTGTATGTCATCTTTGGAGAAACATCTATTTAATTCTGCCCATTTTTTTATTGTTTTCATTTTGTGAAGTTGTGTGAGTTCTTTGTAGATCTTAGATATTAGCTTTTTGTCAGATGTCAGCTAATAAAAAGATATTAGCTTTTTCTCCCATGGGGGGGGGGGTCTTTAATTTTAATGATAGTTTTTCCTCTGTGCAGAAGACTTTCAGTTTTCAAAACCTAAAAATAGATGTACAGTATAATTCAGCAATTGATCCAGCAATCGTACTCTAGGTAGCTACATTAAAAATGCAAACATGCACATGCCTATGTTTATTTCAGCACTATTTACAATAGCAAAGTCACAGATACAACCTAAATATCCAAGGGCCAATGAACAGATAAAGAAGATGTGCTATATATTGATAATGGAATACTACTCAGCTATTAAAAAAAAAAAAAACTCTTGCCATTTGGGACAACAAGGATGGAATTAGAGGGAATTATGATATGTGAGATGAACAGGAGACAGATGTTTTCATTCTTATGTGGGATACAGAGAAACAAAGAATCAGACAACACCAAACCAAAAACAAACCCTCAAATTTTAATTGTAAAACTAAGGCTACTTGAGAGGTTGGGGGTGAGGACATATGTTCTGTAGTAGAAAATTGTGGGTGACATGGTGGTGGGCATGGTGTATTAGCATACACATGAGGAGGTAGGAATAATATACAGTGTTGCAAAACAATGTTGCCTTAAATTTATTTTTTTCAATAAATTAAAAATTAAAAGTAAAGCTCTGTGAAGGTCACTGTTAAGAAAATGAAAAGACAGACCAGAGACTTTGAGAAAATCTTTCTTTGCAAACAGAGTATCTGTTAGAGGACTTATATTTAAAGTTTATAAAAAACTCTAAAACTTATTATAGCAAAACAACTCAACTTGAAAAATAGATAAGAAGATATGACATTGTACCAAAAAAAATGAATATAGATAAGAAGCCTATGAAAACATGCTGAACATCAAAAGTTACTTATCAATTGCAAATTGAAACTCTGATGAAGCACTGTAATACATTTATTAGAATAGCTAAAATCCAAAATACTGACAACACCGAATACTGGCAAGGATGTGTAGAACCAGGAATGCTTACACATTGTTGGTGGAATGCAAAATGGCACCGCCACTTTGGAAGTGTTTGGCAATTTCTTACAAAACTTGGCATACTTCTACAATATGATCCAACAACTTTACTTCTTGGTGTTTACTCATGACTTGAAAATTTATTTTCACAAAAATACTTGCACATGGATGCTTATAGATAGATGCTTTAATCATAATTGCTAAAACTTGGAACAAATCAAAATGACCTTCAATATATGAGTAAACTGTGATAAGTTCACCAATAAAATTTAATGAACTATCAAGACACAAAAAAACATGGAGGAAGTTTCAACACTTTTTGATAAGTGAAAACCCAACCTCACAAAATGACATACTATGTGATTCCAAATGTATAGTATTATGGAAAAGGTACAACTACAGATGCACTGAAAAGATCATTGGTTGCCAGAGGTTTGTAAGCAGGAAAGGAGAGATAAATAGAGCACTGGGAATTTTTAGGTCAACAAAACATTCTGAATTATAATGTGTAAACAAATCATTTTATTTTATCAAAATCTATAGACTATACAGCACAAAGAATGAATTCTAGATAATTCATGAACCTTCATCAGTAATGATGTATTAATATTGGGCTTATCACTTATAAAATGTATTACACTAATGAAATTTATTAAGAATAAGGGGAAATTAGGGAGAGTTGAGAGGAATATGTGGTATGAAACAGTGGTGGGGAATACAGCTGGAGGTGCTGGCAGAGACCACTTTCCTCAGAGCTCATCTATCTTGCATATAAGGTTAGACCTCCTAACTGCAAATTGAGGCAACAATTTGTATCTGTTCAGGGAAGTGGCTTAGTATACTAAAGGCATTCAAGTTATCTGAGTTTTCTGCCAGATTCCTAGAGATCTTGGGTGATATTTTTCAGAAGAAAGCATAGTTATAAGGAACAGAGTGATAAGGAGTTTCTAGATTGTGTGATACCAAATATAGAGAATGAAATCTTTTGAATACCTCATACTTGATTTTGTTTCCACATTATGATAGCTTTTAGCATTGTAAAGCATTGTTGTGAGAGTCTTTGAAATAGCCTGAGTTTTCATATATAAAAATTTATACTAGAAATACTTGGAGAAAGAAATGTCCTAAAACTAAATAGTACCTATGTATCTATATCAACATGCATACAAATATACATATATATAGAAAAGTTTTATCTACATGTAACTATTAGAGTAGTTCAAACCCATCCTATATTTTGTTACTTTAAGCTAGTCGTGGAGTATATTATGCACAATTTATTTCACAGCTGGTAGAACAACAGAACAAATATCAATTAGCATTTTGCTCTTTACTCTTCTAGGAAAAATAATATAGACTATTTAAATTTTCCTCCTGGGCTTGCCTGAGCATTCTAATGAGCTGGCACACACACACAAAAATCTGAACTGATATTAAAAAAAATACTCTATATACATAAATCATTACCCTAGGGGTGAAAATAAAGATATTTTTAGCTAATTAAAAAGTATTAAAGAAATATGTCAAGAGGTCTATATAGTTTCTAATTTTAAGTTACTTTTATAATAATGTCAATTTAAAACTGATTAATATATTTGAGTAGAAAATCTATTAAAGAAAAATTCATTCAGGAAATCTATATTTTTTCTGCTTAAGTTATGCACATTAGGTAAACTATTAATGATCGTTCATATAATAATTGCTAACTATAAATTCCAGTGATTTCAAATTGGTTCTAATTCAAAGAAAACTGAGAAAATATCTATTTTTACAATAAGCCTAGTATTGACTTGTTATTAAATACTTGTTATTAAATGAAATCTGTTCTCCTGCACTTAGTAATAATGTAAATGCTTTAAAATGTTTGTCAATAATGATATATATACTGAACTTAAAATCATCCTTTTCGACTTATTAAACATAGGAATATCTTTGTTATTATCTTGAGTAATTATATGCACACTCAAGTAATAACTTCACTTTCAAATGTATTTTTGTAGGATTTTATTAATTCACATTAGTCTTTTTCAGTTCAAATTAAAACTAGTTTATAGTAATATTAAAACTTTAATCATATAAACAACCATGTTGCAAAGTGTACAATTTGTTTTCTGGTGATAATTTCAGTATTTTAGGGAAAAAAAAACATTTTATCTTAAAGCTCACTGAATTGTTTGCCAATTTATTGATATGTGTGTTAATTACCTTGAGAAATCATCTCTATAAATCCCCAATATCAGAGTAAATCTCAGCTGTTAATCCTAAATCTTTTATAGACTTGCTCAAGGTATGTGATTTCTTTCCACTAACACATAAGGAAAGGCTAAATTTATCATTTCGTTCAGAAACTAAATCTGTCTAGTGCTTGATGAGGTGTATCTCCTTATTTATCCTCTCTTAAGATTAAGGAAACAGTTAGCTGAAGGGGAATGACTTTCCAAAGGTTAAACTTGCCGAATGACTGTAGATAAATCATGAATCCTCTGCAAATGATAGGGAAGAAATTATTGGTAACTTTGAACTTCTTATTAAGATGTTCTTCTAAGACCCACTCTTTCTACAGAATTCCCACTTCTATCCACAACCTTGATTCAGGTACATATTCCTGTTTTGCTATAAAAAAAAAATCACTTTTCCTAAATCTATAATCTAATCACTTCTTTCAATACCTTGAATATTACCTTTAGTGACATTTTACAGAGGGAGAGAGGGAGAGAGAGAGAGAGAGAGAGAGAGAGAGAGAGAGAGAGAGAATATGAATGTGTGTGTGTGAGTTTACTTTAAATTTCTTTTAAAAGGTCTAGTTTTCCACATACTATGTCTCCTTCACAGGACATGTTAACATCTGATTGCCACCTAGTTAATAAACAAAAAACATGAAAATTATTTTTGACGATTTCTTTTCCTTTACCTACATCCAAGTCATTGAGCTCTGCTGATTTAGCTAAGACATCTATCATCAGTCTATCCACTGTTTTCATTACATGCTCTTAGCCTTCTTTATTAGCCATTCTGCAGGCTCCAGGATTATAGCACTGCAGGGCAAGCTGACCCTGTTTCCACTTTCACAGTGATCATTCTTTATTCAGTATATAGATAAGCATTTTAGGAGGTAAAGAAGATCTTGTTTAATATATATTGCACTTAAAGTAGGAGCCCAAATTTTATCATGTGTGTAGCCCAACTTGATTTCACCTTTGACTTGCTCTCTGAAACTTCCTGTGCTCCCAGTTCCTCCCCTTTACTCTTCTCTGGTTGCAGTACCATATTTACATCAATAGATATTGACAAGCTCTTTCCCTTGGTATGATGTTTGTGGATCAGCTTCTTCATTCTTCAGAACAACTCATTAATGGAGCAGACATAAAATTTAAGGGATTAACATATTATACACCATTATTTTAGCTAAATTCTTAAGGTGAATAAATGAATCCAGGTACTTTACTCCAACTAAGGTATAAGGTGTGGTTTGTTTGTTTATTCCCTGGTACCATACATTAGTTCATTTAACAGCAATCTCATACCGCCATGCTCTTTCATTTTAGCTGTTGTATACAGTTACCTGTACTTCTATACATACTATTTCCTCCTCTATCCGAGTTCTGCAAACTAGGCAATGTAACATTTATATATTTTAAGTGGATTCATGAATATTTGCTTTCTGCAAATCAGTTCTTTCATGGCAGTGATTTACCTTCCTCTCCCTACAATTCAAGAAACATAGTCATTCTGTCATCTGCCAAACCTATTTATTGATTCTTCACATACACATACATTTAAGATGTTTTGCAACTATTTGCTTTTCTTTAGCGCCTCTAATTAATACATCAATCATAGATTGCAATTTTCTTGATATTTTTGCATCCATTCTCTCACCTTTCTTCAATATTTAATGCAGTAGTTCAAAACTAAGCTCTTTGATTTTTTTAAATGAAGAGCTATTACTTTTAAGTTATAATAGTAAACTTGCTTATTACATTAAATTTGAAAAGCATGAAAAGTAAATTGAACAAAATTCACTTATGCTCTCATCAATTAGAGAAAAAACATAATGTAACTTTTAAGTGATTACATGATGTTTTATAAAGTTCCTCAGATACAAATCAGAAAATATTACACTCAATGTTAAAACCTTTATTATTTTACTAAAAGGAAAATGTAAAGCATTTGGCTTAAATTCAAGGTTATGGTTGAAATGGCTATAACTCCCCTGTGCACTAGAAAGTATGTGTGAGATATCACAACAAGTATATCTCCTGCCTCAGTAGACCCACTCAGGAAATACAAAAGTACGATACTTGTTTAATAACTACAAAGATAATACAACACTGGAAATATTTGTTAAGATTATAAGTCCAATCCTAACATGTATCTATAATGAATTCCAAACCATAATAGGAAAAGGGTATGTATCAGTACCAAATGGAGAAATGAATTAAATGATATTTTGTTGGTAAAGTCAATCTAAAATGGAAATATCTTATTAAAAGTCTTTTTTATTGCAAACTCAGCCTCAATATAGCTTAAGCGTTTTTGTATTTAAAAGAATGTTTTGGTTCATGTAAATTAGAAATTGAAGCAAAGAACTACAAGATAGCCTCAAGATACTTTGATCTGGAAATTCATTTTATCAAGCTGGGAGAGATCAAAAAATGCAGTAAATTTAACACAAGTTCAGCCTGAAAATGAAAGGCATTGCCAGGTGATTAGATTCCTGATTTGTCTTTTTTTTTCCCCCCAATATTCCCTTGGCCTTTTATTATTTTTTTTTTTAGATTTATTTTATTTATGTATGCCTACAATAGCTGGGGTGTGGGCCAGAGTTGCAGGGGGTGAGGATTCATCAGAGACAGAGTGGGGAGCAGAATGGGCTGATCTACTGAAATACACTGCTGAGGGGAGCAGTGGGTGAGACAGGAGAGGTCTGCTGTGCCATATGCGGGTTAGCTCCCTGGACAGGATGAAACTCATGCTGCAGTGGCTGGTGACAGCTTGATATTGCTAAGGCTAATCCCTTGCGCCACCAGGGAGGCCCCATTGGGCTTATATTTTTTTGAGGGAATTTGCAGTTTATCATTTCTATATAGTCCTCATCACAAGTGTTCTGGGCTATGATTCACACCACTAGTGAAAACAGTGATATACACAATTTTGTTAGACCATAATGTGCAGACCACTGAAATATTAATTGGATATCTTATCTGATATTTACATAATACCAGATATCAGTAAGCTCTTTCATCTATTTTCTCTGTGGTAGAAATGACACTAAATTTGCAGATACATTACTGTACAAGAATGAAGATGGTATTTCTAGTACCACACATTTTTTAACTTTTTATGACTCTGAGCTGTCACAAACAAAAAAAATTGTCTCCAGTCTTATATTAGAGATGATAAATTATTGAAAAAAACAGAAGAAAATTACCAAAATAAAGGTATGGAGTTCTAAAAAAAATTAAGAGAATTCACATGTGCAATGTTTTCACTATATTTCCCACATTAAAACACACAAACTATATTTCACTATATTTCCCACATTAAAACATTCACACACATACAAGACATTTCTGAACATCTTTTCTTCCAAGCAATAGATGTGTAAGGCCTAAGGAAGGGGCAGGAGGAACACAATTATCTAAAAACTCCATTTAACCTATGAATGCTACTTCAATTTGCATATTTTGTATCCAGTGGGACACACAAAAAAAAAATGTGGCAAGTTAAATACACAGCAAAAGAATTTTGACCTCCACTCCCAATACCTTTTTAGAAAAAATAATTGTCTTTTATCAGCTGTTCTATTTTTTTGAGTAAATAATACATAAATTACAATCTGAGCTACAAAGAGAACAATCTCAAAGCTGATTTGAAATTCAGCAAATACACCAGATTATGCTTTCAGGTGGCAAAAGCTCCAGGGTTCCCTGGCTCCTTTTGTGTTTCAAGGCTTGTAGAGTGTTAGGAGCTGACAGATGCTTATCAAACATTCATGTAAACACTGCTATCAAAGCTATGCTCTCCAGCTCTGCCTTCACACAAGAGGGTCAGTGTGAAACATCATTAACACCGGGCCAAAGATAGAAATGTCATGCCACCAAGTTTGTAATTCAAGGAAGGCCTACACTACTCTTCTAAGATACCACATCCAAACTGTTAACTCTACTGACATGAAAGATGAACACAGAGGCAATGTTTAAAACATTGCTAAGTGTTTATTTAAGCATAAATTCTGTTAGGCATTTTCCTCTTTGTTTTCTCAAATTAAAAAAAAGAGTTTGAGGCTTTTTTGTTTCTTGTTTTTATCTGAGAGTTTATAGAAATGTAGTACAAATCTAAGAACTAAATAATAATGTCATAATAAACAAAGAAAATATCACGCTGACTTTGGTAACAAGAGTACAGAAGCATAAAGTTGAATAGTCAAAGTTACTTACTGCATGTTGAAGGACTCGCCCTCCTGCAATTTTTCCAGGCTTTCAGAGATCACACACTTCTCCATGTGCAGGGATCACGCTACTTTTTGGGGATAACTCCTTACAAAATGACAGACAGCTCACAAAATCTCAGCCTGCAAGTAACTCCTCTCTTTCACCACTGAGACCTACAAAGCTGCTTTTATCTGTTTCAGACCTGAGAAATCAGGTGCTAATTTTCACCTGTGAAAATTGTTAGTTAGCCTAATTCCTAACCAGCTTCACATGCTTAACAGATTCCCTGACGTACTAGACTATTAAATTCTTGTTCAGCTGACTGAGACATTCCCTGATTGTCTGATCAGATAATTTTCTATTTGCCTATCATTGTATTAGTGGCATCTTCAACATGTGTTCCTAGGGGCAGCAGCATGAGAATAATCTAGGCACTTTTCAAAAATGCAAAACTTTGGATATATCAAAGACAAAAAAATTAAACAAGGGAGGGAGATTGATTTTATTGCAACAGCACAGGCACTGAAAATGGTAGATCAGACTGGGCAGATTGGTTTTGCCTTAGACTCTTGTAGTAAGAAGAAAACAAGTTGCAGAAGCAATGATTTACATTTGTGATTGTTTTGCAATCAGCAGACGTCTGTCAGCTGATCAGTTTTTCTCTGTGTATAGCTAGTTTCGGGTGGACAGTTTTAATCTTAGCAATCATACATGAAACACCAATGTTGGGGATTTGTGTTTGACTTTGTCATATGTAAACTAGAGTCATCTGCAAATTTGTGAGTTCTATTAAGTGTGCCTTTTTTAAGGGAAGAAAAAGAACACTTCTTTGTGTAAAGCTCGTTCTCAGAACACAAAATGGTGGGGAAAGCTTAGGAAACACAGGATTCGTGGTATTTCTTAATCATTTTCTGGGAGCACCTGGCTCACCTAATGTTCAATATTTTCAGACCCCATCCTAGAACTAATGAATCAAAAACTCTGAGATTGTCATGTAGCACCTGCAGTTTAACAAGCCTTCTAGGTGATTCTCGTGAAGACTAAAATTAGGTAAGTACAGAATTAGGCTTTACCTCCCAAACCTGCCTATTGAACCTCCTATCCGACCTTTACCAACACTTTGTAGATGATTATTTCCCATATGTTTCTTTACCTTCTACTTGCAGCCTTGTCTTAATTATAAACGGGTTCAGTTCCCTAGACCCACTGTTTGGCTCCTAAAACATAATTGATTGGAGAGCCTTCTTCCTGACACTGCTCACACTTCTATCAGGAGGACAAAAGTTTCCTGTCTTCCTTCTCAGTTACAATAGTCATCAAATAAACATCAGGGAACAGTATTTTCTAAACTTCTTTATCTCAAAGTCAGACTCAGTAAAAAATAAATAAATAAATAAATAAACACAATTCTCCAAAGAATTTAGTAATTGAGATATTGCCTGTGGCTTCATACATTGCTGCAAAGAGCATTTAAAATTAAAGATCTTAATTGTTTTCCAAAAGTGCTACATTTTATAAATATTTGAAATTATTATGCTGTTGTTCAAGTATGAAGAAGATATAGTAGATGTGGTATATGATATATATTTTATCTAATTTGCTTTCGTTTTATGGTCATACATTAAAATAGGTATTTCAGCCTCAATTTTTGGGGGGTTTTTGAGTAAAAATAATGAATAACAAACTAAGGAATAATTATAGTTTCTTTTAACCTTCTTGTTTCCTTTCCTCTCTCCCCATGTACACTATTTTTGAAAATGGTAGTGTGCTATTTTCAATTATGAAATAACATACTTTTATTTATTTCATTTGATTTTCTTAAAATACACTAATTGCCTTTGGGTCTCTGAGTCTACAGAAAAAATACAAAAAAAATAAAATTCAATATTTTAACTAAGCACAAATGTCTTATTTCTCTGTAATAGGAAAAATCAGCCTTGGGCTGCCCACCAGGAAGTGGTTCAAGAATAAGAAGCATATTTCTAGAATTTTGTGTAGGTTGTAATCTTATGGTTTGCTGTGAGTCTTAAATCTAAACACAAGTAGTTTTGATCAATAGACCAAATCTACTTCTATTATACAAACTGATATGGGAAATCAGTATTTATGATTTAGTTGGTTTCATAATAAAAAATATTTATTTTATTTTTATTCAGAAAGTAGAAATATGAAATGCTAATGTTAATTCAAAATTCTATCTATCAGATCCTTCACCTATAGTATACAGACTTCATAATGTTTTCGGTTTGGAAAAGTCCAGACATAACTAAAGTGTATGTAACACAAAATGGTAAAATAAAACTAAATATGAAAAAGAAATATAAGCCAGTTATTGCCTAGAAAGTTTGAGCCAGAATATTAGAAAAATACTAATGACTTTAAATATTGACTGATGGTGGTTATTGCTTCCTAAGTATTTTGCTATTTTACTGAAAGTGGAAACGTTCTGTTATTTTGAGTTTGTACTCCTACACTGGAGTCCAATAGTCTCAGTTCCTTTAGTTTTTTCTCTTGGAATTTTTCTCCTTATTTCTCTATAACAATTGTAGAATGCTATTTCGTGGTTCATCAAATTTTCTACTGACTTCCTTTGATTATGTTTGAGGTTTCTAATACACTTCCATCTCCTTCTTCCATCTTCCTTCCATACTTACATGCCTATTACTTATTGGTTAAATAGCCAATGTTGTATTAATCCTTATAAGTAAATATTATTGAATTGAATGATTATAATTTGATATTTTTCTCTTAATTTATATTTTTTCTCTTAATTAATTGTTCCATTTATTACATTTGCTTCACTTTTCTTGTGTCTTCTTAACCTTTCTGCTCTGACAGGACTGTGAAACTATCAGTGTTTTCTGAATGTCACATACATGATTGCTTTACCCTCTTCTGCCCCAGAAAATGCCTTCCTATTGTCCTTCGTCATTCTCCCAATCTTGCAAGTTGCTCTGTAGTCTTGTTTTATAGATGCTACTTAATGCTTTCTTCACCAATCTCCTGGGTTAGCATCTACATTTCCAGGACTTTCTTTTTTTCTATCTTGATCTTACCTCATTATGTGACACATATACCCTACTGACACCCTAAATAGCACACAAAAGTAAAACTTACATATTGTTTAGACAATTTAGATTTTTTTTTTTTTTTTTTTTTTTTTTTTTTTTTGTGGGACCCTCGCCGGTGGCCGGGGAACGAACCGGTGCTGCAGATGTTGCGGGCAGCCTCGCAGCCCAGCGCTCATCTGCTGCGCCACAGGGGAGGCCCTGTTTAGACATTTTAAAGATTCTTTTTATGGGAGGATTATAGAACATAATGAAACCTGAAGAAAGCTTTCCTATGGCTCTGAAGCAGCAACTCTGCCATGCAGTTCCACAATCTGAGACAGATACCATCAAATAGGAGACATGGGGTCAGTAGTGTATGTCAAGCTGGGGGAGGCTTACTAAATTTTACAAACTTTCTGTGGAGTGGCTCATTTGAACAATTTTTCAGGTTCTGGGGCATAGAAACCTTGGCGAATTTTCTCGTACCTGGCCCTGGGGCAATTAGGAAAGATGCATAGTGATCCCAGGTTGTGAAAGCCAGGCAAAAAAAATAAGGGTTGGGGTGTAGAGTTAACTTGTTTCTTAAAACGGGAAAACTGCCCAACCCCTAGCCAGAAAAAGACACACAAAAAATTACATTCATGAATTACAATATAGTAAGTACCTTTCTTATGCTTATTCTCCATCACAGCCTCTTCTCTATAAAAGCATTCAATCTTGGACTATTCAGATAATTATTTCCTTGGATTTCTTAGCATTTACTACAGAAATGTACTTCCTTTGACATTATGGTACAGTATTGCCCAATCTTAAATTTGGTGTGTATTTCAAATTTCTTATAGTTTATAGTTCTCCCTCTATTCCTTTTTTTCCTTAGAACTCATGTTGAAAAAATAGACCATTTGACTTGTGTAGTTTTCAATGGTTTGAATTTTGCTGACTTTTTTCTCACAGCCACAGTTTGACATGTTTGCCTCTTTCCTCTATCACCTGCAAATAATCAGCTAGATCCGGAGACTGATCATGATCAGATTTAATTACTTTGGCAAGATTATAGATGGTATGGCAGCCTATCATCAGGAGGTGCGTGACGGTTAATTTTTGCTATTTTGAATCATCCTGGTTCTTTTCTCAGTTCCCTTTTTTAAAGCTACCAGCATTCTATATCCTTTTTGTTGTCTTTAATCTGTGTTTTTATTCAGATAAAGTTTCCATAGGATTAATGATAGAACACAAACTGAAACATTTTCTTGAAAAGAAAATTGCTTTTCAAGAATGAGAAATTCATAGCAGAGCTATCACTTGAGATGAAAACTGGGCAAAAAATAAAATCTTACCAAATTGTGGAGAGAAAATTAATAGGAACAATATCATCAATGATAGAAAAATATGAGAAAACAGACACAAAAACTCAGTAGAACTAATTGTATACATAGGAGACTGACGATCTTAAACATGAGTCTATGTCTAAGATCTAATAAATACATTTGTCATGAAATGAAATTGTGCTTCTCAAATGCCCCCCACACAATAATTTACATGCAGGTAGAGAGGAAGCATAACCTTATACAGGATGAAGGTAAAGATAGGTAAAGTCAAAACAGCTGAAAGTAGAGGGAGGTGAAGGCCAAGGGAAATAAACTCTCAAAACTCACTTTTAAGAGTGAAATTTCTTTTTTTGTTTGTTTTTTAAATATCTCATTTTTATTTTATATTTTTTACATCATTGTTCATTTTTAAACAATATTTGCTTTCCCCCATCTACTCAGGTGTAGTTCCCATAGAATTTCCTTCACCAATGCACCCGTACACCATCACCTCAGTCCCCTGTGCTCCTCCCGCCCTCCCTCTGATCCCTCTCCCTCCTCCTCCCCTGCAGGATGTCTCTGGTTTATAATTGTCTGTTTTTGCTTTGTTGTGCTTTGTACTGCTATTATTTTTTTACACTGATGTCTTATTGGGATCCCCTATATTCCTGCTATAAGTGAAATCATCTGATATTTTTCTTTTTCCTTCTGGCTTATTTCACTGAGCATAATTCCTTCTAGCTACATCCATGTTGCTGCAGATGACATAAGTTTATCTTTTTTGATTGCTGAATAATATTTCATGTGTATATATGCCACATCCTCTCGATCCAGCCATCTATTTTTGGGCAGTTGGATTGTTTGCAAGTTTTACCTACTGTAAATAGTGCTGCAATAAACATAGGTATACAAATGTTCCTTTGAATCAATGTTTTTGTGTCCTTTGGAAAGATCCCTAGGAGTGGAATTGCTGAGTCATATGGTAGCTCCATTTTCAGTAGACTGAGGAAACTCCAGACAGCTTTCCATAGTGGTTGGACCAGTTTGCATTCCCACCTGCAGTGTAGGAGAGTTCCTTTTTAACCACATCCTTGCCAACATTTGTTGTTGCTTGTTTTTTTGATATGTGCCATTCTTACTGGTGTAAGGTGATATCTCAATGTGGTTTTAATTTGCATTTCCCTGATTATAAGGGATGTTGAGCATTTTTTTCATATGCCTGTTGGCCATTCGCATTTCCTCTTTGGAGAAATGTCTTTTAAGTTCTTCTGCCCATTTCTTGACTGGATTGTTTACTTTGTTTTTGTTGAGTCTTGTGAGTTATTTGTATATCTTTGTGATCAGTCAGTTATCAGTTGACTAGGGTGCAAAGATTTTTTCCCAATCAGTGGGGTGTCTCTCTGTTTTGGTTAATGTCTCTTTTGCTGTGCAGAAGATTTTAGTTTGATGTAATCCCAGGTGTTTATCTTTTCCTTCGCTATCACAGCTTTGAGTGATGAGTCTTTAAAGATGTTAGTGCGATGTATGTCTTGCAGGGTTTTACCTATATTTTCTTCTATATATTTTATGGTTTCAGGTCTTCTGTCCAGTTCTTTTACCCATTTTGAGTTGATTTTGGTGCATGGTGAAAGGTAGTGGTCTAGTTTCATTTTTTTGCATGTGGTGGTCCAGTTTTCCCAGCACCATTTATTGAACAAACTGTCCATGTTCCATTGCACATTCTTTGTTCCTTTATCAAAGATTAGTTGTCCATATAAGTGTGGTTTTATTTCTGGGCTCTCTATTTGGCTCCATTGGTGTGTGAGTCTGTTTTTGTTCCAATACCAAACGGTTTTAATTATTATGGCTTTGTAGTATAGCTTGAAGTTCGGAAGTGTGATACCTCCTTTCTTCTTTGTTTTCATCAGTAGGACTTTGGCTATTTGTGGGTTTTTTGTGGTTCCATATGAATTTCATCAGTATTTGTTCTATTTATTTGAAGAATGTCATTGAGATATTTATTAGAATAGTGTTGAATCTGTAAATTGCTTTTGGTAGGATAGACATTTTAATAATGTTAATTCTTCTGATCCATGAGCAGGGGATGTCTTTCCATTTCTTTGTGTCTTCTTCTATTTCTTTTAACAGTGTTTTATATATATTTTTTTTGCATAGGTCTTTCACTTTTTTGTTAGGTTTATTCCCAAGTATTTGATTTTTTTTGTTTCAATTATAAAAGGAATCATTTTCTTTATTTCTTCTTCTTCAAATTGATTGCTTGTGTATAGGAAGGCTACTGATTTTTGTGCATTGATTTTGTATCCTGCTACTTTACTGAACTGGTTGATTATTTTGAGTAGTTTTTCTGTGGAGTTTTTAGGGTTCTTTATGTATATTATCATATTATCTGCAAATATTGATAGTTTTACTTCTTTCCCTATCTGGATTACTTGTATATCTTTTTCTTGTCTTATTGCCCTGGCTAGGACCTCCAGTGTTATATTGAAGAGCCGTGGTGAGAGAGGACATCCTTGTCTTGTTCCTGATCTTAAAGGAAAAGCCTTCAGCTTTTCACCATTGAGAATAATGTTGGTGGTGGATTTGTCGTATATGGCTTTCATCATGTTAAGGTACAACCTAATCTCACATATCAATGAGTTAGAAAAAGAACAACAAAAAAACCCTAAAGCCAGTAGAAGAAAGGAAATAATAAAAATCAAAGCAGAAATAAATGAAATAGAAATTAAAAAAGTAATCCAACATATCAATGAACCCAAAAATTTGTTCTTTGAAAAAATAAACAAAATAGACAAACCTCTAGCTAGGCTCACAAAGGAAAAAAAAAGGGAGAAAATACATATAAATAGGATTGTAAATGAAAGAGGAAAAATCACAACAGACTCAGTAGAAATCAAAAGAATAATCAGAGATTACTACGAACACTTATATGCCAACAAATTCAACAACCTAGAAGAGATGGACAAATTCCTAGAATGATATAATCATCCAAAGCTGGACAAAGAAGAAATAGAACACCTAAACAGACCAATTGCAAGCAGCGAAATTGAAGCAATAATCAAAGTACTCCCCAAAAACAAAAGCCCAGGCCCAGACAGCTTCACAAATGAATTCTACCAAATGTTCAGCAGTGAATTAGTGCCTATCCTACACAAACTCTTTCATTACACTAATACCAAAACCAAACAAAGACAGCCAAAAAAAAAAAAAAAAAAAAAGAAAAGAAAAGTATAGACCAATCTCCCTAATGAACACTGATGCAAAAATCCTTGCCAACAGAATCCAACAATGCATCAAAAGGATAATACACCATGATCAAGTGGGATTCATCCCGGGGGCACAAGAATGTTCAACATATGCAAATCGGTCAGTGTAATCCAACACATCAACAAAAAGAAAAATAAAAACCATATGATCATATCAATAGATGCTGAGAAAGCATTTGACAAATTCCAACATCCATTTATAATGAAGGCCCTTGAAATTCTGGGGATAGAAGGAACATACCTTAACATAATTAAGAGTGAAATTTCAAAGAGGCAATGTATCGTTGGCTTAGAGCTAGACTCCTGAGCCCGCAGTCTCCCAAAAGTAAGTCCTTATTGAATTTTATTCGTAAATGCCCAGTTATATATGAGCAAAATAATAGAAGCTAATATATAGTATTACTAGACCAAAGCATTAAAGTATATAGAAGACATGGGCAAGAAACTATGAGAGTAATGTACATGATGAATATTTGTGACTGAACAAATACGGTGACAGTAGGATCACTGATGAAAGAATGGAAGCAAGATATTTGGAAGTCAACATAATGTCATCAGGAAGTACAGAAAAAGTACAGAAAAAGTTTGAATATGCCTGGAGCAGGCATATTTTAGAGATATGTCAAAAAACTGGCCATCTTGAGCATTCATCTTGATGTTTAAACATAAATTAAAAGAAGATGCCCAAGAAGAGGTATCTTCATTGGCTATACAATTTCACCAATCCCGATTGTGAAAATTAGGTAACTAAACAAACACAATGCATGCATTTGTTTGATGCAATTAAACCTGGTAGTTCTCTGGAGTTAAGTCTTGCTACAGTTTGCTTCCCTATACATTTGACTCCAAGCTTCCTCACTCAAAGACTTCTCCAGATGTTATAAATGAGAAACACTTGAAACATTCAGTCTGTGGATTAAATCTAGCTAACCTTGTCTTGCTATTCCACTAAAAAGGTATTTAATCTGGTGCACACATGATGCAGTAAAGAACTGGATATGAAAGCATATTTTATTGAAGAAATTTATACCAAAAGGACACAGAGTAGCCACACATGCTAACCTGATATGCTGCAAACATTCTGAGAATGTTAAAGTCCAGTATTACTGCTAAGACACTCGTGAAAAAGGAAGTATATGTTTGGAGACATTTGTAACTCTAACATCCCTTCTTAGCACCATCACATATGGTGTATAATGAGACAGATGGTAGCATAAAATGGCAGTATTTCTAGGAAGGATCTTGATCTGTACTCCATTTTAAAGAAGAATGTATTACTCCTTTTAACACCCAAGCTCTGTTCACAGGGCTTATAATTTTGCAAGATAGGATAAATGTATTTGTGGTGAAGGATAAAGGTCTTAATATGTTAAGTGCTGAAACACTGAAATAAATTATTTTTTCCTTTTACAAATAGAATTGAATTGGGAACTAATAAAAATACCATCAATAAAATTATGGGTAGCAAGATTCCTATGACACTGGAAACTGTTCTTCATTCAGACACACCAAGTTTCACATTTTCCATATGCAAGAGAGTAGTTACTTTCCTTCTTTAAAAATGGGAATTATTTGTAATTCTGTGGTTAGAAAAAAATCACCCATTTGTCATTCAGATTCTATAGCTGCTTCTTGAATTGCATAATGTTGGACAATTTTGCCCTTGTAAAGACTGTGGCTTTGTCTTGAACTTCACAACAATAATATATTAGTATTTTTAATTGGCAATGCCAAATACAGTTTGCTTTAATTGCAATAGGAAAATATCTAGATTTTTTTGTAGCATATTGCAAACAATAATCCCTCAGAATATTGCTGTTTCTAAAATACTTATGCTGTTTATTTTTCTAAAATAGTCTGGATTTCACAAAAATCATAACGATACATTTGTTTTCTAATGAAAACCAATTTTGCATGTCCCTTTAAAACTACAAATGTTGTTTACTGGGAGTCAAGTTCTCTAACAGCAAAATAGTCCCTGATCTGTCATTCAGGCTAGATGTAAACCAAAAAAATACTATTTGTCCTCCTTTCCCACAATTCCCAACCCAGTCAACCCCATTTTCATATCAGTGCCTCCTATGGAAAGAGGCATTTTGGAAAGAGTTCTGGTATTTTTGTCTTTTTCGAGTTCTATCAGCAAATACAGGTCTTCTAGGTCAGATTGGCTGTATATATCTATCAAATATCAATTCCAAAACATGGAATTTAAAGTCTCTTCCAGTTAAATGCTGATTACATTCTTTTTACTTTTAATTTTATTGAGGTAATGTTGGTTTATTATGTAAGTTTTAGGTGCACAGCTTTACATTTTGACATCTATTAATGCTACACTTGATTACCACCAAAAGTCTAATTGCCATTCACTACCATACAATTGATCCACATGACTTGTTTTACCCACCCTCCATCACCCTTCCCTCTGGTAACTACCATTTTGTTATCAGAATCAGAGTTGTTTTTACGTGTTTGTTCATTTTTTTAAATTTTACCACATATGACTTAAGTAATATTGTATTATTGGATTTCTTTCACTTAACATAATCCCCTCAAGGCCCATTCACATTGTTACAAATGTCAATACTTCTCTGTAAATAGCTGAGTCCATTGGGCATACTTACCATATCTTTAACTACTCATCCCTTGATGGGCATTTAGGTTGTTTCCATATCCTAGCAATTGCAAATAACAATGCAATGAACATAAAGGTGCATATATCCTTTTGAATTAATATTTTTATATTCTTTGAATAAATTACCTGAAGTGGAATAGCTGGATCATATATTTAATCTATTCTTAAATTTTTCAGAATCTCCATACTATTTTCCATAGTATGAAGCAAAGCACATAGCACACCGATTTATAATCCCACCAACAGTGTACAAGGATTCCATTTTTCCATATACTTACCAATACTAGTTTCTTTGTGTGTTTTTTTAATAATAACCGTTCTCATAGCTGTGAGGTAAAAACCTCATTATGGTTTTATTGATTATTTGATTAATTTTTGTGTTTTAAACATATATATATTTAAAGATTTATTTATTTACACATACAAGAACTGGGGTACAGGCCAGAGGTGTGGGGGGTGAGAGGATTCACCAGAGACAGAGTGGGGAACAGAACAGGCAGACTGACTGAAATACACTGCTGAGGGGAGCAGCGGGAGAGTCAGGAGAGGTTTGCTACACCATGTGGGTTGCTCCCTGGCCGGCTGGGGATCAAACTCATGCTGCAGAGGCTACGGATTGCTTCATAGCGCGGTGCTTAACCCCCTGCACCACCAGGGAGGCCCTTAAACATATATTTTCAATCTTTTTTTCTAAATTAAGATAACATTGGTTTACAACATTGGTTGTGATTTAGAAGTAGAGGGTCACCCTCCTCAAGTTTTGTTGTTACACCACCAAAAACCTACAGTCTACCACCACAGTCCACTGTGCTTCCTTCCCACACTATTGTCACCTTTTCCCTCTCTCCTCTGATAGTTTCATTTTTATTATCAGATTTTTGGAGTTTGTAATTGCTTTGTCTTTTTCAGACTCTTTTTTTGTTTTTCTCTATTCTACATACACGTGATCATCCACTATTTGCCTTTCTCCTTCAGTCTCCTTCAGACTTATTTTGAAGTAAATTAAAACAGCACTGTGAATTATTTTATCTTATTTTATATAAAGAAAATTTTATAAGTTGGGCTAGAAGTGTAAACATACCCATTCCTCCTTTTTCAAAATTCACCTCTAGCAAAAAAAACATCCAGTGTATGTATGCAGAATTTTTAGCCCAGTAATCTTACATTAAGCATCAATCTATAATACTTAAATTTGAACTATCTCAGCAGGCCTGGGTTCACAATCATTAATTTAGTGGTCAATGAAATAATGCTGTATTTATTTCCAAATAAAAACAGAAGAAAATCTTGAAGTGTAACCCTTCATGCTTAATTTTAAGATGTCATCAGGAATAATTTCAGTTTAATCTATTGACAAAAAACTCTACTCAATAGTCAGGTAAATGTGAATTTTCCCACATCAAAGTACAGGTTGTCTGATCCTGTTTGCCTGTTTTCCACATACCAATTAAGATGTAATTTATTCTGTATGTGGTCTGAAATTCAAAGGTACTTTTGATATTTGGCGGTATACCTTCAGCATTTCCTCATACACAGGTCAATTAGATATCCTTGTTCGTGGTAGATTATTCTTAGTGGTCCTTTGTGTTTTAGAGATATAAAGATAGTTAATTTAATAAATCAAAATTATAATCCTATTTAAGTAAAATTACTTATGTGCCACTCACTTAATTTACACCAGTAATTGTAAGTATAAGGAAGTTATAGTCAAATTATCTGTGGAAAAGGATAAGTTTAAAATTTAACTAGGGCCTCCCTGGTGGTGCAAGGGCTTAATTCACCGTGCTATGAAGCAATCTGTTTGACCCTTTGCCAGGGAGATGACCTACATGACACAGTAGACCTCTCCTGACTCGCCCGCTGCTCCCATCAGCAGTGTATTTCAGTCAGTCTGCCTGTTCTGTACCCCACTCTGTCTCTGGTAAATCCTCTCAATCCCAGCACCTCTGGCCTGTACCCTAGTACTTGTATGCATAACTAAATCTTTAAAAACATAAATAAAATAAAATTTTACCTAGTCAAAGGTTTAATTACAGAGTAGAAGCTTTTGCTTGGTAGCATGTTTATGTAAATCATGCATTTCGAGATTTCATGATTAAGGTGAAAAACTAATTCAGGGCATTTAATCTAAACTCTTCATCAGCAACTGATCAAATTTATGCAAAAGAGAAAAGTCACTTTTGGGATGGTATTGAATTAGGAGTACTAACCAAAACTTAGAATTTAAACAGCATATAACAGATACAAAAAGGGTTGTTTCTCCACCCAGCAATAATTATGTATGAAAATATCATGTTAATATAACTTTTTACCATTTCTTAGCATTTCAGTAGTACATAAAAATTTTCTCAATAAACTAAAATTGTGTTAATTTTTCTATAATTATTCACAAGCTTTATTTTCTGTCATATTTATACATTTTAGTATAAAATATAATTAATATAATCAATAAAAAAGCACAGAGATGCACTTAGCTATTTATAGCCAAATTGCAAAGTTTCCACATCCTAGGAAATCAATAAAATCATTGCTTATATTATATAACAATTATATAATTATATAACAAACTGTGTAATCAGAAGAATTGTACTCTCATTTTTAACTATGCAATCAGTTACATAATGGGTTAAAACAAGTAATTGTGATATAAGAATTTTAAATCTGTTGGGGAGTGATAATTTATTCCTCATTTTTAAGAATGATAATGCATGAATGTGTCTTTCTGGGGTGTTTCAAGCAGGAAGACCTTAATAAAACTTGTCAGTAGCAATCTGTTGGCCATAGACAGAAACAATAAATGGGTTGTTCATTGATAAAATAATAAAAACAAACATTGAAAGTGCATTTTCTATAGATCAGGCACTCTATGAAGTGACTGTCTTTATTAATTTATTTAAACATTTCGTTACTACTGAAGCATTTATTTTTTTAAAGATTTATTTATTTATTTATTTATTTATTTATACAAACACTGGGTACAGTCAGAAGCACGGGAGGGTGAGAGAATTCACCAGAGCCAGAGGGGAGAACAGAGCAGGCAGACTGATGAAGTACACTGATGAGGGGAGCAGCGGGCGGCAGGAGAGGTCTGCACGCCATGTGGGACCCTCACCCAGCAGCCGGGGATTGAACTGGTGCTGAAGAGGCTGCGGGCAACTTTGCAACGCTCAACTGCTGTGCCACCGGGGAAGCCCACTACTGAAGCATTTTAATTAATATAGCAGTTACTCTTTGTACCTATATTTTAAAGATGACAAAATGGAGGTACAGGAGGGTCACACAACTAGCCATAAATCAAACAGGAAATATACCTCTATTATATATGCCCCATTACATAGTGTGGAGTATCTATATACATTGATATAGATCTTACTCACCCCTACAATAACTAAATATATAATTTTATGATCAAGAAATAAATTTCTATTAATAGCACATAATTTTTTTCTGTTTCTCTTGGGATCAATATCAGAAACACATTTCATAGTTGAAATTCCTGGGGAAATACATAACAAGAAGGGAGATAGTGGAAATATTAATTAATTTTTGATTCCATGGAATTAAATGATAACCACTTACATCAAACTCTCTATGCTGTGAGGTGGAGGAGCAAGACAAAGATGGATGTAATTAAAGCTTTTTTACCGGCAGGTAAATTGGCTCCTTTCTCCCTATCTTCTATCAAATAATTAAGTCCTGAATACACTAAAAATTGTAAAACTAAAATTCACGGAAAAAGACCATGAGGGATGAAAAATTCTCTCAGAAAAAAATTATAACAGGATATCCATGATTTTTTTTATTCCACTATATATTGGATAATGTCTTCCTCAATAAAGAAAACTGTGTTACACAAAAGGCAATTCCCTGGGTTCAAAATCAGTCACCTTTTTTTTTTTCTGTTAAGAATCTAATGGACAAATGTTTACTTATAATTGTAAGAAATCATCTATAAATTTTGTGATGAATTAATCACAATCTGCATTGAAGTTGAACATAGGAGGAAATAGCAAGAAATAAACCCAAATACTTTTTTGAAAATATAAAAGTTGAAAATTATATATTTTTATTTTAATACCTGTGTTTCAGAATAGCATCACTTAATTATTTACTCTTTAGAAAGCAGTAGAATTGCTGTGTATAGCAGTTTTTAAGAAAATCAATGGATTTAACATCAAAGGAAATGAAATTTTAACATGAGACCTTTAATCTTTCCAATAGAATTACCACTAACAATTCCTAGTTAACAACAGACATGTTTTGATTAATAAAAAATATTTGCATTGCTAGATAATCTTTCATTAAACATAATAAAAACATGAAATCAGAGTGAAAATTAGAGACTTAGAAATGAAGCTAAATTGGAGATTTTTTTATAATAATCCCTCATTTATATAGAGTTTAAACTTTTGATATGTCTAAAGAATGAGCACTGTTAATCTCACCACAGTTTCTGTTTGCTGCATTTGTTTTCTCTGACTGTTGAAGACAGCTTTCTTCCCTCCTTCCTTCTCTCCCTTCCATATATATATAATACATATATATATATATAAATGTACACACACACACACACACATATATATATATATATGTCTATCTGTATCTACCCATGTGCAAGGATTTATTTCATGTCTAAACTTGCCTGGGCCAAAGAGTGCTTGAGTATTTGGTCAAAGATTATTCTAAGAGCTGGGCCTCCCTGGTGGTGCAAGGGTATAAGATACAACCTAGGAAGCTGTCCACAGCCTCTGCAGCACAAGTTTGATCCCCGACCAGGAAGCTACCTACATGGTGCAGCAGATCTCTCCTGACTCATCTGCTGCTCCCCTCAGCAGTGTACTTTGGTCAGTCTGCCTGTTCTGTTCTCCGCTCTGTGTCTGGTGAATTCTCTCACCCCCCCACACCTCTGACCTGTACCCCAGTTCTTGTATGCATAAATAAATAAATCTTTAAAAAAATATTCTAAGTGCCTTGATAATGTTTTTAAATAACCTTAATATTTAAATAAGTAAATTGGCTAATGAGTAAATGCTGAGAAAAGAAGATTACCCTATCTAAAGTGGGCGGGCCTTGTACAATCATTTGTAGGACTGAGTGGAACAAAAGGTTGTTCTCCAACTGAATAATAAGAAAGTTCTCCTGGCCGGCCTTCTAGTTAGACTATATGTTTATCTCTACATTCAGACTCAAAGTGGAATATTGACTTTTTGGGGGTTTCAAGCATTCTTATTTTTGGATTAGAATTATACATATACCATCAACTATTCTGATTCTTCAGCTTGCAGACTGTAAATCTTGTTGTTTGATGCTTTGTAACTCTAAATTTTATGGTAAAATTCCTTAACATACATATATACAAAAATGTGTGTATGCATGTACACATGTTACTGTTCAAGTAAGAATCATTGCACATGTATAACACTGTTTATACAGACACTATTCTTTCTTGGCCTTTTTTAGTACAACTAAAAAGCGTAGTTGGAGAACATTAAAGAAAACTGCCTTTCCATAAGTAGGAATTCCATTTTGTCCATGATATGTTGGCTAATTTTTATTATAATAACTTACTTTCTGAAGATTAAGAGCCACACAATTTGGGGTAAAAGCATTAGCTTTGAAGTCTGACAGACCCAGCTTTCACTTCAAGTCTTGAAATCTGCATCCAAATTCTTATTGCCCGTATGTCCTTAGTCAATTAGTCTCCCCACTAAGACTTGGCTTTCTCATCAATTAAATAGTGACAAAAATTCACCTTCCTCTAAGGTGCTGGATATAGTGCTAATACATGACAAGAGCTCAAGAAATGTATGCTCATTTATCAATTATTTTTAACTTATTATGCATATGTGATTATTTCATGTAAGTCCACAAAATCATAACAAAGCATTCTGTTAGAAATTTTATTCAGTGAGTTGTCAGACAGCTCATTATATTATTTTTACTCCCTATTTTCTATAATAAATATCAAAATTTCTTTTAATCTTAATGTTATAAGCTACCATAACTTAAAACTTGATTTAACATGCTTACAAATAGCAATGTATTACAGGTATACCAATGTATTGGAAAAGGAGAACTTTCCTTCGTGTTCAAAATCCACATATGATTTGGGAAATAGGCATAAAAATCCCTCCTAGATATGTCATCTTTCTTGGATGTCCCCGAATCCCTTTTACCAGCTGTACTTAAAAGAGCCAAAAGTGACTAGTCTATCTAAATAGTGCTGTATCATTAGAGTTAAAAATACACTGCCTAAATGGCCAACAGGTATAAGAAAAAATGTTCAACATCCCTTATAATCAGGGAAATGCAAATCAAAACCACATTGAGATACCACCTTACACCAGTAAGAATGGCTCATATAAAAAAAAAAAAAAAAGCAACAACAAATGTTGCGAGGATGTGGTGAAAAAAGGAACTCTCCTATATTGCTGGTGGGAGTACAAACTTGTCCAACCACTATGGAGGTCCAACCACTGTTTGTAGGTTCCTTAGTCTACTAAAAATGGAGCTGCCATATGACCTGGCAATTCCACTCCTAGGGATCTACCCAAAGGACACAAAAACATTGATTCCAAAGAACAACTGCACCCCTATGTTTTTTTGCAGCACTATTTACAATAGGTAAAACCTGGAGACAACGCAAATGCCCCAAAATAGATGACAGAATCAAGAAGATGTGGTATATATACACAATGGAATACTATTCAGCAATCAAAAAAGATAAACTCATGCCATTCACAGCAACATGGATGGAATTATGCTCAGTGAAATAAGCCAGAAGAAAAAAGAAACACATTGGATGGTTTCACTTATAGCAGGGATATAGTGGAACTAAATAAGACATCAGTGTAAAAAAATAATAACAGTGCAAAGCACAACAAAGCAAAAACAGACAATTATAAATCACAGACATCCTGCAGGGGAGGAGAAGGGAGAGGGATCCGAGGGGGGGAGGGAAAAGCACAGGGGACTGAGGTGATGGTGCACGGGTCCATTGGTGAAGGAAACTCTACATGTGAGAGGGTGGGGGGAAGTAAATATTTTTTCAAAATAAACAATGATGTAAAAAATTAAAAAAAATGATTAATAAAAAAATTATAAAAATGCATTGCCTAAAGTTGTAATAGGTCATTATTGTTGGCTTTTTCCAAGGAACCTAGATAACTCTTTGAAAGACCAAATGCTAATCATATTCTAGATTGCACAGCTCTAAAATACCCTATCTATCCCAAGTGCCCTAATGAATATACAATAATTTATCAACAGAGGATGATCTAATTTTAATTAGCATTATATTATGAAGTATTTGATCTTATTTTTATATTTTGATTTTCCATTCCAGAGAAAAACACAGCTGACTTAACAGTCTATTTGTGAAATATATATTAAAGAATTATTCTTTTTTAAAAAAACAAAAAAGAAACTAAGATAAATCTTTTTAGAAAATTGTTATTACCATTTTACTTTGTCTCTTGACACACACACACACACAAAGTGGTGTTACAAATAAAAGACACCATTCCTTAATATTTTGTGGTTTCACAGACATAACATTGTTATGTCTAAAGGTGTTCATGGACAATAAAGACAATATTTTCTATATGCCGAATGTAAATTCTCATCTATTGAAGACCAGGGGGAATAAACTTTACTAAACTCAAATGTCAGAGATGTATTCTGCATCCCCACAGAACAGCTCTGCGGTTGCACAGTTAAACAGAAATAACTGCCTGCCCAGATTAAAGCTCAGATTAATGGTTTCTGTTTATTTTAAATAAATTTGTCTTCAGGCAATGTCTCAGGTATTTACCTAGTACATCAGGCTCCTTGGAGGGCCCTAGGATAAGCATAAAATAAATAAGGACAATTTTAAAGGTATTTGTTTCCAGTCAATGATAATTATTCAATGAGTAGATTGATTAGACAAATTAAAAATTATGTTGAATTTTTTTTGAAACCAGAAAACAAGGTTAGAGTACTTTCCACTTGCTTTTCAGCTCAGAATCTTTTGGGATGCTTAACAATACTCAGATATGATGTTTTGACAATGATGAAGTATTTTCTTCTAACTAGTAATTATATGAGAACTCTCTGTATCCTCATTTAACTTTCCATGCCTCTCTGAATCCATGTTTAAGAATACTAAACCAAATTCTCTTCTGTAAATCCTGATCAACTGAGAAATGTGATTTCTGCTCCTTTTTGAAAGATTACCAGTTTGTTCCAAAATGATAAATATAGTTAAGTCTTCAATTGTCTTCCTCTTTTCCTTCTCTGCAGGCTTGACAGAATTGAACACCTTTACCTATAAACTTTCTGCCTGACTTTTTCAGATATGCTAGGCAGTTTTCATCTCATATTTGTTCTTTTTTCCTTGCAGGAGAGGGGATGATTAGAAAGAAGTAACTGATTGATGACCTTTATTTGCCAAGTGTACTACATAAATATTCCTATTCAATCATCATGCTTTAGGCGGTGTATTCGTTTTCTTTTCTTTCTTTTTTTAAATTCTTTTGTGGGATCCTCCCCGGTGGCCGGGGATCGAACTGGCGCTGCAGAGGCTGCGGGCAGCCTCGCAACCCAGTGCTCAACCGCTGCGCCACCAGGGAAGCCTGCGGTGTATTAGTTTGCTAGGGCTCACATAACAAAGTACCACAGACTGGTAGGCTTTACAGAAGCTTATTGCCTCATTGTTCTGGACACAAAAAGTCTATGAGTAAGCTGCTGGCAGGCTTGGTTTCTTCTAAGGTGTCTCCTCCTCTTGGCTTATAGGTGCCATCTTCTTCCTGTGCCTTTACATAATCTTCTGTATATGTGTGTCCTAATCTCCTTTTTTAATAAGGACATCAGTGATATTGGATTATGATCTAATTCGTATGACCTAATTATTACCTTATTACTTTTTTTTTTAAAGATTAATTTATTTTTATACATGAGCTGGATACAGGCCAGAGGTGCGGAAGAGTGAGAGGATTCACCAGATACAGAGTGGGGAACAGAACAGGCAGACTGACGAATACACTGCTAGGGGAGCAGCAAGAGAGACAGGAGAGGTCTGCTGCGTCCGTGGGAATATCTCTGGCCAGCCAGAATTGAACCTGCACTACAGAGGCTGGGTGCAGCTTCACAGTGCTTCCCTCAACCTGCTGCGCCAGTGGGGATGCTCCTTATTACTTCTTTAAAAGCCCTATTTCCAAATGCAATCATATTCTGAGATTGAATGTGGGATCTAAAATTTTTACATGTGAATTTTAGAGGAGACAAAATTCGTATCACACAGGAGGGTTATATAGAAGGCAACTGAGGTCCGGTGAGTTTAAGGATAAGTCATAATCTTACAGAGTTTAAAAAAAAAGTTCTTTTCAGAAAGTGTATGACTATAAAATTAGTAATATTACCTTTTACATTCTACCTCACACCTAAGTCTTTTCCTTGTTTGGTCTTCTATTTCTGAATAATTTTGAGAAAGTTTCTAAATATTTTTCTCTTACTCATTGTCCAAACAAGAAAGTCAACTTTAAACAATATTTGATAAAATAGCAGTGTTTCTTCCCCCACAAGTCCTAGTTTCCCAATTACATTGCAGAATCCTTTTGGAATGAAGCCTATTGTCACTTATTTTTATTCCCCTAGTAGTTTTACCAAAACTAGATTTCCAATTAATTGATTAAATTTAGGTTTTTTAGTTCTCCAGTATACAGTGGAGAAATGAAAAGTTTTTACTTTTAAATACATATGGTGTGCTGATTCTGTAAAAACATCTAAAGTTTCAGTTTAAATTAGCAGCAGATACAAAAGTTGAAAATTCAGAAAAAATAATGTGAACTGAAGATTTGTCATGTGATTATAATTGTTCAACAGCTTTCAATTCTTCACTGGATCTGACATACAACTCTTTTTTAATGTTTTTTACTTAAATTATTTCATATATTATGACATGGACAACATAGCACAATCTTGGCATAGAGGGTCTACAACTGATTTATTAAACAGATTCAGGTTACAGAATATAATTATCCTAGTTGGCGTAAGCTAAATGTAAATTTTACTGTCACACCATTTATGAGTTATTGAAATTGTGAACAGTTGAGCATATGGTTGGAATGCTATACATATGTTTTATCCCTATTTAAGTACTGGCTTCTTGAATTTATTTATTTTAAGAAAATTCATTTCCTGAATATATTTTATTAAAGATTTTCTTCATGTTAAATGATGAGTGTATATTAAAATATTTTCCACCTTCATCTCACACTTAGAATTTACATTCATACTAGATACAGCATCAACACAGTCACCTTTTCCTTTAATAATAAAGAGGTTTAAGTTTTTATTATCTCTGGCACAAATGTATCCTGAAACAAAAATGTATTAGAGTTTTAGGTTTTTACAATTTTTTATATGAACACTATGATTTGTCACTCCAAAATTCATATGTTGAAATCCTAAACCCAAATATAATGTTATTAAGCTGTGGAGGTCTTTGATAGGTTTCTAAGTCATGAGAACGTGCCCTCAGATGAGATTAGTGCTCTTCTAAAAGATGTTCCCTTATACCATGTGAGGACACAAGAAGGAGGCACTAGCTCTGAACCAAGAAGTGAACCCTCACCAGAAGGTGATCATGCTAGAAACCTAATCTTTGACTTCTAAGTCTCCAGAACTGTGAGCAATAAACTTCCATTGTTTATAAGCTACTCAGCCTATCATACTGATAGCAGTGCAAACTAACTAACCACACCTTCTTACCATGAATACAGTCTTCAAATTCTGCTACATAATCTAAACAATTAATTCATTATGAGTATTATCCCTGTAATATTGCACAATATAAAAGACACTTTTGTCAATGTTATATAAACTAGACAAACTAGACAGATAGTTTATCTACCTGTGCCCTGGGCTTTTTAAAACTGACAACACAACCGTTTTATGATTCTGTAAATGAATACATGATTCTCAACTTTAATCTATGGTGTATAGATCTTTTATATAGCAAAGGTATAATCCCTTTCTAAGGAACTTCTCAATGATGTATGCTCGGAAACCATCATGAACACTTACAGAGAATTAATTGTAAAGTTAACTATATTATATGATTATAGGAACACACAAGTGTATCTCTACTCATTAAATTCATTTTCTTACTTTTCTAATGATGGATATCAATATTTTCCTCATAAAGCAATAGCTTGTCTGTAACACTTGGATTACCTTCATTGTTTGAAGTGTATTTCTTGAGAAATACATTACTGTTTCATGTCACCTCATGGGGTGGAAGCACTGGGAGTGATACAGGAGGAAGGAAAGACAACTCAAAGTCCAAGTAGAGAGAGAACTAGAGGCGCTTAAACCTCAAGAGGTGCAGCCATTTTACAAGGGCAGTATCATTTATGGATCAGGTTCAGAGAAGGTGGACAAGTACATGGAGAAATGTCCATACTTGGGAGTGTGCTATTGGGGATGCTTTATCATCTGGTACAAGCTAGGGTGGAGTGAACAGGGGCTATTGTTTGGGGGCTCCATTGTTCCTGCTAATCAAAGCATCCTATCTCTAGTTCCTGTTCTTACATAACTTTCTTTGACATTTACAAGATGGCAGCTAGCTAACTTTGCTAATCTGGCCATAAGTTTGCCTGTTGTTTTCAGCAGATACTGGTTTCCCAGTATGTTCCTCACACCAGGACTTTTGCCCTCTTGAGAGCCCCCCTGCCTGACTACATTTTAACTTGACCAGCAGGAACTCTGGCCACCAAGACAATAGCTCTGATAATTAGGAATGGGACTTTCCACAGCTTCACAAATATTACATATTTAGGAAATAATAGCTATACTAAATATATCTCTGAACAAATATTTTGTTATGCCAATTTTAAAACTTATTTTTAAGTGTCAAAAAATTATTTTATTATTTCCACAGTTATTTTGTTACCAAATGAACAACCATTTTTAATAATTTTACTTGCCTAAAATATAATATGTTTTTGCTTTAGTCTGATTCTTAAATATGAGAATCATGCTTTTTTATCAACATAACACAATAATTATACACAAAATTACTCAGAATGACAATTAAAAAAATAAAAATCTGGTCTCCCTGGTGGCGCAGGCAGTTGAGTGCCACACTGTGAAGCTGTCCACAGCCTCTGCAGCGCGGGTTTGACCCCGGCCAGCCAGCTAGAATCCCAGATGGCGCAGCAGACCTCTCCTGCCTCTCCCACTGCTCAGCAGTGTATTTTGTCAGTCTGCCTGTTCTGTTCCCCGCTCTCTTTCTGGTGAGTCCTCTCACCCTCCCGAGCATCTGGCCTGTACACCAGTTCTTGTATAAATAAATAAATCTTTTTTATTTTAAAAAAGAAAAGTAAAAGTATCTAAAATTCAATATTAGCCCTCTCTTTTCTTGTTATTTATGATGCTATATAAATTCTGATCTAGAATTTTCTTCTTTTTTAATATTTATTTATTTATTTTTAAATTTTATTTTTATATTCCCCATACAATTGCAACCCCCTTATTTTGACCCCAATCCCTCCCCTCCCCGCCCCCTACCCCTCATAGAGTGTCTCTGGTTCATAGTTTGTTTGTTGATTATGATTTTCACTTTCTTATAGTTATTCATTTTCCTGGTCCCTTATTTAAGTTTTCTAGATTCCTGCTATGAGTGAGACCATCCGGTATTTTCCTTTTTCTTTCTGGCTTTTTTGCTGAGCATGATCCCTTCCAGCGCCATCCATGTTGCTGCAAATTGCATGTGTTTATCTTTTTTTTTTTTTTTTTTTGTTTTTTTAATATTTATTTTTTTAATTTTTTTATTTTTTTTTATTTTTTTAATAATAAATTTTTATTTTATATTCCCCATACAATTGCAGCCCCCCCCATTCTGACCCCAATCTCTCCCCTCCCACCCCCGCCCCCTTAAAAGTGTCTCTGGTTCGTAGTTTTTTGTTGATTTTTGATTTTCACTTTCTTATAGTTATTCGTTTTCCTGGTCCCTTATTAAGTTTTCTAGATTCCTGCTATGAGTGAGACCATCCGGTATTTTTCTTTTTCTTTTTGGCTTATTTCGCTGAGCATGATCCCTTTCAGCGCCATCCATGTTGCTGCAAATTGCATGTGTTTATCTTTTTTGAATGCTGAGTAATATTCCATGGTATATATGTACCACATCTTCTTGATCCAGTCATCTATTTTTGGGCATTTGGGTTGTTTCCAAAGCTTACCTATTGTAAACAGTGCTGCTATAAACATAGGGGTGCAGGTGTTCTTTGGAATTGATGTTTCTGTGTCCTTTGGGTAAATACCTAGGAGTGGAATTGCTGGATCATATGGAAGCTCTATGTTTACTAGGTCCAGAAATCTCCACACAGCTCTCCACAGTGGTTGGACCAGTTTGCACTCCCACCAACAGTGCAGAAGATTTCCTTTTTCTCCACACCCTCGCCAACATTTGTTGTTGCTAGTTTTTTAATATGTGCCATTCTCAATGGTGTAAGATGGTATCTCATGGTAGTTTTGATTTGCATTTCCCTGATGACAAGTGATGTTGAACATTTTTTCATATGCCTGTTGGCCATTTGCATTTCCTCTTCAGAGAAGTTTCTTTTTAGCTCTTCTGCCCATTTTTTGACTGGATTATTTTCTTTGTTGTTGTTGAGTCTCATCAGCTCTTTGCAGATTTTTGTGATCAGTCCTTTATCATTAGTGTTGGGTGCAAAAATGTTCTCCCAGTTGGTGGGGTTTCTCTTTGTTTTTGTTATTGTCTCTTTTGCTGTGCAGAAGCTCTTTAATTTGATGTAGTCCCAGCTGTTTATCTTTGCCTTCACTATCACTGCTTTGGGTGATGTGTCTGTAAAGATGTCTTTGATGTGCAAATCACGTAGTGTTTCGCCTATATTTCCTTCTATATATTTTATGGTTTCAGGTCTTATGTCTAGTTCTTTAATCCATTTTGAGTTGATTTTTGTGTATGGTGTGAGGTAGTGGTCAAGCTTCATTCTTTTGCATGTAGCGACCCAGTTTTCCCAGCACCATTTATTGAACAAACTTTCTTTGCTCCAATGCATAGTCTTTGATCCTTTGTCAAAGATTAGTTGACCATAAATCTGTGGGTTTATTTCTGGATTTCTATTCGATTCCATTGGTCTGTATGTCTGTTCTTGTTCCAATACCATGCAGTTTTGATGATTATGGCTTTGTAGTAGAGTTTGAAGTCTGGGAGTGTGATGCCTCCATTCCCTTCTTTTTTTTTCAGGAGAGCTTTGGCTATTCGGGGTTTTTTGTGATTCCATAAGAATTTCATCAATAATTGTTCTATTTCTTTGAAGAAAGACATTGAAATTTTGATTGGAATAGCATTGAATCTAGATTGCTTTTGGGAGGATGGCCATTTTAATAATGTTTATTCTTCCAATCCATGAGCAGGGGATGTCTTTCCATTTCTTTGTGTCTTCTTCTATTTCTTTTAACAGTGTTTTATAGTTTTCTTTGTATAGGTCCTTTACCTCTTTTGTTAGATTTATTCCCAAATATTTGATTTTTTTTGTTTCAATAAAAAAAGGGATGGTTTTTTTTGATTTCTTCTTCTTCAGATTTATTGTTTGTGTATAGGAAGGCTACTGACTTTTGCGTGTTGATTTTGTATCCTGCCACTTTACTGAACTGATTGATGAGTTGAATTAGTTTTTCTGTGGAGATTTTGGGGTTCTCTATGTATATTATCATATCATCTGCAAATAGTGATAGTTTGACTTCTTCTTTTCCTATTTGGATTCCTTGGATGTCTTTCTCTTGTCTTATTGCTCTGGCTAGGACTTCCAGTATTATATTGAAAAGCAGTGGTGAGAGTGGACATCCTTGTCTTGTTCCAGATCTTAATGGAATTGCTTTCAGCTTTTCACCATTGAGAATGATACTGGCTGTTGGCTTGTCATAGATGGCCTTTATGATGTTGAGGTATGTTCCTTGTATCCCAAGAATTTAAAGGGCTTTTATCATGAATGGGTGTTGCACTTTGTCAAAAGCTTTCTCAGCATCTATTGATATTATCATATGATTTTTATATTTCTTTTTGTTGATGTGTTGGATAACGTTGATTGATTTTCGGATGTTAAACCATCCTTGTGTCCCTGGAATGAATCCTACTTGGTCGTGGTGAATTATCTTTTGGATACATTGTTGGATTCTGATAGCTAAAATTTTATTGAGGATTTTTGCATCAGTGTTCATTAGGGAGATTGGCCTGTAGTTTTCCTTTTTTGTGTTGTCCTTGTTCGGTTTTGGTATTAGTGTAATGTTGGCTTCATAGAATGTGTTTGGTATTGTCCCTTCCTTCTCAATTTTTTGGAAGAGTTTGTGAAGGATAGGCACTAATTCGTCTCTGAATGTTTGGTAGAATTCATTTGTAAATCCATCAGGTCCTGGGCTTTTGTTTTTGGGGAGGTTTTTGATTACCATTTCAATTTCGCTAATTGTAATTGGTCTGTTTAGGTGTTCTATTTCTTCTTTATCTAGCTTTGGGTGATTGTAGAGTTGTAGGAATTTGTCCATCTCCTCTAGATTGTTAAACTTGTTTCCATATAACTGTTCATAGTAGTTACTGATTATTCTTTTGATTTCTGCTGTGTCCGTTGTGATTTCTCCTCTTTCATTGGTGATCCTGTTTATTTGTGCTTTCTCCCTTTTTTCCTTTGTGAGCCTGGCTAGGGGTTTGTCTATTTTATTGAATTTTTCAAAGAACCAGCTCTTGGTTTCATTGATCTTTTGGATTGTTTTTTTAGTTTCAATTTCATTTATTTCTGCTTTGGTTTTTATTATTTCTTTTCTTCTACTGGTTTTGGGGTTTTTTTGTTGTTCTTTTTCTAGATCTTTGAGCTTCGAGATTAGGTTGTTTCTTTGAGTTCTTTCTTGTTTCTTGATGTGAGCTTCTCTTGCTATGTATTTTCCTCTTATTACTGCTTTTGCTGCATCCCATACATTTAGGATATTGGTGTCCTCCTTGTCGTTCAATTCAAAGAATTTTTTAATTTCTTCTTTGATCTCCTCATTAGTCCAGTGGTCTTCCAGTAGTGTGGTTTTTAATCTCCATGAGGTAGGAAAGTTCCTTGCCTTCTTTTTATGGTTTATTTCTAGTTTGATGCCTTCATGGTCAGAAAAGATGGTTGATATGATTTCAATCTTGGTGTATCTGTTCATGTTTGTCTTGTGCCCCAGTTTGTGATCGATCCTGGAGAATGATCCGTGTGCGCTTGAGAAAAATGTGTACTCCATTTTTTGGGGGTTTAGTGTTCTATAGATGTCTGTTAAGCCCAATTGCTCTAGGTCCTTATTTAGAGCTTTGGTTTCTTTACTTATTTTTTGTCTTGTTGATCTATCCATTGTTGATAGTGGTGTGTTGAAGTCTCCCACTACGTATGTGTTTTCTCTGATGTCTGTTTTCAGAGAGGACAACAGTTGTCTGATATATTTTGGTGCTCCTTCGTTTGGTGAGTATATGTTAATGAGTGTTATTTCTTCTTGAAGTATTGTCCCCTTGATCATAATGTAGTGACCATTGGGGTCTCTTTTTATCTTTTTGAGTTTGAAATCTGTTTTATCTGATATAATTATAGCTGTTCCTGCTTTCTTTTTTGGTCCATTTGCTTGTAGGATTGTTTTCCATCCTTTAACTTTGAGCCTATTTTTATCTTTTGTAGCTAAATGTGTTTCCTGGAGACAGCAAAAGGTTGGGTTTTGTTTCTTAATCCAGGCTGCAACTCTGTGTCTTTTTATTGAAGAGTTTAGTCCATTTACATTTAGAGTTAATATTGATATGTTAGCATCTGTATTTGCCATTGTGTTTGTCTTTCCTTTGATTTTATTTATTTATTCTTTTAATAACTTTTTTTTTTTTGGCCTTCTTTCATTGTTATTCGTCCCTCTGAGGTTCTGACTTTAGGACTCCTTGTAGTATTTTTTGTAGTGAGGGTTTAGTTGTAATGAAATTCCGGAGTTTCTGTTTGTCTGGGAAGGTCCATATTCTTTCTTCAAAGAGGAAGGAGAGCTTTGTGGGATAGAGAATTCTTGGTTGGCATCTGTTTTCTTGGAGTCTGTTGACTATGTCCCTCCACTCTCTCCTTGCCCGTAGTGTTTCTTCGGAGAAGTCTGATGTCAGCCTGATTGGCTTTCCTTTGAATGTTATCTGTTTCTTCCCTCTTGCCAGCTTCATTATTTTTTCCTTGTCCTGGATTCTTGGGAGATTTACTATTATGTGTCTTGCTGTATTTTTCCTTTCGTCGTGGAAGTTTGGTGTTCTTCTTGCTTCTTGTATATCAATTTTCAGCTCCTTCTTCACATTTGGGAAGTTCTCTTCAATTATATCCATGAATATTTTCTCTGTTCCTACATCTCTCTCCTCTCCTTCTGGTATTCCTATAACTCTTATATTTCCTTTCCTCATGGAGTCAGATAGTTCCCGTAGTCTTTCTTCGTTCTTTTTCCTTCGTACTTCTCTTTCCTTTTCTGTTTTGGTTCTTTTTATTTCTGTGTCTTCAAGATTACTTATTCGTTCTTCCATTTCATCTATTCTGCTTTCATTGCTTTTCCCAGAATTCTTTAGTTCTTCCATTAATTCTTTGATCTCCTGCATTTCTTTTACTTCCCTCTTTAGGGACTCAATTTCATTCTTCTGACCATTGTTTTCCCTCTCTAGGGACTCAATTGCATTCTTCTGATCGTTGATTATTTTTCCCTTATCATTGTTTTGCTTTATGACTTCTGTCAGTTTTTTAATCACGGCAATTTTAAATTCTCTTTCTGGAAGGCTCAGAAGTTCTTCCAAGTTACTGTCGTTGCAATCTGGGGGCTGCTTTTCTTTTTGTGGTGTGCTTTTTCCCTGGGGAGTTGCTAGGTTGCGTGTAGTTCTTCTCCTCCCTACTGTCTGTTTTCTAATTTGCCGTATGCGTTGGGACACTGTGTAGTTGGGACTTGTCAGCATCTTGGGTGAGCTTCTCTGCTCTCCTCTTCCTCCAGGAGTCATCTGTCAGTTTCAAGCAGTCTTTACTGGAGAAAGGTCCCTGTTCTAAAATGCCGATGTGGGGACACACTCCCCTGTGCGCCTGGTCTGCCCCGGCGGTGGGTTCCTGCTCCCTCTCTGGGCTTGGACTGCAGGCCAGAGGGGGTCTGGCGTGGGCGAACTTCCCCCGCTCACCTCTGGCTCCTGAGGAAGCCTTCTGCAGGTAGTCTTTACTGAAGAAATGTCCCTGTTCTAAGATGGTGATGTGGGACACACTCCCTGCACGTCCGGTCTCAGGCACACTCTTCTGCACGCCTGGTCTGCCCCGGCTGTGGGTGCTCGCTCCCCCTGTGGGCTCAGACTACTGGTCGGAAGGGGCCCGGCGTGGGCTAACTCCCCAGCTGGCCACTGGCTCCTCTAGGCGCCTCTGCTGGCTTCAAGTCGCTAGGTGGCGCCAGAGATCTCTCCTGGAGCCCTTGGGGAGCTGATTTTCCACCCCGTGGGACAGGGAATAGAGCGGGAATGGTAGGGTAAACCTCAACGACTTTGGGGTGCTGTGTCTGCCTTGTGCCCCACCTTCGTGGGCAATCCACGCCCCTAATTTCGTGTCCGGGGTGTCAGTTCCAAAGCCCTCAGTTCCAGGACTCAGGCTGTAGCCCAGTTCAGTGGCGCGGGAATGGCGCCTTTTGAATCCCGCTCCCCTGCCTGGGCGCCTGGGCCTGCTCACTCAGTGAGGGCCTCCGCGCGTCTCCCCGCAAGCCTAGGTCACAGGCGCGGGGACCTGGGCAGCTGCGATCTGGATCCGCGTTTGCTTTTCAACTGCACTGCTTTTCCGCGTGCGATCCCGATTCCGATCCGCACTTGGTTTTCCAGTGCGCCGCATTTCCGCGCAATCCTGACAGTGCTCCGTGCGCCTGCTTTTCCAGCGCACCGCTTTTCCTAGCAGGCTTACCGGGAAGCCCGGGGCTGTGTGCTGGTGCTGGTCTCCTCCTGGGCGGGGTCTCTCTTTAATGGCGCCCGGAGCTCACCTCTGTGGTGGATCCTACAGGGTTCTCCACAGCTCCCGTTCACGGGGTGTGGTGGCTGCAATAGTTCCTTTCCACTCACAGTCCCGCTTGCTGCGTCGTTTGTTCTTGTGGGTCGTTTTAGTTTGTTGTTTTCCTCTTCTCTGCCGGTCGGAGAGTGCCGCCTCTGTGGGCGGGGGAGGGGAGCAGGGTTCTGCGCTTCCCTCCCTTCTAGTCCTCTTTTATGGCCACTTTCTTCTTTGGGCAGTTTGCTGGCGTCACCCGTTTATCTTTCATGTCCCGGTTCTCACTGGGACCTGCCGCTTTTCCTCCCTATTAACTTTTTTTAATGGGAGATCTTACTCGCAGCGTCTCCTCGCCGCCATGTTGCTCCGCCCCCCTCTGTTTATCTTTTTTGAATGCTGAGTAATATTCCATAGTGTATATGTACCACATCTTCTTGATCCAGTCATCTATTTTATTTTTATACAAGAACTGGGGTACAGCCCAGAGGTGCAAGAGGTGTCACCAGAAACAGATGGGGAGCAGAACAGGCAGACCAAAATACACTGCTGAGGGGAGCAGCAGACAAGACAAGAGGTCTGCTGTGTCATGTGGGTATCTCCCTGGCTGGCGGGGAATCAAATGTATACTGCAGAGGCCATGGGCAGCTTCACAGCACAGCACTCAATACACTGCACCACCAGGGAAGCCCTAGAATTTTCTTCTTTGAACACATGATATAACACAGTCTCTAATCATTTCAGATATAACAAATCTCAAGCAGTAAGAATGTTTTAATACTATTAATATGACAGTGCTGGGTACTGAGTTCTTCTTTGTTAACTACTTAAAGATGGTATTTTCTACCAGAATCTGCTTTACTAATTGTTTTGTTGTTGTAAATATTGGTATTGTTGTTTGTTTTTTGCCTTGAAATATGCCATAAAATTATTTTTAAATTTCCCCCATAACTTCAATATATTTTTCTATCTTCACTTTGCTTTAAGAGCATAATTTATCATAAGTACAATTTATTCCAAGTATCTTGAGATAACTGTTATTAAATTATGAAATATTTATTTAGAGAACAATCATTTACAGGTTTTGTTTGTTTGTTTGTTTGTTTGTTTGTTTGAACCATTCATACCCTTAGTGCCTTTCAGTCAGTCTTAGGCTACAAAAATTTTACGTATTTCGCAGTGGTGTGCTCAGAAATAGCAAGCATGCCTCAGAAATATGTAAAAATAACAGATAACATTTCCTCTTTAAAGATAATGTACTACTAGGAATTGCAACTTTAAGTAGCACCAGAATTTTTATTTGAATGTGTTTATGTTTGACTAAACTCCTTTGCAGGCTTGAATTATTTATTGCTGGCTTGTTCAATTTGTCGAGAACCTGAACAGTTGATTTTTGGGAAGCTGCATATTGAACTTTATTTGTATCCTTCCCAAATTGTATATCCTGTAACTGAATTAATCTTTCTAGCTTGTGAAAATCTCTTTAGAAACTGTAATTGTCACTTATTATTTACTTGTGTTTCATCCCACTGTGTCAAATATTAGGAATATTAATAAATATTGTAGTTTATATTTTCTTCTAGGTCCATGATAGGAATGTACTTCCTGCATTCTATAAGTTAAGTGAATTTTTGTGATTTGGTTTGCCCAATAAAATTAGCCTACATGTCTTGTATCATTTCTGGATAAAAAGGAAAAAAAAAAAACAGTAAGAACCAGTTATTTTCCCCTCTGTCATTGTGATTAGCAATATTAAATATAATGGTTGATCCATAAGCCTGGGTTGTGGAGTGAAAAAGTCACAAAACAGAGATTACTCATGAGCCTGACATTAACATGATGTGAAATAACAATAAATAATCTATTCTTGCTGTCCAATGTGGGTTTGCAGTGCTACTTTCTTCATTATAATCACTCAGAGACCCAGGCTGATGGTAGTAGATCTTGACACATGCTTTCTTCATCTTTGTGGCAGGGAAAGTGAATATGGGAGAAGATTGCACATACTCCTCGAGTTTTAGTAATATGGTATTCAGAAAAGACACAGTATTTTTCACATTTCATTGGTCAAAAAAAAATCATATAGCTACATCTAACTTTAAATTGGTAGGATGTCTGAATTATCTGTTAGCAATTCAGTATAATCACCATATCCTTTAAAAATCTGTTCTACATAACAATGGAGAAACTTGTAACTACATTTCAAGAGTCATCTTTTAGAAAGCAGGAGATAAGCAGAGGCTATTATTCCCTGGAAGTAGTTACAAGAACACAAGTGAGCAGATGTAAGATTCCCAACTGCTTCTGGGTGAGAACTGAGAACAACCACTGCTGCCAACTGAGATAAGTGAAGGGAGCTTTCCTAGAAATTCCTTTAAAAAGGCAACAATTTCCAACTAGATTTTGACAAATGCCTCTTGCCAAGGTATTTAACTCTGCATCCCTAACCTCATGGTGGCAGCTTTTTGCCTCTTCATAAAAAGTCCCTATTCATAAATCTTCCAATTCATAATAAACCTAAATTTCTATATTAATTTATATTCAGAATATTTACAATGATAGCTTTCTGAAAAATTAAAACACACACAAACTGGTATAGTAGAAACATGAAAACTTACCAAATTTTCAGAAGGAGGATAATGAAAATATTTATGATCAACCTTAGTAACTACTGTACATACTACATACCCACAGATAAACCTTAGTCTTTATTTCAAAATATATGATTTCACTTATATGAGGTTGTTAATCTCAAGCAAAAAGCCATCAGTTGTTTTAGAAACAAGGTTGGTTTATTTGGAAGCAAAACCTAAAAGGGCAGTTTGGAAAGTAATGTTTCATACAGAAATTCACATGCACTTTGCTAAATCAAAGACCAGCCACCCTTATATTGTCTTTGGAGGGCCTCTTTCCTTCATCTGAGACAGTGAAGTCACTTTCTTTCAAAGATTCAAGACTTGTCAGGCCCTGTTGTTTACTGATTTCTCATGCAAGGGTACTCACTTCTAGTCTCTTGATTACATTAAAACTGGGTTTCTGTATATATTTTTTTCACATTCCCCCTTTTGGTTTAGATCATTCTCCAAAAGCATTACCACCAAGTAGATCCAGTATCCAATAACCTGTTGTCCCTCAGTGCCTGGAAGGACTTTTCCTATGTCTCATGTATGTTGGAGGAATGGCAAGACAAACTGGGAATCTATTGAGGCCATATGAGAGTAACAAGGAAGACAGAAGAGAGAGAGAGTAGCTAAAGTCTATGTATTATTGAAGTCATAAGCTGTACAAAACCTTGGTATACCAATTCAGCATCACCTTATTAGGTTTATAGTTTCTACAAAAATTTTACAGACAAGTACAGAACTGAACACTAATTATATAAAGCATCATCAAAACAATATTAAAAGTTATTTTGATTGATAGTGTTATTCCAGAAGCCAAAACCAAAGTTAGCCAGCAACCAAAGCACATGTCTCTTAGTTGTATGTAATTAAACTTCTGCTTTTCCAGAAAACTTTATATATGTGCAACAAGTGAAATTGCTATCACACAGATGCCCCCTTGCACAACAAATAGATAATCAAGGGCTATGTGATTATTCAGAACTATTTAACTTATGAATCAAAAGTTGTTGCTAACATGACACTTGTTTTGACTGTGGAATTGGCTGGTTCTCCTAAGGTTCAGGAGAAGATTGGGTTTTTGCTTGTTTGAATGGCAAATTCAATAATCAGAAAGGATTTACCCTTTTGTAACAGATTGGGAAATGTGGATAAGCGTATTCTCTATCCATCCACATAAGGAATTGCGAAAATTAGGCAGGAAACATGAAACAGGCCTGGTTGGGTTATTTTAGTGAGGACATCTCCTAGGGTGTAACCTATTTTTCATTTTACTTTTTTATTTGAATCTGTATTTTCAGGTCACCAAATGGCATACAGATCCAGTCAAGATTTGGTGCTTCCTTCAGATAACCTATTGAAATCCAAGAATCTAGTCCCTGAATTTTGACTACATAAGGGTTCATCAATAGTACATGATAGGGTCCTTTCTTTGTCAAGTTTTTCTGCAGAAGTTTTTTTTCCAGAAATTGAGATACTCAGGTTGTAGAGTGTATTGCTTAAGTTCTTGTCTTCCTGGAGTGTTCTGTGAAAGACTTGCTCAACCAGAACATGGTCATTTTTTTATATAATCAATTGTGCATTTACATTATCAAAGTATATTGTTTTTTAGTCAACTCTGAATCAAAGGGGCTGAAACTAAATGCACTGGGTACACTTTAGTTACCTCAAAGGGTGAGAGTTTATGAGCTCCAAAAGTATTTGGATCTGAGATTTAAATAGTGCAAAGACAATGGTTTTGGTCAATGTATTAGGAGGGTTTGTACAAATGTGGCCAGTTGAGTTTTGGAGCATTTGACTAAACCAGATGATTCAAGATAATAGGCGGTGAAAATGTTGCAAACAGTTCAAACGGCATAAACTTGTTGGAACATATAGCTTGCAATATTGGTTCCCTGATACCTATGAAGTTCAAAAAGATTTTCTCAGGTAGGTATAATCTTTTCCAAAAAGGACTTTGGCTACAGAAGAAACAGTAGCCTATTTACAAGGAAAAACCTTAGTCTAGTGAGAAATCACAGATCATGACTAAAACATATTGATATCCATGACATGGGGTTAACTATATGAAATCCAATTACCAGAACTCCAATAGTCCATGAGTCAACTTAAAATTTCAGGAGCTGTGAGAACAGGCTTTATACTTTGAATAGATTTGAAAAGCAAGATAGGCAAATTTTTGTAACCTTATTATTTTGCCACCTATATTGCTCCACAATTGCTATCATTTTATTAATAGACCATTAGTTTAACACATATATAATAGTTAGGAGTGGAAACTTATAGAGTCTCCAGTAGGGCTGAGTTGTTATTTGGTCTAAACCAGAGCTTTCTCCTGTCATACTAAGAGTTACTTATTTCTTCGCTGGAGTCAATTGTTAAGCCCCTCTTGTCAGTTCTTCTAAGTTATCAATTGAAGAAATGTTCCTTTGGACCATGACAGAGGTTCGTTTACTACTACTTCATTGAAGAGCAGCAATCATTGTGTAAGGAAAAGCAAAGTTTCTAGAGAGTCAATTTTATAATACCCTGGAATCTTAATAATAGCCTAGGCAATTATGTAAAAGTATAGCATCCAGCACTTCCATAGGGTAGTTTTTAATTTTGTCTCCCCTGCATATAAAAAAGTCATGTTGCTCCCACCACATTCCAAATCATGAATTATTCCGAATGCACATCTATTATCAGCACATTATTGGAAGTTTTGCCCTGGTCTTGGGTACAATCCTGCATGAGCACATTTAATTTAGCTTGTGACAGTAGTAACTAAAAGTTCCACATCAGTTATATCAAAAGGTGTTGATGTTATATATCTAGCAAAATATTAACCCTTTTCACCTTTCAAAACTGAGCCATCAGTAAATGATGAGATGTAGTACCCAAAGGAGATATTTGTAGATCATTTGGACATGATCTATCAATACAAGTTAGTCAAACGAAACTTCACCAGTAACAAATAGAACAGTTACTGAGGTGAAGTTATTATAACAAGAAAGAGTTATATGAGGATCAGACAGCAAAGATATTTTATAGGAGGTAAGGTAACTTACTGAAAAATGTTGAGTGATAAACATTCAAGTGGGTTCATACTACATGAGATAAAAGAATGATTATAGGGTACCCCACAACAACTTCCTGAGTCTCCTTAACCAAAAGAAAAGAGAGTATCATCTTGTCACTAGGTACAGTTACTGACTTTGATAATCTGTAGGTCAACAGTGGCCCCTGAGCCTTATGGTGAACACACCAAGATCATCCCCTTTCTTTTCATATACAGAAAGGGAGAAGGCAATCCGATAATTGGATATTCATAGGCAGGTAGGTTAATTAAACTCTCCAATAAGGCCTTGAAGACCATGTTATCGCTTTCTTCACACAGAATTTAGTCAGGGTTATTATTTTAAAGTTTACAGAGCTTTTGCCATAAGAGAAAAATTTGGAATCTGATTTTGACAATAACCAGCTAACCTAGATAACTTCAGAGTTGGCAGTTAATCTTGTGTTTGGGAAAACTCAGGACACTATTACATCAGTATAGATCTAGGTGTAACTCTTATATTAGATTTTGTAAATATCAAAATTTTACATAAGTAAACTAACATCTCTTTGGAGATTTTGTATGCATGGGGCTAAAAGCTTTGGTGAGTGTATAGTGCCTTTCTCTACAGAGACTTTGGAAGAAAGCAAAATATGTCATTCACATAGTGCAACAAGTTAGAGTCTCTAAGAAGCTTTATATTAGCCAGATCAACCTTTGCAATTTGTGAGAAAAAAGTAAAACACTGAGGCATCACTGTCCAGGTGAATTGTCTTCCTTCCCAGGTAAAGACAAATTGACTAAAATACACACCACCTAAATCAATTACAGTGAAGAAATTACTTTCATTGAAATGGATGTTAGTAATATATAAGGGCTTGGTACTCATTCTACACTGAATGCGTAGAAGTGACAATCTTCTTTATTGCTTGCAGGTTGAGGACAAACCTTCACCCTTAGCCTTTGGGTTTTCTCCAGGTAAAATTTGAGTATGTCAAGGGCTAGAGTAAGGAATAATAAAGCCTTTAACCTTGAAATCTTTTATAATAGGTTTTATGTCTTTTTTAAAAAAAGATTTATTTATTTATTTATACAAGAACCGGTGTACAGGCCAGATGCACGGGAGGGTGAGAGGATTCACCAGAGACAGAGTAGGGAACAGAACAGGCAGACATGAAATACACTGCTGAGGGGAGCAGCGGGCATGACAGGAGAGGTCTGCAGTGCCATAGGTTTTATGTCTTCAAAGGCTTACTTGTAGGGTATTAATTCTGGCAAGAGGTTAGAGTAATATATTTGTTTTGAGTGATTTTTAAAGATTTATTTTTATTTATGCATGCAAGAATTGGGGTGCAGGCCAGAGTTGTGGGGGTTGAGAAGATTCAACCAGAGACAGAGTGGAGAGCAGAACAGGAAGATCTACTGAAATACACTGCTGAAGGGAGCAGTGGGCAAGACAGGAGAGGTCTGCTGTGCCATGTGGGTTAGCTCTCTGCCCGGGGATCTAAATCCTGTGGCAGTGGCTGGTGATAGCTTGATAGTGCTGAGACTTTAACCCCTCTGCCACCAGAGAGGCCTAGAGGTATATATTTGAATCTTGACAGGAGGGGCACTATGAATTTTGCCAACATCAGTAGGAGATTTTGCTCTAAATAGAATGGGATCTAATTCAATAGGAACAAATGATCATTGTGCCCTGAATCAACTTTAGTACCATCAGAGACAGGGCAAATAAAATATGTTAGAGTTTCACTTAATTTACTTGCTTGATTATTTTGATTGTTGCTGTCAACTTTTAGAATTATTATCCCCATTTGGAAGAGTAAGATTCCAGTGTACAATTTTTCTAAGAAATCTCTATTTAATAAGTGAATAGGAGTAGAAGCACTATGGAGAAAAGAATAGGTATGTTTCAAGGTGCCTATGGTTCAAAGTCATAAGTACCAAAACAGGAATTTTTTGCTGTTTTAATATAGCAAGGCAGGGGCTTTTAATAGCTTTGGTGTTGAACAATTAGGAATCAGTGTCAATAAAACAGAGATTTATCCGGAGATTTGTCTCTCTGAGCTAATTAACAGGGAGAACTGGAAAAAGTCCCTGAAGTTCCTGGAAGACCAATCATTGGTAATGAGAAGGAAATTAGAAGGCTGGAGAGGGCTGCCAATATTTGCAACTCTTAAGTTTGTAGCAATCTCATTTCCAATGTTCTGACTTGTTTACATTAATAACAAAAACTAGCAGGTTTTTGGTTTTGTATAAGGACCATCATTTGGCATAGTTGAAGATTAAGGATCTTAGTATTTTCTTTTGGTGTCTTATCTATGGTATGAGCAAACTGATTTGTCCAATTAATCAGCTCAGAAGTAGATATGGCTTTTCACATTATTTCTTTTGAGTAAAAGAGAAAGCTCTCAGCACAGCCCATTAACAAAAAGATTTTAAAATTACTGTTGTGGACTTAGCATCAGAAGGTAAACCTGAATGTTCTTTGGAAACAATTTGAAGCCAATTATAATAATCATGAAGAGGCTCATCAAGCTTTTGTATACAAGCCTGAATTTTGTTTCAATCAATAAGCTTTAGAAAAGCTGTTGGAATAGTTTGGTAAAGTATATAAGCAAGTCTTCTGCCAAAAGTTAGGGGTTTATTTATCTAGATCCTTTTCAGGATTTTTCCATTTGGCAAGGTCATAGAATATTTGGCTTCACTCTCACCAACATGCATGTGAATTAACTGATATAAGTCAGAAAAAATATGTTGATAAGTTGAAAAATGTTAAACTCTTCAGCAAAACTATGACGATACTCAGTTACTTTAGGAAGCTCTTCTATATGGTTGATAATTCAGCTTTAGTGCAAGAAACATGAGATCTGAGGCATGTCTGTATCCTCAGATATCTTAACTTTTTTTTTTATTTATGCATACAAGAACTGGGGTACAGACCAGAGGTGTGGGGGTGAGGGGATTCACCAGAGACAGAGAGGGGGACAGAACAGGCAGATTGCCTGAAATACACTGCTGAGGAGAGCAGCGGGCGAGACAGGAGAGGTCTGCTTTGCCATGTGGCTCCTTGACTGGCTGGGGATGGAACTCGTGCTGCAGAGGCGGTGGATAGCTTCACAGTGCTGTGCTTAACCCCTTGCACCACAAGGAAGGCCCCAGAAGTCTTAACTTTAAGGAATAGTTTTTTTTTAAGTTTAGAGGAAGAGCATTCAGAAGGAGCCTCAGTGCCATAGATAGTTCAGCAGAAGTAGATTCTTGCAAAGAGGTAGACTATAAAAAAAGGGAGGACAAAGGTGGCATGAGAGGTGGGGTCTGAACACATTGCTGCAGCTGTACATGGGGAAACGAGGATGGGGAGGAGGCAGTAAATTCAGAAACCATTTTATCACTCAATTTTTTGTTCACCTCAGTTAATTTTAAAATTTTATTTTGCAGAGAGGCGATTTTAGGTTCTTGGTAAAGTTTGGAAGCCTCCAATTGAAATAAAATTTCCATTCAGTTTTAGCAATTTCAGAACATGGCTGTTAAATTCAGTTTTAAGGGAAAAAAAATTCGGGGAAGTTCAGACATTCACCATTGGAGTTCTAAATTACTTTTAGCTAATTTGGCCCAATTTAGTCAGAAATATACATGTGGAAGAATATACATGTGAAACTGAAACTGGCAGAGTTTCCTGAACTAAAAATACTCTTAAGCAATTTAGATGGCTGAAATCCTGCTTTCTCTTATTATTTGAGCCAGGAATTCCCAAACTTTTCCTCTTCTCCAGAAGAAAACTGAATTAAAGACCAACTTGAATCCTCACACACAAAAGCATGTTCCCATAAAGAAATACAACGTTGTGTTTTGTTTAACTAGCATAGTACTAATCCAAGTATTCACACAAATGCACGATTTTCTAATGGAATAACCAGATCCCAGAACTATTGGGCCAAAGTATAAGCCACCACAATTTCTATTGTATAGCCCTTTTCAAACCTAAAGGCCCAAGCACAATTTTCAAGCATGCATACATATGGCAAAAATCCCAAGTTGGAGAATCTCCTCTAATAGATTGACTAAAAGACAAGAACAACTCTAGTAAGAACTACCTAAATTCAAAGAATCTGCTAGTGACTGACACAAATTCAAGAGAATAATCATATTCCTCAAGGGTGCAGCACATGTGCATGGGAGATACCCCAGATAAACAAAGTCTTAGATAAAAGTAAATTTCCGAGTGAGTCTTGGAGAGATCAACACCAAAATGGAAAGCTTGAATCCAGAAGACTTAACTAATTCTCCAATAATAAAACCAACTAAAAGTCTGTTGACAATTTTAGACAATGCTACTGATCAAATACTGCTCTTCTGCAGAATTCTTGTACGGCTCTTCCTTTTGAATTGCTACTTCTAGTGCAATTCATCTCACAAGGAAAATCTTGTAATAAATATATGATAAATCCCCACCAATTAAACTATCAGAACTAAACTATTTTCTTTGTATAAAACAATAAAATTGCTTATTTTGAAAAAGAATACTATAACTATGATTTGATTATTTTTCTATTACCAAATCATATGCATTATAAATAGTTTGCGGCTGAAATCATCAAAATCCAAAAGTGCAACAGCTGAGTAACTAAAAATCCAATTTAGAATTATTTCATAGTGGTTTGTTAGCTTGTTTGTTTACTTTCACTAGAGACATTTTTAACACTATGAGAAGACATCAAGAGAAAGACAGCACTGAATGCATGGTAGTTTAGAGTGAATTTATATATTTTTTAATTCAAAATGTTTTTGAGCTTAAAGTTATCCACCACACTAGTAGGAAAAGTTAAACTGGAAAGAGTTGTTATGAAAATATCATTCATCAATCATAGATGCATATGCATAAGTCTAAAAAATTCATATTATTAGTCAGTCTTCTGAAACTCTAATAATGAAAGATGCTAACAGTTTGAATGCTTGAATTGCAAATATGTTATGTGTTTGAGATTTGTATGCTGAAAGAGATGACTTGAAGGCTTGATATTGCCAAGAATTTTAGTGATCTATTAGAAATGTACTTTGTAATAAAACTAAGTTATTAATACATGTATTAAAATGTTATTTCTACTTGAACATCATTAACGTCCACTGCTGGATAATTTATAATCCTTGTTAATGTTTTGCCTAATGAAAAATGCATTTCATATCAGATCAGTATATAAATCCATAAGGAATTTATATATCTGATCCAGAAGGTATCTTTACTGCAGTTTCATTTAAAAGAAGTAGAAGTTACTTGTTGCCAAGAAATATATTAAATTATAATTTTATTGAAGTGTAAAGATAATTAATTCATTAGACAATTTCATAAGAAACTATTTTTTCCTTAGTAACTGCTTTTATTAGCAAGAACTTTGGATTTTAATTTAATTGAAGAAGAATTACACTTGGAACATGAGGGCAATAGATAAGATAAATGAATAATTCATTTGTAAATATTATGATATAATGCTTTCAAATTGTTTTATATTAGTTGACTGTACCTAATGTTGCCTTTTTACTTTTTATTGTTTATTTTGTTCGCTAAAGAAAATGTCAACAATGTATTACCTAAACTAATTAACATGGAAAGAATATTTCCTACCAGGGAAATGCCAGGACTATCATGTCTATAATTAATTTTCGGATGATGAAATATATTCTTATACTGTGATAAGTTGAATATCTCTACCGTTTGAAAAGTTCTCCAGCTGAATTTATAGGAATGATTATATAAGGTTGATATTTTAGTCCAGATCTTGAAAATAAGCCATTAAAAATAAATCAACTTAAGAATTTCAGATGAAAGGTAGGAAAAACACTACAACCCATGAAACTTGAAGAATCAATTGCAAGAAACTATGTTCACAAGTCCTTGACACAGATTTGAAAGCACTGAAATTCAAATTGGGAGAAGAAAAGATAAACCAAGATTACAGTTAAAAGAATTAGAAATGCAAAGCCTATACCAAGCATAGTATCTGTTGAAATACATTACTAATTATAACAGAGATGCTTTTTTAAAAAAATATTATTTAATTGATGTAACATTGCATATGTTCATATTTATATGTAATATTTAGGTCTCCCTGGGGGAAAAAGGGGTTGTCTCACCACTATGAAACTATGGGCAGCCATGGCAGCACGAGTTCGATCCCCAGCCAGAGAGCTAACCCACATGGTACAACAGACCTATCCTGTCTCACCTGCTGCACCCCTCAGCAGTCAATCTGCCTGTTCTGCTCCCCACTCTGTCTCTGGTGAATCCTTTGACACCCCCACACCTCTGGCCAGCACTCCAGTTCTTATATGCATAAATAAAATAAATCTTTAAAAATAAAAAATGTAATATTTAAATAGATTAAATACTGAAAGTCAGTAGGCAGATGAGAAAATTAGCTACTGACTGATAAATAGAAGGATCTAATGCAAGATAAGACAGAAAGGACAACCTTGACATCAAATTCACTTAATTTTAACCATATATATTCTTTCTAAATATTTTATTTCAACTTCTAGTTTTAACATTTGACATTTTTCTCTCTGAAAAGTGTGTTCTATGTAGTCTTTCTAGTATTTTTTAGGTAGTTTTCATTTTTTTGCTCTTATCATTGCTTCCTTGTCTTTGGAAATGTTCCAACTAAATCAATCTACTGGAGACATTGATAAGGATACTTAGGAATCAGAAGAGCAGTTTACTTCTCAGTGACCCCCAACTCTCAAATTCCATTGTCAAGAAGAAGTGGCAGTTTCCCCTACCCCTCTATGCTCTTTTGGTGCTGGCTGAATAATCAAATTAACATCAGAGAGATTAGCAAGAGAAAAAATAATTATGTACACATGGGGAACATATGGATACACAGGATATGGACCTAGGCCTTCAAGAACAGGACTCTTGATGAGGAGAGGGTAGCTGACATGGCAAAGAATAGAGGCTTTGTAATTACTGGTTTGCCCTGACATATATGCATATATCATCATAATGTAAAAATCACTCTTATCATGAGCCACGGTCATCATTCAAAAGCTACTGTACTTATTTAGACAACACTGTACTTCAACTAATAAATAAGCCTAGGAATTATTTTAACAGATGTATTTACAATGTACAGACAGCAAAATGACAAAGCAAGGTCAACATGGTAGGCACTGAAGTTACGTAAGTACAAAAGAATATAGGTAACAAATTAAACAGCAGTTATTTTAAGGAGATAAGGAATAGGTTTGAAAGAGACTAGAAAGAACAAAGGATAAAATGAAATAAATTGTGTGGATAGTAAAAAGTGTCAAATGGACTTTTCTCAATAACCCCAGTAACTCCAAAGTAAGCTTCTTCCAGTGTCACCTTAATATGACTAAAGTCAATTAAGAAGTATATTATCATTATTTAAAGAAAGCAGATTATTTTAACTTAAGAGCAATGAAGGCATTAGAGTTTTTTTTTGTTGTTGTTCTTTGCCCTATTTCCTAATTGAAGAAGTAATCACTGATCCCCTTTTATGATCCAGCAGAATGTAGTTTGTGTGGGTACCACTTACATGAAGGTTTATCAGTGAACACGTCTTCTCTATCTAAGAATATCATCTCTACTCTCAGATTGAAGATGAGGTCTCCCTCTTCTTGCCTGTTATAAAAAGGCCCCCTCACCATTGATGGCCAAGGTCCCTAAACAAAGCATAAATATACCTGGTTCTCCCCATTTTTTATTATAATTTGCAACCATGTAAATTCTCCATACATATTCTTAAACTGTGGGCTTTTTTCCATGATATTAATTCACTGATCTCTCTGAGGTTAATTTGTCTGAAGGCACATTGTTCATCCATTCAGACTTAGAAGAACCCAAATGGAGTGGTATAATTTTTCCCTGTGCCCTGACAATCATATTCAGAAGAACTGGGTATATGAGGGTAGTATTAAAGACAATAGGGATATTTGAAATATTGCTATTGTAATGAAGAAACAAATTCTCAGAAATGTACTTGTAAAGTATAACAGAATCACATAGGGAGTGACAACTAAAATATCTAATCTGGTGCCTCCTGTCAAAGTACTTCAAATCTTTAGAGATACGGGCCAGTATATATACATTTAATAGACACCTCAGATGACCCTACATTCATCAGAATTTAAGAACAATTTCTTGATATTTTAATCTAAAAATATCCCCTTTTATCAGCTCTTTGAAAATTTTCACTGAATGATTTAACTATGAGCCAGCTCACAATTTTCTCACAAAGCCTGTTATGTCTTTAGCAAAAGAAAAAATAAAATGGTATGAAATGCATTCTGATGAAATTCTGAAGATTATACTAAGAGTACATTCATATCAAATGTATCTAATATTGGAATTTTTATGAGAACATATGATAACATTATGTCACTGCATTCTAATGACATAGAGTAAGTAAGAATATGGTAGAAAATGAATTCCAGCAATTGTCAATCTCGTGCTTCTTCTAAAGTATATGCTTTGATGTTTACATATTGGAATGTAAGAACTATGGAAGCATTGAGAGCCACTTGGTATTTCAAAAGAGAATTAAACATCTTCTAGTTAAAAGTTTCATTTGATTATTTGTAGGCAATGCACTGCAATTAGCATTTAAATAATTCAATGTTAGAAACCACTTTCTCTGAGATTAACAATGATTCATTCTTACATGCTGTGTTTTTAATCAAAGAGGTGAAAGGTATAGAGCATAGGGCAGGAACAAAGATGTCTAGTTACAAAGTCACTCTTGCAATTTGCAAGTAATGTGCTTGCATGCATGTTTAAAGCAACTCAAATGTGGTGTCCTGCCTATTCATACTTTAATAAGAATATAAATGAAGGATTATTGGTTCTACCAGCAGATGATATTTTTTTAGACATACTGCCTGAACCTTTCTGTTGTTTCCCAACTTTCAAAAATTCTGTAGAATAATGCACCTAATTAATGATATTGTCATTGTCATTTAGGAAATGCGTGGACTCCTGAAAAATCATTATTAATCACAGTCGCATGCATCAAAGCAGAAACCATGAAATTCATCACTGTATTTGTTAGCTAGCTGAAAAATCAGTTCCATTTTATTAATATTGCCCTGAAAGTAACCCTATTTTTTATTGAGGATAATTTTTCCCCCAAAATGGACAGTGATCAGAAGAATCATAATATATTTTTCAATACAAACTACTTAATTTATTCAGGCCAAATTGTCTCATCCAAAAGAACATGGTAAATACTACAATAGCAAGGAGGGTTTTTTTTTTTTTTTTCCCACTTGCCTCCATTAAAATGGCCTGATTGCTCCTTGTCCATTTCTAAGTGATAGATAATATCCTCTTCTCTTTTGCTTTTCTACCCTATTATGTCCTTTATAGAAAACCGAAAATGAGGCATTTCCTGCAAGCCTGCAGAGAGAGAACACTGAATAGGAAGCTGAAAGGGAGTATAGAGACCAGGATAAAAGGCAGTTATTAAATTTGTGAACTCTATCAGAAGACAAGAAAATAAACTGTACCACTGGCTGCAAGGGTAGTGAAGTATGACATTTCATTTTTATGCAGGTCTCAGCATGATAGAAGTAACACATTGAAGAACACTGTAAAAAAGCAGTTAGTGCATTCATTGAATGCCAGCGTGGCTCCTCCGCCGTTTTTTGGTTGATCCTTTTCTTTTCTGTGTCTTTGTGAACAGTAGTTCAGAGATTCATATATATGAGATCAGACCCACCATCAACCCTTTGTGAATTTTCATGATGAGAGGCTGCAAGCTCATTCTATGTAACTCCATGAGACCAGGTCCAGGTGCACACTTTATATTTTTTCACATTTCTTCTCCTTCAGTGTATGAATGCAATCTCATGCAGCCTCAGTGGTGCTCTCCAACTCTTGCAAACACAATCTCATATAATAGAATTCTTAGATTAGGAATTCTGAGACATTTTAGTGAGTCTTTTTTACTTTAGTTCATGAAAGTTAATATTAAAAGTAAATATTTCTCATTCTCTTTGGTCTGTTTAGATAGGACATAGATACGGTGATAAGCAAGTGTAGTACTGTTTTTTTTTTTTTTGCTTATATAATTATAATTTGTTATAAAAAATTTTAAATGAGCTACACTAAAAAATAGTGAACACAACACATTTTAATTTTTTTCCCTTTCATCTTTATAAATCTGACTTCTGCTTTCTCTACCAATTTCGGAGGAACTCTTGAATGGAATCTATGGCTTTTCATATGCTATCAGTCATAAGGAATGAAAAGCACTGTCCTGTATAATTTTAATGTTTCAAATACGAAAAAAAGTATTCCCTTCTTCAACTGAAGCCTAACCTGAGTTTGAAGGTCTAAAGAGGGGAGATAGGTTTATAAGCTGGGCACTATGCTCTAATTCCAAAACAGCATACCAAAGGATCATGGTCCTTCTTGGATGGATTTAGAGAAGGGGAGGAAAGGTTTTCCAGTCTGGGCGCTGGTGTCCTACAGGTGCCAGATGTTTCAGTACATATTTTAATATGTACTTCATCCATCATTATTCAAGAATACTGCAGGCTTTTTCACTTCCAGTTTTGCATGTTTCAAAAGTGTGTTATAACTTTTCTTATATATATTTTTGATATTTCATATTAAAATTGTCACACATAGATAATTTTAAGTGGTTTTTGGGTGAATCTAACTTAACAGTCCATGTAGAGTCCCATTACCTGCCAGTACTACAGAGTTTCTGCTAACTTAATATTGAGATATTTAATAAGTATTTTAAAACCTAATGTGAGTTAAAAGTTTAGGTTAGTACTGTTCTTAAAAGTGCTAATAAGGGCCTCCCCGGTGGCGCAGCAGTTGAGCACTGGGTTGCGAAACTGCCCACAGCCTCTGCATCACCTGTTCGATCCCTGGCCACCAGGCGAGGGTCCCACATGGCGCACAGACCTCTCTTGTCTCGCCTGCTGCTCCCCTCAGCAGTGTATCTCAGTCTGCCTGTTCTGTTCCCCGCTCTGGTTATGGTGAATTCTCTCACCCTCCCGTGCTTCTGACTGTACCCAGTGCTTGTATAAATAAAAAGGCTAGAACCTTAAGCATCATGAATGTGAGATCATAAAATATTTGTTATAAGCAAGGGTGATTCTATGTTTTGAAATTTTAAAAGAGAAATAAAGAGCTTGACTATTGATAATAGAACCCTTGTTTCTATAATTTAAAAAAAAAAACTCCTTCACTGTAATATTCTCCTATAATGAGACTTAGATAAAACACTAAATAACAGAAAACTGAATTTAATACAGCTTTAATTTGATCTCATAAAATTTTTCTTATATGATATAGCATGAAGAAGCAGTGATTTAGCAAATAATTACTTACTCTAAGGGTCTAAAGATGAATAAAATTAAATTCCCCTAAGAAAATCCGTCTTGTGTCAAAGCAGACATATTTTCTACAGATTTATTTTTAATGATATGAAACATTTCTATCCCCTAGTCCCAATAAATTCACTAAGAGAAAGGCTGTCTTCATTAAAAATCTCAGTGTTTACATAATTCCTCATTAATGCTTTGCAAATAATGGAGAGAATTAATGGTGTGTTTTTCTGCATATTTCAATTGTGAATGATAATCAAACAAAACAAAGCAAATCAAAATAAACAAACAAAAGCAGCCAGTATGAAAAGCAGAATGAAATCAATCCACAGTTTGATAGTGCTAGTTTTCCTTGCAGCCTTTTTTGCATGTGCTATAATATATTTATGGTAAGCACTTGTGATAATGCCAGCAAAATTTTTCCATCTTGCTGCATGCTTAATTTCATCTAACTTGCTTTATGGCAGTGTACTGAAACACAGAGAGAAGATCTGTTTAAACCATTTGTCTCTGTTTCTCTTTGCAGACTGTCAACAGATTTGTTTAAACCAAAACAAAATGCATAAACAATCATGTCTTCTTTAAGCTAACTATACAAGCTAAATCTCAGAACTTATTTTTTTAATATGCTGAAATTTAATGACTCAAATTCTGATTCTGGTCCCAGCAAGTTTTTTTTTTTGGGGGGGCTATTTTTCTCTAGGTGAAGAATATTTACTCATTTATTACTTTTTATGTTCCTGCACTGTACATTGTTTTGGTTTTATAAATTACACTATATAAATATTGACTATCAAAATCAGGGTAATTTCAGGTCAATAGTCTGCTAAGTCTACTTTAATTGATTTTTGGATATCAGACCTAAAATGTGGTGACAGGTCCTTACTATGTTTTTTAATTTTGAGAGCACCTATAAAATTCTTCTTGCACATGTAACTAATATCAAATTATAAGATATACTATTTTATTACTCTGGTATTTTTAGAAAGGAGCTAAAGCTACATATGTTTGAATATCATATTTTCAAAAATACATATTTTTATACTTATGCCATAATTTGTTTCACAAAGACTTTAAAGGATTTACATGGTATACAAAATACAACATGATAAAGTTAAAATAAAGGAAACAAACAATTAGCAACACTATAAAGGCAAAGGAATGTGGGGGGATTTATGGCTAAAAAAAATCAATGCCAAATTTGCTTTAAGATTTTTAACTTCAAAGACCCAAAAATGAAGATGTTTAGTTAAAAAATATTGCTGGAAAGATGAAATCAAAGCAAACCTTTTGTTAGCAAGTATATTATTCTTTATACAAATTGCAGGCCCAACTTCTCTGCTATGTAATAAGCATCATGAACTTATTCTTAAAAGAGACACAGATAAAATGTGTTTCATGAGACTTTTTTTTCATATAATAGCACTTAATATCAATTGGCAAGATCATGTAGCATTACATTTTTGCTAAATATTTCTGTTAGTGGGCAGTGAGATCTGAAAAATCACCTTTTGCTGATCTATCTACAAACAATGAGTGATTAACTTCAACTATACAATGCTTTATGGAAAAGACTTTCTCTGAATATTGTTTGAATATTACTTTTGTTTTGTCCAAGCACAAATAGTGAACATAACAGTTCTGTTTGCATACTTATTCACTCAATTCCTTAGGGCTGCAGGGAAAGATAAACATTCTTTAGAACAAATCTTGCTATACAATCTAGAAAAGATAACAGAAACATAAGATACTTATTCTCTACAGTGACATAAAGCATAAAACTCTAATTAAAATTTTATCGTATTTTCCCTAAATTCCTCCATACCATAGTATAATTGCACGATCATAGTCTTCACCTATGAAAACAGAATCAGTCCTTTGCAAGCAGAGTAGTTAGTAGGTCTTATTATATATGCATATATATAAAATATTGATGAAAGAGTTGCGGTACACATCCATTTTCAACTTTTATAGCAGCACACACACAAAAAAGGAAAACTAAACACATTATTGGCACAAATATCAGGTATTATGCATTTGTTCCAGACCATTGCAATAAAGTATTGCAGAAAAGTGAGACACACAAAGTTTTTGGTTTCCCACTGCAAATAAAATATACGTTTATAGTATACAATAGTATACCTATATACTATTAAGTGTGCAGTGTTATTATGTCTAAAAAAAGGCAATGCCAGTACCTTATGAAAAGTACCTACTGCTGAAAAAATATTAAGCATCACCAGAGCCTTTAAGACATTGTGATCTTTTTGCAGGTGGATGTTTTGCCTCAATGTTAATGGCTGCAGACTAATCAGGTAGTGGTTGCTGAAGTTTGAGGAGGCTGTGGCAATTTCTTAAAATAAGACAACAATGAAGTTTGCGACTTCGATTGACTCTTCCTTTCGTGAAAGATTTCTCTGTAGCAGGTGATGTTGTTTGATAGCATTCACCCACAATAGAATTTCTTTCAAAATTGCAATCAATCCCCTCAAACTCTGCTGTTATTTTACCAACTAATTTTACATAATATTCCAAGTCTCTCTTGCCATTTCAACAATGGTTATGAAATCTTTATTAGAAATAGATTCTATCTCAAAAACCACTTTTTGTGCTCATACACAAGAAGTAATTACATATCTGTTAAAGCTTGATCATGAGATTGCAGCAACTTAGTCACATCTTCAGGTTCTACTTTAATTCTAATTCTTTTGCTATTTCAACCACACCTGTAGTTATTTCCCCCGCTGAAGTCATCCATGAGGGATGGAATCAACTTCTTCCAAACTCTTTTTTAAAAAAATATTTTTATCTATTTATTTTTTGTGTAGAAGAACTGGGGTGTAGGCCAGAGGTTCAGGGGGTGACAGGACTCACCAGAGGCAGAGTAGGGAAGAGAATAGGCAGATCTATTGAAATACACTGTTAAGGGGAGCAGTGGGCAATGTCTGCTATGCCTTGTGGGTGGCTCCGGGCTGGGGATTGAACTGAGGCCACCACGGAGGGCCTTAGTGGTGATAGCACTGAAACTTAACCCATACACCAACAGAGAGGCCCCTTCAAAACTCCTGTTAATGTTGATAGTTTGACCTATTACCGTGAATCAAAAATGTTCTCAATGACATCTGCAATGGTGACTCCTTTCCAGAAGGTTTTGAATTTACTTCACCTAGATCTCTTAGAGGAATCTAACTATGGTGGCCATAGCCTCAGGAAATGTATTGCTTAAGTTATTAGACTTTAATGTTGAAATCACTTCTTGATTCAAGAGCTACAGAATGGGTATTATATTAGCAGGCATCAAGGCCCAATTGATTTATACATCTCCATTTGAAGTCAGGTGCATTGTCAATGAGTAATATTTTGAAAGGATGTTCTTTAATGAACACTAGGTCTGAACAGTGGGCTTATAACTAAAAAAATGTTGTAGGGCCTCCCCGGTGGCACAGCGGGTTGAGCAAAGTGCTGTGAAGCTGTCCACAGCCTCTGTCAGCACGGGTTCAACACCTGGCCAGCCAGGGAGATATCCACATGGTGCTGCAGACCTCTCCTGTCTCGCCCGCTACTCCCCTCAGCAGTGTCTTTGGTCCGTCTGCCTGTTCTGCTCTCCACTCTGTCTCTGGTGAATTCTCTCATCCTTCCTGTCCTCTGGCCCATACCTCAGTTCTCGTATAAATAAATAAATCTTTTAAAAAAGACATGAGAGACCGGGCGTGCAGGGGAGCGCGTCGCCGGCACCGGCATTTTGCAGCAGGGACCCTTCTTGCTGGAGACTGTGTGAACCCAGCAGAAGGCTCACCAAGGAGACAGAGGTTTAGCTGGGAGGCTTGCCCACACCGGGCACCTTCTAGCCTGCAGTTCCAGCCCAGAGGGGAGCAGCACCCACCACTGGGGCAGACTGGGCGTGCAGGGGAGCTCGTTTCCGCATCGCCATTTTGCAGCAGGGACCTTTCTTGCTGGAGACTGTGTGAACCCAGCAGAAGGCTCACCAAGGAGACAGAGGTAAGCTGGGAGGCTTGCCCATGCTGGGCGCCTTCTAGCCTGCAGTTCCAGCCCAGAGGGGAGCAGCACCCACCGCTGGGGCAGACCAGGCATGCAGGGGAGCGCGTCGCCGGCACCGGCATTTTGCAGCAGGGACCCTTCTTGCTGGAGACTGTGTGAACCCAGCAGAAGGCTCACCGAGGAGACAGAGGTTAAGCTGGGAGGCTTGCCCACACCGGGCACCTTCTAGCCTGCAGTTCCAGCCCAGAGGGGAGCAGCACCCACCGCTGGGGCAGACCGGGCATGCAGGGGAGCGCGTCCCTGGCTCTGGCATTTTGCAGCAAGGACCCTTCTTGCTGGAGACTGTGTGAACCCAGCAGAAGGCTCACCGAGGAGACAGAGCAGGGACCTGTCTTTGCTGGAGACTTGTGAACCCAGCAGAAGTTCCCCAGAGGAGCCAGTGGTGAGCTGGGAAGGTCACCCAAGATGCCGGCCAGTACCAGCAACACAGTGTCACAAGGAATACGGCAAATTAGAAAACAGGCAGTAGGGAGTAGAAAAACAACATGCAACCCAGCAACTCCTCAGCAAAATAGCACACCACAAAAAGAAAACCATCTACCAGATTGCAACGACAGTAACTTGGAAGAACTTCTGAGCCTTCCAGATAGAGAATTTAAAATTGCTGTGATTAAAAAACTGACAGAAGTCATAAAGGAAAACAATGATAAGGGGAAAATAATTAATGACCAGAAGAATGAAATTGAGTCCCTAAAGAGGGAAGTAAAAGAAATGCAGGAGATCAAAGAATTAATGGAGACGCTAAAGAACTCTGGGGAAAGCAGTGAAAGCAGAATAAATGAAATGGAAGAACGAATAAGTACTCTTGAAAACACAGAAATAAAAAGAACTAAAACAGAAAAGGAAGGAGAAGTACGAAGGAAAAAGACCAAAGAAAGACTTTGGGAACTATCTGACTCCATGAGGAAAGGAAATATAAGAGTTATAAGAATCCCAGAAGGAGAGGAGAGAGATGTAGGAACAGAGAAAATATTCATGGATATAATTGAAGAGAACTTCCCAAACGCTAAGAAGGATCTGAAAATTGATATACAAGAAGCAAGAAGAACACCAAACTTCCATGACGAAAGGAAAAATACAGCAAGACACATAATAGTAAAGCTCCCAAGAATCCAAGACAAAGAAAAAATAATGAAACTAACAAGAGGGAAGAAACAGATAACATTCAAAGGGAAACCAATCAGACTGACATCAGACTTCTCTGAAGAAACACTACGGGCAAGGAGAGAGTGGAGGGACATAGTCAACAGACTCCAAGAAAACAGATGCCAACCAAGAATACTCTATCCCGCAAAGCTCTCCTTCCTCTTTGAAGAAAGAATATGGACCTTCCCAGACAAACAGAAACTCCGGAATTTCATTGCGACTAAACCCCCACTCAAAAAAATACTACAAGGAGTCCTAAAGCCAGAACCTCAGAGGGACGAATAACAACAAAAGAAGGCCAAAGAAAGTTATTAAAAGAATAAATAAATAAAATCAAAGGAAAGACAAACACAATGGCAAATACAGATGCTAACATATCAATACTAACTCTAAATGTAAATGGACTAAACTCTCCAATAAAAAGACACAGAGTTGCAGGCTGGATTAAGAAACAAAACCCAACCTTTTGCTGTCTCCAGGAAACACATTTAGCTGCAAAAGATAAAAATAGACTCAAAGTTAAAGGATGGAAAACAATTCTACAAGCAAATGGACCAAAAAAGAAGGCAGGAACAGCTATACTCATATCAGATAAAACAGATTTCAAACTTAAAAAGATAAAAAGAGACCCCAGTGGTCATTACATTATGATCAAGGGGATAATACTTCAAGAAGAAATAACACTCATTAACATATATTCACCAAACGAAGGAGCACCAAAATATATCAGACAACTATTGGCATCTCTGAAAACAGACATCAGAGAAAACACATACGTAGTGGGAGACTTCAACACACCACTATCAACAATGGATAGATCAACAAGACAAAAAATAAGTAAAGACACTAAAGCTCTAAATAAGGATCTAGAGTGCTTAGGCTTAACAGACATATATAGAACACTAAACCCAAAAAAATCTGAGTATACATTTTTCTCAAGCGCACACGGATCATTCTCTAGGATCGATCATATACTGGGGCACAAGACAAACATCAACAGATACACCAAGATTGAAATCATACCAACCATCTTTTCTGACCATGAAGGCATCAAACTAGAAATAAACCATAAAGAGAAGGCAAGGTATTCTCCTACCTCATGGAGATTGAAACCCACACTACTGGAAGTCCACTGGACTAACGAGGAGATAAAAGAAGAAATTAAAAAATTCTTTGAATTGAATGACAAGGAGGACACCAATTTCCTAAATGTATGGGATGCAGCAAAAGCAGTAATAAGAGGAAAATATATAGCAATAGATGCTCACATCAAGAAACAAGAAAGAACTCAAAGAAACAACCTAATCTCGAAACTCAAAGATCTAGAAAAAGAACAACAAAAAAGCCCCAAAACCAGTAGAAGAAAAGAAATAATAAAAACCAAAGCAGAAATAAATGAAATCGAAACTAAAAAAACAATCCAAAAGATCAATGAAACCAAGAGCTGGTTCTTCGAAAAAATAAATAAAATAGATAAACCCCTTGCCAGGCTCACAAGGGCAAAAAGGGAGAAAGCACAAATAAATAGGATAATAAATGAAAGAGGAGAAATCACAACGGACACAGCAGAAATCAAAAGAATTATTAATAACTACTATGAACAGTTATATGGAAACAAGTTTAACAATCTAGAGGAGATGGACAAATTCCTACAACTCTACAATCAACCAAAGCTAGATAAAAAAGAAATAGAACACCTAAACAGACCAATTATAATTAGCGAAATTGAAATGGTAATCAAAAACCTCCCCAAAAACAAAAGCCCAGGACCTGATGGATTTACAAATGAATTCTACCAAACATTCAGAGACGAATTAGTGCCTATCCTTCACAAACTCTTCCAAAAAATTGAGAAGGAAGGTATAATACCTAACACGTTCTATGAAGCCAACATTACACTAATACCAAAACCGAACAAGGACAACACAAAAAAAGAAAACTATAGGCCAATCTCCCTAATGAACACTGATGCAAAAATCCTCAATAAAATTTTAGCTATCAGAATCCAACAGTGTATCCATAAGGTAATTCACCACGACCAAGTAGGATTCATTCCAGGGACACAAGGATGGTTTAACATCCGAAAATCAAACAACGTTATCCAACACATCAACAAAAAGAAATATAAAAACCATATGATAATATCAATAGATGCTGAGAAAGCTTTCGACAAAGTGCAACACCCATTCATGATAAAAGCCCTTGAAATTCTTGGGATACAAGGAACGTACCTCAACATCATAAAGGCCGTATATGACAAGCCAACAGCCAGTATCATTCTCAATGTTGAAAAGCTGAAAGCAATTCCATTAAGATCTGGAACAAGACAAGGATGTCCACTTTCACCACTGCTTTTCAATATAATACTGGAAGTCCTAGCCAGAGCAATAAGACAAGAGAAAGACATCCAAGGAATCCAAATAGGAAAAGAAGAAGTCAAACTATCACTATTTGCAGATGATATGATAATATACATAGAGAACCCCAAAAAGTCCACAGAAAAACTAATTCAACTCATCAATCAGTTCAGTAAAATGGCAGGATACAAAATCAACACGCAAAAGTCAGTAGCCTTCCTATATACAAACAATAAATCTGAAGAAGAAGAAATCAAAAAAACCATCCCTTTTATTATTGAAACAAAAAAAAATCAAATATTTGGGAATAAATCTAACAAAAGAGGTAAAGGACCTATACAAAGAAAACTATAAAACACTGTTAAAAGAAATAGAAGAAGACACAAAGAAATGGAAAGACATCCCCTGCTCATGGACTGGGAGAATAAACATTATTAAAATGGCCATCCTACCAAAAGCAATCTACAGATTCAATGCTATTCCAATCAAAATTTCAATGTCATTCTTCAAAGAAATAGAACAATTATTGATGAAATTCATATGGAATCACAAAAAACCCCGAATAGCCAAAGCTCTCCTGAAAAAAAAAAAGAAGGGAATGGAGGCATCACACTCCCAGACTTCAAACTCTACTACAAAGCCATAATCATCAAAACTGCATGGTATTGGAACAAGAACAGACATACAGACCAATGGAATCGAATAGAAAATCCAGAAATAAACCCACAGATTTATGGTCAACTAATCTTTGACAAAGGAGCAAAGACTATGCATTGGAGCAAAGAAAGTTTGCTCAATAAATGGTGCTGGGAAAACTGGGTCGCTACATGCAAAAGAATGAAACTTGACCACTACCTCACACCATATACAAAAATCAACTCAAAATGGATTAAAGAACTAGACATAAGACCTGAAACCATAAAATACATAAAAGGAAATATAGGCGAAACACTACGTGATTTGCATATCAAAGACATCTTTACAGACACATCACCCAAAGCAGTGATATTGAAGGCAAAGTTCAACAGCTGGACTACATCAAATTAAAGAGCTTCTGCACAGCAAAAGAGACAATAACAAAAACAAAGAGAAACCCCACCAACTGGGAGAAAATTTTTGCACCCAACACTAATGATAAAGGACTGATCACAAAAATCTGGAAAGAGCTGATGAGACTCAACAACAACAAATAAAATAATCCAGTCAACAAATGGACAGAGGAACTAAAAAGAAACTTCTCTGAAGAGGAAATGCGAATGGCCAACAGGCATATGAAAAAATGTTCAACATCACTTGCAATCAGGGAAATGCATATCAAAACTACCATGAGATACCATCTCACACCAGTGAGAATGGCACATATTAAAAAAACTAGCAACAACAAATGTTGGCGAGGTTGTGGAGAAAAGGAACTCTTCTGCACTGTTGGTGGGAGTGCAAACTGGTCCAACCACTATGGAGAGCAGTGTGGAGATTTCTGGACCTACTAAACATAGAGCTTCCACAGGATCCAGCAATTCCACTCCTAGGTATTTACCCAAAGAACACAGAAACATCAATTCCAAAGAACACCTGCACCCCTATGTTTATAGCAGCACAGTTTACAATAGCTAAGCTTTGGAAACAGCCCAAATGCCCAAAAATAGATGACTGGATCAAGAAGATGTGGTACATATATACCATGGAATATTACTCAGCATTCAAAAAAGATAAACACATGCAATTTGCAGCAACATGGATGACGCTGGAAGGGATCATGCTCAGTGAAATAAGCCAAAAAGAAAAAGAAAAATACCGGATGGTCTCACTCATAGCAGGGATCTAGAAAACTTAAATAAGGGACCAGGAAAATGAATAACTCTAAGAAAGTGAAAATCAAAATCAACAAAAACTATGAACCTGAGACACTTTTTGGGGAGTGGGGGGCGGGAGGGGAGGGATTGGGGTCAGAATGGGGGGATTGCAATTGTTTGGGGAATATAAAAATAAAATTTATTAATTAAAAAAAAATAAATAAAAAAATAAAAAAGACATGAAATTGTCGAGCTAGTTAATTGACTAAAATTTTAAGTGATGTTATCCTACCCTACACTTAGCATAGGGGTATAAAAGTTTAGCTGAGAATTTGGAAATCAAAACATCTATGAAATTGTTGAAACTGGGTGCAAATAAACTAGGCTCTTGCAATGGAGCTGTCTCCTTATCACTTTCCCACGGTTAATTGTCTTATTTGTTAGTTTTGTTTCTTACAGCAACTCACATTTGGACTGGTGTCCTAAATGAGTACTGGTTTGTACTAGAGAAAAACATAACATAATACAAAATAGAGAAAAAAAGTTATATACATAGTTGTTCCAGTACCATCTGTTCTTTCCGTCATTGAATCATCTTGACTTCTAAAATCAATTTACATAAATATAAAAGATTATTTCTACAATTGTCATTTTTTTTCATTGCTCTGTATGACTGTCTTTAATTAAGCAAGTCTCTCACTGCCCTGATTACTGTAGCTTTGTAGAAATTTTTGATATCATAAATGGCGTTGCCCTCAACTTTGTCTTTTTTTTCAATATCTATTCATTATTTATTCTGAGTTTCTTGAATTTTCATGTGAATATTTGGATCAGCTAGAAAATTTCTGCAAACTAGTGCAACTGATTTTGAGAGATTGTGTTGATTCTGTAGATCAGTTAAGGGAGTATTTCCATCTTAGTAATGAATCTTTCAGTACATGAGCAAATGGATAACTTTGCATTTGTATGTCCTACTTAATTTCTTTCAACTCCCAGAGTGGTATAAATAATCACAACTCAAGTATTTTTTTCTATATTGATGAATATAGTATAGAATTAGATTTAAACTTTTTCAATAGCATATTGATCTTCGTAGAAGGAAGAACATTGTGTATTTTTAAAACTTTGGTTTGGAAAACCATTCAAAATTCATGGTGATTCTACTTCTGTTAAGAAAAGAAAGACACCGGGCCTCCCCGGTGGCACAGTGGTTGAGCGCTGGGTTGCGAAGCTGCCCGCAGCCTCTGCAGCACCGGTTCGATTCCTGGCTGCTCCCCAGCCACCAGAGGAGGGTCCCACATGGCGCGCAGACTTCTCCTGCCGCCCGCTGCTCCCCTCAGCAGTGTACTTCGGTCCTTCTGCCTGCTCTGCTCCCCACTCTGGCTCTGGTGAATTCTCTCACCCTCCTGTGCTTCTGACTGTACCCAGTGCTTGTATAAATAAATCTTTAAAAAAAAAAAAAGAAAGAAAGACACCAAAATTTCATTTTTATTTTATAGTTACGTCTTCTTGGCTCAGAACTTTGGTGAATAAGCCTCCAAACTAATAAATTATAATATTTAAGATTATATATATTATATATAATATTATATATTATATAATTTAATTTAAATTTATTAATTTAAATTTATTAGCCTTATAATACATTTAAAATAAGAAGATTAACATGGCAGTAAATCACTTGTCTAGTATTTGAAGTGAATATTTTAATTACATTTTACAGAATTTTGACCCCCAAATTCAATCAAGACACTTTTGTTTTTTACAAAAAATGTTTGATTTACTATACTCATTTCAGTAAATAAGGTGAACAAGCTACACGTAATTTAAGCCACTCTACTATATAATATCAGGACAAAAAGGAGAATTATCAGATAGAATCACCACGCCTGTAATGTTATAACTATTCTGCAATACTGTCTTGCATTTATTGTTTCTAAAATCTAAAAGTTTACAAATAGGTCTGACAATTTTAGCAAATACATATATTTTTGTATACACACATATTATATATATAAAGCACAATTAAATTTTGAATTTCAGATAAAACAAGGAATAATTTTTCAGTGTAGATATTGTCCTAAATATTTTATGGAACAAATTTATACTAAAACATATGTTATATATTTAAAATTCAAATATAACTGTTTGTTCTGCAAGTTATCTGAAAAGTCTATGTAATCTGTCTAAACTATGTTCTTACACAGACTCGAAGGATTTCTTTACACCGAGTTCAAGCTTGTTCTTTAATAACACACTGACCTCCATTTATTAATATTAAGACACATGAAAAGAGTTTGTTAACTTTAATAAGCCAAGATTTAATTTGTATCATTTCTTTGGGAAAATGTCCTATAAGAGAAACTATAAAGATTCATAAATCAAAGATTTTATAATGCTTTGTAACACCAATTGAAATCTGGTACTTGACATGACAAACTTTCTTAGTTAAATCTAATCAATTTTCATAATTTTACTTTGTCTTTTTTTAACTGAGAGATATGTGTTATTTTGCGCCATTAAATACATATGAGGAAACAGAAATTCAATTAATTGCTCAAGATCTTATAGTTGGTGGTATTACATTTAACATGGATCTGTCTTATTCTAAATCCCTGCATTGATTTTTCTTATGCACTTTTCATACCTTTAAATGTCTGCATATGGCTACTTGTGTTATTTAAATGTTTTACTTCACATCTGCACTTCAAGATATTAAGTATCTGAAACCAAAATATAATGATAATCTTAGCATATTTCATAATTTGCTGATACTGATTCAAATCTATTTTATTAGGTAGGAAAAGTAGTGAGGAATGAAATTCCCTTGTTAATTATTTTAGTCATTCTAGAGACATTTCAATACATAAATTTTCATTATTTATCTTGTGATATATAGTTATTCTTTGACAAAAACCATTTAAAATAATGCCAGATCGGGCCTGCCCGGTGGCGCAGCGGTTGAGCGCTGGGTTGCGAAGCTGCCCTCAGCCTCTGCAGCGCCGGTTCGATCCCCGGCTGCTCCCCGGCCACTGGAGGAAGGTCCCGCATGGTGCGCAGACCTCTCCTGCCGCCCGCTGCTCCCCTCAGCAGTGTACTTCGGTCCTTCTGCCTGCTCTGCTCCCCACTCTGGCTCTGGTGAATTCTCTCACCCTCCCGCGCTTCTGACTGTACCCAGTGCATGTATAAATAAATAAATCTTAAAAAAAAAAAACTTATTAAAAAAAAATAATGCCACATCATTAATTAAAACAGAGCCTTGTATTTCATTATATTTAATGCTTTAAAGTCTTTACGTTCCTCAATATTACTCCAAGGTAAAAGAAACATTTATATTCAGGACAGTTATGGATTCCCAGTTCTTTGGTACATAGCAAAGTGAAATATAAGTGCTGCTTGTCATTTATTGGATATAGGGTTAAGTTTCACTAGGGTGACACAAACTGCTTTTCTAACATATTCCCCTGCGGTAATTTAACCAACCAAAAATACCAATAAATCATAAATGGAATTTTGCTTTAGGCTAAATCTAGTTTAATCATATTTCTTCCTGGAAAAAATATTACTTACAAGATTCAGGGTTATCTACTATGCATATATTATTGGAAAGTGTCACCTACTAACCTTCATGAATCTATGATATAGTTTTTTTTTTTTTTATATAGAGGCATGCTTTATTTATTTGTTTGCTGGTTTGTTTGTTTTGTTTATACATGCACTGGGTACAGTCAGAAGCGCGGGAGGGTGAGAGAATTCACCAGAGCCAGAGCGGGGAGCAGAGCAGGCAGAAGGACCGAAGTACACTGCTGAGGGGAGCAGCGGGCGGCAGGAGAAGTCTGCACGCCATGTGGGACCCTCCTCCGGTGGCCGGGGAGCAGCCGGGGATCGAACCGGCGCTGCAGAGGCCGCGGGCAGCTTCGCAACCCAGCGCTCAACCGCTGCACCACCGGGGAGGCCCTCTATGATATAGTTTTAAAGTGTCAAAGTAGAAAGTGAAAACTTTTATTATCTCTTTAGGAAATTGGCAGGTAAGCAACATAGCAGATACATTATACATAGAAAAACTACAATAATCTATAAAAATCTAAGCTTATAGTAACTTATATTCGATAATTTCAATCTTTTTTTTTTTTTTTTTTTGCTAAGTCCGATAGTCTCAGCCCCAGTTTTAGCCAAAGGCAAAGCTGTGAAATGTTTGAAACCTACCTTTACAATTTTCAGCCTCCCTTTTTTACACTTGTCTCCCAGAGTGGCACATTTTCATTCAGCTCTATCATGTTTCCTCCAGCATTAAGCTCGTAAAACACTACACACTATTTTCAATGTTCATTCAAATTTGTATATCACACCTTCTAGAATTATAATTCAATGTCTGCTTTTTCATTTATTCTGCATAAATTGAGTATCATCTTTGTCCAAGTCACTGATGCTGAGTTCTAACAAATAAAGCTCCCTTAAGGAGATCATAGTCCATTGGCAAGGAATAAACCAAAAAAAGAAAGAAAGAAAGAAAGAGAGAGAGAAAGAGAGAAAGAGAGAGAGAGAGAGAGAGAGAGAGAGAGAGAGAGAGAGAGAGAGAGAGAGAGAGAGAGAGGGAGAGAGAGAGAGAGAGGAGGAAGGAAGGAAGATCTCCAAGAACTTACACAAAATCCTATGCCTATCTGGCATAGGATAGGAACTTACACAAAATCCTATCTGGTGATCTATCATGAGCTTTTCCTCATTTCCATCGACTCCTAGTCCTTGGTGATCGCCTACTGTCCAATGAGCTTAAATAAATGGATAATTCTCCAGATAGTTGACTGCAGGCCTGATCTTCCCTGTGAGTTCCAAACTAACATATATAGCCTCTTCCAATGCTTAATAAACACCTTGATTTTTAACACATAAAACAGAACACTTCCTTCTTTGCCTCCTTAAATCTGCCATTGCACAAGGCTTTCCAACCAAATATAATGCCATTGCCTATGCTCCAGATGCTTAGGGCAAAAAGCTATCCTTTTTATGACTTACTTTTCAAATAATAAGCTGTAATTTTAAGTTTACTAAACAATAATGTATGTATGATATTTATATATATATATGAATATAAGTGTGTTCTTTGTATGTGTGGATAACATATGAAATAGATAATATAGAAAAACATAAACTGGATAATATTTTTATGGGTAAGTCACTGAGTGAAAAAAATGACAAACCAATCTTGCCTCTTTCTCCCATTCTCTTTTTTTTTTTCCTCTTAGCAGCAATTCATAAATCAACATCTAACCTCCAAGTTATTTTACAATTACCTAACATTTGAATAATGATTTACTAAGCCTTCATATTTCATGTTAAAAGACATGTTTCAAATGACTTTTTTTTCTTTTGTATTTGTATATTATCTAAGGGATAGCTCCTTAGAATGTATGATTGACATATTATAACCTATGTCATGATTTCCTTTAAAAGTTTTGCTATAATGTGGGTCTCATAATGTGATTTAGATCCTGTTGCCTATGTTTCTATTAATTATTTCTTAAATGTAGTAGATTTCACTGATGGAAACATACAATCCCCAAAGTTTCAAAGGGAGGAGAATTTAAATTAATATTTAAGTTAATTAATAGTTACGGACTAATTAAATCACTTGTTTCTTTAATAAGATCACCTACTTCATAGTAAGTTGTATAAATTCAATGTATAGCCATATCTGTTTCACAAAGGCATATACCCACTGAGATGACCACCACTGAGATGACGATATTGAGCATTTTTCTCACTCCCAGAAAGTTCCCTTGGTCCAATTATCAGTAACCACTATTTTGACTCTATAACGATAGATTAGTTTTGTCTTCCCTTACACTTCATATTGATGGCAACATATCCTAATGTGCCAAACTTCTGAATTTTCAAAAAAAATCATTCATAATATGTGCCACACTAATATATTTTCACTACTGTGCATTATCCAATTTTATGAATGCACCACAATTTGTTTACTTATCTTCCACTAGATAAATATTCGGTTTGTTTCTAGATTTGAGCTATAAACTGTTACGGACATATTTTATGTATCCTTTGTGCGAATACGCACTTCATTCTCTCTTCAACTGCTGTATATTAGCCCCCAACACACACACACACACACACACACACACATTACCTTTTTACTAAAATGCCCTGAGGATCTTAATCTATTTTCCCTCTATTACTCACAATTTGAAATGCCTCTTGTTTAGATCTCTTCCAAAATTGCAATATCCACACCTACAAGATGTCAGGAAAATGAGAGTGGCTTTTCTGTAACAAGATATACTTAGCGTAAAAGAAATTGTAGCTGTAAATTGCATGCTTTCTCATAAATTAATAGAATGATCCCTGTGTCATGTGAAATGATACTTTACTGAAATCTGTGGTCCTCAAACAATGTCTATAACATTATATCCTATTCCTGTTGCAGTATTTCAAAGGACATCCTGACAGAGAAGCATTTCCAAATAGGGATTTTAGAAATGGTTTTAGATAAGCAATGCTTTTAAGGAACAAAATCAGTGAAAGAGAGGACAAAAGGTAAAATATTTCATGTATATAGTATAAAAAATTCTTCCATTAGAAGAAGAGAGTATAAATGAGTAAGGGCCAGACAAAATCTAAGATTCAAACTTCACATGTCAGATTTTTGTGTTTTTTTTTGTCATTTATTATATAAATTTAATACACAGAGCAAATAATCTTCAGTTTATCACCACATCAAATTTTCTTAAATTTCAAATTGTTATATAAATCCATGGAAATTTATCATGTATATAAGATATATTAGATATAATTTATTATATGTAATATATCTATTATAGATACTTGTGTATATACCTATAGTAAGAAATATTTTCTTGAGAGTAATCTAGTCATCAATTGAGAAGGAATATCTACATTCCCAAAAGGGTAGAGTACAATTAAATCAAATTAAATGTCTATTAAATACATTACTAAATATAAAAAAAAATTTTTCCTCCAAGAATGAACAATATTTTTCATATTTTAGATAAAATGACTTTTCTATGCAATGCCATTATAAAAAATTGTCTTAGCTAAAAATATTATTTTGATTTTCTTTTTGTTGAGTAGTGTGAGTTGTTCATAGAACTTGTATAGTAGTCCCTTGTCAGAAGTATAATGTACAAATATTTTCTCACATTTGGTAGAATGTCTTTTTAGTTTGAAAGTTTCTTTCACTGTGTAGAAGTTTTTTAGTTTGATGTAGTCTCGATTGATTATATTCCCTTTTATTTTTCTTATTCTTGTTGATCCACAAAGACATCTCTGAAGCCTGTGTCATAAAGTGTTTGTCCTATATTTCCTTGTATTTATTTTATGGTTTCAGGTCTTACATCCAAATCATTTATCCATTTTGAGTTAATTTTTGCATATGGTATGAGATATTCCTCTAGTTTCCTTCTTTTGCAGGTAATTGTCCAATTTCCCCAACGCCATTTATTGAGACTGTCCTTGCTCCAGTGCATATTGTTGGCTACTTTGTTTGAGGTTAAGTGTCCATACACATTTGGGTTTATTTCTGGGTTCTCAATTCTATCCCACTAGTCTATGTATCTCTCTTTGCTCCAGGACAATATTGTTTTGATTATTATAACTTTTTAGTATAGTTTGAAGACAAGGTGGGTGAAACCACTATTCTTCCTCTTTTGTGTCAGATTTGCTTTAGTTATTTGGGGTCTTCTGTGGTTCTATGTGAATTTCAGAAATGTTTGTTCTATTTCTTCGAAGAACGCCATTGAAGTCTTGACAGGGGTCAGAGTCAGTCTGTATATAGCTTTGGTTTAGATGTTCATTTTAACAATGTCAATTCTTCCAATCTGTGGGCTTGACTATCTTTTCCTAACCCAAACAAAAAATGAGCAGAAGGGCTAGATAGCACTCTACAAAGAATGTAAAGCAAATGTAAAGGCAAATGTAAAACTGCTTATCACCATTTATCAAAAAGGAAATGCAAGTCAAAACCACACTGAGGGGGGATTCCTGGTGGTGCAAGTGGCTAAGCACTATGAAGCAATCTACAGCCTCTGCAGCACGAGTTTGATTCCTGGCCAGCCAGGAAGCAACCTACATGTCAAGCAGACCTCTCCTGGCTCGCCTGCTGCTCCCCTCAGCAGTGCATTTTAGTCAGTCTACCTGTTCTGTTCCCCACTCTGTCTCTGGTGAATCCTCTCACCCCCTCACCTCTGGCCTGTACCCCAACTCTTGAATGTATAAATAAATCTTTAAAAGTAAACACACACACTGAGATACCATCTCTAACCTGTAAGAATATCCCATATGAAAAAGACCAGAAACAAGTGCTGTAGAATATGTGGTAGGAAAGAAACACTCATACACTGCTGTAGAAATATAGATTGGCCCATCGCTATGGAAAACAGTATGGAAAGTTCTCTAATTATTAAAATTAGATCAATCATTTCATCCAGCATTTATATTCGTTGCTATCTATCCAAAGAATATAAAGCAATAACATGAAGAGATAGATGCATGCCTATGTTCATTGAAGCACTATTTATAATAGCCAAGATATGGGAAAAACATAAGTGCTCAAAGATGATGTGGTATATACATATACACAATGGATTGCCTTTCAGCTATAAAACAGATGAATTCTAGCCATTTGCAACAACTTGGATGGGACTGAAGGGGAACATGCCAAGTTAGACAAGTCAGAAGGAGAAAGGTAAATAATGGATTGTGTCACTTATATATGGCATTTTGAGAAACAAAACAAAGAGCCAGAAAACAACAAACCAATACATATCCTGGAAATATGACTGTAGAATTGAGGTACAAAGAGGGAGAGGCAGAGGGGAAAGAGCAGAGTGGGGAGGAGGCAGAGTGGATTATGTATGCGTGCCTTTGTGGTAGGTATGGTGTGGTAACATGCACCTGAAGGGTGTGACCCTATGTCTGTAAACAATATACTCAGTTGTAAACCAATGTTAATTCATTTAAAAAGAAACAATAAAATAAAATCTCTTTAAAATAAATGAAGTGCAGCCTCCCCTGGTGGTGCAGGCATTTAAGCACAGTGCTGTGAAGTTGTCCACAGCCTCTGCCTCTGCAGCACCGGTTCGATCCCGGCCGGCCAGCGAGGGTCCCACATGGCTCAGTAGACCTCTCCTGTCGAGGCCGCTGCTCCCCTCCGCAGTGTATTTCGTCAGTCTGCCTGTTCTGTTCCCTGCTCTGTCTCTGGTGAATCCTCTCACCCTCCCGCGCATCTGGCATGTACCCTGGTTCTTGTATAAATAAATAAATAAATAAATAAATAAATAAATAAATAAATCTTAAAAAAAAAATCTTTCAAATAAATGAAGTGGTATTTTTCTATTACATTGCACAATACCTTACTTTTAGATGATGACTAGAATAATAAATTCTGTTTTGTTATGATATTTGTGTGTAAGATCTCATTGTGTATGATCTAACATTGTCACAAGTCTAGGCATCCTGAAAATGTTGACTTTCTGTACACACAGTTTTTCAGACTTGAAACCTTTAAATTTTGTACCAGTTCACATGAATGAACACATAAGCACACATAGTGGTCAAAACCCCTGTTTCCAAGAAGATGTGTAATTTCTTTTATGATAAGAAAATGACTGCCCATTACAAATGCAGTATTTTCCTATGATTACCAACTTTTTGAGCTAATCATTTCAAGTTGTATTATTCTTCACGAATGTTAACAGGTCTCCTTTCTCATAAAGATGTTTTCTGATTTGTTTTGTTTTGTTTTTTTCTATATGGACATAAAGATTCAGGATGAAAAATATGGATCCAGAAATATTATGTCATTCGAGGAATAGATGGATTCTACCTATACCTACTTTCATTTGCTCTTGGTTTAGTGTTCTTAAAGTATATGAATATCTATGCCTATCCACTCTACTAGAGTTATACAACAGATATGTATCTATCTATACACATATAGCACAATCCTGATGTGATTTCACATCTGTATGTATGTGTTTATAAATGTGTTTGTGTATATATGATCAAGTTTGAAAGGAGGCTATGTTCCTTTGTGTCTGCACATGTATTCCTTCCATATTCTACTTTCACACACTGTCTTTGAGTACTTACATTGTTCCCGTATCTTGGCTACTATAAAAAGTGCTTCAGTGAACATAGGAGTGCATCTATCTCTTGTGGCAACAATCATATGATAAAAGGGGGAAAAAAGACACTTTATAAACTTAGTGTTAATTCCATTATTGGAAGGAGAAAATAACCCAGATTTGAAGTGAAACCCAATTGTTACATATGATTGCATATTTGGTTTAAGAGTGTTCATGGAGTACTTTATCATGATGATAAATAGTAAAGATGAGTTTGCTTAATTTAAATTTAAACCATTAGAGGCATTTAATCAAGGAAATAAAAGTAAAGTGAAACTTTCCTTAGTGAAATCACATCAGGCTTGTGCTTTTTTGAGTGGACTGATTCTTAACAAAGTGTAATTGTCACTTTAGACCGAGTGATTTTAATAACATTGATATGTGCTTTAAATTTATGTAATCTTACAGGTGAGTCTATATGATAAAATTTTATCGGATATATATCAGTAAGTTTGAATGTGGTCAGCTTATACAACATAGTTTTTCAAGGAGTAAACAGATCATTTTATTATCTCTTGGAAAGTCATGTCTTATAAAATACTGATTTGATTAAAACAAACAATAAAGCCTCCAAATAAAAAGTCCTCCCAGTAGTCTCTAAAGTTCTTGTCACACATTTTACTACAAAGGACCATTTGTGACACAAAATATTTCTTTTACTTAACTTCTATATTTAGCTATTTGGTTAAAGTTCTAATTGGGTCGCTACATGCAAAAGAATGAAGCTTGACCACTACCTCACACCATACACAAAAATCAACTCAAAATGGATTAAAGAACTAGACATAAGACCTGAAACCATAAAATACATAGAAGGAAATATAGGCGAAACACTACGGGATTTGCACATCAAAGACATCTTTACAGACACATCACCCAAAGCAGTGATAGTGAAGGCAAAGATAAACAGCTGGGACTACATCAAATTAAAGAGCTTCTGCACAGCAAAAGAGACAATAACAAAAACAAAGAGAAACCCCACCAACTGGGAGAACATTTTTGCACCCAACACTAATGATAAAGGACTGATCACAAAAATCTGCAAAGAGCTGATGAGACTCAGCAACAACAAAGAAAATAATCCAGTCAAAAAATGGGCAGAAGAGCTAAAAAGAAACTTCTCTGAAGAGGAAATGCAAATGGCCAACAGACATATGAAAAAATGTTCAACATCACTTGTCATCAGGGAAATGCAAATCAAAACTACCATGAGATACCATCTCACACCAGTGAGAATGGCACATATTAAAAAAACTAGCAACAACAAATGTTGGCGAGGGTGTGGAGAAAAAGGAACTCTTCTGCACTGTTGGTGGGAGTGCAAACTGGTCCAACCACTGTGGAGAGCTGTGTGGAGATTTCTGGACCTACTAAACATAGAGCTTCCATATGATCCAGCAATTCCACTCCTAGGTATTTACCCAAAGGACACAGAAACATCAATTCCAAAGAGCACCTGCACCCCTATGTTTATAGCAGCACTGTTTACAATAGCTAAGCTTTGGAAACAACCCAAATGCCCAAAAATAGATGACTGGATCAAGAAGATGTGGTACATATATACCATGGAATATTACTCAGCATTCAAAAAAGATAAACACATGCAATTTGCAGCAACATGGATGGCGCTGGAAGGGATCATGCTCAGTGAAATAAGCCAAAAAGAAAAAGAAAAATACCGGATGGTCTCACTCATAGCAGGAATCTAGAAAACTTAAATAAGGGACCAGGAAAATGAATATAAGAAAGTGAAAATCAAAATCAACAAAAAACTATGAACCAGAGACACTTTTGGGGGTGGGGGTGGGAGGGGAAGGATTGGGGTCAGAATGGGGCGTTTGCAATTGTATGGGGGAATATAAAAATAAAATTTATTATTAAAAAAAATAAAAGAAAATAAAAGAAAAGAATGGTGGGAAATGGTAAAGAAAAAACATTCCATTTTACATATTCTGATACAAATGTTAGAGTACATAAAGAAATACACAGATGTCCTGAATTTTTATGGTAATATTAATCAGTGTTCTGGTAGTTTCCTGAAGATATTATCGTGGCAGTGACACATCCCTAAAATGGAATAACATAAACAGAGAATGTCTGCTTTTCTTTGAAGAATTCTAGCAGATACACTTCTTGTTTATAAGATTCTGTATTTGCTTTAATAATCTTGCTAATTATTTTGTTCATATGTGAATTGATTTATCTTTCTGCATTTATCTATATAATAACATATTAATACCAAGTTCAGCATATGGTCACATTTTGAAAATAGCTATTTTGTAGCAATACCAGTATCCCACAGCTATATATACACATGAACACTAGAATTTTCTATCATTCTTCAGATTAAATTCATGGTATATTATTTCCTTGGTCTCCAAGTTAATAAAAAGTCTTTGGAAACCTTTGTAGCAGAAAGAGTCAGGAAGATTCCATGCATGAAGATTTCAATTGCCTTTGTTGATTCTGAGATACTAAGAACTGTGTGCAAAGACCAAAGAGAAACTTCTTGTAACTAAGGGAGGTCTCTGGCCCACAGCCAGCAAAAAATTGGGGACATCAGTCCTGTAACTGCAAAGAATACATTTTACTATCAACATAAGAGAGTTATTTGTCCTTCATCTTCAACAGAGACAGCCCTGTCATAACCTTGATTTTATCCTGGCGAGACCCATGTCAGATTTAGAAGTTACAGAACTGTGAGATAACAAGTGGGTGTTGTTTTAAGCCACTAGTTTTGTGCAGTTTGTGTGGCAGTGATAGTTTAATGTAGGTAACTTCAGAAGAAGCACTCAAAAGAGTTTTACAGTATTCCAATTGTCTTTCTACTTTTACAGAAATGGACAGCGTAAGTTCACTGTTAATTTTTATTAATATTTTATTTTATATAATTCTTACATCATTTTTCATTTTTGCACAATGTATGCATTTTCATTTTGGTTATATTCCCCATACAATTGCACCCCCCCTTATTTTGACCTTAGTCCTTCCTTTCCTCGCCCCTCGCTCCCAGTGTGTCTCTGGTTTATAGTTGCTTGTTGATTTTGATTTTTACTTTGTATTAATTAGTTTTTTTCCTGGCCCCTTATTTTAGGTTTTCTAAATTCCTGCTATGAGTGAGGCCATCCGGTATTTTTCTTTTTCTTTCTGACTTATTTCGTTGAGCATGATAATTTTTAAGTCACAATGATTTGTCTTCTGAAAGAATACTAGGATTGTAACTGATTTTATTGTTCACTATTTTTTTGTCAAAATAACAAATTAATTTAGACTTTTGTTTCTTTCCCTGTTCTCTAACCATTTTATCAGTTTGACCTGTTATTTTTTTTATTTTTATATTCTAGTTGTGGGTGCTCAATGTGGCAGAAAAATGCAAGTATTCAGAAAAATATCTAGTATTTTAAATACTTAGAAATCTAAATTAAAATATTTTTATCCTCGGGCCTCCTCTGGTGGCACAGGCAGTTGAGTGCCATGCTGTGAAGCTATCCGCAGCCTCTGCAGCCAGGTTTGATCCTGCCTGGCAGGCAAGAATCCCATATGGCACAGCAGACCTCTCCTGTCTCACTGCTGCTCCCCTCAGCAGTGTATTTCAGTCAGTCTGCCTGTTCTGTTCCCGGCTCTGGCTCTGGTGAATCCTCTGGCCCTACCGCACATCTGGTCTGTACCCAGCTTCTTGTATAAATAATTAAATAAATAAATCTTTAAAAAAAAAGAATTTAAAATATTTTTATCCTTTTTTATATATTTGATAATATCAGGCTATCCCTAGAGTAAATTGTTTGCTATATCATTATCAAATATAGATAATTAATATAATTAAAGTACATTTAAAAATTGTATATGATGAAATTTTCATTCACTATTTGAGGTAGAACATTATTAATATGGACTCATATTTATGATAGTTGGATATCCGTGAAAGGGAAATTTAAGTGAAAGTGCAGAATGGTAAACTCTGTTATTTACTGTCTTACATGAATGTTAAATAAATTATTTCCTTTAGGGTGTTTTTATACTGGAGGAAAGAAAAAGTGTCTTTTCTAGAGATTTATCAAAACCTATTTTTCACTTTCAGAACAGAAAAATAGTAAAGAATAGAGAAATACTGAAACTATAGCATTTGAATAAATGAAAGACTTGTTTTATTAGCCATTTCTAGAAAAGAAGAATGTCTTTCAGAGGCAGATACATAATTCCCCTTAGATCCATTACAGGGAAATAAAATAAAACTTGAGCAAAAAATTTTTTCATATCCACATCCATGAAAAAGAGATTTTCCGTAACTGGCAATTTCAATCAAGTAAATGTAAATTTGTAGAAATATCAGAAAAGGCCTATTAATTTTTAATCCTTGAATAAGTAACTTACATCATATCTATAACTTCATTTTAACCTACAAAATTGTAGAATTAGTATAAGAAGCTATGTGTCAGTGATTTGTCACGGTAGACTCACTTTCAGTGACATCACACAAGAGAATAGATAACTAATATTTTGTACAAGATATGCCAAATTCTAATTAATTATTTAATTCAAGATACACTAAGTGAATACCATGCACAATATGCAATTCTAATAGAAAATATGGTGATGTAAAGCCTAGTACAGTATGAATTTAATATAAAGAGTAACTGCTACCTTTAAGGAGATTGCAGTGTAACAAAATCAGTGGCAAATGCATAAGCCTATAAGATAAGGGAGAAATCATGAGTCCTATATGAAAATAATTCACATGCAGTTATTGCTGCCAGCTATTGGTATCAAACAGGTTTTCATTGAAAGAATCATATTGGTACTAAACATGAACAATAAATACAATAAGACAAGGAGAATGGAAGGCAAGCATCCCATAAAGAGAAATATGGAACATCATAAGAATGAACAAAATGGCATACATGACAGCATTTTTCATTTTATCAGAAAACCCTAGAAAGAGCTAGAAAATCTCTAGTAATTGCCAGAAATGTGAGAGTAATGAAAAGTAATCAAAAGAAAAAAAATTCCATTAGAGTCAGAAAACTATATCTGGACTAATTCAGTACTAATGCATAAAGTGCCCAGTCAAAAAACCATAAGATTTACCATATAGACAGTGAGAAACCATTAATCATATTTGGTTGGGATTGAGAATGAAGTTACCATAAGACCAGCAATTTAGTAATAATTTTGGTTGAATTTATAGGTACCTTATATATAATAATATTAATTATTGATATTTAATTTTAATTTAGAATAGTTTTATTTTTTTAAATTTTATTGCTACATAATCATGTTAAATGCTATCTTCACGATTGATAATCTTTATTATGAATAGATTTTTATATTTATATTTAATATATAAATATTGCCTATAAATGTCTACATTTATATAATGTATTCCTATCATTCAAAATTGATATTCTCTCTTTGTCTTGAATTATTTGAAGGCAGACTGTGTCTTTTTTACTCTGCTTGATAATTGGAAACTAATATATTAATATAAGCTCATAGGGTCAGTATATATTTGGTTATTTATGGTAACAGTGATGCTGTACTTTAAACACTAAATATGAAAATAAATGTTATTCCTACGTAGTATACAAACATTATTTAGGTAAATTTTTTCCCAAAGACTCTGCAACTGAAAGATTTAAATAAATTATGCATGCAGTTAATAACTCAGTAATCTCTATATAGCAATCTATAACAAGAGAAGTTTATTTTCTCTTATATTACATGACCTTTGAGGAGTGTCTCAGGTCTGTTCCAGTTTCATCTTCATTCTATGATCAAGGCTAAAAGAAATACCTTTATCATAGCCTGCTGGCAGAGGGAAAAGACATGAGCAGAGCCATTTCACAGATGGGTCCTTTAACTTTTCCAACTATGCCTGTATCTCTTCTGCCCACACTCCATTCTATGAAATAAGTCACGTGACCAAGCCTCAAGTCAATAAGGAAAAAATATAACTTATTTCATAGGAGTTTTTGCCACTTACATTATACCTGGTTGAAGCCAGTCATCTTACAGACAAGAGTGTTCATAACTGGTCATAGTACATGCTATCTATAAAATTTAATCCCAAGAAATGATACTATCATGGACAGCTCTCATTAAAAAAATAAAATATGTGAAATTTTACAAGCTATATTTATCTGGAGATCATGATGTCTGCTACTGAATTATATATATTCACTTTTATTGTAGTATAAAGTTGGATGTCTTTTTAAATCTATTTTCTAATGGAGTATTTAGGAGTGATCTGCTTTATGTGTTAAGTCCTGCAATGATTTCATGTTACTTACAAAGATTATTATTTTTCAGCAAATATTTAGGATCTGAAATACTGCAAAGGAAAGTAGCAGGTTAACAGAAAACTCATCTATTTATATTCTCTTAAAATATAACATAATAAATGTACATGAAACCTGTTGGTCATGGTTGTCTCAGAAATAACCTCCATTACTTCAAGGGAGAGAGGCAATGTAATAAATTATATTCCATCTCGTACAGCTATCCATGTTGTTTTTTTTTTTTTTTTTTTTCCTTTCCTTTCTCTGCATTGCTTTTTTGGAAATGCTTTCCTATAATGAAGGAAACAAAAAAGACACACTAACTAGGAGGAGGGAAGAAACTCACAGATTTGCAATAATTGAATTTTGTGCCACTACTGGTCTTTTAGAAAGTCATTTACTAGGTGAGAAAGTCATTTCTATTATGTGCTGTTATGATGCCTTTGAGATTCATTTACATAGAATCTCTTGACACTATTATTACTTCTTTATCTTGATATTAGAAATACTTCATTGTTTTATATATAGCAGTGGGGTGATGAGTATTTACAGATGGAACACTTACTGTGTTCGTCTTCATATATACTATTAAAGCATTCTTTAGAATTATGTGCATATATTTAAGTGAATACATTTTTGTATACTTGCTAATAAACTTTTATATGCCCTCATTTTCAGTTCCAATTCTAAGAATTTCAAAATAATGGATGTAGATAAGATTGCATTTCACATAGCAGTAAGCCACTTAAGGAAGTCCTAATAATATAGTATGCAATTTGGCATAATAACAAAGAGAACACAGTTTACCATTAAACACAGTATGTTAAAAATTTGGTCCATATTTTAAAAATATGCTCTGCTGGAAAAATAAATAAAATTTTCCTACATTTAACCTTCATACATACTAAATTTCTACTCACGTGGACAAGTGAATGTTTTCATGGGTGTTTAATATCATATTTTATGCTCTTCCTGAAAATGCGTATAAAATATTTTTGTGCTTTTTTTTAGGTTAATAGAAGAAATTGGGGGGAAATAATTCCCCTGTATCACTGAGGGTTCTGACCAAAACTCTGTTATTGACCAAGCTTTAATTAGTCTTCTCTGATTTCCTCTCAAATAGGCCACAACTTTGTATTTCTGTGTCCTGACAAAATGCAGTATTGGTAAGAAACTTGTTAAATCAGTTTAAAGAAATCCCTTCATCCTTGATATCTCTTCTCAGTTGATTTTCCGTTTACTAACTCCTCTTAGCCGATTACCCTGTTCCTTGGTGATAAATTCCCACTTGTCCTTGCTGTATTTAGAGTTGAACTTGGTTTCTCTCCTCTCTCTAATAATAGTCTCACATAAACTCTTCTTTACCATTTTAACAAGAGGCAGAATTTTTATCCTTAATATTTCTCCAAAGAAATGTTGCAGATTGCATCTTTATGAAAGGGAGAGGAGCACTGAAGTGCCATGAATAGATTCCATTTTCCCTACCCCCATTTACATGTAGCTTCCTTGGACTACAACTCCCAGCATGCCTGAACTGGACTTCCTGAATGGGGGCAGCTGAGGAGGAGCAAGGTGAAGCTATAAAGTGAGGTGGAATGAAGGAGAAGGAGGAAACACTTGCAAAGAGACATGGAGAGACACTTGAAGAGACACATGGATGGATGAGAGACAATGGCAGCTGTCACCTTGATCTCATGGCAGATTATAAAATAAACAAAACCAAAACAGTGTCCTTCATGCCAGGCCCTCACCAAGACACCACTTATTCAAGTTTCAATCTCTCCCAGAAGTGTAATTCTAAACCAATCAATCATGAGTTTCCTAATCAGCACCAATAAGGTAATCTGCATGATAAAACCCATCCCCTTCTCCCCACTGAGGAAAAATTACTACCTGAAATAATTTTTCTTTACTTTGGTTAATAAACGTGTTATCCTTCTTTCTGTCTATAAATAGCCTCTATTTAGTGAAAGCCTTGACATTATCTAGACATATGTTGCCTGACTCACGAATCATTTAATGAAGCCAATTAAATATCTGAATTTGTGAATTTCGTCTTTTTAGCACTACCAACATTCCACTATTCATATATCTTTGATTAATTCATAACTGAAAGTAATTTTCAAATTCAGAGTGTGAATTGAGGGATCAATCTGCCTAAATATAAGCTTTTCTTATTATGCCTAGAATAGATAGACCTCTTCCGATTAAGCATCACCTTGGTATGAGGAACTAAGGTCAAAAGAGGCCCTATGGACTTCAGGAGAAACTGTTCCCATTACTTAAGTAATGCAGATTTTCCTGAGTTAAGAGCAGTGACAATTATAGAGGCAGAGAAGAGCTTTTTACCTGTCTCAGTGCTTTGTCCTTTCCCAAGAGGCAATCACTACTCTCCCTTTTTATGAACTAGATGAATATAGTTGGAGGGTATTAACTGGGAATAGGTTTTATTAGGGAACATGCTTTCTCTCTGAGAAACTCATTTTTCACTCTCAGAGTAAATGGATGAGGTTAGTTCTTTCTTGTCATGTGAAGTTTCCCTTCTTCTCTTCTTGACCCCCCAAGTCTCTTACGACCAGATTTACATCCACGGTTTGTTCCATTTTACTTTAGAATTTACAACCATGTAAATTTTTTAGATGTATGTTTTTAAATTGATTTTTTCACTTCCATTCCAAGAACACAGAATGTTGGGGTGTTGTTCCATGAACCCCAAAATTTCATATTTCAAAAGATTCACTGGTTACATTGCATAAGATAGGAAGCTAGGGGATTCATTCTCTTTCCAAAATCTTAGTGGGCATATTACTCCCACATCATCTGTGTTTTCATAGACAAAACACTCTACTCAAGCATTCTCAGGTTTTAATATTTGGAGGGATTTTTTTTTTGTTTGTTTTGTTTTGTTTTTCTTTTTACTTGAAATGATGACTTTTATTCATATATATTGCAATACAGCAGAGCTTCCATTAGTAAGAAAAAAGGGGGAAGTGGTAGATGAGGTAGTCAGTTGTGACTTCCAAAATATTTTTTAGTTAATTTTATGCTACTTAAGATTTAATCCTAGTGCTCACTGACTTCTTTGATAGTCTCTTTAATATTTTTCACTTACATATCTTTGTGATACTGTTTATAAAAATGGTAATAACAACCTAAAAATATACTACTGATTATTATTTTTTTAAATTTGGAGTGTCTCAAATCCTTTAAGCAGTCCCCTGGCACAATTTATGGCTGTATTTCTATCACTCACAAAAGCCTAAGGGAAAATCATGGATTTCAGGTACTTTGTTGGCTGAGTTAAAGGCTCCGACTTGTACTTTATCATGGTTCTATATAGAGAAAAAGATCATGTAATCTGTGACCAATAAGTAGCAATTATTTTGTATACTTATTTATTCCCCTAAAAGTTTTATTTAATTATGCAAATTTGTTATCTAAAAATTAAGCAAGACAGAATTAAATGACTAATAATTTCTTGGAAAAAAAGCAAAATTTCAGATCAAAGAAATGATTACACTAGGAATATGAAGGTTATCAAATTCCACTTGTTCAAAGTCAGAGCAAAGGCAGACACAAAGTGGCAGCTAAGAATCTGAGAGGTAAAACCTGAAGAGAGAGAATGAGAGAGAGAGAGAGAGAGAGAGAGAGAGAGAGAGAGAGAGAGAACTATGAAAGCTTTTCAGGAAGAGCAGATAGTTTCCATAGCAACAAGGCATAATGTTCTCTCAATGTTTAAAAGATCATATTTTGAATGCATTACTGGTTTTTCAGATGCAAAAAAAATGTACTTTAGAGAAGATGGCATAGGAATTCACATACTACAAGCCTTAACTTTTGGAAGCTATAAACTCTTAAGAATATACTTGTAATTTCTATTGTTATATCTGTGTACCTGTAAGATAGCTATATTAAATAGTTCAACTTATTTAATCCACAAATACCTTAAGAAGAACCTAAAATTTAGCACTCACTTCATTTACCAAACCTGATACTTGAGAAATCTTTTCACTCACAAGAAAAACCTTTTTTCCTCAAATGTTAATATGGGCTAATGGTAGCTGTGTTGGGGTATGTGTGTGTGTGTGTGTGTGTGTGGGTGTGTGTGTGTGGGTGTGTGGATGGGGTGTTATTGAGAGAGAAAGAGAAATAAATTGTAATTTTATTTAAAAGCATATGTACCATTATGGAACAAAGTTTTTGTTTTTTGCAAATTAGATAACTATTCAGTAATATTTATTGTAACCATCCCCAATTTCTGTAGACAGAATCCCAAACCTTGATCTTTAGGGTTGATCACATTGTTTACACCTGTCAGCAGAATACAGCAGATGCAGAGTGACAAAAGGATTAAAAATAAGTATACTATTTTTCTTGTTCTCTTGAACCTCTGTTATCACTAAGAGAAAAACATGTGTAGTCTAGCCTTTTGGTGCAAGAAGTAGAATAAAAATATGGAGTAGATGTACTTCCATTGAGTCAGTCCTAGATCAAGTAACCTCCAGTTAAATTTGGAAGAGTTTTGTTATGCATAAATAGCAAATAATTACTAAAATTGGCAACTAGAAATGGAGAAATGGCATGCTGTCATAATAAAATTGTACAATATGTAACATTTGGCTTTGAAAGTGAGAAGCAAGTGAAGACAAGAAAAAATTAGATAAAACTATTATATTAGAGGCTTGAAAAAAGTAGCCTGCATCGTGTCACTCACAGTAACTAAAAAGGTACTTAAGAAACTCTCATAAATTTGCACCAGGCAGAATGCTGAAAGCAATTAACTTATTTTTTGGTGAAATGTGATCTATTCCTATCATGAAATAGTACATATTCAGAGAGGTATGATTGTAGATGAGACAAAAGTAATCTCAGAGAAAATAACAATAAAAAAATCCTCACCAATTTATGGAATTTAGAAATAAAATGAAGGTATGAACTCTAGTTTCAGGTTTCCAATATATGAACTTGCAAGTTGCCTCTCCATCCTAACCACCATTAGAAAGTTGAAGAAATTAAAAACAAAAATGAACACTTTTTCTTGGATACATAAAATAAGAGTGGATACAGGACAAATTGCTCCCCCTAAAATTAGACAGAGACAGGCAAATACAGAGATTCATTGCATACTGGAGCAGAAATTCAGTACTGGAAAACAGAAAGAGACACAGGAACCAATGCCAGGGTAGGGGTACCTGTAATTGACAAATTGCTAGAGGCACAGTGTGGACAAATGTGAGAGTTAACATTTCCTGGGGGAACCAATCACAGAGAGGTCTCCAATAATATTATGAATGCTATATTCAAGAGGTTGATCAGTATCCCTTAGTAATATCAGAGAGAAAAAAAAATCTTCTATTGCTCTTGTAGGGGCAGGGGAAGAAATATTTTGAGATATGCCAAAGCATTCTATTATTCTTAACAAAGTCTGCCCTCAGGGAAAAGCAGTTAACTGAGCTTAATCTGCTGCATTATAATCAGTCTAATTCACCTGTCAGGGAGGGAAATATCTTTTTCCAGCCCAGCCTACTGAGGTCATCTGACACCACCAAAGCTGGTAGGAAAAAAACCTGAAAAATACTTAGGAATTTCACAGTCCAAAGGCAGAGGTTCATTAAAAGTCATGATGTTTGTTTGTATAGAAAGAAAAAAAACATTAAAAACCTTACCAAAATGCAAAAAAAAAAAAAAAAGACACCAACTTGAAGATATATTAAGCATCATAACTAGGTACTATAGGTTAATTGGAATTATTAGACTTAAAACATCAAATTTAAAGGGAACTTAAGTTAACTGATTAATTTGGTAGGGGCTCTAATGAATGAAGCAGACAACACACAGTAACAGACAGACAATGTGAGTACAGAGATGGAGATCCTAAGTGGGAAAAAAAACATAAAGAAAGGATAGGGCTCAAAATGCTTTAACAGAAATGAAGAATGAATATTATGGGCTTATATGGAGACTAAATTAATAGTCTAGATTAGCACTACTAGATTAGAAATGAACTACATTAGTAGATTAAACATAACTAAAAAAAAAATCTGTTATATGATTTATCAGTGGAAAACTCAAAAACTGAGCAGAGAACAAAGACTGAAAAAAACAAAACTAAATAATGAAGAAATGTGGAACAGGATCTCCCTGGTGGCACATGGGGTTAAGACGCAACCAATGAAGCTATCCACAGCCTCTAGCATGAGTTCGATCCCTAGCTGGCCAGGAAGGTACCCACATGGCTCAGCGGACCTCTCCTGTCTCGCCCGCTGCTCCCCTCAGCAGTGTATTTCAGTTATCTGCCTGTTCTGTTCCCCACTCTGTCTCTGGTGAATCCTCTCACACCCCCATATCTGGCCTGTACCCCGGTTCTTGTATAAATAAATAAATCTTTAAAAAAAAAGTTGTTCAGCATCACTAATCATTAAACAATGTACATCAAAGTCATGATGAGCTATTACCCCATACTCTTCAGACTGATTACTATCAACGTAATAGGAAATAACTAGTGTTACTGAGAAAGTGGAAAATTGGAACAAATGTACACTGTGATGGGACTGTAAAATGGTACAACTACTGCAGAAAATAGTATAGAGTTTCCTCAAAACATTGAAACTAGAATTACCTTATAGTTAGGACATTTGTGGTTCTTCCAAAATAATTAAAAGCAGGGTCTCACAATAATATTTGCATACTTGTGTTCAGAGCAGCACTATTTCTAATAGCTGAGAAATTAAAACAACCCGAATATCCATAGATGGAAGACTGGATAAAGAAAATGTAATTTATATATACATATAAATTATATATAAATAATTGTATGTAAATATATATAATTATATATAAATATATAATATAAATAATTAGTATGTATAAATATATAATAAATAATATTCAATCTGAAAAAAGGAAGGGAATTATAATATATTCTACTACACAGATAAACCTTGAAAATATTATTCTGAGTGTAGTAAGCCAGTCATAATAAGACAAATACTGACCAAATACTGACCACTATATGTGAAATCTAAAATAGTCAAATTCAAGGAAATGGAAAGCAGAACAATGGTGATCAGAGACTGGAGGAGAGGCAGAAAAGGGACAATTTAATGGGTATTGAGTTTCAGATTTGAAAGATTTAAGCCTTCTGAATAGATCTGTTTTGCAACAATGTGAATATACTTACATAATCCTAAGCTATACACTTAAAATACTTAAAATGGAGAATTGTATGCTATTTTTTACCACAATTAAAAAAAAATATGTTCATAAAGAATAAAGGGTATTCTGAGGGTAAAGACAAATGTAAGAGTATGGAAACACCACTTGGAGCAGCTAAGCTGTCTGAGTCAATATGATGGCTATTGAGGAATAATAAATGTTTTTTTTTAAACTGCTGGATTTTGTGATAATTTCATATTACAGAAATTGTAATCTAATCCAGAAGCAAAAAAATAAAATTGGTAGTTACTTCTGACACTGATTTTCATAACCTTGGAAATGTGGGAAAAGTAATTAGGCAGGAAATTATAGGTTATAAAACCTATTTTTCTCTATCAAATGAATTATCAAATTGAATAAAATAATAAATAACTGTACTCAAATTGGAGGCAAACTGTCATTGTCTTCTCCAGGTTTTAAAGTGATTTATGAATGGCTGAATTGATATGTTAAAACTTTCCTTGTCCAGTATAATAGAAAGTTTGGTCACTGGGTAATAGAAAAGTCAAGAGCTTTCCAATTTGATAGTGAAAAACAAAATGCTGAATAACTGGGTTGAAATTGAAATGGTGTTATACATAACTAGAAAAGTGACACATTAGGAGCTCTTCCTTGGAAATTTAAGTGATCCTTTGGTCAGTAGAAACCATAATAGCTTTTTAGAAACCTGCTGTGGCTGAGAATGAGTTGGCCATCCATGAGTGGTTAGTAGTGGTTTTTCTCACAACTACATTGCACTAACATTAGCTACTTCCTATGGTGGTAGATTTTGCAAAGAAGTCATAGATGGAACACATTTGGTAACTGAAATCTCCTGCCACCCAAGGAATTACATTCTACAGTTTGAGTTTAATTGTAAGATAGCATTTCTTACACAATACCCATCTTACATTCTTACATGTCAAATGGTTGCTCTTCTTTCAAAGCTTTTCTTCTTATCCTTTGTTGTTCATATTTATTTTACTTAAAAATGGCATGCATTAAATCAGTGTGACTGTTTCCCCTTAATTTTTTTTTCTTTACCCAATGATTTTGATTTTCAAGGCCTGAACAACATTAATCCTAAAAATATTAAATGGAGTCTCTGTTTTTTTTTTTTTTTTGGGGGGGGGTTACATTTTACTTCTATAGTATCAAGTTACCTATAAATATTTATGTTACCTATAAATATCTGGTCTGGGGTATAGCCCAGATGTTCAGGAGGTCAGAGGATCACCAGAGACAGAGTGGGAAACGGAACAGATGGATTGACTGAAATACACTGCTGAGGGGAGTAGCGGGCAAGTCAGGAGAGGTCTGCTGAGCCATGTGGGTCACCTTCTGCAGTGGCTGTGGATAGCTTGATAGTGCTGAGTCTTAACCCCTTGCACCACCAGGGAGGCCCCAAAATCTACATTTCAAACCATCATCAAGTACAATAAACTTTGGGAATCACTATCTCAGGGAAATACACTTTGGTATAGCACTTGAGCAAAATATAGCAAATGTTTTTTGCATTCAGTTTTTTTATTTCTCTTATTTTTGTGATTTTTAAGCAATATTGCTTAATGTAATTTATGGTAATATTATAAAAAGGCAATTGCAGAATTCTTAAAATAGCAAGCAAAATGGTATTTGAAATCACTAATGTTTAACTTCAGGGTTTTCCTAAAAATATTTTTGAGTCTCTAAAATTGTGACATATGTATGTTTCTACTTCGTTGGACCAAATAGAATCACTAATTGTCTATTCCAACATGTCAACTAATTGGCTACATTAAGAAATACTTGTAACCAATAAATACATCTTAATGTACATCTGGAAAAGGAGGAAATGTACCAAGAAACACCAAGAAGGCCATTAAAATTTGGCCTTCGATTATGCTTTTGTTAAGAATGATGAACACGGGACCTCCCCTGCACTGGTTCGATCCCAGGCAGCCGGCAAGGGTCCCACATGGCACACAGACCCCTCCTGCTAAGCCCGCTGCTCCCCTCAGCAGTGTATTTTGTCAGTCTGCCTATTCTGTTCCCCACTCTGGCTCTGGTGAATTCTCTCATCCTCCCATGCTTCTGACCGTACCCTGTGCTTGTATAAATAAATAAATAAATCTTAAAAAAAAAAAAAAGAACGATGAACACCACAACCTGACAATTAGTTATATATTAAATGAGTCATACAAAAGAAGAGTGAGATAGATTAAAGTTACTCATCTTCATCTGTTCTTTAGGTATTTCTGTTGCCCTTTAAGGCATCCATCTACTGGATATTCTATAAATGATGATAATAGGTTATATCTGAATTTACTATAGATAACTGAGACTATGTCATAAGATTAAAACTGTAGTAAAAGTAAAAGGTATTCATTTGCAGAGAGCTCCACACATAAAAGAACTGGAATGATACCTATACATGTAATTACTAAGAGTAGAAAATCAACCACAGAGAATATTTGGAAAGAAATTGGTACTATTGGTAATGTACCCTAAGGAACTGTTCTAAGCATTTTCCTTACCTATAAACCTTAAATCAATTTTATTTTCTTATAAAAAGATATGGAACTCATAAAAAATTAAATCATTAATAATTTTACTGTGGCATACCTGACAGTTCTGACAGCCACATGTGGTAGTTTAGAACTATATTCCTTTGCTAGCTAAAATATTAATAGAACATTGACTAACTATCTTTTCCACGGTCTATAAGGCCCAGGAGTTATTATGAAATCCAGGTTTGCCTTCAGGGGATTTGGTTTAGTTACTGTACCAGCAGGCAGTTTTTGTGTATTTGCTTTCTGAAGGATGGATAGTGTTTGAAGCAAAGGCAAAGAAGTCCTAATAAATCATATCTTTATGAAACATTCATTATATCTTTATATTCTTTACAAGGCTTCTGTCGGAGAAATTAAAATAAAGAATGATTAAAAAAACCTTTAGTAGCAAGTTTACAAGGTGCTTTATCAACTGAGAAAACTTTTAGGTTCTAACTAGAAAAGTTGCTAAAGGAAATTCTGCCCACTCTTATTAGAGTAAAAATAAAATAAAAAACAAAGGAGTCTTAAATAAAGTTAAGTTGCCTTTTTTTTTTTTTTTTTTTTTTTTTTTACAGCTTAACAATCTCTTATTACTCTCTTTTTGGACATTATCATTTCTATCAGAGGATTCATAATGTTCACTGTTTAGAACTGATGATGTGCCGAACACAAAACACTGGTAAAAGTTGGCCCTAAGGCCCAATGACCCTCAGTCAGGCCTATCAGCAAGTTGATACTATATTGTCATGCATTATGACATTAAGAAAATAAATTTTGGAGTCTGACTTCTTCACTGTAAATTGCAATCATAACAAGTAACTTTACTTCTCTCTGCTCTAATTTTGTCACTTGTTAAATGGGAATTTTGTTATATCTTTAGACACGTGGTTGTTTTGAGTATTACATGAATTGATGTAATATATATATAACTTATAAGTGCTAATGAAAGGGGAAACCTTAATAACCACAAATCCTGAGTATTTTAAGGGATTAAAAAAAAAATACATGAATTCCAAAATTAATGACAGAGTCCACTTATTTTGTTTTGTTCCATATATTTTAAGTCTTATATTTAATCTTATACACACACACACACACATATGTAGCTAACATCACTCATGACCTTTGGTTAGAGAGAGATGAAACACATTAAACACATGCCTCTCCCTCCCTTACATGGCTAACCTACGGCCTGAGTCCCTGGCTGTGTGAAATAACATTCATATATATATATTATTTTTTTTTTGGATGTGCCAGTACATCACTGCCCAGCTTTAAGCTAGCTTCTCTCAAAGGATATGTACTCTCACGAATGTAATTTTCACATTCTTAAGATTCATTTCTGGATAATTAATGACCATCTTACCAATACTCCAGTTTAAATAGCTCATGTGCAACCTGCTGAGAAACTCTTTATTTGGGCATAGAAATTAATGATGCAGACCATTTTATTTCTCCTAAGTGCAAGTGTCTATGAGAAATATAAGGATAGCAGTGGCAAAATAGTTATAGTGACACCACTGTGGAATATTTCATAAGGGTTCAGTTATCTTTGTAGCGTATTTCTTTCTCACAGTTCATTGCAATTGTGGAAGAGTTAAAGGGAGGAAAAAAGAGAATCCTTCTAGATATGAAAATTAAGAATGCAATTATTGAAAGCAGAATTTTATATTATACACCGAATTTAGTGAAAATTTAAAAATTCTCATCTCCTTCTAAAAAAGGTAAGACAACACTGATAAATATAACATCTTTTATGCCATTTTTCAAGGAAGCATTTTTGAACCAAAATTATCTAAAGTTGACTCAGATACATAAATAATGCAAACAGAAAATTATTCCTCCAATTCAAGTGGTGGGCTCCAAAAGCCAATAGTAGCATGGAGTTAGTTGTCACTTTGTGCTACAAAGGATATTTAATCTAAAATAAAAGAATATATTATATACTCATTATTATTATTTCCCCCTCCCTTTCTGGTCTTCAATTAGGTCTAAAGTAAAAGGAGAATGAAGCTGCCTTTTAATAGGAGATATTAGCTAATTTATAGCTACAGTCAAATCTCAGATCTCAGCCATGATTCCAAACTTACTGCACTGTATCAGGTAAACTTTTAGCCATAGTTATTTTATCTGAAAATGTTTTTTACATGTAACCTAAAATATTGATTTAGTGAAATGCATGGTATTCTATTATATTAAGCATTACCTAATTCTTAGAACTGTGGTGATGTTAAATAATTGATATGCAATATTTTAATAATCATAGAATTTATACATTCATCAGCTATCACTATGGTTATCATCATCTTCCTTATATTATCAGATTTGGGTATGTTTGCTTTCAATCTAATAAGGAAAAGATTCTAAAGAGAGTATTTAACTTTAGGGGCTGTATTTAGAATGTTATTCATACCAAATCCCATACACAGATTTCTTACAACATTCCAAATAATACCATTAGGCTTCCTATATGTTAATTCTATGACTTTTTTAAACGACTTAATCTCACAAAATTAGCATAGGTTTTTTTCTTTGTTGTTGATGTTTATACACTTTTAATTCACACAACAAAACTGAATCCAAAACACAATTTTAATACAAATAAAAGATTACTGATTTTTTTAAGTAACAACAGTTTTTACCATTAACATTTTCCAATTCAAATTAAAACAAAAAATAAAGTCAACAGAAACACAAGGAATATTTACCAAAGGAAATAAATTTCAGTTCCTTAAAAATGAATATAAATAATAACTATCAACCTTCTTTTACACCTTGGCCTACGACAGGGTAAATGGCCATCTTTTTACATCTTTGAACCTAGAGTAGAATGTGTGTGTGTGTGTGTGTGTATGTGTATAAAATAGGCAAAATATATATCATATAACACTATATATAATATATAACGCAAAATACATATTATATTTAATGCAAAAATTAAATTTGTTAATCTGTGGCTTATGTTGCAGGTAACATACTGCTGCTTCTTTGATGGGCAAAATGAGAAATTTTTCATTAGTTTCTTCTTTTCAAAACTTCAATGAATACATTTTTAGACAATCCTGCTTACTTGGGTAAATTTCATGGGACTTAACACAGATATCTAATAAGTGTAGGGAGTTTTCAGAATTGTATTGTTGTATATAAAATATATACGTACATAGGTGAGTGCTGACAATGAACATAATTTTAGGCAAAAATAAAAAGGATTCTGCTCCTAGTCTTCAAAGAGTAAACAGGAGCAAGTAATTAAAATTTTAATATGTAAAGTGTTAATTCCCATTCTCTTATTAATATATCTTTGAAAATTATGCCCACAGATAAATCTATTTATTGTTCAAAATAAAAAATTATTTTATTATGGCAAACAGTGTCTTTGCAATATTAATTATTAGTTATTATTTAAAAGAAATAATATGCCAGCATTCTAATTTATTTTTAATTCTAAGAGTTTCAATTTTTCTTCTGAAACAGCATTTTAAGCACAAGTTCAGATGGCATCTAGCACAACATCTGATTTAAAACTTAGGTTTAAAATGACTTCATCTCTCAACCAGCCAAAGGCTAGTTTCTGGTGTCTGCCATTGTGCATATGCTCTGCTCAACTCCTGACTGAGAAAACATGCCTGAAAGCATTCCCTGCTTGAAATTATATTAAAGATCCATACTTGGGCTAGCAGCCTGAGCTCAAGTTGATTATAGTTCTAGATCTGTAACTTCCCCTTTATTCTTCTAAAGATATAAACCCTTGCTTTACAATAGGTTATACACATAGGAATTATTATAAAGGCAAGATTTACTAACAACAATATACATAGCATTCTATTGAGATTGAATTGGAACACCCACATTAAGCAAGCCCTCTTAAAATATGTGGAGCAGAACACGTAAGAGAGACACACGAAAGCATTGCTGCATTTGCACACCCAGTCCATTTTTATATTATCAACATCAACATTACTGACGTTTCTGGGAAATTTTTGCCACATTATGTCTTGATGTGCACTTGTTTTTATAGTTTACTCTAAAATGTAAAAGCACCCTCCATTTGATAGCAAAAGTAAGCATAAAAATAGCTTCAAAAATAGCAAAAGTGGTTAAAGTTAACTGAAATAAAAAGCTGATTTTTTAAGGCCCCTGATCAACACTTTAAGCTGGAAAAAGTGCCTAGGAAGTCCATTAAAACCATGTCTACATTCTGAATTGTGATGTAACCTTGGTCTAACACTTTCATATTTAAGAAGTAGCCTGTTTGATTTTTGAAAGCTTAAACTGAATATAGCTTTTTTACTAAAACAAGACCTGAATGCCTATCCTGTCCTTAGGCTTTAGCAACCACAGTCAATACCAATATCAATATCATTGTGTCTTTCTCTTCCCAAAACAGTCATCGTATCTCATATTTCAACATCTTTCACTAATTATTAACATTTGTCAATGTTCATTTTATGAAGTTTAGTGTTTCAACATATTTTGACTTTTGCGTAGGGAGATAATTATTCTATTATAGGGGAATTCATTTTTATTAATATTACTATATATATTTCAGAGTATCTGAAGCAGTAAGTTCTCCAATACTAAAAGTACTTATAAGAAAACTTGATATGATTTTAGGTAGAGGATTTAAATATGGAATCTACAGAAAGATAATGAACTCTATATTAATAAAAGTCTACAGCATGTATTTTTAAATATGAATTTTTCATCTATTCTTAAATATTACTTAGGGCTGACAATATTTAATTTTGTAAGTTATGATATAATGAGAAAATTTATAAGGCCCTAACTACTTTAGTCAGTGCTTTATAAAGAAGAGGGAAGAAATGTGAATCTGCCTGAAAAAAAAAAAAAATCAAGTTTTGGAATATTCAATTGTCAACAACTCAATTAGTGATCGATTGTTGTTCATGAAATGATATGCCCCCCTTTTTTTATCCTATGACTAAAGGTTTTCTTCTCATACAACAAGGAAAAGGTAGTGTTTAGTAAAATGAAGTAATTAGATCTGCAAGGTAATAAAATCCAGGGCACGCGAGAATGTCACTGAATATATATGCCTATGGGTAAATTGTGTGAATGAGAAAGCTTGGAAAGAAGAGATTGGAGATTTACTCTTCCTGCTTTCTTCTCAGTTTTAGAATGATTGAAAGCAATTTCCTTTAAGGTTAACTCTGAGTGAAAATCACTTTTGGATTGTGCTTCTAATCCCTTTTCCAAGAGCATTTGAAATTCTGCCTGAAATGTTTTAATGCTCAAAATAAAAAGTATTATTTTCAAAGTTTAAAAATCTTATGAGGTCAATTAATACCTTCCCTCAAGACTGACACTTTGAAAATTAATATTAACACTGCTATCCTTAAACCATCAACATTAGCCTGCAGTGCAGCAAATTGTTGATGGTTAATAAAGCACAATGTTCAGCGGCTGCCTGAGGACAGGATTCAGAATTGCCATATCAACTTAACCACAATCTCATTTTTCAGAACAAGTCATATTACTTAAAATTTAAAATAATTTAATTTCTGTCATTTTAATATCTAGATTACTTTATGGTCATTTAAAAGCTGAATATATTATTCATTTCTAAATGTGTATGTAATTAAATTCTTATAATGTGGATATATCCTGAGAAGGATTATTGATCAGTTTGTTTATGCTTTCTCTGGTTGATGGGCACTTGGGTTGTTTCCAGATTTGGGACATTATGAATAAATCTACCACAGGCATTCTTGTTAAGTCTTTTAGCAAACATATTTTAATTTCCTTTATGTACATTCGTAAGAATGAAGTTCCTAGATTTAAGACTAGTCTATGTTTAAGTGTTTTCTAAAACTTTTTGCACAGAGACTACAGAATTTTAAATTTCAACTTACAACACATGAAAGACTTAGTTGCTCCTTATCCTCTTTATTATTTGGTATTCTTTGCATTTCAATATCCTATTGGAAGTATAATAAACCTTATTGTGATTCCAACTTATGTTTCCTTAATCTTTAATTATATTGATCAGCTTCTCATGAACTCATTAACAATTCATTTATCATTTTTGTGTGCATGTGAAGTGTTCAAACAGATATTCCTTTTTAAATTGCTTTGAAATTCTTTGTCAGTATAGAGAATCTTAGATGGTGCATGTATAATATTTTACCATTAGGTATGATATATGTTGTAGAGTTTTATATGTTTTCTATTAAATGGAGCCAATTTCCATTTAATAGTTTGTTGAGGACTTTTAGCATAAAGAAAATTTGATTGTCAAATGTTATTTATCTGCATCTACTGATATGAGCATTTATATTTTTATCTTTTATCCTATAAGAGTGCCCAAATTATAATGATTGATTTTTTAATACCAAAAATTCTTGTATTCCTGCAGTTAATTCCATTTAGCCACAATTTTCATTTTTATGTATCACTGGGTTTAATATACTAGCATACATTTAAGAACATTTGTGTTTATGTTCTCCAAGATTATTAACTTATGGTTTTCTTTTACATAACTTCTTGGCAGTATATGGTATTAGAAGTATGATAATTAGTTAATATAAATAGTCCTTCCTCAATTTTCTGAAGTAACAATGATATCTATACTAGTTATTGATAATAATTGTCTACTAAAGATATCTTGGCCTGGTGTTGTCCTTCTGCTATCAGAAAGTTTGAAAATATGAAATTAAAAGTAAACATCAACTATGCTCCACAGTAGAATAGAAATAACCAAAAAAAAGTCTGAATTTGAAAGTTCTTTATAAAAACTATTAGCTTTCTGTGAGTGGTTCAACAAATGAATTACAAAGAAAACTTGGAATAGAATGGTGCAAATCAAAAACAACAGAAACAATAAGTGTTGCTAAAGATGTGGAGAAAAAGGAATCCTTGCACATTCTTGTGAATGTAGAGTGATCCAGCCCCTTTGGAAAACAGTATGGAGGCTACCAGAGGGGGAGGGAGAAGAGAGGACAAAGTGGGAAGGGAGTATGGTGAACTATGGTGAAGCTGTCAGCAGTCTCTGCAGCGCCGGTTCGATCCCTACCAGCTGGCAAGAATCCCACATGGGAAGCAGATGTCTTCTGTCTCACCCGCTGCTCCCCTCAGCAGTGTATTTCGTCAGTCTGCCTGTTCTGTTCCCCACTCTATATATGGTGGATCCTCTCACCCTCCCACTCATCTGGACTGTACCCCAGTTCCTGTATAAATAAATAAAAATCTTTAAAACAAACAAATAAATACATAAATAAATAAATAAATAAATAAATAGAATTGAAATTGTCTTTATGGATCAGTGAATTATTTAATGCTTTTTTTTTTTTTTTACTTCTGAGTCCACACTGTAAGTAGAAATTACATCAGCTTTGAAGGATAACCTATTTAAAATTTTGATATAAATTTAGATTTGGATTTTGATTCACAGTAAGATCTCTCATAACCTACCTCTTTGAAGAACTAATATTTATGCTACTTTTGAATATACAGAACAACGTTCCTTTTCATGAGGGCAGAATAATTAACACATTTCATTTTTTGTAGGACAGAAAACCTTTAATAATAGAGCCTCAGAAGGACTTTTGAATTACTGGCAACATGTAAAGTGTTTGGAAGTTGTCATTCCTGATCCCACAATAAGAAAAGCTGAATAACTTGAAAATCAGTGACTTTTCTTAGACATATCAGATGAGATTAGAAATACCACTACAGAATTGAGAAAGATAAGCAATTACAAGATTTACTTGTTGGGACAAATACTGCTGAAGCTGTAACCCTGTAGGAGTACCAAGTCATTATTTTTATTAATTGCTGGATATTGAATATGGACTAATGTGATAGGAGAAGCTCCTTTGGGGCAGTTTTATGGATATCCCCAAGCACTCATTTGTTTACCTTCAAAAACCCACTGGGTTTTCCTGGTAAAGAGCAGAAAAAAGATCTTTTAGGATTCTGGTAGGGCAAGATACAAGTGCTTTCTTCACAGCAATAGCCTAAGGTAAAAGATTATACCTCCCCTGGGGGAAGTGCATTGCTATCTATCTGATCTTAACTAATTTAAGAGAGGGAAGGGCTTCCCTGATGGTGCAGTGGTTTGAGAGCAGCACTGTGAAGCTTTCTGCAGGCTCTGCAGAAAGGGTTCAATTCCTGGCCTGTCCAGGAAGCTACCCACATGGAGTATCAGACCTCTCCTGTCTTGCCCGCTGCTCCCCTCAGCAGTGTCTTCGGTTGACTGCCTGTTCTGCTCCCCACTCTGTCTCTGGTGAATTCTCTCAACCTCCTGTGCCTCTGGCCTGTATCCCAGTTCTTGTATAAATAAATAAATCTTTAAAAATAATTGAGAGGGAAATGAAAGCTATAATACGGGAAAAAAAATTGTAAAGGTCATAAAAGTATTAAAAGATTGAGGTGAAAACTATAAAACTATGGAGTATTTTCCCTTTCTTATACCTTGGAACTGAAATCAACAGGTTCTCACCATAAAATCTTAGGATTACAGCTGAAGAGCTTCAAGAAGAGTACTTAGGGAAACTCAAAGTTAGAGGGGAGACACAAACAATAATTTTACGGAATCTGAAGACTCTGATTCACAGCATACATTAAATATAGTCCAATTCCTAGTCAGATTAGCATATATTCTCACATCAAAGATTCATCTACCTCAGCACTTACTGCTGATAAAACATGTCTGGTTTTTAACAACAGCAACAACAAAAATACAATTATAAGGCATAGCAAACAGTGAGAGAGAAACACAGTTTGAAAAGAAAAGCAAATTATCAGAACAGAACACAAAGATGATGCATATTTTTTAAGGAGCAGACAGGGAATTTAAATTAACTATAATTAAGATGTTAAGAGCGCTAATGGAAAAAGTAGACAAGATGCAAGAACAGATGGATAATGTAAGCGGAGAGATGAAAATTGAGAGAATCAAAACGAAATACAAGGAATCAAAAGAATTGTACCACAAATGAAGAATGTCTTTAATGGATTCATTAGTAGACTGGGCACAGTTGGGGAAAATATCAGTAAGATTTAAGATAGTTCAAAAGAAATATTTCAAACTAAAATGCTAGGAGGAAAAAAAAATGGGAAAAAAAGAGAACATCCAAGAAATGTGTGATAATTTCCAAAGTTGCAACATATATGTAATTGGAATTCCAGAAAGAGAATAGAAAAGAATATATGAGTAAGTATCTGAAGTAGTAATAGTCAAGAAATTTTAAAACATAATGATAAGAACCAAACCGTAAATCCAGGAAACTCTGGAAATATCCAGTATTATAAATGCAAAAAAATGCAATAACTAGGCATAAAATATAGTCTGAAGATGAATAAGCCAGAGGAAAAAATGGCATTGCCATAGAAGATCAAGGATGATTATAGCCCATTTCTGCTAGGATACCACACATGAAAGAGAGTGGGATGAAATATTTAAAGTGTTGAAAGAATAAGAGATTCAACTTAAAATTCTTCATCTATAAAAATTAGCTACCTCCCCCACCTATATTTCACATATGAGTGAAATCACCTTGTGATACTTACATATGTATTACATGGGACATGGTGAAAACAACAAGGGTTGTATAACAAATGTAATCCCCAAAGCTAAGAAAAGGAAGAATACAAAGACTGCCATCTTATTCTTAACATTTTAAAGCAACCAAAAGGGTCTAACACCAAGAAGAGCTTGTAATTTGGGGACTGGTTTCATTAACATATTAACAGATAAAAACAGAATCTGTTAGCCACCAATGGAGAGTTAGCCACCAATGGAAACTGAAATGCAGATGAGTCTCTAAATTATAGATCTCCATTCTCTTCAAGTGCTAATACAAGTTTTGAGCTAAGCCTAGTGAAAATGCCAGTTCTAATAGTGAGCCTTCCTATCACAAGAATGTATATGCCCATTTATTTTAGTTTGGTGACATTAATTGTTCTAATTATTATTTTTTTGACAATATATACACAGCTATCACATGTCTATGTTTTGCCTTCACATATAGATGTGGGAAAATATGTACTGGTCATACTGAAGAACTTTATTTCATGCAATATAATTCATGTTATAAATTAATACCTACCATTCTATAATAGTTGTATTCTAACCCCTGTACTAAGAGGAGGTCACATCAGACTAGCATGAGCCCTAATTTGAAAGCTCTAGTGTCCTTTTAAGAAGAGACTATTTTGGCCACTCCTGGTGGCGCAGGCCGTCAAGCGCAGCGCTGTGAAGTTGTCCGCAGCTTCTGCAGCGCCTGTTCCATCCTGGCCGGCTGGCGAGGGTCCCACATGGCTCAGCGGACCTCTCCTGTCACGCCCACTGCTCCCCTTAGCAGTGTATTTCAGTCAGTCTGCCTGTTCTGTTCCCCACTCTGTCTCTAGTGAATCTTTTACCCTCCCGCACATCTGGCCTGTACCCCAGGTCTTGGATAAAATACATGAATCTTAAAAAAAAAAAAAAAAAAAAAGAGACTATTTGAAAATAAGTAAACACAGACACCTAGCAAAGAACAACAGGTGGTGCCAGAACAGAGACTAGAGTGATGCATCTACAAAGAAACACAAAGGATTCCTGGCAACTGCCAGGAACTAGGAGAAAAGCATGGAATGCATACTTGCTCAGAGCTTTCTGGAAGAAACCAATTTTGCCAATATCTTGATTTCATACTTGTAGTCTCCTGTACGGTGACAGTGATTTTTTTTTTTTTTTTTAAGATTTATTTATTTTATACAAGAACCCGGGTACAGGCCAGATGTGTGGGAGGGTGAGAGGATTCACCAGAGACAGAGCGGGGAACAGAAGAGGCAGACTGACGAAACACACTGCTGGGGGGAGCGGCTGGCGAGAAGGAGAGGTCTGTCGTGCCATGTGGGACCCTCGCCAGTGGCCGGGGATCGAACCGGCCCTGCAGATGCTGCGGGCAGCTTCGCAGCCCAGCGCTCAACCCCTGCGCCACCAGGGGAGGCCCAACGGTAATTATTGTTATTTTAAATCACCTGTGTTGTGGCACTATCTTATGGAAGCCCTAAGAAACTAGTACAAGAGTCTGAGGCAATACTTTCTTTCCCTATGACCAGGAACTTTAAAAGAAAGATTTTTTCAGAAAAAAAATCTTTTTATTTGTTGGTTTTGGTTTCTATTGTGAGGTCACTCTCCCCAAAAGTGTCAAACAAGTTCTTCTCAATAAGCCTAGAGGAGTCTTTCTGTCAACTTGATATGGGAACTTGCGGACCAGTCAAGGCCCTGTGAGCCTCTGGAGACCCATCAGCATTACTTACATAATACAGATTGTTTTATATCGACGCTGAGGAGAAATTTCTGTTGCCGCTTAAGTCTTTCACCGTCCCTAACAGAAGAGATCACCCCCGCATACTTCTCCCTTTCCTTATCAAAGAAGCAATCACTGTTCTGCCTTTTATGACCTAGAATAAAAGTTAGGATGTCTCACCCAATCATAGGCTTATCAGTAAAGATGTTCTCTCTATCTAAGAATCTCATCTTTCTTTCAGAGTACACATTCTATCATGTGAAGTCCTACTCTCTCTGTCACTGATGCCCCAGCTCACAAAATGAAGGATAAATATTCCTGGTCCACTTCATTAGTCCATAAAATTTATACCATGTAAACCATGTAAACTCTACACACATATGTTATTAAATTGATTGCTTTTCCTTTGCTAATGCATCTATTGCTGTTTTGATTACATGTGCAGTCCAAGGAGAACCCAGAGGGAGATGGGATGATTTCTTTTGTGCCACAACAATACATACTAGATCAAACACCTCTAGTGATTCTTTCTTATGCATTAATTTTGGAAACACTTTAAAGACGACTCATGAAAATCTTAACCTATTCTGATTGACTACTTCTATTTAAAGAATTTGATATTTTGGTAGTTGATCACTACTAGCTGCTGTTATGATGTACTTATTGTCTTAGATTGCTGCATGTATATCACTTGCAAATAACCTCAACTCTTGTTGAAGTAAGAAATAACTCATATAGTTATCTTCAAACCAGGATCTGATTCTTAGCACAGCACAGCAGTATGTGTGTGAGTGTGTAAGTGTCTGTGTCTGTGTGTGTATATTTGTCTGCTGTGCAAGGTATTATATGAGAAATGTTCAGATACGGTTTTTATTTCAGTTCTTCAGCAACTACCTAATTTGAGTTATTACTGTTGTTTCAGTAAAATATATGATTAAATATATCATCAATAAAAGTTAAATGAACAAGGTCAATCAATCTATAGGAGCATCTAAATCTTTCCAGGGATCTATCTAAGTCTAAAAAGAGCACCCATTGATAGGTAACAGCAGGGGATTAAAGACTCAAACAGTTTACTGCAGGCTAAGAATGACCTGATCCCTTAATCCATCTGTCTTTTTATATGAGAATGCTATGCTAATTAGCTACGTAAATTGTTTCCTGATGACATTAATTTTGTGCCTTTTTGTTATTCTGGGGTTTGACTTTCACTGTGATAAAAATATACTAAGGGACATTTCCAATTTAGATGGTTTTGATCCTGATAAATTTTAACACAGAAGCAATGTTGTAGGGAAATATGCATAAAGAGTAAACTTAATCAATCCTGGGGATACATTTAGAGGATTTTGGCTTCCTATATAATCGTTCCCTTTAGCTTCTAAAGCATTACATTAACACACTTGAAATGTTGAAACATAATTCAAGGAGAACTTTTGTCAAATGCTATTTTCATTGCCCATTTTCTTTGGAGAAAATCAAGACTTGAATATTAACATGAAGAAAGTAATGGAACTGATAGTCGTGATGTGAAATCTTATTAGTAAACAAGAGCTGCATCTGAAAAAATATTGTCATTAAAAGCTATGTAGTAGTTAATTGAGTTTGATATGAAATTTAGTGCTGGGAAGTTAATGACTAATGCAGCTATTTCACAGAGCTTGGTTACTGCAGGCTCCATAATGATCTTTTGCTTTGGAGCAACAATGAAATTAACCTCTCTTTTGTCCTGCAGGTGTTGTGTTCTGATAATGCATATCCCTTACAAGTTTGGGTAAATTATTTGCTTTGCATATAAATTAACCCCAAAGCCAAATCAAAGCTAGAATAATAAAAATGTACAAAACATTTTTATTCTAAGAAAACAAAGATTTATAGCAAAGCATATCAATATCCTAGATTCAGATCTATTTTTCAAAAGAATGAATTAAAAATATAGATGGGGGGAGAGAGAAAAGAAAAAAAAAAACATAAGATTGAGAGGAAGGGAAACTTGATTTTGAAAAATCCAACATTTCACTTTTTTTACATTCATTAGAATGAAGATAATTGAGAATCAATATAATTTGCTTTACATTAAAATAAGATGGCATTCATTCAACAATTCTTAAAGGACATCCTTTAAGTTCTTTTTTAGGTATTCTTCCTTAGTTCAACACTAATTTCAAAATGTGAAACATTACAGTTAGAAGGTAAAAGGGGAAATTTTACTTACATGCAATGGTTTAGTTACAGCTCACCTCCCTACCACAAGAACTTTTTTGCTTTTCTTTTGTACCTCCAGAGACTGTCACATATTTTCCTCTGCATTTTTCTTCATTTGGTATTTACTCCCTAAAAATGTGTGTGTAAATTATTTATATATGACTTTTTTTCTTTTAGAAATGATAGTTACATTCTCATTATGTTTGTCTTACTCAAAATTCAGAGGTGAATTCATCAATGATCTATTAAATGTTTCATACCGTGTCATGCAACATCAAGTGCACAAATTCTTGTGAATTAGAAAAGACAAGTTAGCACTAATGTGTTTACCAGTGAATGTTGGTTTAAAAACTTATTGGTAATATTTGGATGGTAAAGTGGTAATAACTGATATGAGCATTTTGTGTAGTGATATATTTAGCCCTCATGTTTACTTCTGTTTATTTTACTGATTTCAGAATAATACTGTTTTGTTCTCTTCCCTTATAGTTGAGCACTGGGTATAGCTCTGATTTTCTTGGTTATTACCCATTGGGTTCAACCTTCATTCTTTGTTTCTAAATTCCAAAAGCAAAGTGGAATCTAAAGTGCGATAATAATCATAAATAATTTATAGAATGCCCATCTCCAAAACAAAATCAAGGATGCTACAGACAATAATAAGCCCACATTAAACCAACTGGGCACTGTGCCCAGAAAATCTGCCAAGTACACACAATAGGCAACAAAATAGCTTGCATGTGTGTGAGGAGAAATAAGTAATGAAAAACAATGCATGAAAGACTTGCAAACAGAACATCTAGGGAATTAACAGATTTCCAAACTTCATAGGAAACAAAAATATTTTCAAGTCCTTTCTGCTGCGTTTATTCTCTCTTTCAAAAGAGATTTAAGCACATTGAGTATATTCTAAAATTTTCAGATTTACTAGGTGTAATAGAATATTTAGGTTGTGCAAGCTTCCAAGTGGTCAGTACCCAGGTCACAATGTAGCTAAAGGTTAGTGAGGTTTTACATTATTGGGAATGATGTAAACCAAATTGTTGGTGTTTTTTTTTTTTTTTTATGATTTATTGAAACTGCAGCACTCTACTTGGGATGGCATGCAATTATGACAAGGCAAACAAAGAGTCTCATGTAGGTGTTTTATCACCTCATAAAACAGCACCTGCCTTTCTTAGGTAAAGTCTCTGCTGGCAAATTAAAACAGGAAAACACTCACATGAACTAAAAAAAAATCTGTGGAAGTCAGTTTATGAAAATAGTGCCCATGACTTCATTTAGATGGAATTTCACAGGTTGAAGTTCTGAAAAACAATGTCAAAAATATTTTCTTTCTATGGGAGAATTGCTTCAAAATTTTATTCGACATATGTTAGAGAGCTGAACACTAATTTGTTTACCATTAACTTATGAAACACTACTTAGGTATGCACAACCCTGCTGTAATTGGCAATGGGGCAGCCACAAATGTACATTTACCTTTGCTACTACAGTCAAATTTGGAGAAAAATAAATGAAAAATTATTTAAATGGGAATAAAAAGTTAACACAATGATTTAATTGCACTCAGTATAAGTAACATAGAGTTTTAGGAACTTATTAAATATTCTAGTTCTCAACCAATGACCGAGAATATTAACAGTATAAGTCATAACAGAAATCAAGTAAATTAATTACCTTTTGGGATATTTCTATTTTTTCTGAAGTAATATTCAGTGAAATGATAACTTTATTTGGTTAAATTGCAACCTAGATATCAGGGGTAATATAATATAAATAAAATTTTTACATTAAGAGAAGGATTTTTACTCACATACTACTTTTTATTACTTATCAGGAATATCTGCCATTAAAACTTAGTTTCTTATAAAATATAATGATCCTTGTGCCAACTTTCCTTTTGTATTTAGATACGAAATTATGAAAATATTTGAAGTTGTGAACTTTATGGTAGTTATTCCATAATTAAATAAGTTTTCTCTAACTGTATGTATGTACTAGTATTAGAAGGACAGAAAGACTGGAGATAAATATGTCACTAGTGGGAGAGTATGCCCATTGTCTAAAAATTTACTTCTTTTATCAATTCAGTTCATTATGATATCATACTTTTGTCACTCTGGAGTACACGTTTGAATACTCCAGATGAGTAAAAAAAAAATGATAGCGCTACTATTATTGAAGATAAATATGAAAAGGGATGTAAAAAAGTAAATTATACAATAGACTGTTAAAATTTTTTGTTCTCTTTTTTTTTAAGATTTATTTATTTATACAAGCACTGGGTACAGTCAGAAGCGCAGGAGGGTGAGAGAATTCACCAGAGACATAGCGAGGAACAGAACAGGCTGACGAAATACACTGCTGAGGGGAGCAGTGGGCTGCAGGAGAGGTCTGCACGCCATGTGGGACCCTCGCCCGCGGCCGGGAATCAAACTGGCGCTGCAGAGGCTGTGGGCAGCTTCACAGCCCAGCGCTCAACTGCTGCACCACCAAGGGAGGCCCAATTTTTTGTTCTTTTTAAAATATATTGTATCAGCAACACCGCAGTGATAAAGAAAAGAAATAGGAGTCGTGGAACAGGTTGTAAAATGCAGGATGCTGCTGAAGAGCAAGATCCTGGCCTTTTTAGTGACAGAGAAAAGGGTGGGTCAAACTGAATACTGGATTTTGGGCCTTAGGGAAAGTGAGTCCAGTGATATAATCTGAACACCCCATCCATGTCTCGATTTCATTAACAAGGTGTTCCACAGCTCAGTCCCTGGGATGCAAAGCATATCAGTCAATGCCCACCTCTCCCCAGGGCATTCCTGCTCATACCTTTGGATGTATACATACTGCCCCAGGGTGATCAAACATCCTGTTGTTGTACACCCACAAAAATGTATTGCTGATCACTCAAATGTGGCACTGCTTCTTGGAAAAAAACTAAATATCCTGATGCTATAAATGAATTTAGTGATGATAATTGAATTAAATGGATTTAAATTTTATTTTGTTTTACTAAGTGGCCTATGAGATACAGTGAGGTTTTCTTTCTAACTCTACTGGGACATTGTTTAGTGTTTGATATTCACAACACAAAGAATTACATTCTGAGGGTAATTATTACAAATGATGAGAAATAAAATATTTATATATTATTTTGAAAACATGAGGCAATTCCCACATAAAATATTTCATAACTAAATGACCTTCCAAGATTATGTATACTACTTATCTATGTTCATCTATTTCTTCCCATTGTCAAATTTTCTCATCCATTAATTCAATAATGATTGAATTCCAGGTATGTCCTAGTTGTTGATGACAAATTACATTCATGGCTTAATGAACTTACTATCAGACACTAAATAAAGAACATAAACCAAGCTAATTGCAGTTAAGTTTCTTAGTCATATATTAAGAACAAGGAGTGTTTAAAAACAAAAAAAAAAAAGGCAGGTAGACCACCTAACTGAATTTTTGCAGAACTAAAGAAAGCTTTCTTTGGAAAAAATAACTTTTAATTAGAGTTCTAAAAAACAAAGAGGAGTTAACTAGAAAAAGAAGAAAGAACATTGCAGGTAATGAAAGGGCTTATTCAAGAACCAGGGAAGAGATTATGGAAATTTCTGTAATTTACATTGTTGATTTTGTTAAATATTTAGAAACTAATATCATGTATTCTATACAATAGTTTAGATTAGTAATTTTGAGACATGTAACCCTGGTTTTGTGAGTTACTGATAAGTAATACTTAAATTAAATTGGAGGTGTTGAGTGTCCATATGTATTTAGGAATTACATTTGCTGCCTAAAATTTAGTTGTTTTTTTCTTATATGGTTTCCTCTTTATTTTTTTAAAAGATTTATTTATACATACAAGAACTGGGGTACAGGCCAGAGGTTTTTGGAGGATGAGGGGATTCACTTGAGACAGAGTGGGGAACAGAATAGGCAGATCGACTGAAATACACTACTGAAGGGAGCAGCGGGTGAGTCAGAAGAGGTCTGCTGTGCCATGTGGGTCACCTCCCTGGCTGGGGATTGAACTCGTGCTGTAGTGGCTGCAGTGAGCTTCATAGGTTGTGTCTTAAGCCCTTGCGCCACCAGGGGGGGCCCATGGTTTCCTCTTTAAGAAACAAATAGATTATGTGAGTCTCTAGAAAATATTAATGGTAACCTGTACTTTCTAAAATCATGTGATCAAGTCACCCTTTACACAGAATAATGCAACTAGTTTCCTAGGAATATGTATTGAGAAATGCTGCCCTAAATCTATGATGATGAGATTTTTCTTCTTTTTATTTATTACAATGTTTGATTAAAATAAAATTGGTTTATGACACTTCTGTGACACTATATATGATTCAGAACGAGAAGATCCAATTGCTTCAGGTATATGCTACCATAATACATTCACTACCAAGGCACCAAGAGTCCTAAACCATAGTACATTTTGCCACTCTTCTTTAGTCCTCCTGCCCCCGGTAGACTCAGTTTCACAGTCAGAATTTTAGGATTTGTTCTTGGTTTTGACTGTCTCTTTGTTTTGTTTCTTTATATTCCACATATAAGTGAAACCATAGAGTATTTGTCTTTCTCCTTCTGACTTCTTTCACTTAGCATAATTACTTCCAGTCCATCCACATTGTCACAAGTGGTCATTTCATCTTTTTATTGTTGAGTAGTATTCCATTGAGTACATAACACCTATTCTTAATCCATTCATTTGCCCTTGGGTACTTAGATTCTTTCCATGACTTAATAATTGTAAACAGTGGTGAATGAAAATAGGAAAGCATATATCTCTTTGAATTGCACTCTTTGGGTAGATACCAAGGATACACTGCATTTTTGGGGTAGATACAATAGCTAGATTGTATGGTAGGTCTATTTTGAATATTCTATAAACCTCTCTGTTGTTTTCTATAGGGGCTGGATCTGACTGCATTCCCACCAACAGAATAGGGGGTTCCTTTTTTTCTACCTCCTCATCAATAGATATTATATCTGGTCTTTCTGATATGGGTCATTCTCCCATGTGTGAAGTGGTATCTCATTGTGGTTTTGATTTGCATGCCCCTGATGGCAAGAGATGAACATTTTTTTTTTTCATGTGCCTGTTGACCATTTGTATATCATCTTTTGGAGAAATGTCTATTTGACTCTTGTGCCCATTTTTTGATTATTTGTTTTCTTTTTGGTGTTCTATTTCGTTTCTTTTTGTTGAGTTGTAGGAGCTTTTTGTTGGATATCAGCCCTTTGTCAGATGTATGATATGCAAATATTTTTCCCACACAGTAGGTTATTTTTCATTTAAGGATAGCTTCTTTCTCTATAGAGAAATTTTATAGTTTTATGTAGTTTATATTCTTTTATTTTAATCACTGTTGGAGATGAATCACAAAGCCATCCGTGAAGCCAATGTAGTGGAGTGTTTTGCCTATGTTTTTGTCTATGTATTTTATGGTTTCATGAGCTACATCCTAGTCTTTAATCCATTTTCAGTTCATTTTTGTGTAAACTGTGAGATAGTGATCCAGTTTCACTCTTTTGCATGTGACTATTTAGCTTTCCCAAAATTATTTCTTGAAGAGACTTTCCTTTCTCCAATGTATACTCCAGGCTCATTTGTCATAGATTAACTCTCCATATATGTGTAGATTTATTTCTGGGATCTCATTTTTATTTCATTATTACTTGAGCTTTTTTTCCCCTTGTACCACACTATTTTGATTATTTCGTAGTATAGTTTGGAGCCTGAAATGTAACACTTTCATTCTTCATTTTTGTCAGGATTGCTTTGGTTATCTGGAGTCTTTTGTGGTTTCATATGAATTTCAGTAATGTTCTCTTTCTTTGAAGAATGCCATTGCAATTTTGATAAGGATTGCCATTGAACCTGTATATTGCTTTAGGCACAGTAGTCATTTTTATCATGTTAATTCTTCTAATTCATGAACAGGGAGTATCTTTTTGTTTTTTGTGTGTTTTCTATTTCTTTTAACAACAATGTATAGTTTTCATTGCATTGTTCTTTCACCTCCTTTGTTAAGTTTACTTAAGTTTACTTAAGTTTATTTTTTTTCAAATGCAATTGTAAAGGGGATTATGCTTTTGATTTTTCTCCCTTTTTTTTTAAGATTTATTTATTTATTTATACAAGCACTGGGTACAGTCAGAAGCGCGGGAGGGTGAGAGAATTCACCAGAGCCAGAGCAGGGAGCAGAGCAGGCAGAAGGACAGAGGTACACTGCTGAGGGGAGCAGCGGGCGGCAGGAGAGGTCTGCATGCCACGTGGGACCCTCCTCCTGTGGCCGGATAGCAGCCGGGGATCGAACCAGCGCTGCAGAGGCTGCGGTCAGCCTCGCAACCCAGCGCTCAACCGCTGCGCCACCGGGGAGGCCCTGCTTTTGATTTTTCTTTTGGTGTTCATTGTCTGCTTACAGGAATGCAAATGATTTCTGTAAACTGATTTTGCAACCTGCCATTTTACTGTACTGATTTACTATTTCAATCTCTGTGTGTCTGTGTGAGAAGCCTTTAGGATGCTCGATGTAAATTGTTGTGTCACCTGTAAATAGTGATAATTTTACCTCTTCTTTCAAATTTGGATCCTTTTTATATCTTTCTCTTGTCTAATGGCTCTAGCTCAGACTTCCAATGCTATGTTGAATAGTGTTTTTTTAATTAAGTTCTACGTAGTAGATGTTACTCTACAATATGGCAGAAATATAAAATTTGATAAGAAATTGCACTGAGAACTAGCAAATTCTATTCATTAAAAGATAGAGCCAGCTAGGATCTCATGTGACCTTATTTGGAATAAGGGTCTCTGAAGATGTCATTAAAGTAAGGATGTAAGGTACAATCGCCCTGGATTATGATGAGTCTTAAATGATGAGTCCTAAATTCAGTTATGACTGTTCTTATAATAGAATAGACAGAAACACAGAAGACCATGTGAAAACTGAGGCAGAGATTGAAGTGATCTCTCTATAAATAAAGGAACACCCATAATTGCTGATAGCACACATGGGTTTTCTCTCAGTCTCTGGTAGGAACTAACATTGCAAACACTGAAGACATCAGAAAGGGCCACAGCTTTCAAAACAGGCTTTCAAAGCTTCAAGAGAATAAATTTCTGTTATTTTAAGCCACCAAGATTGTGGTAATTTGTTATGACACCTCCAAGAATCAAATATAAGGATATATTGCATTTAGAACAGTTTTACTTTAAAAAAAATTTAACCTTAACACATATTGTTATAAATGGTCCTTGATAAATTACGATGACTTTTAAATTCTTGTTCTTAAAGTGTACTCCCAATCTAAACAAAGGTTAGTTAGCCTTATGAATTACTTGGACCAAGAGAATGGAGCTTTCAGAAAGGACATAGTACAAATTCCTGTCTAAGACTAAAGAGGATTTATAGCATCTATTACTCCCTCTTAGATCTAACCCACTATGCAAAGACATCCAGGATGTCTTCCTTGAAAATTTTCTTCCATTTTTTTTTTAAAGATTTACTTATTTATGCATACAAGAACTGGGGTACAGGCCAGAGATGTGGGGACGGGGTGAGAGGATTCACCAGTGATTGAGTGGGGAGCAGGACAGGCAGATCTACTGAAATACACTGTTGAGGGGAGCAGCAGGGAGACAGGAGAGGTCTGCTGTACCATGTGGGTCATCTGGGTCATCTCCCTGGTCGGGGATTGAACTCATGCTGCAGTGCTGCTGATAGCTTAATAGTGCTGAGGCTTAACCCCTTGAGCCACCAGGGAGGCCCTTCCTTGAAAATTAAAGGCCCTTTGATGGAAAAGATGGAAGAGAATGAAAGACCAGGAAGTTAGAAAGGAGGGCCTTGGTTAGCTCCCAGGCCCTGACATCAATGAATGCGATCAGCTCATATTCTCTAGACCCAATGGAGCTCCCTGCTGAATACAAACACATGGGAAAACCTAGCCAGCACCATCTGGAGAAGAGACCAGCCACACAGCTGAGTCCAACCCAGATTGCAGAATTGTGAGTAGATCAGTGCTTATTGTTTAGTTGTTTTAAGCTGCTGTGTTTTGGAGTGGCTTGTTAAGCAGCAATAGAAAACTGTAATCATCTAGTACTATCTCCTTTAGTTTATTTTTAAAACAAGAATGACAAAACCTATTATGGATAGAATGTCAGTTGGTGCGCTATAGCAAAAACAGGTCTGACTTCTCATCAATCAAGAATTTCCATCAACTCTCCTGTAGCTTTTTCAATCCTGTCTTCCATTAACTTTAAATCCCTGGGGGAAAAATGCAAGCCACCTGTAAGTAAAAAGATACTATTGCTCATGAACACACAAAGAGAAAGTTATATATATAATGCAAAGAGCTGAATTTTAGCATGTTGCATACTCAGCTTTTATGAGAAACAAATGATGACCTAATCTCTAAAATTTATTTCAAAATGTTCCCTCATAATATAGCACAAAGTAAAAGCATTTCTTATTTTATCACCTTTTTTCCTTCAAATCATTGCAGAAAACTGATATTGATAATGACCCTGTATGATCTTGAAATGGCATCTGGATATTGATAATTGAATTCTGATCAGTTATGGTTTTAAACATTTGACTATATATCTATTTTTTTATATTTGCACTCCATATAAAATGTAAGTAAACCATCAGATAGATGATCAGACATCATGCTATCATATACACAGTATTTCAGTCATTGCTAGATACGATCTGCTTTAAAAATACAAGTGATAACTGATTATTGCACAAATGAATGAATTCTAATAAAAAAACAATTATTCAAATTACATACACACACACACTGTTGTGCATGTATACCTGTGGCATGTGGGAAATTGACAGTAAAAATAAGTATGTAACTACAGAATTATATTAGAATTCTTGTAGCAAATAAGTTAACAAGAGAACAGAGGAAATTTGGTAACTTATTCTTGTTTCTTATGAAGGATATTTTCTCTGAGCTAATCTTTCCTATTGCATGAAGTATATGATGATTGTATTTATTTTCAATGGACATATAAATGGTATATTACATGAAGGGAGGATAAAATAGTCCTTATTTTATTTAATTTCTATATAGAAAGTGGGATAGACTAGTATAAAATTACTATTCTGAATAAATTATAGTGTGCTACTTTTGGTTTGTTTTTCATTTTCTTTCCATTATGCATTTGAATCATTTCTTCTTCATTCTATTATTTTTCCTTCCCTCTTCTTCTTCTTCATTGTCTTCACCCCTTGCCCCCTCCCTGCATCTTATTCATCCTCCTCTCTCTCCTGCCTGCCTCCTCACTCTCTCTTCTCATTCTCCTTCCTGTCGTTTGCTTTCATTATGAAATATAATACACAATCAGAAAATCCATGCACATTGTCACTTTTCCCAAAGAACTGGGATCTAACTTAATGCTCCTTCTTTTTCTTCTTTTTCTTCTCTTTCTCTTTTGTTTTCTCCTTTTTATTTATTTATTTTTAAATATTTATTTATGCATACAAGAGCTGGGGTACAGGCCAGAGGCGTGGGGGTGTGTGGAAGGATCCACCAGAGACAGAGTGAGGAACAGAATAGGCAGATTGACCAAAGTACACTGCTGAGGGGAGCAGCAGGAGAGACAGAAGAGGTCTGCTGTGCCATGTGTGTTGCTCCCTGGTGGGTCGGTGACTGAACTCGTGCTGCAGAGTCTGTGGATTGCTTCATAGTACAGTGCTTAACCCCTTGCACCACCAGGGAGGCCCCTTCTCCTTTTTATTTATAATAGAGGCTACAGTTATGATTTTTAGTCAATGTGTGTGTGATTCTTAAGGATAAAGATCAATTTTAAGAATTCATAAGAAAGAAACAGCAGAATATTTTACAAATACAACTACTATATATAATTAAATAATAACCACTTAATGTAATAATATTGTAACTGGGTTTCTTTCATCCCTTGAAACATTTTTATTTGACATATTCTCTGCTATTTCTAAGTTCAACGTCCTGCAGCAAGGCAGCAAGCAGTGCCAGCAATACTGAGTACTTTCAATTAGTAGTTCTGCACTTCTCTGGTCGCTAAGCAACTGACCTATGGTGAGGAATACATAATCATCTGCAAAGACACCTTCGAGTGGTGAAAGTATAGGTTTCACAAGTTTCATATGCTCTCTTCTGTTAATGCTACAATAAATAAGTGTATGGCAATATTCTGTATTAGTTTACTATAACAAACTTAAAGGTTAACATAAGCTCTGCACAAAGATAGGAATAAATTGACACAACAATTGCATTTGCCTTTCATATAGGTCATTATACTGTTTATATAAGGGACAAGTAATCAGATTAATATATTATTGAATGTTTATATTATAACCACTGGGAAAGGTAGAATTCAGCACATAGCGGAAATGGTTGGGAGAGCCAAGGAGAAGAAAATCAGACAAAAATGGGGTAAATTGAAAGTACAAACAAAATGAAAATTACAAATGAAAATGTTTATGCCTGATGTAGACATTAGAGCTTAATAGAAAGTCTTCATCTGTGTTCAAAAAAAGGGAAAGAAATATCAGCTGGAATCAGCAGAAAAGACTTGGCACTTGACCCTTGGATACTTTTCATTCTATTCACTATCATATTTTTATTGGTTTTTATTCCATTGACTACTACATGCACTGACTCAGTGAATCTACTCAAAAGAGAAGAGAGATTGCATCTCCTTTTTATCAGTAGAGCTGTTTATAAAGGTTTTCCCCTTGTTTCCTTTATATATTTTGTCCAATCTGTACACTGAATTTTACAAGCTACTTTAGAACAGTGGAATAAGGGCCTCCCCTTGTGGCACAGGTGGTTGAGCGCCGCACTATGAAGTTGTCCCCAGCCTCTGCAGCGCGGGTTCCATCCTGGCCGGCCGGCTGGTGAGGGTCCCACATGGTGAAGCAGACCTCTCCTGTCTCGCCCTCTGCCCCCTCAGCAGTGTATTTCTTCAGTCTGCCTGTTCTGCTCTCTGCTCTGTCTCTGGTGATTCCTCTCACCCTCCTGCGAATCTGGCCTTTACCTCAGTTCTTGTATAAATAAATAAATAAATATTTTTTAAAAAGTGGAATAACTTTCCTCTATTCAGTATAGAATTTTTGATACATTTTAAAGAAATTAAAATAAAGAATTGTTGGAAATTTATTTTCTCATAAAGTGTAAGTGTAATCTCAATAGTACTAATATAAGCAAATGATAATGCTAGCATATATTCACATTTAGGAGGGCCTGAGTATTTAATAGAAAGAGCAACAGATAACTAAAATTTCATGTTGAGCAACAAAAAACACATGAGATTTTAAATAGGACTTTCATTATTTTTGATATACATGTTGAGTTCTTTCACCATAATGATGATAAGTAAACTTTCAGTTTCTCTTTTAAAACACCCTGAATGCATCTATGAGAATAATCTATAAATACATATCATCATCTAATGGCGTATCTTTAGTGGGATCTATATTTTTAGTTTGCCATGTTATTATGCAGACTTACTCTGTTTGGTAATATGTAGCAACCTGCCCCAATATTTGCCTGGATGGTAACAGAGAAGGTGAAGTGGGATTGCAGGAGTTTCCCACCAATTGGTAACAATGTGACCTTCTCCTTTCCTATCAGGGTGGTGTCAAAGGAAACCAACTGAGAAAATGGAACTGTCAACACCATCCAATGATAAAAACTCCAAGGTCTCCAGATACTTGCCCTCCTTTCTGTGAAGGTCAACAAAACCAAGGGAACAAAACCAAGAAGCTCTCTTCTCCGAAGGGAGTTTAGTTATATACCTGGAGTTTCACCCCCAAAGAGCAGTAACAAAGCAGCTCCCAATTTCACCCCATGTCATGTCAGAGCTCTCATTATCTAAAATATAAATAAAATACAGAGTGTATAAAACCATATCCCAAAACACCTTGAATACATTAAAAATTACTTTAACATACCAAGAAGCAGAAAATTTAATTTTGAATGATAAGATAGCACATGCCAACATGGAAATAATACATAGATTAGCTATATCCAACAAGGATTTAAAAGCCACCATTCTACAATTATTAGCATGCTTGAAACAAATAAAACAAATGGAAGTTTTATATGAAGAAAGAGACAATACAAAGAACAAAACAAAATTTTGAAACTGAAAACTGTAACGACAATAAAAAAAGCCCTTGCTATTCTTAATAACACATTGAAGAGAACAGAGGAAAGCACATGTGAACTTGAAAACGGAACAATACAAGTAATCCTATCTGAAGAACAGAGAGATAATAGATTAAAAACAAACAACAAAATAGACACTGCTTCAAAGACCAGTGGGGCTTGGACAGAAAATCTGATAATCATGGTATCAGCATCTCAAAAAGAAAATGGGGCTGAAAATATACTAGAAGAAATAATGACTAAAAATCTTCCCAGTTTGGCAAAAGACACATCTAATAGTCAAATACCAAAACAAAACAAAGAAACATGTAACTTCATAAAGGAAAGCAGAGGGGAAAAAATTGAAAGCAAAGAAAAAGTCTTAAAACCTTGAAAGCAGTGAGAGTAGAACACTTATCTACAGGGAAAAAGCAATTTGAATGACAGTAGTCAGAACCATGAAGGGCAGATGTGACACATTGTTCAAGTGTTGGGAGGTAAGAATCACCAACTCAGAATCTTACATTGGGCAAAACTGTTGTTCAGGAACAAAGGGAAATGAAAGATACTCAAGAGAAAAATAAATTTATTGTCAGTGGGTCTACCTGAAAGAATGGCTAAGGAAAGTTCTTGTAATAGAAATAAAATAATAAAAGAAGGTATCGTAAATCATCAGGAAGGAAGAATAAACAACCAAAAGAACCAAAGTATTGGTAAATGCAACAGATTTTCCTCTTCTTTTGTGCTTTCTAAATTACATTTGATGATGAGAAGCACAAAAATTTTAACATTCTCATCTGAATGTCAATGTTTATGAAAGAATCTTTTCTTTAATTATAAACAGGTGAGTAAAGGGATTTTGAGGGGAGCAAAATTTTTATACTTCACTGGAAGTGTTCAGTATATTGATGGCAACAGGGGTTATAATAATCTACACATTTTGATGAAATTACAGAGCTATAAATACATATTTTGTAAATGTCATTTCCTGTTTTTGGTATTATACTATAGTTACTACTACTGATTGTTCTTTTTGCTGAGTGAAAGTACTTTATGAACAAAAGTACTATAAAATGATTGTAGCTAAAATATCTGTCATGGGGGAGAATCAGGTATAGGCCAGTGGCGTAACGTTGAAGGAATTCACCAGCGACCTAGTAGAGAACAGAACAGGTAGATTTATTGAAATACACTGCTAAGAGGAGCAGTGGACCAGACAGAAGGGGCCTGCTATACAAAATGTGAGGGCCTGGAGGCTCTATTTATACTCCAGGCATCATTGACTGGTTAGGGTGACTAATCTTGGGTGTGTTCTGACTGATGATCTGAATTAGCATAGAGGGTCATCAGCTCTTTGGATCATCAGCTTAATGTTCAGGTTCCCATTGCAGTTCCATCTACTTCCTTTATCCATTCAAGGCTCCCAAACTTGCCTGCTGGAAATGGAATGGGGCTTTTTAGTGATACCATGACGATATCTATATATAAAAGTTTGAAGTCACAATGGATCTATTTCGGCTATTCTCAGAGGAGACGGTCATTGCTCTATGCTTCTTGAATGAGAGTCAAGAAACACGTGCATCTTTAATAGAGAAAATTCACTTTAGTTGATGTTCATTAGCTAATATTCATTGGATAATGTTAATCCTTTATCACTTAAAGAATGTGGAATGTGGAAATATTCAAAAGATGGCTTTTAAGATAACAATAGAATTATTCTGAACAATGGCAGAACTTGCTTTGATTTTTTTCATTTATATTTCAGTTTCACTGGAGTCAATTCTAGAACTGTATAAAAGTTAAATTGTTTATATATTTTGTTTCCTTGTTTTTTTTTTTTTGTGTGTGTGTGGACTAAAACAGGCTATTTTTTTAAAATGGCCTATTTTTTAAAATTATGTTTTAACTGAGATAGTATTGGGATACCCCCACCAGATATTAACACCCTAGTGCTCCCACCACCAACTCACCCATATTCCTCACCATAGATCTAAATGGTTTATTGTTAACAATGCCCTTTAAAATATTACAAGTCATTTGTATTTGAAATTTCTGAGTATATAATTTGAATTTATATTACATACAGATATATCTTCTCCAAAAGTACTATGTTAGAAATATTTAAAGCATTAATGTTGTATCTAACTCTCAAATAGAATTAAAATTTCCCCTAGATTTTTCTCTCTTACTTTCTCTCTCTTTTTCTCTCTCCCTCTCTCCTAGTTCACTCCTTAGTTACAAGTATGTGGGAAATAAATATGCTGAAAAATATGTTGAAAGGTAGGGATATTATACAGTTGTATAAAATACCAAAATTAAACTGACATAAAGTAAAAAGTGAGGCATAAACAAATATTCATAAAATGAAAATATAACCTTGTGAAAAGTTTCCATCATCATACATACACATTAATGTAAACAACAGACTAAATGTTTGCTGTAAGACATAGACAGTATTGCTTAATGAATATACCAGCAAGAAAAGATCTGACAGGCATGGGAAATGTTTCAAGTTCAATGTGAGGATTTTCATATATATGATTTTCCTTCAGTGGTGAGTTACTTGTGTGGCATTTTGTGTGCTACCTTAAAAGTAGAACTCAGAACAAATACCTAATTCTTCTTTCATTTTTTTTCTCTACATTCTGCAATGACTTTTAAAATCCAAATCCAATCAAGCTGCCACATACAAATGTTAAAGACATTAAATATACCCTTTTTCAGAAAGTCAGTAAGTCAGAAATGGTTATAAGGATGAAAAAGCAGTATAAAAGGAAACTTTGCCTAATCATTTACATTGTACTAAAGATAATTACTGATTCTAAGAACAAACTTTTAAGATACGGTCAATTGTTACTTTTAAAAAATATGGTGAGATTTTTCATAAAGAGAGGAAATGGCACATATGATTATGATTGGAGAACAGTAGGTATTGCTTAATGATATAATATCTGAGAGTACACTTTCATAGTAGAAATTACAATGCTGGAGATTTAAATTACTTTATATTAAGGAAGTGCTAAAGTATAAGTATTATAAAATGTGCTATTTTCTATTTTTTTATGATTTTAATTTTGGAGTGAAGGCAAATAAAATATTTATAAATAGTACTAAATTCATATTTAGTTGTTCCTAAATAAATCTTGATATGTCAAGAGAATCAAATGTTGTGAAAACCTAATTGCCTCCAAACCCAAGTACTTCCTTTCACTAGTAAAAGTAAAAAAGTCTTTATCAAAGTTAACAGATGAAACAAAAACTATACAATTGATTCTGTAAAATACAAACAAAAATTGTGTAGCTATATAATTGCTTCTTACAATGCTGAAGTCAACATGAAAACAGAAGTTAGCTATCTAAACCTGTCCCTAGTATTTGTGGGACCTTGAGATGTACTTAAATTTTGGCCTACACAACATATGTCTGAATATTTAAAATACATGAATCAAATTTTAAAAGCATTCGATCAGGCATAGTCTAATAACTTACATTGACAAATACAACTTCATAACTACTTGGAGGGCCAAGATGGGATTATATATTCTTGGACTTCTTGAAGTATCACACTGGCATGAGGGGACTGAAAAGAGCAGGTCCCAGCCTGCAGACTGTCTCCATTCTCTACCCACCTACTTTGTCAACTTCCCACGTCTTTGTCAAATTCCACTCAGTCACCCCATTTGCCTGAGGTTATATCCACCATCCTACCTTCAAGAGGATAGAACTAAGGAGGAGGAGGGAGCAGATCTTGAAAGGGTTACTTTCATGCTTTGTGGACAGGAATATGAGCCCCTTCAATTGTAGCAATAGAACTACTCCTCTCTGCCATTCACTTTTAAGATGGAATCAAAGGTATGAAGAATTCCTCTGCAACTGCTCATTTCTGGGGAACACACAGACCTTTCTAATGAAAGTTCACTGATAAAAATGAAGGCAATATAACAACACATAGTCACTCATGTTGAAGCTGGAAGGGAACACTGCATATTTAGAGAATTGACATGTACGTAGTCCTTTATCAAATGCGTTGTGTGATCAAAAAAGAATAGCATATAGAGTCTTTACCATTAGGCAATTTATCATTCAGGTCTGAACAAAAGAAACATAGAAGTAAAAGAGAAAACTTACAGAAAAGATGTGTGCAATATATACTATGAATCTCTTACAGAGGAAAATGTCATTTGAGACATGGTCATCAAAGAAAGATTAATAAAGGAGTGAAATTTGAATATGGTCTTAAGGAATGATTTTATGAAGAAGAGGAAGTAAAGCATTAGTGATGATTTAAAAATCAAAGGGCACATTTATGGTGAAAGGATAGAAACATTCAGAAATTTATAGTATATGTAAATTAGTGAACATAAATTGCTTCCAAATATTTGCAAATATGATTAGAAGTTAATGGTCAAGACAAATGAAGGAAGGCTTGGAATATTAGACTAAAGAAGTTGGACTTTATCCTATAAATAAGTAGAATGATTAAAAATTATTGATTAAAAATACCCTGAAAATGAAAGGTATATCTAAAAAGAAATCAGGAATACTATCATCTTCATCCTTCAAATTTTAAGTGTAAGGACCACAGTGGGTGATGTAATTAAAGCCATGGTAGAATCAGTTGATTGAATTTAAAAGAGATTACAAAAATAGTAATGTTAGAAAAAAATTGATTGCAAATCCTACCAACCTTTTCTGACTGAATCAGAAGACCATAAATCAGAATTTAATGAAAATCGTTGTCTTTTTCTCTATAACAAAGGCATTATTTACAATCAATGCCACATTGTGAGGCTTTGAGGCCCATAGGAAAGGTCTGACGCAGTGTATAAGTCTCAGAATAAAAACAGGGATCAGAGACATTCTGCAGGGGAGGGGGCGGGAGAAGAATTAAAACAGGGGGGGAAGAACACAAGGGACTATGATGTGATGGAGCATGGGTGAATTGGTGGTGGGGATTTTACGGGGACTGTACCTGAGAGAAAGCATATATTATGCAAAAATAAAAAATGATGTAAAATACACATAAATTAAAAAAACAGGGGTGAGGGCTACTCATCTATTATCACTAAAGGGATGAGCACAATTATGCTGACAGGTAATAGTGTTCCTTTAATGTGGGTTTGAATTGTATTGTGTTTGAAGAACATGTTGGTTATGTTGGAAAGTATGCTAAAAAAATTTGTTAAATGAATTTGCCTGACTATAGATTTCATGAGGAAGAAAACTGAATTGGAATTTGAAAACACATATATTTTTTTTCCTCTTAAATCTGAGTCCAACTCTTTGGGAAACTGTAAGATGGGAGAATAGCTATACTAATCTGAGTAAGTCTGAGGTGTTACTTGTATTGCAGGCTTCAGAAGCCAAAAAAAGCTCTGTACTTTCTTCTATGGAAAGAAACAGAATTTATCTCTATGGTCAGTGAGTTAAGTATGGCTTTCCTCAAAAAATAGGTTCTCGTGTAGGAAGAAAGGAAGAGGATGGAAAGTTTACCAAAAGAGAAACATTTCCAATGAATGATAAACTATAAAAACTTTGCAAAATGATATAAATACATGGTTAAGTTTCTTTGCCCCATATATTACCCTACCTTCCACAGATGGTTGTTTCAGAAGTAAAAGTCACAAAAAAGTGACAAAACACTGTGTGAACATTTACTATGAAGCTGGTAATAAAAGTATAATACTTTATAATCATTATTTTATCGGATATCCCCAATATTACAATGTTCTATCATTATCCACATTTGCTAACATTATCAACATATGAGATGAGCAGACTCTGAAAAAGAGGGATAAATAACTTCTCCAACTTTCCATAGCTCAGGAGTGGCAAGATGGGATTCAAGTATTCCTTTTCTGACACTACTAAACTCTTAACCATTATGTCTTACTTCCTTCCTGAAGTGCTATCAATAGAGACACATATATTACATATATTGTGGCAGGTCATGGGACTGCTCAATGCAGAAGAAATAGGATGACTAGCTCCCGCTTTCCTAGAGAAATATACTCCTTGTATGAAATATCAAAAAATTTCAGATTTTCTAACACAGAAGACAGAAATATGCATGTTCTTTATTCCTTAGCATGTTACTAATACCAGATTTTAAAAAAGAAAGTTAACAGGGGACATACCTGAACTTAAATTATAACAATAGGGATTTACAGAGGAAAGAATTTTATTTTATTTTTTTGGGAAAAGAATGTTTTTTTTATTATTATTTAAATCTTATTTTTATATTCCCCTTACAATTACAACCCCCTTATTTTGACCCCCAAGCCCTCCTTTCCCCACCCCCCACCCCCCACAGAGTGTCTCTGGTTCATAGCTGTTTGTTGATTTTGATATTTTCTTTCTTATGGTTATTCTTTTTCCTGGTCCCTTATTTAAGTTTTCTAGATTCCTGCTATGAGTGAGACCATCCGGAATTTTTCTTTTTCTTTCTGGTTTATTTCGCTGAGCATGATCCCTTCCAGTGCCATCCATGTTGCTGCAAATTGCATGTGTTTATCTTTTTTGAATGCTGAGTAATATTCCATGGTGTATATGTACCACATCTTCTTGATCCAGTCATCTATTTTTGGGCATTTGGGTTATTTCCAAAGCTTAGCTATTGGAAATAGTGCTGCTATAAACAAAGGGGTGCAGGTGCTCTTTGGAATTGATGTTTCTGTGTCCTTTGGGTAAATACGTAGGAGTGGAATTGCTGGATCATATGGAATCTCTACATTTAGTAGGTCAAGAAATCTCCACACAGCTCTCCATAGTGGTTGGACCAGTTTGCACTCCCACCAACAGTGCAGGAGAGTTCCTTTTTCTCCACATCCTCGCCAACATTTGTTGTTGCTAGTTTTTTTTTTTTTTTTTTTTAATATGTGCCATTCTCACTGGTGTAAGATGGTATCTCATTGTAAGAATTTTAAAGACAGAAGATAGGACTATGAAGCAGTAGACATATCAAGCTAAGTCTTTCATGAGGGCATAAACATGTCTGCAGTTAGTAAACAAAGAACAACAGAATACTAGCAAATTAAAGTTGCTAGGCAAAGATTTGGTCCTAGAGATGGAAAAAGAATTTAATTTAGAGCTCTGGTGAAAGGTTAATTTGACTAATGGGCCCCTTGAAATTTCAAGGATGGATAACAACCAAATGCAGGAAAATGTGAAATGGGGAAACCCATATGCACATGAGGGAGTCCTCTACTATGGTCATAGATGGACTTAATAAAGTAGAAATGAATTCATCTGCCAATAATAAAGGAAGTAGGAGAATTTTTGGATTAAGAAGGTCGAAAATCCTGAAATGTATCATGGAAGTATCAAGTCTTACTGATCTACATTCATTTATTATTTACTTATTTATTCATTTATAAAAGAGTTGAGCGATAATACATTCTTAAAGTATTAATGATGAACAACATGTACATTTTGGGGCTTAATTCACTTAATTATTTTTTTTACCCGAGTATCCCATCTCTATTTTTATTTCCTTTTGCCTCTCCCTCATACTCCAATTACTCTACTGTGTTTGTTGTAGACCCTTAATTATGTATTTATATTTTTTAATTATGTAAAATTAGTGAGGTTTGGGGATTGTATATGTTGCATATACTTTTGACTTTATCCTTTCAGTAGTACGTTATTAATCTATCCATGCTTTATGTGTATTCCCACTTCATTGCTTTTTATGCAGCATGATAGTCCATCCTTTTTAGTTACTATATATATGCTATATATATGTACATATACTGTATATCCTATATGTATGTGTATATATGTATATGTATGTGTGTGTATATATATATATATATATAGATTCTTTCCTCACATGATAAATTCTTTGCTTCACTCCAACTTCCTTCCAAATACACCTTTAGTGGACATCATTATGTCCTCTCATAGAGGCAGATTTATTTATTTGGCAAGTAGATGAGAAATAGAATTGTTCTTTCATTGGGTTATGTCTCATTTCACTAAAGTGCTCCAGAATGCTCTCTACAATAGCTGCCCCAGTCCATATTCCCATCAGCAGTACATGTATGTTCTAGTTTCCTCAAATTTTCTTTGGTAATTGCCACTACTCGAGTTTTATCTTCTCTCTCTCTCTCTAATGCACCCATAAAATTTATCCCTTCTGTTATTTAGATCATATATTTAATCCATCATTTCAGGTTTCAAAAATACTCCTTCATGTCTTTGAGAACATTTGACATATTCAATACTTATTTCCAATTATTGCTGTTTTTGGTATATTTATCTGGCTATATTTGGCATAGCTTTTATTTAGGGTGGCTAAACTCCTCTGAGGCCTCATTTCCTTATAGTGAGTCTAATTATGCTGATGTAGAATAAGAAACATGGCAAAAGGCACTAAAACTAGGCCTAAGCTGACCCCTTCATAGTGAGTTTAGAAATAGGGATGCTGTGGAGTAATAATAGCTGGACTCTACTACTTTTTGTCTTCCTATCCCATAATTATTTCATTTTAAAATTTGATACATAAAAGTATCCTAGGTATTCAGATTTTATTACTAGACTAATTCTCAGTTTGTGCAATTGTAAGCTTAGAAGAGAAGTTCAGATGTTTTTACCCCACTTGTCACTACTGTCTCATTTGCCCAGATAGGTCAGTAACATTATGCATTGCAGACTTCAAAGTGACTTTGAAGGAGTTGCCAATGGTGTCTTTTTAAACCACTACTACTAGTATGTTGCCAATGGTGTCTTTTTAAACCACTACTACTAGTATGTAAGTTTCATTTGGGAAGCAGTTTGTTTCTTTTGTTCTCGATTATGTGCTCACTCCTTAGAAGTATACTCTATAATTTGTGGGTATTCCATATTTTGAATTAACAGGGGGAAAAATAAATGCAAGAAAAAAAAATAGATACAAGTGAAAATCTCTGCCTCAGCTTATTTTCGTATCTGTAGAGCTCACTTTTCTGCTGTTCTTTCTACTTCACTCACAGACCTCGCTGTAGTTTATAACTCCAAGAAATTCTTACAGCATTAACATTGACTATTTTTTTTATTAATCCAGGGTTTATATTTATATCCTATAGAATGGATCTATGTTGAATATCCACCTTAGTCCATTTCCCTGAAATATCACACAGGTAGTCATAAATAATCACCAATTTATAGTTTACAGATTCTAATTCCTGATGTGCCAAAATGGAATTTGTCAATAACTTTGCTATAAGAATACAAATATAAAAGTATGAACAGTGAACTAAGTGTCACAAAAGACAAGAGTATGCTTAGATAATAAAAAAAGATAGGATAGGCAGGAAAATATTATCTGACCCTTAATCATTATATAAATTGAGGGTGTACTTTTCTTTCAAGGCTCAGTTTTTTGAAAAGGTAAAATGAGGACAAAAACAGCTTCTCTGCCTGGCTTACAGAACTGGGAAAATAAAAGACAATGGATGTTTGTAAAAGTATCTTATAAACACTGTAAAGTACCATAATTATACCTATAAGAGGAATGTTTACTTCTTTTGTATCCATTTTTCAGTTATAAATGCTTGTTTGGCTTTTAAATTTTAATACTGTTTTTCTGCTACTTAGTGTTTGGTCACTGACATTCTTATATAAATGCTTCCTGCCAAAAAATAACTTTCTGGTCATAAAATAATAATTTCATATGCTCAGTTTCTTAATTTTAAAAAATTCTATTGTGATTCCTTTGTAGAGAAATAATTACATTTTAATTTAGATTTTGTGCAAATTATAATAATTAAGTATTTGAATAAGATAATTCTTGAAATCTGTTGTTTGCAGTTATACTGTTAAGACTATTTTCATTTATTCAAACTCATTAATTGTTCACTCAGAAGTGAACTATTATCCTAGTAAGTAAAAGACTCAGTCTAGGAAACTTTGGTTTTCTAAATCATGCAGTGCCATCATTATCCTCTTTATGTTCTGGGTAACTTATTCTAAATAACCCAGAAGAAATAGTATGTCATTGCTTTGCTATCTGCTATTTGATTTTACAGTTTTATGTTGCAGTCTCTAAATCTTAGGGAAAAAAGTAAGCAAGGAAAAGAAAGAAAAAGCAAATTATACTCAATTCACATAGACATCTAAAGTCTCTGATTTATATGAAATCTTCTGTTTGGTAGAGGATATAGAGAAAAGAAAGGGATATTGAATTTCTGACAACATACGTGCTTAGTGCTTTGTCTACCAATGCAGTGAACACATATTTATTTTCTTCCCTATGCTTTCTACTAAAACCAGCACATTACAAGCTTATCATACAAATGATTGCCTACAAAAAAAAAAAAAAAACTTGCCATTTATTCCCTGTTAGTTCTCTTTCTCCTGAGGTTATTGGCCTACACAGAGCCATTTTAACCTCCTCATGTCTTGACAGTGGGAACACCTTGACATGATTTCAATTCCAGTGTGCTGGAAGAACAAAAACACATTAACTTAAAAAAAAATTAAAGATTTATTTTATTCATTTATGCATATAGGAGCTGGGGTGTAGGCCAGAGGTGTGGGGGGTGAGAGAATTTACCAGAGACGAGTGGGGAGTAGAACAGGAGGATCTACTGAGATACTCTGCTGAGGCGAGCAGCGGGAGTGACAGGAGAGGTCTGCTGCACCATGTGGATAGCTCCCTGACCAGGTATGGAATTTGTGGCTGCCAATAGCTTGACAATGCTGAGACTTAACCCCTTGCACTACCTTAAAAATTCTGAAGCATATTAATGATAGTATAGAAATACATCTTGCTTAGACAGTGTATTGCTTTGTTATCATGTTTCAGTGCGTCTATATGACATAAGTTTCACTCTGTTCAGTCTGCAGCTGTAGCGACTGCAGCTGCCAAAGAAAAAAATAACAAAAAAATTAAAAGCCAAAACAAACAGTAAAGCCACCACAAATATCTTATTCATTCATCTTTTATGTCTTGGTATGTTGTACTTTTCTTCCTTATTCTATCTGTATAATTAAATATCATCATTACTCCCATCATTCCTAGGTAAAAACATGGAAAAGATGGAAAACCTATAGTAGCATTGGTTTACAGGCCATTTCACTCTGAAAATTCAGCAACAAAAGGATATTCATTTGCACCATCATTGTAAGTAGGCTGCTCTGCATGTAAAGCAAGAACAGCATACATCTCTGTTTATATTTTGTGATCTTGGCAGCAATAACCTGTACCAACAAAGATCTGAAGTATTTACACAGATCATTAAGTGGAACCAGAGATTTTATCAGCTCTGTCTACCTCAATATCATCAAGGCCATAGATGGAATAAGCAATAGAAGAAAGCCAAAGAAGGGGCATTGCTAGAGCAGGTGGCATTTTTGACAGTTATAGGCATATCAATCTGCTGATAACAATGCAGTGCTGGAGATGAATACAAGACTGCATTTCAATTTAGAATCCTAGCGTGTGAGTGTGTATGTTACTGCAAGAAAACTTTCTTCTGTTTATATCCTCTTGATTTTAGCTTGCTCTAGATCTATATTGTAAACAAGTTAGCGATAGTCCAGTAGGATTTGCTATTTTCTCCTTTTACTAGGGACTGGAATTTGCTTACTGCAGTTTGGGGTGTTGAGGCCATGCCTTGTGAACTCATGATGAAAAGTCACAAAAGACAGGGAATTCACAAGTGAGAGGGCACACTGAACTTACTGGCCTGCCTGACCTCTGTTGCAAATATTACTCACAGAATCAGTAGCATTCAAAATGCTGACAGAAAGACTGTAATAGGTCAACAAAGGGTGAACCTGCATGAGCACCTTGGGACCCAACCTTTGAGAATTACGCTAAACTATTAGCTATAGAGTGGCCACAATTGAAATGCAACTGTTCATTTACTTCCCTTTATGCTTTTTGACATGTGCCCAAATCAATAGTGAATAAGTCCTCCTTTGTAGTGGGGAAAAATAAATATAAACCTCAGAAGTCAAACCCTGGGATGCTTTAATAAGCAATTGACTTTGAATAAAAAAAAATATTTGAAAAGAAAGCATTATGTTCTTTGCCCTCTTAAACTAGGAGGGAAAATACAAGTTCTGCTTTCTGTGTATTTATTGTATTTTCTGATACAAAACATCCTTTTGGATTCTATGTCCATTTCTACCAAAGAAAGGGGCTATGTGACTATGGCAACTTTTTTCATTCATTCTTTACATTTTAGGATAATACTATTTCTGGTTTTCTAATTAAAACTTATCTAGAACTTTTTAAAATTGAGGTAATATTAGTTTACAACATTGATTCAGTGGCAGAGGATCCCACCTTCTCAGATACATGTAGCCCCAACACACACACCACCAAAGCACCCATAGTTCTACACCATAGACCATTTTGTACCCACCCCACTTTCGTCTCTCCCTTCATCCTGTATTGTGGGCTCAATTTCATAGTCAGCCAGATTTCTAGGGTTTGTTACTGGTTTTGTTTGGTTTGACCCATTGTTTTATTTTATTATATTCACATCTTAAGTGAAATCACTTGGTATTTGCCTTTCACCTTCCAACTTACTTTGCTGACCATAATCCGCTCCAGCTCCATCTATGTTGTCTAAAATGGCAAATGTTCAACCTTTTTTTAGCTTAGTACTAATCTTAGTACTTAGTACTAATCTCGTATATATATATATATATATGTATATATATATATGAGATTTAAAACAGATTCATATGTCCTTACACACTTATGTTCTTTCTCTAGCTTGGCTATTATAAATAATGCTGCATTTGAAGTAAATCAGTGCCTATCCTACACAAACTCAATACAGTCTATGAAGAAGTATTTGAAGTAAATCAGTGCCTATCCTACACAAATACAGTCTATGAAGCCAACATTACACTAATACCAAAACAAAGCAAAGATGGCAAAAAAAAAAAAAAAAAAATTACAGGCCAACTCTCTAACAAACACTGAGGCAAAATTCCTCAACAAAATCCTTGCCAACAGAATCCAATGATGCATCAGGGAATTATGCACCATTTTTAAGTGGGATTCATCCCAGGGGTACAAGGATGGTTCAACATATGAAAATCCAACAGTGTAATTCAAAACATCAACAACAAGAAATACAAAATCCATATGATCATATCAATAGATGCTGAGAAAGCATTTGACAAAGTCCAACATCCATTTATGATGAAAGCCGGGGAAATTCTCGGGATAGAAGGAACATACCTTAACATGATAAAAGCCATATATGACAACCCCACTGCACTGCCAATATTATTCTCAATGGCAAAAAGCTGAAGGCCTTTCCTTTAAGATCAGGAACAAAACAAGGATGTCCTTTCTCACCATGGCTCTTCAATATAATACTGAAAGTCCTAGACAGAGCAATAAGACAAGAGAAAGACATACAAGGAATCCAAATAGGGAATGAAGAAGTAAAACTATCACTATTTTCAGATGATATGATAATACATAGAGAACCCTAAAAGCTCCACAGAAAAACTACTCAAAATAATCAACCAGTTTAGTAAAGTAAAGTAGCAGGATACAAAATCAACATACAAATATCAGTAGCCTTCCTATGCACAAGCAATCAATCTGAAGAAGAAGAAATCAAGAAAACCATCCCTTTTATAATTGAAACAAAAAAAAGCAAATACTTGGGGGAAAAATACTAACAAAAGAGGTGAAGGGCCTATACAAAGAAAATATAAAACACTGTTAAAACAAATAGAAGAAAACACAAAGAAATGGAAAGGTATCCCTTGCTCATGCATTGGAAGAAAAACATTATTAAAATGACCATACTACCAAAACCAATATACAGATTCAAAGCTATTCCAATAAAAATCTCAATGACATTCTTCAAATAAATAGAACAATTACTGATGAAATTCATATGGAACCACAAAAAAAAAAAAAAAAAAAAAACAAAACACGAATAGCCAAAGCCCCACTGATGAAAACAAAAGAGAAAGGAGGTAGGGCCTCCCTGGTAGTGCAAGGGGTTAAGCACCACACTATGAAGCAAACAGCAGCCTCTGCAGCATGAGTTCAATCCCCAGCAGTCCAGGGAGAAACCCACATGGTGAAGCAGACCTCTTCTGCTTACCTGCTGCTCCCTTCAGCAGTGTGTTTCAGTCAGTCTCCCTGTTCTGTTCCCCACTCTGTGTCTTGTGAATCCTCTCACCCCCCGCATCTCTGGCCTGTACCCCAGCTCTCGTATGCATAAATAAATAAATCTTTAAAAAAAGAGAGAGAAAGGAGATATCACACTTTCAAACTTCAAGCTATACTATAAAGCCATAATAATTAAAACAGTTTGATATTGGAGCAAAAACAGACACACAGACCAATGGAACTGAACAGTGAGCCCAGAAATGCAGCCACACTTACATGGCAAAGAAAATGCAATGGACCACGCACAGTTTGTTCAAGAAATGGTGCTGGTAAAACTGGACCACCACATGCGAAAATATGAAACTAGACCACTACTTCTCACCATGCACAAAAATCAACTCAAAATGGATAAAAGACCTGGACATAAGACTTGAAACCATAAAATATATAGAAGGAAATATAGGTAAAACACTACAAAGCATACATCTAGTAACATCTTTAAAGACTCATCACCCAAAGCAAAGAAAGTCAAGGAAAAGATAAATACCTGGGACTGCATCAACCTGAAAAGCTTCTGTACAGCAAAAGACACATTAACCAAAACAGAGAGAGACCCCACTGATTGGGAAAATTCTCCAAAGAGGAAATGCAAATGGCCAACAGGCATATGAAAAAATGTTCAACATCCCTTATCATCAGAGAAATGCAAATCAAAACCATGTCAAGATACCACCTTACACCACTAAGAATGACACATATTAAAAAAAATAAAAACTAGCAACAACAAATGTTGGTGAGGATATGGTGAAAAAGAAACTTACATTGCTGGTGGAACTGCAAACTGGTCCAACTACTATGGAAAGCTGTTTGGAGGGTCCTCAGTCTACTAAAAATGGAGCTACCATATGACCTGGCAATTCTACTCCTAGGGATCTACCCAAAGGACACAAAAATATTGATTCAAAAGAACACCTGCACCCCTATGTTTATTGTAGCACTATTTACAATAGGTAAAATGTGGAAACAACCCAAATGCCCAAAAACGGATGACTGGATCAAGAAGATGTGGCATATATACACAATGGAATATTATTCAGCAATCAAAAAAGATAAACTCATGCCATTTGCAGCAACATGGATGGAGCTAGAAGGAATTATGCTCAGTGAAATAAGCCAGAAGGAAAAAGAAAAATATTGGATGGATGGTTTCACTTATAGCAGGGATATAGGGGAACCCAATATGACATCAGTGTAAAAAAATAACAACAGTACAAAACACAACAAAGTAAAAATGGACAATTATAAATTAGAGACTTACTGCAGGGGAGGAGGAGGGATCAGAGGGAAGGAGGGAGGAGTACAAGGGACTGAGGTGATGGTGCACGGGTGCATTGGGGAAGGAAACTCTATGGGCACTACACCTGAGAGGGTGGGGGGAAGCAAATATTGTTTAGAAATGAACAACAAGGTAAAAATAAATAAATAAATAAAAATAAATAATTCTGCATTTGAAAACATTTTTAACCTGAACAAATGGAGGATTGTGGGAACTGAAGTTTAGGAATAGAAAAAGGAATACAAGGCCCCAGCAGATGAGAGGATATGCCTGCGATTGATTAAAATTTTGAAAGCAAATTAACTTATCATATACTCTGACTTCTTGAAATAATGTTAATCTTTTTGTCTAGATTTTTTTTTTAATTTTCAGCAAAGCAGATTCATATGCACCGTGATTTCTAAATTCTTCTTTTAGATCATATAGTTTGAGTTCAGGATAACAATTTTCTAAAACTGATTTTGATCTGCTGATGGTTTGTGTGTGTGTGTGTGTGTGTGTATGTGTGTGTGTAAAAACACAATCTCATGTATATTACATTAAAGATTCTTAAGATATTTAGGTATATGAAAGGATATAAGAGTAGAAAAATGAAAAAAAAAAAAAGAGAAGGTAAGTCAAACATTTTGTTAAATTTCTCAGACCAAAAGTAGGAATTCAAAAATCATATTAATAAAAAACAAATACATCAAGTTTAGTACAGGCATGTAGATAGACATGAAATATTTTGAAAGTTATTACATCCAATTTATTTGCAGAAACTGAGGATATAAATATAAATAAGGCCCTAATTATAGCAGCAAGAATGGGTAAAGAATATTGTGCACCATATATCAATTTCACACACCTTTGGTTTACTTGGAAGTATTTAGCATTTCAGAGTAATACATAGATTATTTCTTGTGGGTTTAAATTGGACACAAGGTTGTGAATTTTAAGTTGGGTACTAGGTTACCAAATTGGATATTGAGTAAGGTACTTTAAATAAGGAAAAGTGACAATTACATCTGGCTGTACTTTAAATCTTAGTGGAGGTATTTCCTTATGATTTCCTCTTATCACTGTAGGAAGATATTAAAAATATTCTTTCTATAATAGGTAATTTAATCAAGTAATATAATTTCATAAAATGAAATTGAATGACCCTCTCTGGTAATCAACATGCAGACAAGAAACAGAATATTGAAATTTCCCATGAAAACCATGTAATACTCCCTTATTACTATATACTCCCAATTCCATTTCTGTCATCAAAAATAACACCCTGAATTTTAGCATTTTAGATTTAATTTGCCTGATAATACACATACTTGTCCATATACATGTGTGTTTTTAACTCTTATTTTTCAGATAATTTTAAACTTACAAAAAAGTTGTATGAACAGTAGAAAAACCTTTCACAAACGCTTTATCCAGATTCGCTCTTGATTACATTTTAGTATATTCTCAGTTCCTCCCTCCCTTCTGAACCATTTTGTCATGCCTTTTTAAATGCCCTAAACACATCATTGCATATTTCCTAAAGACTAGGGCATTCACTTCACTTATGTAATCACATGCTATTCTATAATTTCAATACAGTTATCAAAATTAGGATATTCTAGAGTATTATTATAGGATTTTCAATTTTTAAATATACTAGATATCAGTTATCTATAAGTGAACTAACAAAGGTTAGGAACTCAACCAAAACTGGGAATACTCTTTCTCTATGAAAATTATGGGCACATCCTCAAGGGAAAAACATCAAACTGTTAGAGGCACATCTTGAAAATTCATCATTTAACATGAGGGACAACTGTTTGAAAAAAAAAATACAGCTCACTTGGGTTCAAGTGAGGCCCTAGATTTCAACAATGTTAAAATTTAACTTCTAATCTAGTCCCTCACTCTTTTTTTTTTCTTAATAGATTTAACTATACAGTCTATTAACAATTCTGTTGAAAGTCATATTTTACCTTCAATTCAACTATCATTTGGTTTGCTAGTGAAGATACTGTTGATTCTATTTCTTAATGCATCAAGATGAAACAACTTACCATTTTGGTTTTTTTTATTTTTAACCAGCATGTTAAAATTTTTGAGAAAATGTATCTAGCATAGATATATGCACATAATATTTTAAAAAATAAAAAATGTACAAAAAGAATCCTGGGTCTTAAAGAACTTCAAAGCTATTAAAAAGACAGATCTCTCATATAAGTAGAATATGACTTATTGTAGAAGAGAGTACAAGTACACTAGGGATTTTGATAAGGAAAAAATATCATTTCTACTTGGGTGATCAGAGAAAGCTTTTTTTTAAAGATTTATTTATTTATGCATTCAAGAGCTGGGGTACAGGCCAGAGATATAGGGGGTGAGAGGATTCACCAGAGACAGAGTGGGGAACAGGCAGACTGACTGAAATTGAGGGGAGCAGTGGGCAAGACAGGAGAGGTCTGCTGCGCCATGTGGGTTACTCCCTGGCTGGCAGGGGATCAAACTTGTGCTGCAGAGACTGGGATTGCCTCATAGTATGATGTTTGACCCCTTGCGCCACCAGGGAGGTCCCAAGAGAAAGCTTTTTGAAAGAGCTGTCATTTGAGATGTGTCATGAAAGGATTTCTATAGGAGATAATAGAAAGAAGGAGTGGACATTAAAAGGAATATTTTGCAATGTTACATCAGCAGAAAAATGTTAGGCAAATTTTAAGGTACTGAAGCATCTGATGATCAAGTAGTTTATCATGGGCAAGCAAGAAGAAATACTACTGAGAACTACGAACAACTATCGATAATTGGCTAAAGAATTTGAAAATTAGTAGTAGTAAGGAACAAGTAAATATTTTAATAGATAATCTAGTTACATTATTTAAAATTAGAAAAACTCCATGTCAGTAATTTTCCTTATTTGCCCAGTTATCATCTCCTGTCATGAGTGAATGTTGATCTTGGTTTCTTAAGTGTTCAATGCATAAAAAAGGAATAGCAGAATAAAAGATCATTTTTCTTTTATTTTGGCATTATTTTATATGTCCTTTCTACACTTTTTCATTAACAATTTTTCTTGAAGAGCTTTATAGGTTAACACATACAGAGGATTTTCATTACTTTTTAGAGTTACAAAACATTACATCAAAGGAAAATCCATCATTTATTTAAGTGACATTTTATTGATGGCCTTGTTGTTTCCAAAATTTTGCAAATGTAAATTTTCCATAATGAATACATTGGTACATGTCACTTCACATGTAAGCAGGTATTCAGGATAGCTTACCTAAAGTATAATTATATGGAAATGCATAATTCAATTTTCATTTTGGTATTACCAGGTTGCCATCAATAGATGTGTATACCAACTTATACTATAGCCATCATTTTGCATGGATGGGAGTGCCTGTTTCTATGCATGTTTGCTTAAGTTTGTGTTATCAAATGATGCATCATTTTGATAGGAGAAGGGATACTTATAGGTGAATTATTTTGTGACAGTTTTATAATTTTCTCATTGATTATATGTTTATTTTTCTTTTGAACTGTGATATATCCTCAAAATTTTAAAAAATACTTAATGCAGAAATTACATAGAAAAAATAAACTACAAAAGGAGCAAATATTTTTTATATTTTCACTTTACCTACAGTATTTTTTCCATGAAGAAGCTTTTTTTTTAATGTATTAAAAAAATCCATCTTAATCTTAGATTAAATCTGGATTTCTAGTTACAATTACAAGGATCTTAACTATCTCAAAGTATAAAGGGCAATCCCTGTGCTTCTATAAACTTTATTTTTTTTAAAGATTTATTTATTTTTATACAAGAGCTGGGGTCCAGGCCAGATGTGCTGGGGGTGGGGTTGGGGTGTGAGAGAATTCACAAGAGATAAAGCAGGGAGCAGAACAGGCAGATGACCAAAGTACACTGCTGAGGGGAGCAGTGGGAGTAACAGGAGAGGTCTGCGCACCATGTGGGAATCTCCTTGGCTGGCCAGGAATTGAACCAGTGCTGCATAGGCTGCCGACAGCTTCACAGCACTGCGTTCAAGGCACCCTGCGAAACCGGGGAGGCCCTCTATAAACTTTAGTTTTCTTTTTCTTTTTTTTTAAATAAAAATTCTATTCAAATAAATTTTTATTTGATTTAGTTCATTGGAAATTATCTTATAAGCAATATTGATAAGAAATCCACATTTTTTCCACAAAATGGTAGCTTATTTCTTTTTCACTTATTTTAGTTTAGTATTTAACTGTTTCCAGATTTTCTATTCTTTTACATCCATCAATATCTTTGTTCATGTACTATATTTTAAATTAGCTTATGGGAGCATTATTAGAAGGCAATCTATGATGCATTAAATTATGAATTTAAATGAAAAGATATAGGGAACGACACATACCTGAAATAAGGTGAGGGCAAATTAGAAAGATGATATGATTTACAAAAGGTAATGTAGAGAAAAAAAGTCTCACTTTTTTGCCAGTGCTTGACTATTGTGGGAAAGCTGGGAAGAAATGCAAGTTGATTGTAAAGTTTCAAATCAGGGAGATTAAAATAAGCATTAAGATACAGGGGAAAATGGACAGTCATATGCAAAAGAATGAAACTATACCACTATCACACCAAACAAAAAATTACTTCAAATTAATTAAATACTTACTTGCATGTTAGCCCTACAACCATAAAATACATAGAAGAAAACACAGAGAATACACCTGATCTTAGAGATGACTTTGGGACTCAACATCAGCAGTAAGGGGAACAAACAAACAAAAAATAGACAAATGGGACTGCATCAGAAATCAAATCAAGATGGTATCAGAAGAGATTTATTGCCTCACTTCAAGATAACAATCTAAAAGTTTACCAGGTAGGTGCTATAACCAGAGAGTTCCATGACTTGTGGTGAAACAGGATCACCCTTTATAAACTGAGGATCATAACAAACTGCACCAGAAAGTTCACTGAGGAGATTCGTGCTTCATTAAAAATAGATGTATGGAGAGAAACATCTGGCTATGATATGGAGCTGAAGGGGATGACACACAAACAACATACTATGGAATGACTATTGAGTTACTGGGCAAACAAAGAAGTAAAAAAATCCTGGAAACAAATGAAAATTAAAATGAGTTACCAGAACCTTTGGGGCACAGAAAAAGCAGTACTAAGCAATGCAGGACTCAAATAAATAATCTAACCTTATATCATAAGGAACTATGAGACCAAACAAAACCACTGGAAAGTAAGGGAATAAAAACTGGACCAGAAATAAATGAAATATAAATCAGTAAGACAGTCTAAGAGATCAATGAAATCAAAAGCTGCTTCTTTGAAAATAACTAACAAAATGGACACTACATCTTGTAGTCTTAGAAATTCTATTGAGGTTTTCACTGAATGCTCCATTCCATATTTGTGGTTTACCTACTTTTCTATATCTAACAAAATGTATCTGTGGTTCTAATTGATTTCTAATTTCTGTTTCCAAAATGGCAGCTAAGTATCTCATAAATTTTTTAAGCAAAATTTTTGAATAACTGAAAAAACATTTGTCATGTTTATGGAAATGACTTGGGAAACTAATGACATAATCATGACAAAAATGGGATGTGGGTTACTGTATGAATCTACATTTCATGTTATAGTGTATATTATGACATATTTCTTAAGATTTATTTGCTTAATTCAAGTCCATGATTAAAATGATGAGCACTTTTGCTATAGAGGAACTGCTCTTAGGAATACATTTTTAGAAGAAGAGATACTTTGATAGCTCTCAAAAATGAATTGTATATGTTTGCATTATAAATGTAGTATTTTATATCACTTCAGAATTCCTTGGCAGTAAGCATCTTTGTTATTTTAACACAGAATTAGGAATTAAGTTGTAAAAAATTAGCTTATCTCTAACTCTGCTTCATAACTTCCTAGTTAATTCTTTTGAACCCCTCTATCCTTCAGGTTTTGAGGCCTTTAGGAAATGAAGGACAAGATGCAGGTTTGCAATCCATATCCTCCCTTTCTTGGTTAAAGAGTGAATTTTGTCTCCCTCAGAAATTCATAAGCTGAAGTCTTAATTCCCAGTGTGACTGTATTTGGAAATAGGACCTTTAAAGAGGTAATTAAGATTAAATGAAGTCATAAGCATGGAGCCCTAATTCAATGGCTTTTCTTATAAGAAGAGAAAGAGATGCCAAGAGTGGGCAGGCACAGATGTGTGTGTGTGTGTGTGTGTGTGTGTGTGTGTAGAGCGAGAGACTCTTAATAAGAGAGAATAAAAGTTATTTCATAATGGCACCAATCTACTTTGATTGTTGTAAACTATTTTTATGATGCCAAAGAGAGTATAACTTGCTTTTAAAACTATACTCATCACAGAGATTTTGAAAAACAGTTTAATGAAATATACAAAGTGATTATCTGATTGAAAAAAAAATCCCAATTGGAAAGAAGAATTTAATATTTGGATTTGTCATTAAGGATTTTTATCTTGCCCACATCTCCATACAATTCTATCTAGCCAACTGTGAAGCTATACTATTCTTAAATATTGTCATGGGAAGGCAATTCTAGAACTTCCTTGGTAATATATGTAATGCTATTTACTTTCAGATTTTCTATTTATGTCTAAACTAAAATATTTAGCCATAATTCAAAACAAATTATTTCCAGCTCCCTTTTCCCTCCCTCCCTCCCTCCATCCTCTGCAGTACTCTGAAGAGTTGCTGTTTTATTTACCTTCATTTTTTAATTTTACTTTTTGTAATGATCATGTCATAAGACGTGATATCTTACCCAAAGATTTTGTCTTAACAGTTAAAATGCCAAATACTATGGAAGGCTTAAGAAACATATTTTCTAATATGACACTCATTTTTGCGTGAGTCAGATCACATGGCTGTCAATTTCATTCTCTGATTATACATACATATGCAACAAATTTGATCTGCGGCAGAACTCTTTGTCCCCTGCCTTATTCAGCTTTTCTCTCATTTTTTTGTGTTCTCATTTTTGCTTTCTTCTTAAAGTATTTATTAAGTAATGATTACATGTTAATCAGTTTGAGGAACATGGAATTTATCAAAGGAAATATCATATAAATGACCTCTTTAGCCCTCTTTAAACACCTGCAATAGGGTAAAACATGTAAAAACACCCATTTCTGTTTTACTGGGGCAAAAGTTAGGGGTATGTGCATGTATGTACTTATAAACTATTATATCTATATAATGTGTATGATATATTAAGTAGTACCTTTCCAAGGGAATGTGAAATTATATGCTGGCCTAAATTATAAACATGCATGCTATTATTAAAATCAAGTTATGTATGTATTTTAATTTCTTTCTTGGTAGCCACATCATTGTAAAATAAAATAAAAAAAATTGCAATGAGAGGAAACAGATTTGACTCTGCAACTAACTTACCATGTGAACTTGACCACACTGATAGTTTTTACAGGTGTAGGTTTCTGTATCAGTAAAATAAAGGCATTTAATTTTACATAGCCTCTGAAATGTCTCTTTTCTCTGATATTCTCTGATAATCTGATTTTCTCTCCCAGTATCCTGCATAAGAACAGCAAGTGAAAACTGTAAAACTTCACCATGAAGACTATCATGAGATATTATTCAATGTCTTCATGTATAGAATTCTCTTTTTGTTCTGGGGATAAAATTTGTGTTGCAATATGGATAAATATTAAACTGTCATTTCAATAAGGATACAAAGTGTGTGAATTATGGGAATCAATATGGTTATTATTTTTTTTAAGATACAGGACATATTACACAGCTTCTAGCTTAGGAACCTTATTATTTTATAAGTAAAAAACACAATTATACAGATAACTTCCAGCAGAAATCCTAAATGATGGATGGGAAGAAAGCTAAGAAGTGTCCAAGTGGATGCTAACATAAAATGCTGGCAAGGCCTAGATCTCAGGTGATGATAGGATTAAATGAATTGAACAGTTTATGAGAGAATTGAAATGAATAGTAATCAAGTGAATTTAATAGATTTAGGAAAGATCCATAAGCAAATAAACCAGATTCCCTGGTATCTTTCCTGGTATCTTTCCCTGTTTCCTTAGTAGTATGTGGTTAACCTTCCCTTTAGAATAGTTACAATAAAACTTTCATTAATATCTTGGATTTTGCCAATCATAGGACGACAATAGCAAAATTATACTTCCTATGAACAAATGTATACATTATTTTGGAAACAAGGTACAAGGAAAGAGGTTTTCTGAGCTGTTAGAAACAAAGGATTTCTTTTTCTTTCTTCTCTCTTACCTCCATTAATGCTGTCTTTTCTCCTTTTAAGCTGCAAGAAATATTCTGAATACTAATGTGACAAAATCAGATGCAGTCCCCAAATACCTTATTTGCTTAATGATAAATACCTAGTCCTTACCTTTAAGGAGATTTAGACAATTCAGTTTGTCCTGTAGCCTTGGGGTAGTCAGGAAAGTTAGGCACAGTATTTTAATGCTCATTCCTTCTCTTTCGCTGTTAGCTATCATTAATCCCTAATGCCTGGAACGGCATAAATTTCTTCTACAAAGGAAGCCCACAGGTCGTTTTTATTTGGAGCACTTTTTTTATATGAGCCACAATATATTCCGTTATGTATTACCTCGTCTGAATGCAAAACTGTTTTATATGCAGATTTAAGGTAATGAGCACTCAAGTTTAAAAAATGGCTCTGGTATCCTGTAGCTTCTCAATAATAATATACTCTTACATTCCAACAGAGAAGGATGGATTATGGGTTTTTCAATTTGCATCAGGCATATTAATTGCAGAGTAGGGCTTCCACATAAAATATCAATGTACTGGAACAAACTGTTAATGTACCAGAATATGAACACTTAGATTCATTTCTGGAACTTTAAAAGGAATCATCTTTTTTTCTTTTCTTTTTTTTTTTTTTTTTCTGCCTTTGTACCTCTAGAGATAGGACAGTTTTTTAGTCAGTTAATGAGAAGTATGTAACCTCTGTTTCTCGAAAAATCCCTAATTAGATTAAGTGTGATAGGGCTTTTCTAGTCATTCTGCTGGGGAACAATACAACAAGCCATTAGGGAAAAGAGGATAATTTAGAGGATCTGGAGGAAACTTATTTTAGAGTTGCTTTTAAAAAACATGACATGGAAGATCAACTTTATGTTGTCGTTGGAGACAGAGAAGCACACTCAACTTTTATTTGCATTATATTTCTCAACTGTGAAGAGAATACCTAAACTACTAAAACTGTAATTGGAAGTTTTGTAAGTAATTTTCAGCTGAGGTTTTGCACTGTAAGTTTAGTGGTAGAGAACTGTGTACGATGCTACCTTATTTCATGGGAGTATTAGCATTACGTGTTCTCTTATACATATAAGTTGTGAATGTCCAATTTTTTTAAACATTGTAATAAACAAGTGAATAAAATTCTTGGGTTTTATCTTAAAAGTTTTTAGTTACTGTCAATTATACATATAGATTGGCTAGATAGGAATATATATTTGAACATTTAAAAATATGCTCTCCATGTTTTGTGATGTGGAGGTCTTTCTATGTTGAAAAGGTAAAGCAGGAGGAAGAAATAAAGTTTGAGATTTGAACAGACTGACTACATCCCCCCCAACTATGTATATAATATGTAAATTGTAAGTAATTGATGAATATCCATTAAATAAAATTCTCATTCATTGTATCCTAAATTGTCACTCCTTTCACACTGATATTTTATTCTACATCCTATTTGAAACTTAATGAAATTTGTGAAGTTATTATTCCCAAACAATAGTGAAATGGGGACCCACTTTTCAAAACCATTCTGAGAAAGACAGTATTTGAGTTTGCATGCCACAGCTGCAAGCAGTGAATTATCTCACTAGGAAAGAGAAGAAATACCACCCACATAATCCAACAGGAGATTTGATTCATTTTTGTCTGGAGCAATCGTGCAATGTTACAAACTGAAATGAGTTTCCTTTTCAATCTTCAGGTGAAAAAGTAGTGTGAATGCCCTGGTTTCTCTATCAATGCAAATTTCTTCTTATACCTCTTTCATAAGAATTTAAATGTGTTTGTGTTTTTTATGTCGCAGTGGTAGTTTTGACCTCATCGTGTTATTATAAGGCTGTGTGTTATGGGTCAAAAATGAAGGCAAGATTGACTTTTTCGCAGCATAAAAACACAACCTAATCTGTTGTAAAAAATAACTTTGATACTGTTTTAAAGAAATAGACCTGGGAAACCTGAATGTACTTAGCTATATAGCATGTTGACTGCAAAACAGGCATAGATATATGCTCCATGAAGACACGAGACAAATAGCTAGTGATAGAAATGCTGTCTGTATCTGTTGGTTACTAACATTTGGAGAAATGTTGAAAATGTGATATTCTCTTTTTGAATTACATATAGTGGCCGTATTTTAAATTCAAGGAGTTTGAGTTCTAGTAAGCAAGTCAAATAAATTGTGGCAATTGTTTAACTTATGGGCAATTTTTTCAAGTGAACACCTTTTATATTTTTTTCAGCCTTATTTAAAATGCTACCTAACAAGATGTTGCCTGTTTTGTGTGCCTTTTTATATTGTCTAGATAGATGGAAAATAGGTTCAAGTAACTTATTTGAAAAAATCTCTTTAATTCCATCAGAAGAAAAGATGATACATGTTTGCAGAATTCGCTTTTCTTGGCAAATATCACTTAATAAATGTTTAATGTTTATAAAGGATAATATAAATATTAATTTTATACATGTAGCGATTTAGATTTTATGAACATCTACTATTTAATAAAATTCACTTTGGGTTTATAAAAGATACTTTTAGAATACGTGATAAAATGCATCTGTTTCTCCTCCCAATGCATCTACCTTCTATGTCCTCAGATAAAAATCACATGAAAATTAATCTTAGGTTCAAAGTAATGTACACTGAATTCAGGAGCATTATGATGTCCTTTACTTCCTTTGAAGTATCACTTGACAACCCAAGTACAATTCTAGTCTAGCTGTTGATTTTTAGTTGTAAATTTTATTTTTTAATTCTTGTAGGGAGGGAGGTTTAATCTCTCAAACTTTGTTGGTAAATTACATTGATAAATGCACTCTGACAGGAAGCTTTACTGAAATGAAAAGGACTCATGTGTAAGAGTAGAAATAACTATTCTAAGAGCTTTTTCATGGTGCTCGTTGCCAAGGAAACCACTGCTTTGTCTGTACGTGTTTAGAATGGCTGCCTCATTAGAACTCAGACTCTTAGACAGTCACTTTGTGATACTGATGAAATGAAAGGGATGAACCTATTTTAGTTGATTAACTCCAAATTAAGAAAAATAGCATATTTAAAAGACATATTTTTAAAAGCTAAACATATAAAATGGTGGGGAAACTAAAGGTAACATTGATTAGGACTTTTTTGGCACATGAGTGAGAGGAAGATTTTTTTTTCTTTTGTTTGCCTATTTGCATATTAATGGAGAATAAGCAAATGGTGTATTATATATTAGCACCACCAAATTAATGTTGGATGTGATAGATTCTGATATTTGCACAAATATGCACATATTTCTCTTACTATCAGTTCCTTTTTCCCCTACATTGATTGTCCTATGTTCCAGTTATAATATTATCAGAACTGACTGAATTCATTGATTCAGGTGCATAAAAGAGATTGAAACTGTTTTAGAAACACACATGTACTTTCCATGTTTCTTTGAAGAACAAAGCAGTGGCATACTCAGAAATTGTATGAACAAATATTAACAACAAAAAGGCAATATAATTTTTTTTACTTCTCTAGACTTAAAATATATAAAAAATAGCAAGCAAGTGTGAAAATGTCTATTCAAGATGCACAGACCAATTACTATGTAATAGTACTTCCTGTTTTGTACTATGAGTCAAATTTCCTTTGTGGTTTTTTTTTTTTAATTTTTAAGAAGATTTATTTATTTATTTATACAAGCACTGGGTACAGACAGAAGCACGAGAGGGTGAGATAATTCACCAGAGCCAGAGCGGGGAACAGAACAGGCAGACTGACAAAATACACTGATGAGAGGAGCAGTGGGCACGACAAGAGAGGTCTGTCTGTGCGCCATGTGGGACCCTCGCCAGCAGCCGGGGATCGAACTGGCGCTGCAGAGGCTGTGGGCAGCTTTGCAGCCCAAAGCTCAACCACTGCGCCACTGGGGGAGGACCCAAATTCCCTTTGATAATTCACTGATATTTAAAATTTATGTTCTTGACTCAAGACAAAGAGATGAAGCATAAGATTTATAAGCTTTTATATTTCAAAAACAGTTCTATAAATTTCTTGTTGTTTGAGTCTATGTAAGTATACTCAAAATAGTATCTTAAATATTATTATCCAATAAATCATCCTAAAGAGGAAGATATGCAAAACCCAAAGAAAAAATGTACCGTATCAGAGTCCTTTCAATTCATACATTCAAACAAGTTGCCATTAAGCAAGTTGGTAATATTGACTTTTTTTTTTTTTTTTTTTACCCATAGTGCCATTTCAAAATGCTGAAGATTTTTCAAGTCCAGGTTTTTTTTTTTTTAAAGATTTATTTATTTATTTATTTATTTATTTATTTATTTATACAAGCACTGGGTACAGTCAGAAGCCTGGGAGGGTGAGAGAATTCACCAGAGCCAGAGCGGGGAGCAGAGCAGGCAGAAGGACCAAAGTACACTGCTGAGGGGAGCAGCGGGCGGCAGGAGAGGTCTGCGCGGGGAGCAGCCGGGGATTGAACCGGCGCTGAGGCTGAGGCAGAGGCTGCGGCAGCTTCGCAATAGAGCGCTCAACCGCTGCGCCACCGGGGAGGCCCTCAAGTCCAGCTATCAATGGCAATACCAAAAATTTGTATACATTTTATTTTTTTTTTAAAGAAATGGGCATAATTTATTTTTTTTAAAGATTTATTTATTTATTTATTTATTTGTTTGTTTGTTTGTTTATATAAGCACTGGGTACAGTCAGAAGGGCGGGAGGGTAAGAGAATTCACCAGAGCCAGGGAGGGGAGCAGAGCAGGCAGAAGGACCGAAGTACACTGCTGAGGGGAGCAGCGGGCGGCAGGAGGGGTCTGCGCGCCATGTGGGACCCTCCTCCGGTGGCCAGGGAGTAGCCGGGGATCGAACTGGCGCTGCAGAGGCTGCGAGCAGCTTCCCAACCCAGAGCTCAACCGCTGCGCCACCGGGGAGGCCCTTGTATACATTTTAAACTTCAAATGGCTATTAGATATTTAAAAGATGTTGTTAAGAGATATTTTACAAGTCTTTTAAAACAAGATTTGGTTCTTAATTGAGTGTACAGTGAGAGGAAGGTAAGAGTAAATTCAGAGTTTATCATGACTCCGAAGCCTGGATGAGTAAAGTTATTAACTTTATCGTCATTCATTGAGATTATAACTACTAGAGAAATAGTTCTTAATCTTGGTTACACATGATCATCATTTGTAGAGCTTTAAAAAATATTAATGCCTGAGATCCAATCTCAGAGAATATTATTCAACTGATAAAGCATTGGGTCTAGTGTAACATTTAAAAATTATCCTTCTGCTAATTCTAGTGTGAAGTCAGATTTGAAAATCTTGATACTAAAACTCATTACAGCACTTCTGAACCTTGCCTGAACAATAGAGGCACCTGAAACATATTGAAAATCCCAATGCCCATATAGTGTTTCAGTTTAATTAAATAAAATAATATGAAAGAGGGTCCCAGAATTTTAATTTTCTTAGGGAATTCCAAAGAGATTCAGGGATGAATATTATGATACTAGACGTAAAAGTAGTTTCGGTGAAGGGGCTGGTGTTAGAAAGAAACACTGAATTTGGATTGAATCTGGACATTCAACTTGAACATGAAGCTAAAGCTACAGATGACAGGTTTTGATAAAATATTTGGGTTACAGTTGTAATAATGAAATACTGTGGGGAAGAGGAAGTCATTGTAATCATAAAGGAGGAAGATAAAAAGGGGCCAAAATCTTGGAAAATTTTGCCAAGAACCAGAACTGAAAACAAACAAAATAAACTCCCCCCAAAAAACCAAAGGGATTTAGAAAGTTCAGCCATCATGACCCAAATTATGCCTTTTCTCATCTCTTTCTCCCTCTTCTTTCTCCTTCCCAATTTCATTCTCTCTGTGTCTTCTTATCTTCCTCTAATTTTTAATTATTTTCTCCTACACTTCACATCATAATTTTAAGTCACAGAATTTGAAGTTATATTACACTCATTAACAAATACACTATCCATGATAAAAATTAAGTTGAGTGTGAAGAGATACTAAATGCCCGCTGAGAAGGGCATAGGTTGAAGATGTTTACTTGTAAGAAAGAAAAGGGAGAGAGAGAGAGAGAGAGAGAGAGAGAGAGAGAGAGGAATAAAAAGGGAGGAAAGAATCATTTGGGGAATTTGGACAACATAATGACACCAAATCTTCTAATACAACTGGTCTAGAGTAGAACACACAGACATTGGCAGTGTCTTTTTTACTACACAGGTGATTTTTTAAAGTTTTTTTTTTTTATATTTTTACATCATTTTTTCATTTTTGCACAATGTCTGCATTTTCATCTTGGTTATATTCCCCATACAATTCCCACCCCCCTTATTTTGACCCTAATCCCTCCTCTCCTCCCTACCCAACACACACGGGTGATTCTTACAGTAGTCAGGTTTGAAAAGCACTATTCTGTAATTCATTCCCCACTCTTTCATAGTAACTGGTTTCTACAACTATACCTTTCTTGAATCTATTCTGTTTGTTTGTTTGTTTTATGTAGGACCCTCGCTGGTGGCCAGGGAATGAACTGGCGCTGCAGAGGCTGCGGGCAGCCTCACAGCCCAGCACGCAACCGCTGTGCCACCAGGGGAGGCCCTTGAATCTATTCTCTTTAGGGTCCCACATGGCGCGCAGACCTCTCCTGCCGCCCGCTGCTCCCCTCAGCAGTGTACTTCGGTCCTTCTGCCTGCTCTGCTCCCCGCTCTGGCTCTGGTGAATTCTCTCACCCTCCCGTGCTTCTGACTGTGCCCAGTGCTTGTATAAATAAATAAATCTTCAAAAAAAAATTCAGGTTTTGATTAGAAAGGTGATACATGACTGGGATAATAAAATAGTGCCAATGGTTTGCCTATGAAAGGAAGGCTTTCTCTGACTGCATTTACCAGATTTCTCATTTGTAACTGTTGTTTACTTGCATGAATTTCTCCCGCTTTTGAGTGCATGTTAATTATATACAAATATTACCAACACCCATTTTTTTTTTTTTTAGTGGAGAAGGAGAAATTTCCATTTGGGGATTATTCCCAAAAGCACATACAGATTTTATTTCTGAACCTCTTCTCCTTCTCTCCTTTTCTTTCAATTATGTAATATTTCATTCCATAGCATGGAAAATTCATTTAGCTAGCCTTTATTAATGACTATTTAGGATCATATAACTTCTGTTAAGACTCTATAAAATGTACCGAATCTTACAATTAACAGAAAGCTTTCATATTCTAACTGGAAGTATAAGAGGAAACTTCATTTTTCCAGCTGTGCCACAAGCTTAAAGCTAAACAGTTTCTGAATAGATCAGGGCATTTCTAGGTTTGTACTACGATGAACTTCAATTCAAAAAGTGCACAATTTTTGTAGTATAAGCTTAAAATTTTAAATTCTGTGTAACTACATAGAGGTTGCATTGGAAGAATCATTAAAATCTTTCCAGAGGGGATTGGTAGTGAAAAAAACCTGACATAACCCCATAGATAATTAAATTACACTTGTGTATTTGACATGGAAAGATATCTTGATTGGCCACAGTCATGTGTACAGTGCATATCCTTATCTAATCTCATATGGAAGGCACATGTGCTATGCAGTATATTAAAGCAGATGATGAAGTCCCTATCAGTAAGGCAGTCTGGTTTGCTTTCTAAGTTTTAATGAAGTACCTGTATTGTATGTATCTATCTGCCTATGAGTGTATGTATGTTTGTATGATATCTCTCTACATTAAACAAAATTAAGCTTCATGAAGTTAAAGAGAAATCACAGATTCAAATTCCCTGCCAGGGAAAAATTAGATTTGACCAACTAGAAAATACCTTGCAATTCTCACTTAATTGATATGCATTTCTAGTTGTTTGTAGATTTAGAACAATCTGAAAATTGTCACTTCCTAGGTCCTCATTTCCCGTATAAAAACAATGTTTACTGGGAGTAAGTTTCATTTCTTAGATTTGTTGTTGAATATTCACAAGGTGAAAATTATGTTCACTTCTCTTCATGGAGATTATCTGGATTGCAATTGGGTGACTATTTCACCACCGAACCTTAAACAAAACATTCTTTGTTTAATGCAGACTTCATATTTTAATTATCAATCAGTATTAGCGTATTATAATGTTCATTTTAATGTTTTTCTCAGTTTGTATTTTCCCTTTAAATTTGCTTCTGCTTTGTGTACCTAAAGTTGAGAATTTTAAGAAATGGCAATCTTTATCTTTGTGGATTTTTTTACTTCTTTCAATCATAGAAATTATTAATTCTTCTAGATAGTTAATACATACTCACTGTATTTCATTTTAGACTTTTACAATTTAATATTTTGATTTACCTCTATGTTTGTTGAAATACCATGCACAAAGTGTAACAAACAAAGCTCCTTCCGACTCAAAATAAAAATAAAGAAAGGATTGTAAAGGATCTGAAGTGTGTGTGCACATGTGTATATATGTGGTGTGTGTCAGTGTTGCATGGAAAATATGTGGATGAAAAGATACAAAACATAAAACCCTATGCAAACGTAACATGGTTTTCAAATAACTCAAAATGAGATTGTTTCTTCAGTGGAAAATAACACAAATAAATTATTTAAATTGTATTACTATTTTTGAGATAACTTTGGCTTATAACACTGTATATGATTTAGAGGCATAAATTCACACCTTGTAAAATGTATGTTACTATAACACACACGCCACCAAAGTACCCATAATCCTCTACCATAGTCTGCTGGGCCCCTAGCCCAGTTTGCTATCCACCCGGTACCCTCTGGTAGCCTCAATTCTGGAGTCAGATTTCTAGGGTTTGTTTTGATTTATTTTTGTCTTTTCCTTTGTTTGGTTACTTTATATTCCACATGTAAGTGAAATCATCCAGTATTTGTCTTCCGCTTCTGACTCAGTTCTCATAGTAAATTCTTTAATCTTTATTTTTTATTTTCATGTATGGTCATTTCTACCATTATCTCTGTTCTTTTTTTCAGGAAAGCTTCTAAAAACTTCTCAAGTAAATGGAAATCAGAATTTTTATCTGCATAATAATATTTATGTTTCCTAATTTATATATTTCTCAATAGGGTTTATATTAAATCACAGATTTTAATTTTTAACAAGTAATGCATTCCTAAAGATACCAAGATATTAAATTATCATTATTATTTGTAATACAAACACATTTTTTAACAATGTAAATGCCCAAAACAAAAAGAACAGGAAAATGGTTATTTGTCCATGCTATGGAATACGTACAAACTAGTGAAAATAAACACCTTGCACTATATATGTTGATATGGTTAGGGATATGTGATAAATTGATAATTTGCTTTTTTGAATTAAAATTATTCTATTTGTATAAATGAAATTATATATCTGCAGAGCTGTAGCATCCTGCAACTCTAAGAGCTGCATAATTCAGTGGTGCTATTATATATGCATTATAGATATTTCTGCATACAAATACATAGTGAAGAGGAAAGACTAGCATTTTAAAAATGCATATATGTTTATAGTTAGATAGAAAAAGTTATGGGAATAAACACTGCAAATTATCAACAGTGGAAATCCTGAATGGGTAGGTTCATGGAAAGGGTAGAGGTGAGGTTAATGATGCTTTTCATTTTGCTTTACATACCCTGTATTACTTGAAAATTCCTACTGAATTTTTATTACTTCCATAATATTTTTCTTCAAAATATAACTGTAATTGGAAATCTACTTTGTGAGTTGTTTTATTTATATCATTTTTATCAGTTTCCACAGGGACTTCATAAAAATTCCAGAATCATACCAATTAAAGAAACCAAAAAAATAAAGGAACTGGAATAAATAAATAAATACACTAAAAATCAGACCTTCTTTTAGGCACATCACCTTATTTATGCCATGTCTTAGAATGAGATAGTATAAGGTACCTTTGACTTTTCTCTCTCCTGAAGAAGTTTAACTCAAATAATCAGTTCAAAGTTCTGTAATGTCACACAAAGATATTCTTTACTACATACCATTCCTCACCTTTCTTGGTTTATACTTAATACCCCATTGCTTTTGTTGCCTCTACTTTTTATCTCAGCAATGATTCCTATACACTCCCATAAGTTTATCTTCTATAACATAGATAAAATCATGTCTTTATAAATCACAAAATATTTGTGAACTCCATTATCCAGAGAATAAGTTTCAAAACAATAGGCATAGTGTCTAAGGACCCATGTCCTGGTGTTAGATTCCCTATTAGCATCACATTAAACTGTACCATTCCAATTCACTTCTAAATTTCCATATGCCATTTTATGACTCTTAGTCCTTTTTACCATGCTGTTTACTTCTTTCATTCTCATCATATTTCAGTGTTTACTACTTCTCAGAAAACTTCTTTTTTATCTGAAAATTTAATTAAGTGCCCCTGTTCCTCTATAGCATTTGCTTGATATGTGTTAGAGATCTTATTTCCTCTGCATTTATGTTAAAGTTTAAATTCATTTAATGCTTCACTAAATTATCTGTTTCTTGAAATCATGACTTGACTAACATTGATGAAAGAATTCTCAGGATTTCTAACAAAATTGTGTTTTATGAATTTGTTTTCCTTGATTTTAGTCAGATATATTTAGAATTCCTTTAGACATAATCTTTAGAAAATACTGTTGATGAAATTGCTATATTTAAACATGACTACAGCAAAAATGTCACCTTAGTTCTCTCCCAAAATAAGTATATGACCTGCCCATTTATTTCAATAGATTTGGTATGCTATATTTCCAACTTTTAAGGATTGTATCTACTTTGACACTCTAAAAATATGCTATCCAGTATGGTAGCCAATATATATACACATTATTTAGATTTAACTTCTCAAAATAAAATAAAAAATGCACTTCCATAGTTATGCTAGCCATATTTAAAGGGTATTTTTCTACATTATGGAAATTTCCATCATTAAAGAGTTGTCTTATTAGATTGTGCCATTGCAAAATTTAAACTCAAAATACAAATTATACCCATGCTAAATCGGTGACATCCTAATACAGAAATAGCATGCTTTACAATCAAATCTTTGTATTGTTTTCACCTATGTTATATGCCTCTATACTACTAAGTGAATAGGCAATTGATATAGAGACTAGTATTATTTTTCCAACATGTCAAAATTTACTCAGTTACACAGCTGGCTACATATATCTCTTTATACATCTGGGTCACGTGGATCATACCTCTGAGCTACTTTGGGAAAACAGTGTGAGGTCAGACTATGCATACTTATGGAATGCACATTATTAAATGTAAGTTCTAGCTTTCTGTGATCATAATTAGCCATTCTGATTAACAATTCTGGGCCAATTGTGCAAAGAATGTCAAAGAAGGAACCAAGAGAGAATGATTAATGGATAGTGTTCAGAATTTGAGTCCACTTGTTCTTTCATCCAGTGTGGAAATGTACTGTTCTTACTCAAAGTGCACACAAAACGTCATGCTTTTAAATCTTCATATCATGGGCCTCCCTGGTGGCACAGGTGGTTAAGCACTGCACTGTGAAGCTGTCTGCAGCCTCTGCAGTGCCGGTTTGATCCCTCCCGGCCAGTGAGAATCCCATACGGTAAGGCAGACCTCTCCTGTCACGTCTGCTGCTCCCCTCAGCAGTGTATTTCAGTCAATCTGCCTGTTCTGTTCCCCACTCTGTCTCTGGTGGATCCTCTCACCCCCCGCATCTCTGGCCTGTACGCCAGTTCTTGTATAAAAATAAATCTTTAAAAAAAATAAATCTTCATATCACGGCATTTACTTCACTCACTCTCTTCACCCTTCAAGGCTTACCTTGAACTACCCCTAGCCCCCATTTTTCTCCAGGCTGGGTAGGAATTCTGCAAGTATAGAAATAAGTGAAAAATAGAAAAAGAAAATACTTCTACTTGGAATGTGGACTGGCCTCACTCTGATATAGTATGGAATTTTTTTTTAAGATTTATTTATTTATTTATACAAGAACCAGGGTACAGGCCAGATGTGCGGGAGGGTGAGAAGATTCACCAGAGACAGAGTGGGGAACAGAACAGGCAGACTGACTGAAATACTCTGCTGAGGGGAGCAGCAGACGAGACAGGAGGGGTCAGCCTCACCATGTAGGACCCTCGCCAGCAGGCCAGGATCAAATTGTTAGGGGGAAAAGGATGTCCCAAAGCTAATTCCGTATAGGCTTTGTGGACTCCACCCCCACCCCAGGTCAAAGCCAAAGACACTGGGAACTCCAAATTCCATCACCACCAAAGGGAAGGTGGCTGGGACCTGAGGGTGGGGTTAAGCAGCCAGGTGGATACAAAAGGCAGACACGTGGGCTTTGGGGGGCGCTCTCCATTTTTGGGCTCTTGGCCAGCAGCAGCGTCCGGTCAGCTCTGAGAGTGACTTTGGGGTTTCCAGGTCGTCGGATCGGGTAGGACGCATTAAAGACTTTATTTCCCTATTTTCTCCCTGAGTTGTACATTTTCCTTATTTCCTTTTCTCCCTATATTTCCGGAAACAATTTCTGTAGGTGTGAAACAATTGAATTATACAATATTACAAGGTGACAATCACCATTGACAATTTACATACATACCAGATACTACTGTTAACATTTTGTACATACCAAAGTTTTACCATTTTCCCAAGTGACAATGCTTCCCTTCCAGTTTTACTTCATTAGGTAAAAGCCAAATAAAACAAATTCATGTAATGCCTTCCCAGGAGGAAAAGGAGAAACTTCGTGGAGTGTCTCAGGAGCTCTACTGAGGTTCCACAAAATTTCCTTGCATCAGTCAAATGACAGGCTACCAAATTTGTACTTAAATTTAGATTTCTGGGAAGCTTTGCCATAGATATCAGAAAATTAACAGAAACAACAATATTCAATCTCTATGAAGGCACCGGCTTAGTTCAGTAGCACAATGTTGACAATCAAACCATAACTTTTTTTTTTCTCATGACTGGAGACTCTTTTTTTTTTTTTTTTTCAATGTCTGTGGGCACCATGTATACCAATTTGTCAATCACTAGAGGTCAAGACGGTTAGACACAAGGACATACTGACAGACAACATATAGACACAAAGAGCTCTTTAGTTACCATTCATCACGCGTGGGATATCCCATACAACTGCAGTTTGTCTGATAGGCCAAAGTAACAATAAAAAAAACAAGCAGGAAAAAAGAACTTCAAAGTAAAAAAAACAAAAGTTGATAGGAAATAACAAAATCAAGATTAAAAAACTTTCTATGTAAAAAAAAAATACTGTCAGCATATGCATGATCCTAGATGTTATTTCACATCTCATAAACTTTGAAAGGAAGAGATTGGTTAGAGCATGGTAGTTTTTTCTTCTCAGGGTTTCTTCAAAAAAAAAAAAACGAGTTCTTGGGTATCCTGCAACAATAACTGGAAAAGGAGTCAGTAACATTCAAGTTTCTTTCTGTTTCTTAAATAAATATCTCAAGTCTTCAATGGGTTCACAAGACCAATGGGACTTCGTCTCTGGGTCGGTTCCTTCTGGCGCTTTCTTAACTCTGGAATGATGTACCCAGGGTTTTATACCTGCAAGTTTTAGAGAAGTATGTGTGCTTAGCAAAACGTCATATGGACCAGTCCATTTTTCTGACAACTGGTTTTGGGCATCCCCACTCTGCCAGGTCTTCAGTAAGACCTGATCTCCAGGTTTGAAGGGATGCAATGGTTGATCAGGAGGCATAGAGATTCTCGAGGTTGCAAAGTTATGAATTACTGCCAGAACCTCCTGGATGTGTTTCACATATTGTGTGATCCGGCAATCTTGAGCTATTTCTGGACTGGCTTTTAGAACTGATGCCTGGAAGGGTCTTCCAAACACAATTTCAAAGGGGCTTAATTGTAGCCCACTTCTAGGTGCCACTCTTATGCGGAAGAGGGCAAGGGATAGTACCTGGTCCCAACGAAGCTGTGTTTCTTGGCACAGTTTCGCCAAGGTTTTCTTTAAGGTGTGATTCATTTTCTCCGTTTGTCCAGAAGACTGTGGTCTCCATGCAGCATGCAATTTCCAGTTGATCTGTAACGCACTGCTTACTGCATGAGTAACATCAGAGACAAATGCTGGCCCATTATCACTCTGTGGACAGCTTCACAGCACTGCGCTCAACCACCTGTGCCACCAGGGGAGGCCCACTCTGATATAGTGTGTTGTATCTTGTGATAACAGTATTTTTAATATAGACTTGATATATATATTTGATCATTTAACATAGAAGTTGAAACTTTGGCATCTGCTTAACAATTACCACTTTGCTGACTCCAGTTTATATCTATCAAGGAATTTGCTGCCCTTTTGGTAACTAGATAGGCTACATTTTTCAATTTGAAAAGACATAGCTCTGATACTTTGATGGTGAGAGACTACCTCATGACAATTTTCTTTCTCTGTTAATAATGTACAATGGTTTTGATTTCACAATTTTCACCATAATTCATTTAACAAAGGAGTGAAAAAAAAGGTCTAACAAAGGATCAAATTGTTGTTACTGCGAGCATAATGACCTCTACCAACTGACCTGCAGTAATGGACAGATGCCTCGATGGGCAGAATGCTTTCATGTAAACACTTTCCTGACAGAAAACTCTGTGCACATATAATCAGCGAAGGAGTTGCAAAGCTTCATATTTGGTATGAGAAGTAAAAAATATTGTTTTACAAAGCCATAGAACTATTTAGTACTATTAGCTTCCCTCAAAAAGTATAAATAAAATGTTCAGGAAGATGATCCCCTCAAATCTTAGTCTAGTCAGTTTCCATAAGAATATTTGAAAAATATCCCGCAAAATTAATTTTTACTAGTTAAAGTTACCAATTTCTCCTCCGTAAAGTTCTTTTAGCATGCAATGTTTCCTTCAGTGTATTAAATAAAATATCAGGTATTTCTAAATTACTGCATTGAATTCCTTTGATAGTAAAATACTCATTCAATATATGTGTTAATATTAAGAACAGAAAATAGAAGAAAAACAGAATCTTTCCTTTAGCTAGATATACCAGTCTTTTATGCATTATAATTATTCAACTATATTTATTCTGCAAAACTTAGTTTTAATCAGGGAACTAAATAAATAAGTATTCCAAATTATTTGAAACCACTTTACTTCATATTATTTTCATTTTCTGAATTCTTGATTATGTACACTTACTATGATGTGAAACCTCAAAAGATTTCTCTGCAGGGTCTAAAGATCGCTATATTAGTATTGCTAAGCAAATGTATTCAAATACATTTTTATCACTGAATTTTTATTAAGCAAGTTCAGTGTTTACCTTTTCCTTATTTATATGAAAACAGTTACAGGATTTTTTTTCTGAAAATAACATCATCCAAAAAAAACTGTTGAAAATATCCTAAAACACATGAGGCTCATAAAGACCGAAGGAAGCATGTGTGCCAGCTAATCCAGTTCACCATTCTCATAAAGGGCAATGGTGGCACTTTAGTGTCAGCACATCTATTCATTTTCATTGTAATAAAACCATTCCTGAAAGTGACTTTGTCCACAGTAAATGGCTATGTGTTATAACATGATGTACTTCAAAGTGAGTTATCATAGATCACCAAATAATGTGACCATCTATATCTTAATAAAAAGTTCTCTGTTCATTCAAGTACTTTCTTGCAAACTGGAATTGTACTACCATCTTTCTAAAGTGTAGCTCACTGTTTCAATAAAAAGAGACCTAATATAACTGATATCATATTCAACAAATGGAAAAGGATATAGATGAAATAAGTATGTGTTTCTTTATTAAGGCAAACAAATGAAAGTTTTGCATCAAAAAAGCTAAGAAAAACTGGACTTCTGTAAAATACAGATATGTTATGTAAAGATTATTAGCTAAAATGGAAAATTATGAAAGCAATAGTTAAATATATTCAGTGGATATGATTTTCTCCTTTCAGATGTAGTTTTTAAAGAGATCATTACATTTTAGTAAATTCAACAATGTATACATTTTATTTATATAACCCTCATTAAAATTAAACAGCCAACACCCAGGGCCTTCCTCCTGGTGCAAGGGGTTAAGCATCAGCACTGTGAAACAATCTGAAGCTACTGCAATAGGAGTTCGATCCCCTGCCAGGGAGGTGACTCATATGGCTTAGCAGACCTCTCCTGTCTTTCCCACAGCTCCTCTCAGCAGTGTATTTCAGTCAACTTGCCTGTTCTGCTCCCCACTCGGTCTCTGGTGAATCCTCTCACCACACCTCTGGCCTGTACCCCAACTATTATATGAATAAATAAACCTTTAAAAAATAAAATCAAATAGTCACTGAAATACAAAAACCTGGACTTCATGTTTATGTTTATGAATGAAATATGGATCACAAATATCATATAGACGGTTGTTTAACATAAGTATATCAATGAATTACATTTCTATTTTAATTATATAGGCTAGTTGTGTTTATATATTCGCAAGGATATTTTATTAAAATTATAATCACCCAATTTCACCTAAAGCAAATGAGAAATAGTAAATAAGTATAAAGGGAAAAGAACAGAGAACTAACAGTAGAGGAAAGACAGTAGAACTATTCCTAATTTTTCTATTAAATTTTGATTCTTCTACTGCTGACTTAAAACAATGAGTCGGGCCTCCCTGGTGGCACAGGGGTTAAGATACATCACTATGAAGCTATCTGCAGCATGAGTTCGATCCCCGGCCAGGGAGGTGACCTATATGGCGCAGGAGACCTCTCCTGACTCGCCAGTTGCTCCCCTCAGCAGTGTATTTCAGTCATTCCACCTGTTCTGTTCCCCATTCTGCCGCTGGTGAATCATCTCACCCCCCATGCCTCTGGCCTGTACCCCAGTTCTTGTATACATAAATAAATCTTTAAAAAAAAAATGAAAGTCCATACACTGTAGTCTGAGTTCAGTGCTATCCTGTCTTGGTTTGGATTAAAATAGAAGCCACAATAGAAAAACCATTCACTGCTAAGAGAATGCATTTGATTGGGTCACTTTCAGCACATTGTTTTCAATATAAAATTCTCATTCTTAATTGAAACATAGTATGTGAGTTCAGTATTGATGGGAAGTTTTTTAGACTAGACTAGTATAGTTTACAGACAGATTTAAGAATAGCTACTCCTCTTTTACCTTCTCCTATAGAAGGCAGTTATTAATCACATTTTGCTGATCTTTAAATTATTTACCCATAATTATTTGGGGGATAGACTAATGGCCACTATAAACACACATTAATAAACGTTCTTTGCCTAAAAGTGGTCCATATTAAAGAGTTAGGAGTTATCTTTCTGTTTATTGGGTTCAAATGGTCATACATTTCAAAACTGTCTTAATATAAATAATTTTTCATAAATGGACACAATATTATTCTACTATTAACATTTTACTGGCTAACAGTTATAAGTTCAACTGATTGTATAATTTTAAAACATTAATCATTATAATTTTTAAACACTGTTTCAGATTTGCCTTTGGAAGCAATACTGAGGAATGTGTTTCTATTTTTGACAAGTCAAGGTATGCTTCAGATATTTCAAAACAATTAAGTGATATGGATGATCATAGTAGCCATAGTTTTGCTACCCCACCTGCTTTTTCATCTTACATTTCTTTTCAACATTTACCATGGCAATTAGATCCCAATGCCAGATCACTCAGACCAAATTCTCTCAATCTAAGAACTACTGACATTTCAGGGAGAAATTACTTATTGGAAGCCATTCTATTATAGAATATTTAGCAGTATCCCTGCCCTCTGTCCACTAGATTCCTATGGCACTCCTCACACATTTGTGACAACCAAACATTTCCCCAGATATAGCCAAATGCCCGTGACAGAATGATCCAAGAGTAAACTCCCCATATTCATGCAGAAAGAATTGCCATGTCATCAAGAAAATTCAGAGAAGCCTGTTTGGGTTGATAATGACTGTGACAAAGATCACTGGGTGTCTCCTCAATAAGTTCTTTTTCATATATATTAAGAGAAGCCAGACTGCATTTATGATGATATGGAAATATTGCAAAAACAACACTCTGAATCTCTACCTTAATTAGGAGATGCTATTTGATGCAACGATGACACTAAGTTGCAGGTAATAAGTGACACTTCTGGGAAAGTTCTTTAAAAGGAAATATAATAATCTAGAATAGTTTTTCCTTTGTCCTCTATCTTATTCCTAGACTATAGATGAAGTGGTATGTAATGGAAAGCCAAATTATGTGGTCATGAAGGCAAGGCAAATCTCTTAAGAAAATTGAAGAGAGATTTCAAGACCTTGGGTTTTGATAATATCCTTGCTCATTCTTGCACCAGTCTGGAAATAACTATTCTAGATATTTTATTGTGGGGAAGAATAGCATGGGGGGGTTGCTTTTATTTTTTTATAACCCACTAGCTTTATTCTCTTCCATGAAGTAATTTAAGTTAACACAATCTGTAATGGTAATAGCTTTGCTTTAGGAAACAATAAAACATTTATATATTATAAATATCCCAAGCCTCTTCTCAATTTCAAGCTGTTTTCATATATCCCTTTTTCAGTCGTTCCATATTTTCTATGTTTCAACTATAATGGGCAAGCTAGCCCACTCGGTTCCAGATACAAAGATATAAAAGAAATAATAAATTACCTCAAAAGTTTCTTACAGTTTTTTACAGACAAAATTATAGTATGGAACTGCTAGTGTTTGATTCTAATCATGTATAAATTATCAGGAGATAAATAAGAAAATATTAGACAAGTTAGGAGATGAGCAAAATGTATGATAAAGGCAGGAGTGGTTGATTCTGAAAACATATTTTACCTGTTACCATTTTGTGAGGACATACACCAAAATCTGAGTTTTAAATTTCAAAAACTACCAGTTGGTTAAAGAGATCCATTTTATCTCTTTTTCACTGTATGTCAAGACTAGCATAATTCCAAGTGCCTAACCAGGTTGAATTTCTTTTCTGAAGTTTCATGATATATAATAATATCTTTCACCCCAAAGATCTGTACTGAGAAACCGAACATATTGCTTTCTACATATATACGACCAGAAACTTTAGTTTTCAGCTAAAGAATCACTGACCACATATGTGGATGTGCTCTTGTCTTCCCTGTGTGTGTCCCCAGGATTACTAATTGCATTCTTTTCACTCCTATCCGCATATTTACTTCACAAGCACTAGACTGTGTCATTAGTTTTGACTCATCAGTTGTGGCATAATCATATCAACTCCTGGCCAATGTCTTCTGTCCTCATTTAAATATAAATTTTTCTTCAATTGCCAAGCTATCAAATTTGTTTTGTTCACTGAGTCTTCTAATAAAAGGTGAAACTGCATAGTTTATACTCAATAGTAAGATCTAAAAAAATAAAATGCACTTTCTAATATATTTATTTTTGAAAATTCTAACCTTTCAATCACATATTTACATAGATATGTTGATTACAGTTAACAATATGAGTAAATACTTATGAAAAGATCAGAAAATTGTCAAATATACCAAGATGGGTTATTTTAACCATTTATCCAGCTGTCTTGGAATTGATCCATAATGTAAAGGTCTTGATGATTTTCTTAATAGGTACTACAAAAAGAAAAACTCCAGTCTTTTGAACTTGGAAGCTTAGTATACTCAATACTATAAATGGCATTCCTTTATTTTGAATGAAATATAAGGAAATCTAGACACAGTTCTACAGTTTTGTTCGCAATTCTCTTTTAGTTGTATCAATTAAAGCACCACTATTTGGGTTAATTGTGTTTTGTGTTGATTTTTAACTTTTTATTGATACCATATACCATTTTCCTGTATTATTATTGTAGAGCAAAATAATTTTACTATGTATTATCATTTTAAAAATCCATTTATCTAATTTGTATTTTATGGACAGATTGGAATTAAACACAAACCAACTGGAATTAAACACAATATATCTGTGTTATAACACAGTTTGGTTACTATTCCATATTAAAATCATATCTTAATACCATTATTAATAATTCTCTGGTATCTTCAACATAATTCAAGTACTTATATTTCTAACAAAAAATGCAAAGAATTCAGAAAGTTAAAATTGTTGAAAATTGCAATGATTCAGTTTTTTTGAATGAACAAAGTATATAGAGTGTTTGTGAGGACATTCAGTGCAATTACACATTTTATCTTTCACGGTTCTGTTAGGGGAGGTACCATGTTCCCTGCTCCCACTTACAGGCAGCTACTTGGAATAGCTGCTGGGAATAGCTGCTAGGAACTAAGGGTAGAAGTGAGCCAACAAATAAAGCTATATAACATGGAAGTCAGGTGAGTTCTGAAAATAAAAAGAGGGTGTTCTTCCTTCTCTGGTTTTGACTTGTGCCAGGAACTGGGGGAACCTAGAAAGAGGTGAATGGAGGAGAAACATTTAGAGACACTTGAAAGAGATATGTTGAAAGGCTATGCTTACCAGATAGCAGCAGTCATTATCTTGATTTAAATTTTATTTTGTTCCATTTGTCCCAGAATGTCTTACCCCTTTTCTGCTATTTCCCACCAAAAGGTGCCTTAGCTTTATGGGAAGCTTTCAGGCCTTGGCAGCACTGCTTCTGCCTGACCTTTTTTTGGTGGGTATTTGTGCACAAGAGGATGGGTAATTTGGGATGTTTGATTAGGTAAATATTTTTTTAAAGATTTATTTATGCATACAAGAACTGGGGTACAGCCAGAGGTGCAGGGAGGTAATAGGATTCATCAGAGACAGAGCGGGGAACAGAACAGGCAGACTGACTGAAATATACTGCTGAGGGGAGCACCAGGTGAGTCAGGAGAGGTCTGCTGCACCATGCGGGTTAGCTCCCTGGCCAGAGATGGAATTCTTGCTGCAGTGACTGTGGATAGCTTCATAGGTTATGTCTTAACCCCTTGCACCATCAAAGAGGCCCTTTTTAGGGAAATATTATTAAGAATATCGTCTCTTCTCTTCCTTTTCCATGAACACTAGTTCTACTAAAGGTCTGTCAAGCTAAGAGTCTGCTTCCTTTGTCTTTAAAAGGCAGATGGTATAACCCCATTTTAGAACATGTACTCTATTTTTCTGGGGTCCCTGGATGACCCTCTGTCACTTGCTAACAGTTCTATAACTTTTTTTCTCAGAAAAAGCTCATCTACTAGATGAAATTTATAGCACTTATATACTTCAATCATTTCAAAAAAATAGCATTATTTTTGTTCCTGTTTTACATTTTTTTTCTCTAAACAATCTATATCCAGTTTGTCCCTTAAGAAAACTATCTAAAAAATATGTATGCAGGTGTATTCAATATTCAAAAATATACCCACTGATTATACTGCAGGGCTAAAACACTGAAGTAAAGAGAGCCTCATAGAGGTGAGAGTGCTGTTGATTATCCTTTATCCTTTGAAGTATTTTTCCACTTGTAAATATCTGTTGATAGGCTGACAAGATATGCTAAAATTTAATAGTGTCAGAGTCTTGAGGATTATAAAAAATATGATCTTGGACTCACCAAGGAAGAGGTCCCTTTTTAGACACTCAACACTTTTATCTTAAATCTCAAAGACCTAACAGTAAGAATGAAATGAAGTAGATTATCATTCACAAGAATTGCACCCAGCCTCAAATCAGCTTAATTGTTGCTTGCTCAATAGTGATCTGCCACATGCTAACAGTTCTACACCAATCCTTCAACCACTACTAAAAAAACAAAATTGTCTTCTTTGGGAAAGGGTTATGTAAACCACATTCATTTTTTTGAACCTTATCAAAAAAAAATTTCCAAAGCAATGAGCATCATTTAAACATGTATATTTGTAATAAAAAACGGGTATGATTAAAACCTAAGATACAACAGTTTTATATTTATATGCATGTAGTAATGGGAGAAATATTGAATACATAATAATATCAGGAGTTATTACCTACTTTTTCATCAACAACTGGAAGAAATGGAAAAAATTATAGTACAACTTAGAATATATAAATATCTCTTTAAAAATTTGACCTAATTAACATATTTACTTGATAACTGCAAAAATACATTCTTCTGATGTGCACATTTACTGTTCATTCAAATGTGGCATATGTTACCCCATAAACAGATTTTAAAGGATTAATATAATACAATTTCTGACGTCAGTTGAATTAAGCTTAAATCATTAAAAAATAACAACTTAAAAAATTAAATAATCCATATCATACAATAAATGTCAGTAAAATCTAGAAAATATGTCAAAATTCCTGAAAATGAAACACAAGAAAATTTATAACCTTAATAGTATGTGTTTTAAAGGAAAAAGAAAGCTAATTCAATAATCTAACTGCTTGTATCAACTACTGAAAACAGAATGAATAAAAAAATTAATATAGAGGAGCTAGAAATGAAACAATAATATTTTAAAAATCACGCAAAGATTCTTTTTCAATTAATAGAAAATAAAATCACTATCTTCTGCAAAACTAAGAATGGAAGTAGTGGAAACAGAGAGGGGCAATAGGAAGTGCAGTAATTATTTTAAAAAAATCCTTGAAAATTATCACTTACCATAACATATTTTTTTAATCAGTCCATAATAAATAGCTTTGACATCCACATATGGAGATTTGTTTAAATGGGTAAGTCTTCAAAACATTTATAAAAATAAAACCAGGCTAACATATATATTTCCAGAGTTCAAAAGAAACTTCTTTCTAACTTGTTTTATGAACTCGCATAATGATGAGTTAATCAGAAATCCGAGAATATTATAAGAAAAGAAAATCACAGGCTAATATCTCTGCAAGCTAAATAATACATGTCAATTCTAGCAATGTATAAGCCACCAATATTGATGCATTTGCTACAGGAAATAATGTTTTAATATCCCCCCAAAATTATTTATTTATTTATTTAAAGATTTATTTATTTTTATACAAGAGCTAGGGTATAGGCCAGAGGTGCGGGAGGATGAGAGGAGATTCATCAGAGACAGAGCAGGGAGCAGAACAGGCAGAAGGACCAAAATACGCTGCTGAGGGGAGCAGCAGGAGAGACAGGAGACAGGTGAGGTCGGCCGTGCCATGTGGCAATCTCCCTGGACAGCCTGGAATTGAACCCGTGCTGCAGAGGCTGTGGACAGCTTCACAACGCTGTGCTCAACCCACTGCGCCACTGGGGAAACCCCCAATCCAAAAAAAAATTTAAATGCAATCTATCACCTTAACAAAATAAATGAGAAAAATCCCATGAAATTATGCAAATTAAAAAACAACAAAAACGCACAGTTCATTCAGAATAAAAATTGTACCAAACTATGTACCAAATTGTACCAAACTATGTACCAAAAATTGTACCAAATCAGAAGAAAACATCACTAATTCATTAAAGAATATATCTGAAGTGGTAATAACAAACATCTTGTATAATGGAGACATACTGGACACTCCCCTCCTGATATTTGAGCAAGAAAATCATACCCAATATTACCAATTATGTTCAACATTATACCTAACAATATGAGTGAAAAAGATAAGTTGGAAAATTAGTGTAATATTGAAAGAATTAAACTAATTTTTCAAAAAAGTAATTAAACACTATTATAACATATGAATACATTTACAAGACAAAATAGCTATAAGGAAATATGTGAATTCAGTTATACTTACTCTATGTAACTTGGGTGAAAAAAATCTACAAAAATCGAATTGAAAAAAAAATCCAGAACTATAAAATCTGAAACATCAATTACCTAGGAATCAATCTACTAGAGTACAAGACTTCAAAATAGAAAACAAAAAAGCAAGTGTAGAACTTTTCACAAATCAGGATACTAGTGTTATGGCAAAAGTAGAAGAAAATTATCCTGGGAAACATTTGAGAGGGAGTCTAGGTGGCTAGTAATGTTTAGTTACCGAGTTGTTGTTAGTAATGTTTATTGCAAAATCCTAGTCTCTTTTTCTTTTAATTTTGTAATATCTATTGAAATGTGTGTTATGTTATATCCATTAATTTATGATGATATGTATATATATTTTTTCTGTGCATGTGAAGCATCAACAAAACATGTATAAAGAAGGAATATTAACAAATTGTAACAACACAGTTTACAGACATTTTATAATTTGTATGCCCTATAATCTACTGTCAAGCCATCTATATTTGATTTTTTTATTTGAATACTTTCTTTAAAAACATTTTCAATATGTTTTGTGTATAGCAAATAAATTGAGGTTGAATGTATCTGGGAATAATTTTATTCTTGATATTCAATAGCATTTTAGTTGGATATAAAATTCTACATCTGAGTTATTTTTCTTCAATACTTTAATAATATCCCATTATATTCTTGCAACCAAGATGCAGGTATTAAAACTTGATATAAAGCTAATTTTCTGTCCTCTGTAGGTGTTCAGCTCTTATTCTTCTGCACTTAAAATTTTGTTTTGATTTAACCTAATTGTCATAATTCAGAAAGCACATGCCTTATATAGTACAGTGTTTTACAAAATAAAAGGCACATTCCTTATATAGCACAGAATGTTTCACAGAAATAAAAGGCACATTCCTTATATAGCATAGAGTGTTTTACAAAATAAAATGAGCATATACTTGCCATACAAGAAATCTCAATAAATTTTAATATACTTAAATCATTTAGATATGTCCTCTAGATAAATACTTGGAGAAATGAATCACATTTTATTTGTTTCTCATTCTACAGAGTATAGATGCATAATTTCTATTATTTCTAGAAAATAAATATCAGGTAGTGTTAAATAGGTCTAGCTCTTCTTTTCTGTCCTCTTTGTATAATAGCCCTTACTGTGCTTGTTTGTTTGTTCATCTTTTACTGGGTTTGTTTCTTTGGGTTTTGAGGGACTAGTCTATTTTTCCGTCTAAGGTCTTAAAATTTACATATATCAAATGTCTTAATTGACATTGATAAAGCTAACATATCTAATGATTATATATATATATATTATCATTTCCCCAAACTTCTTTCAAAATTTTAAAGTTTATATTTGTAGTTAAGTTTTTCCAACAGTCACATTTACTATGCCTGATAGTAGTGAGAAAAAAATCAAAGAGCAGAATAAAATAATCTAAAACAGGAAAAGATGCTGGCAATAGAAATGTAGACAACCATCACATTTGTTATTGTATGCTCATTTTTTATAATTTAGTCATCAATTAAATGCAGGTTGTGAAAAAAACAATGCCAATAGGAGAAATTAATAGAATTTGAATGAAATCTTAAATCTGACACTGGATTTCTAAACCAGAATGCTTCAAATTAGTGATTTCTCCTGCTGAAAACCAAAGATAAGTATCCTTTAAGAGTTAATGTGATTAGGTTAGATCCAATTGTTAGGGAGTACAACCCCTATTTGGTCTCTAAAATAAAAGTTAATAGTTTAAAAGGAAAAATGAGTATTTGTATTTAAGCTTATAAACTATAAACCAAATAGTCAAACTAGTTCTTCAGATGCAGCAAAAATACAAATCAACTTTCTAAAAATATTAATTAACAAATTAGGCGTCATAGTAAAACAGGACAAAGCAGGCAGATGATATTAACACAGCACATTATATTTAATCCTTTTATTTAACAATTGAGATTTTAAACTAGCCTCCCAATTTCAAGAAATAAGAATAATCTTTCATTACACAACTTTGTGCTTTTACTTCTTATTCTTGAGGTTAGATTCTAGATCCCAAAGATATTTTTTTAATCTTTTTTTTTTTTTATAGAGGCATGTTTTATTTATTTATTTGTTTGTTTGTTTGTTTTGTTTATACAAGCACTGGGTACAGTCAGAAGTGCCGGAGGGTGAGAGAATTCACCAGAGCCAGAGCGGGGAGCAGAGCAGAAGGACCGAAGTACACTGCTGAGGGGAGCAGCGGGCGGCAGGAGAGGTCTGCGTGCCATGCCGGACCCTCCTCCTGTGGCCGGGGAGCAGCCGGGGGATCGAACCGGCGCCGCAGAGGCCACGGGCAGCTTCGCAACCCAGCGCTCAACCGCTGTGCCACCGGGGAGGCCCACCAAAGATATTTTTTTTTAAAAAAAGTATTATATCTAGTTGTCTGTCCCTAGCACAGACATCTTTTATCATGTTGAGCAGAGCAGTCAAGCCTACTGAATGAAACCTCTGATAGACTCCAGTCATTCTCTCCCACCTCCCCACTGACACAATAGGCATATTGAGAAGCAGGGCATAAAGGCAGAGATAAAGAACTCTGTAAGAACAATACCGGAAGTAACAGTCACTGCCCAAACTGAGCATGGATAATATACCAATCTTCACACATCTTCAGACTATACATTCATGGAAATTTGAGAATAAATCCATGATTTGCTGGCTACTAAAATATTCAGTGGTATGTTAGTATAGTGTAATTATATTATTATATTAGATTACATTTTTTAATTTATTTTTATACGAGAACCAGGGTACAGGCCAGAGGCATGGGAGGGTGAGAGGATTCACCAGAGACAGAGTGGAGAGCAGAACAGGCAGACTGAAAAAATACACTGCTGAGGGGAGCAGCGGGGGAGACAGGAGAGGTCTGCTGCACCATGTGGGAATCTCCCTGGCCAGCTGGGAAACAAACCCGCTTGGCCAGCCGGGAAATGAACCCGTCTGCAGGGGCTGCGGACAGCTTCACAGAGCTGTGCTCAACCTGCTGCGCCACTTGGGAGGCCCAACATTACATTATATTATGACTTTCCCTAGAAGTTTTCCAAGGTGGTCTACACATCACTGACAGGGAAATTTTGTTGGACTGATTTTTCCATGTCTAAGACAAAAGTTTTAAATGTTGTGCCTATAAGTGAAATGTGATTATAAAGGTGTTTTTACATTTGTAACTAATATTTTTTTTTGTTTTTCTTCAGGTCTTGAGAAATTGTTCTGCTGGGCACAGCAAATTTTGAAAAGGAAATAATAAAGGAAATGAGTAAAATAGTAGTCTCTAGCAAATAGGATAATAAAATGATAAAATTACCACTGAACATTATATGGTTCCAGACCATGATGATAACCTTTAACTATCTAAGTCTGAATGTTTAAGCCCATATAGGTATAGGTTGACATTTTGTTTTATTTGGCCCTTTAATATTACAGGATATTTTTGAAAGTTTAGAAAAACAACTATTTATTTTTATTTTTATGTGTAATTATTTTTTATTGAGGTTAATGTTGGTTTACAACATTGTATATGATTCAGAGGTAAAGATTCACACCTCTTCAGATGTATATTACTAAACCTCACCTACAATGAAAGCACCCATAATCCTCTACCATAGTTTACTGGGCACCCTTCCCTCTTTGCTCTCATATTCTAACCTCCCTCTCGGGAAGTCTCAAATCAACTGAAATGTTTTGGTTTATTTTCTTTTGTTCCTTTGTTTTCTTTCTCTATATTCCACATGTGAGTGAACTCATCTGGTTGTAGTCTTTCCCCTTATGACTTATTTCACCTAGGAGAATACACTCCAGTTCCATCCATGTTGTGACAAATAGCAAGGGATTATCTCTTTTTATAGCTGAGTTGTATTCCAATATTGATATATGCCACATCTTCTATATCCACTAATGTATTAGGAACTTAGGTTACTTTCGTAACTGGGATATTGTAAATAGTGCTGCAATGAACATGGGAAATGAATTTATCCCATCTGATCAGTTTTTGCATTTTTTAGGTAGATGCCTAGGAATCATGTTTCTGGACCATGTTCTCTTTCAATATGGGTCATTCTAACAGGTGTTAGGGAGTATCTCATTGTGGTTTTGATTTCCATTTCTCTGATAAGAAACAATTAGCATTTTCATGTACCTGTTGGCCATTATATCTCTTCCTTGGATAAGTGCCTGTTTAGGTCTTCTATCCATTTTTCTGACTGTCTAATTTTCTTTTTGTTGAGTTGACCATCTAGTACTTTGTAGTTCTTTGATTTGAGCCCCTTATGGGGTATATGATCTGAAAATATTTTCTCCCATTTAATAATTCATTTTCATTTTAATGATACTTATACTCGCTATGCGGAAGATTTTTAGTTTTATGTAGTCCCATGTGTTCATTTTTTTTTTTTCTTTTGTTTTCCTTGCCAGTGGAGTTGAGTCCCTAAAAAGTTCCTAAAATCAATGTTGTGGAATATTTCACCCATGATTTCTTCTATGTATTTTCTAGTTTATCCATAGAAAAGACATTTAAGTCTTTAATCTATTTTGAGTTAAATGCTATATATGGTGTTAGATACTGATCTTGTTTCATTCTTTTGTGTGTTGCTATTCAGTTTTCCCAGTACCGTTTGTTGAAGAGACTTTCTCCATTGTATATACTTGACTCTTTGTTATAAATTAACTGTCCATCTAACTGAGGTTTATTTCTGGACACTCAACTTTGTTCCATTGGTTTGAACACACACTTATTTTAGAGCAGCAAAAATAACAGCTTCCTATTTTGCAAAATATAGTTTCAATTAGGAAAGATCCATAATACAGTTAGTTTCAAGTCTGTTCAATATGAGTAAGGACATTTAGCTAATAAAAATTAAATATCATGTAAAAATTACAAAGAATTAATTTTCCATTTCATTCTGTTATTATTATTCCTCCACCAGCTGTTTTTTGTTTGTTTCCCTTTCTGTCAGTTCTTTAAATCTAGAATTCCTTCAAATATATGTCCTTTACTCAGTCTGTCCCTTAATAAATTCATTAACAATTTCTTTGTAGTTATTCTTAATATCCTGTTTATTCTTCTGAGACCTGCACTGCAATGACCATCTAGCCCTCATCAGTCTCAAAATAAGAGGGAAATCCTACCATGTGCAAAAACATAGGTAGACCTGGGATACAGGCTAAATGAAATAAGACAGTTACAGACAAATATGCATGATTCCATTTACAAGAGATAATCTAAAAATAATCCAACTTATAGAAATAGAAAATAGAAAGGTGGTTTGCTTGGAGATGGGGAAGGAGAAAATGAGGAAGAATACATTCAATAAGTATAAAGTTATAATAAAACAAGTTGAATAAGTTCTAGATGTCTGCTGTATAGTAGGGTACAGGCAACAATATTGTACTATACATTAATTTTTTAAGAGATTAAATCTCATGTTATGTGTTTTTGCTGCAAAAAATAAAAAAGGATACAAGGAAAGTTTTGAGGTGATGGATATGTTCATTCCATTGATTGTGGTGTAGGTATCATGGATGTTTGTATATACTCAGCCTAATAAAAGTGTGTTTTATATATCAACTATATCTCAGTGAAGACTTTTATAAAAAGTGAATGTAGAAATAAAAATATTTTTATATTACACACACATACACACACACATTTTTTTTTCTCTTAAGGAACAATTGACATAAAAAGAAAAAAAAAGAAAAAACTAATATAACTGAGCCTAGAATTAAACTAATGATAATGTCAGTGTCATAATGAAGTAATCAGAATTCAATTTTCCTCCATTTGCTATCTCTTCTGTCACTGGGCTGTACCTATTTTTCACAGAAACATTTGCCTCATATACAAGACTACATAATATCTCACTTCAAATTTAGTGCCAAGTAAAAGTTCTCCATTATTAATGATTAAAACCAAACTCTTGGGCCTCTCCGGTGGCGCAGCGGTTGAGCGCTGGGTTGCGAAGCTGCCAGCAGTGTCTTTAGCGCCGGTTCTATCCCCGGCTGCTCCCTGGCCACCGGAGGAGGGTCCCACATTGCGCGCAGATCTCTCCTGCAGCGGCCCGCTGCTCCCCTCAGCAGTGTACTTTGGTCCTTCTGCCTGCTCTGCTCCCTGCTCTGGCTCTGGTAAATTCTCTCACCCTCCCATGCTTCTGACTGTACCCAGTGCTTGTATGTATAAAAAAATAAATATACACCATGGAATATTACTCAGCAATCAAAAAAGATAAACACATGCAATTTGCAGCAATATGGATGGCACTGGAAGGGATCATGCTCAGCAAAATAAGCCAGAAAGAAAAAGAAAAATACCGGATGGTCTCACTTATAGCAGGAATCTAGAAAACTTAAATAAAGGACCAGGAAAATGAATATCTATAAGAAAGTGAAAATCAAAATCAATAAACCACTGTGAACCACAGACACTTTATGAGGGGTGGGGGGCGGGGGGGAGGGATTGGGGTCAAAATAAAGGGGTTGCAATTGTTTGGGGAATATAAAAATAAAATTAAAAAAAAATTAATTAAATAAATAAATAATTTTAAAAAATGCCATTAAACAAACAAACAAACAATCTTTTGTCCCTTATTCTCACTAGCCAAAACTGGGCTCTGACAATTTCATTGAAAACACACTCAAATGTAATAAGCAGTAATTATGGCCCACTTATTAATGATCTAAAATGCCCCATTTTGGGGGAAGACTGTAATACAGTTTAGGCTGGATTGTAAAGTAAATGAAATTTTGAGATCACCTGCTGTAGAAACTGAGTACTAATGACCCATAACTTCTTAAATTGGTTTTGATTGAATCAAAGTAATTAATAAAGTTTGCTGTCTATTTTAATTGTTTTACTTCCTTGAATTGTTATTTGGTATTATCATGGTCTGGAATAATAGAGTTCATTCTCCTGATACCTGATATAAATTGGTTGAATTAATATTTCACTTTCTGTGCCCAAAATATATTGTCACACTTTCCAGATTCCTGTGATAAAGCTTATAAATGAGTGAAATGACCCAAACTTGCCAACACATTATAGCACATTTCATTTAGCAAAGAATTTAAGTCTCTCTATTTCTTGGTTTTATTCTGCCTTTTCCAGCCCTTACTACTCTTTTCCTTTTCATGGTCTAATAATACGCGAGTTCTTGGGGAGTCCTCCCTGTGGATTTGTGCTAGCCTCTCAATACATATTTATTGAGTGAATGAGTTAATGAATGAATAGATCTTCTCATATTACTCACTTTATTTTCCCTCTGTAGTCCAGAGTTTTTATACTGTTAGTGGTAAGGGCAGTTCTTTCACCCTAAGTCCAAATTAAATGCAAATTCATCACCTCCCCATTTCCCAAAATTGATTTTCTCAATATTTGCATGTCCAACATATTTACGTATAGTTTATTGTTTACTGGCATGTACCTTGATTATTTTTGCCTTCTGCGTTTTCTTTTTTTTTTTTTTTAAGATTTATTTATTTATTTAAGATTTATTTATTTATTTATTTATACAAGCACTGGGTACAGTCAGAAGTGCGGGAGGGTGAGAGAATTCACCAAAGCCAGAGCGGGGAGCAGAGCAGGCACAAGGACCGAGGTACACTGCTGAGGGGAGCAGCGGGTGGCAGGAGAGGTCTGCGCACCATGTGGGACCCTCGCCCGGTGGCCGGGGATCGAACCAGCGCTGCAGAGGCTGCTGGCAGCTTCACAACCCAGCGCTCAACCGCTGCGCCACCGGGGAGGCCCGCCTTCTGTGTTTTCATTGCCATTCTCCAAAAATTAAAATGCACTCATTATATTTACTTAATCCTATAGCAGTTAACACAGTTGTTCAAAAAAAAGTTATTTAATGAATAAAATATTTGATTCAATATTATTCATATATTATTTCCTACTTAGATGTGACAGTTTTGTTTCCTAACTATTCTCAGCTGAAAGCTATTAGAAGGCACAGAACTGTATTTATTGTATAAATTGCAGCAATATCTAGTAGGATACTATATATGCAATGGACAGAAATATTTTTTTTTACTTACTACTTATTAGAATCCTGATCTACCAATGATCTAATTTTATTTCAGTCTTAAAGTTATTAGGAAATACCTCTTCCTCATACCTCAGCACATGAGATTAATGATATTGTATTGCAAGTCCATTGAACAAAGACATTATATATATATTTTTTCAAGTATTGTTTTTTCCAAATAGTATTTACACATGAGTATATATTTACATAAAATAAACCGAAACTTACTACAAGGGTGGAAGTAATAGATACTCTGATGGAAGGGAAATAAATTAACAACCTCAGAGCTCTCTTTCCAAAGAATCTAATTTTTTGTGTATATGTGTAATTATTTTTATTTAAGGTAAAGATATTTTAAGTCAGATTGCTAACATTTGGCAGCATGCCTATACTAGAAGAAGTGTAGCTTAGAATTACTTCCCATTATTTTTAATTTCATAATACTCATTGAATTATACTTAATCATGGATTATTGAAAATATATAAAACTCAAGGTAAATAATGTTTTCATTTGTGGGATATAACTTGTTTTTCTTGCACAATTAAAGATTGCTGAACCACTGAGGAAAATGACAGATTTTAAAAAAGAATTATTCTTTATAGGAATGAAAATGTTAGCTTGGTACTCTAAAGCATTAGAACAGCAAAGGGCAAGAGTTATTCCTTGTGGTCTTCAAATATAATATTCAAAATCACTGTGTTTATGCTTTTTTTTTTAAATTCTAACTCAATCTTTACAATCTTTAAAGATAGTAGGCATGTCAAACTATGGCTTCATTCTACTTTTATCATTGATTAAATATATTGACAAAATGTAAAACTGTTCACATTTCAAAAGCAGAATTTAATATCATATGTAGAAAAATATTTTATGTAAATGTTTCCTGTTTTGTACAAAATTGCTGCACAAATGAGAAAACTTGTTTTCTTATTATCCATTAAATGATAGCCCAGTGTTATAATTACAATGACAAGTTGAGAGAAGTACAGGGATTTATATGATTAAAAAACAATCATTGAAAAGTATAGGCTTTCTTTTCCTGGAATGAACTTTTTTCTTTTAACCAGCAATGTGGGTCAATATAAGAGTGCAATGCAATTATCACTTTGATAGCAATTGCTCTGGGTAGCATGTTTGATTTTTATTTCTAAATGTTAGATAAACAATGGAAAAAAAAACATAATGTTTTTTAGTTTCTCAAATTTTATTTTCAATCACACTTCATCTGAAATAGTATTACAAGTTGAATTGTGTTCCCCCAAAACATATATGCTGACATGTTAACGTCCTGTCTAGCAGAATATAGCCTTATTTGGAAATAGGGTCATTGTAGATGGAATTGAGATGTGGCCAAACTGGAATAGAGTGATTTCTTTGTCCACTAGGACTGATATCTTTAAAAGAAGATGACACAGAAACCCAGACACACAGAAAGAATGCCATGTGACAAGAGAGGCAGAAATTAGAATGATGCAGTTGTAAACCCAGGAATACCAAGTATTCATAACTGCCACGAGAAGCTATAAAGAGGCAAGAAAGAACATCTTAATATAGTCAGGGATCCAGGCTGCTGGAGCAGCCATTTAATACATGTCTCCATTGTAACACAGGCAGGAGAAAAAAATATAAAAAAAGCATGATCTGACTCTCAATATGTTTATATTCTATATTAGTTAGAAACTCTGCAAGAAACATGGCAAACAAATAAGAATAACTTGAGGAATATTTTCATACAAAGACAGAAACATAAAGAAATTATACACAATGAATCTGGATCTGGGGTTAATTGAGAGAAGATGAGGTTAGCAAAAGGTGAAAAAAGAAGCAAGTCACTTCACAAACAACAATAACTTTTAATAGATAAAAAACATATAGCTAAGTACACCTCATAGAGAGGGAATTAGCAGAATAGATACTATGATCCCTCTCTCCTTTCCTTTCTAACTCCTGCCAGAGTTCTTCACAAGTTGAAATTAACCTGAAGCCAGATGGTAAGGGAGTCTTTTGATGTAGTCTATAAATCGGTAACCCTCAACTCCAAGCAGGGCCAGAAAAGATGGAGACTATTTGGAGGCATAATAGAAGATATTTGGCACATTAATTTACTTTTATTTTTATCATTAAAAGTGATATTTCAATATATAATCTTACATGTTTTCTACATCTCAAATTGTTTAGGATATATTCTTAGAATTAGCTTACTGAATTTTAGTTAGTAGACACTTTATAAAGATTAGCCAACTATTCAAACAACACATGAATGTATCCTCTTGACTTTTAATTTCTTATAACAAATAGACTTGTTAATTCTTTTCATGAAAATGTCACAAAGTACATGGAAGACTGTGTTACATCATGTCAAACTTCACAGAAGTTTGAAGAAAAATTATTGGGTTTGATTCCAAGCAGTAAGGAGCCCTAAATTAAGCTTTGAGTTATAGAGGACCAGCAGTATATTGAAAAGAAAACTAATCTATTTTTAGCATCAATTTTCACATTTTTTTTTAGCAATTTACATTGGCTTGCAATGCTTTCAATGTAGAAACTTGGATATCATTTCCAGTTATATCTAGGAAACTGGATTTTTACATTATTTCTGTTACTAAATAAGAGAGCAGTAAAGTCATGTACCACATAAGGATGTTCTGTTACTTATATGTGTGATATATATGTGATAGTTTCCAAAACTGTTATTGCCTAGTGATATTGTAGTTATGTTAGTATTATAGGGTTTTATATTGGAAGCAGCCTCTTAGATCTCATGATAGCAGTTTTCCTTTGTGCTTGATTTAATAGTGTACTGTTTGGTCATCATGGCCCCTAAGTTTACAAAATCTACTGCTAATGTTGGCAGTTTTTTACTGTACCTTTTCTACTGTAGATATGTTTAGACAAAAAAAAAAATGCCAAGGTTAAAACTGCCTACAATATTTAGTACCACGACAGACTATACATGTTTATAGTTCAGAAGCAGTGGGCTATACCATATAGCCTAGATATGTGGTTGGTGATACCATCAAAGTTTGTGTAATTACACATTATGTCATTTGCACAGTGACAAAATCACCTAATGATGCATTTCTCAAAACTTATCCCTGTTATTAAGTGATGCATGACTCTATTGGCTATGTTGATTTATTTATTTGGTATCTATCAAGGGGATCATTATTTAACCAATGAACAAACCAATATGCTTAATGTTGTGGTAAATTAAAACACAAAGGGACGTGATTTCTGTGTACTCAAGGAGATAGTTTGAAACTTAAAGATAACTATAATATGCAGTAGGATGACATGAGTACTATTCTAGATGTCAATGTATGTGATGGGATGTAAGTATTTGGGAGGAAAGAAGAATATTATATAATTCTACAGTGAGAATTTAAAAGAATATTCTTAGAAAATAAGGTATTTTATTTGACTTGAATGGAAAGAAACAAGTAGGATTTTACATTTGAGAAAAGAAGGGAGGTCTTCACAATTTAAATGATTAATGTAAATAAAAGTACAAAGATGGAAACAGTACTTTCAAGGAAAAGAGTAATACTAATTTTGAAGTACAAACATTTTACATTTGGATGATCTATGATAGGAAGGAAAGCAGGGCTGTAAAAGAGGTGCAGTGGTTCCCTTTATTTTTGTTGTAATTGATGATTTTTTTTATTTAAATAGATAATTCAATATAGGAGCGAGAGAAATATAAACCTACTGAGGCACACTAGAAAGATGGAGAAATCCTATAGCCTTCTTTATAACTGCTAAGTGCACCAAATTGTATGAACAGGAAGATATGTAATAAGCTTATTTGCCATAAATGCTTACAGTGACCTAACCTCTTAGTACTCTTGGCACTGTGTTAGAGAAAGGATAAAATCACAAGAGAGAAGATGTGAGTGACTGAAGGGAAGCAACTCTTTTCCCCTCACAAGAAAAAAATTGTCAACAGTTACACAGGAGTTCAGGAAAAAAATATCCCTACCCCTCTGGGTTTTTTCAGGTTGGTGACACAAGAAAATTCACATCAGACAGATTAGCAGGAGAAAAATACCAAATTTAATTACAGACTGCTCAACTGGTCTCTCCAAAAAGCATTAGAATGACATTTTGCAAGTGTTCCAGAGTAGGACTTTCCTAATACATGTCATCTTGGTATAAGGAACTAAGGTCAAATTAGTCCCTATGAACCGCAGGAAAAACTATTACCATTACTTAAATAATGTAGATAACCCGTGTGTGTGTGTGCATGTGTGTGTGTGTGTTTGTGTATAACTTCTCAGATATTAAAAAAGAATTACACTCTTGCCATTTGCAACAACATGGTTGGAATTGGGGAATAATGCTGCATGAAATGAGCCAGAAGAAAACACAAATATTGAATGGTTTCATTCATATATGAAATACAGAGAAATAAGACAAAAAATGAGAGAAATAAGACAAAAAATGAGACAAAAACAAACCAAAAACAAATCCTAAAAATCTGACTATAAAATTGAGGTACTGTATCTGTGTAGTCTAAAAAGGGGGGTTCCATATTCCCTGCCTCACCTAATCAGAGATAGAGCTGAGTAGCAAAGGGAAGCTAAGGAGGAAAGAAGATTTGGAGAGAAGAGTGTGAAGAGGCTCATGGAGCAGAGGGACATGTAAAGAAGCACACACACTTCTTTCTCAGCCTTGGACTTACAACAGGGGTCCAGAAGACATGAAAAGAGATACTTAAAAGTAATTGGGTGAGACACTGATGTGTGGGGAGGCTGACAATGCAGCCTTTATTTTGACTTTACTTTGATTTTGCTACTTTCCTTCCAGTCTTGCCTGGCTCCTTCTGCTCTTTTGCTATGGTTCCCCCACCTGAAGGTGCATTAGATTTAAGGCAAGCTTTCAGGCCTCAGTGGTTCCACTGGGCTGGTCACTTACCCAGAAGGGATGGGTAACTTTGGGTATTTCTTTGGGAAACTATCATCCTTTCTCTCTCCTCTCTCTGTTGTACACTAATTCTATTAAAGTACTTTTCCATTTAAGGTCTTATGCACTAAGAGTATGTTTTGTCTTTATACAGCAGATGGAAGAGACTATTTAGAGTGTGAAAAGTTTGGGTATCCCAGGATATCTCTCATTTTGCCTGTTAACATTACTAGTTGTGAAAGTGCTGGAGAAAAGCAAAAGTGAGAGAGCACACAATGGTCTATGGTAGAGGATTATGGATGCCTTGATGGTGATGTGTTGAGATAACACAACTCTGAACAGTTGTGATCCTGTGTCCCTGAATCATATACAATATTGCAAATCAACATTACCAAAAAAAAATTAATACAATTTTAAAAAGTTAAAATATGTGTAATTATGTCATGGGAAATCTGATCTTACTTAACCTTTTTTTTTTTTTTTTTAATGGGACCCTCAACGGCGGCCGGGGAACGAACCGGCACTGCAGAGGCTGCGGGCAGCCTCACAGCCCAGTGCTCAACCGCTGTGCCACCAGGGGAGGCCCCTTAACATGTTTTAAACTTTTCATAACAATGCATAATTCTATTTTCAGTATGACCTTTATTTTATGTCATCATATGTGATTGAAGTCATTCTCCTTAATGTGGGTTGGTAGGATTTTCTTAATATGCTCAGAGTAGGCATCTTACAATGTTTCACCGTGGTAAAAACTAAAGGTCAATGGACACTGTATGAGGCTTAGGAAGTCTATAGGATCAGTTAGATAATGGAGCAGTGAAGGCCTCAGAGGCTAAAAGATGTTTTCTCCTTACCTCAGTTGTTTGCCCTTTCTGAGTAAACAACTGAAGAAGCAATCACTGGTTCCTTATTTTTGTGAACTAGAAGAATGTATTTGGGGGCTATTATCCAGGTGTAAGTTTCATCTGTAAACATGTCCTTTCTACCCAAAAATCTCAAAAGATGAGTTTTCCCTCTCCTTGTCTGACATAAGATTTCTCTTCGTATTTGTCATTGATGCTCAAGGTCCTTAAACATAGGATAACTATCTCTGGACTGCTCCATTATTCTTTAGAATTTAGAACCATGTAAATTCTGTACAAGTATTTTAATAAACGGATTCTCCAACTAAAACATCTGATGCTGATGCTAATTTTTTTCTCTCTATCCAGCTTCTCAAAGAACCCAGATGACTTAAGTCAATTTTCCCCTGCACCCCAACATGGTCAAACTATTGAGTGTATGTAGAATTTTCCCTCAGAATGTGTTTTATATTAAGTTGAACTTTATGAAACTGCCATTTTTGTAGGTCAAAACTGATTGGATATAAGCAATTTCATGAGATTTAATATCATAGTTAGAAAAAATTTTTAGTTTCAATGATGCTAAAATAATTTTAGGCTTTTTACCTCTTTTGTCTTATCAGTCAGATTTTTAAAGCATCTTTGTAAGTCTATTCTTAAGGTATCATCTTTATCTAAAAAACATGAATTTGTATAGATTAGATTTCCTAGCAAACTCTTTTTTGATAAAAAATAATCTTTGCAGAACAAAATAATTAAGTTAACCTTTCTTTGCTCCAAAGTTCACTTATAAAAGTCATTGTGATTTATAATAACATTAGTGTATTCTCTAAATGTTTAACAGTTAAATCTATTTTTGTTCTTATCTTCAGTTTGCACTAACAATTAATCATTTTCATTATTCAAAAAATAAGGAATAAATATTTCTACATATAAATATTAAATATTTGAAAGTAACCATTCCAAATATACCACTACAAAACGTATTGTTTTGTTTACAAATTTGTATGAAGGGGAGAGAAATCATAGTTTGCTTAACTTCGAAAGGTTGTTCTTTCTTCCTTTTCCCCCAAAAGATCTCTTTTAATTGTTGTGGGATTCTTAAAATATGGCAACCTGAGTAGACCATCCTTACCCCTAATCCCAACTGCACTCTACATCCTTTGTGCTAATTCAGGTGTGAACACATTATAAAATGTTCTGGAAACCACTCCCTGATTTAGCAAAAGAGCAAAGTCATCTACACATACTTGAAATCAGAATAGGCTAATTCTGTAGTCAATGCAGGAATCTACTGTCTGAGTGTAAACTTGCATTACCCTACACTAAAGACCAAAGAGTCAGATAAAGATTTTAACAATGGGTACCTAATGCTTGTGTGTTCACAGTGTATTCTTTAGAAATCAGGGAAGGAATTAAACTCCATCATTTGCCCTCCTTCATACTTAGATAGCATCTAATTATTAGATGAAAATGACATAGGAAATCAAAACCTAAGCCTACGTATGGAAACAAAAGCCCCATCGTCCTCCTGGAATAATTACATTTTTGACATCAACCGTCTCACTGTTTCAAACAGAAACAGTGAGACGGTTGATGTCAAAAACTACAGATGAGATGGTTGATGTAGAAACTACAGATAGAAACAGACCTGGTTGGAACAGGTCTCACAGAGTAAAATCTGTCACACTGCTTCCATGGTTCGGATCTTCATTTTGATGATGAGTCTTAGAGAAATTAGTCTTGTGAAAAAATTCAGAAGGCAGGGGAAGGACATGGAACAACAGATCCCAGGAAGACTTAGCTGCCAAGAGTTGGTTTTACTCTCAACTCTTGAACTCCCTGTTGATGAAAGGAAGTAGACTATACCACCCCACATATTTTTATTTGGTAGAAGAATTATTGTGAATTTGTTATTGTTAAAAAAAAAACAGTAGTCATAAGAAAAATGCTGAAGAAAGAATAGAAACAATCCTTCTCATATTTATGAGAAGTTGCCATTTGTAAGTATCTCACAGTTTATAGCAGGAAGTGGACAATGAACACATCTCTAGAATTTGTAATAATGGAGACGGCAGTGACTAAAATATGCATAACAATCATACTGTACTTTGCCTAATAATGTCCTATAACTCATTCCTCCATCATTAACGCCTTCTTTTACTTTAGGCAGTTGTTATTTAAGGTGGTGGCTTGTACCATATTGGGGAATTATTCAGCTTTCCCCCATGTGTATAGTAGTTATAAATCCTATTAAACTTCGGTTTATCTTTTATTACAGGAAGGCCTCTACCAAGAACCTAGGTGGATAGCAGAAGTTATTTTTCCTCCCCCAACACTCATGTTCATGATATTGAAAAAGCCAGAAAAAATCCATTAGCTTTTATGCTTTTCACCACCTGGGAGTTTCCTTACATAATGATACTTAAAACAAAAGTCTCAAATTCAAGAAGATAAAACTAAAATACTAAATTTGAACTTCTCATTTGCCAAAATAGGAGATAGAAATCAATAGATTAGGAGAGAAATGAGAAAATGAGAGAGGAAAGTATTTCACTCCAGCAGGTCTATACCTGTCAAGGAAAAATAAAAAAAGATATATGAGGTTTATTCAAAAACTGAGAAACCTTATTACTCATGTTCTTGAGGAAGTATTTCACCAAAAATGAAGAAAGAGCAACAGAAACCCCAAATGAGGAAAGTTGAGTAGTAGAGGAAATGGTGGTAAGACACAAATCCTGACATAAAGATATTTTATGGATAAAGAAAGCTTTTGGGGGGGATATGTAGCTATAGTAAAAAATGTTTCCTGAATCAGGGTATCATAGACTAAGAAAACTTCTATTACATATTAAAGATCTGGAAAGAAAAAAAATGCTAAGAAACAAAGATTGAGAAGGAGAAAATAAGTAAATGTTTTCTAAAGGCATCAAGGAAAGCTACTGGATGGGAAGACAGGAAGTAAAATTATTGTAAAGATCTTTTTCCCTAGATAAAGGAAATAAACTAAAGTGCTATGGTAGAGGGAAAGGACATCTCATTGATGAAAAACAGCTACTTTAGGGCCTCCCCGGTGGTGCAGCAGTTGAGCGCTGGGTGACGAACCTACCCGCGGCCTCTGCAGCACCGGTTCGATCCCCGGCTGCTCCCCGGCCACCAGAGGAGGGTCCCACATGGCGCGCAGACCTCTCCTGCCGCCCGCTGCTCCCCTCAGCAGTGTACTTCGGTCCTTCTGCCTGCTCTGCTCCCCGCTCTGGCTCTGGTGAATTCTCTCACCCTCCTGCGCTTCTGACTGTACCCAGTGCTTGTATAAACAAACAAACAAACAAATAAATAAATAAAACATACCTCTATTAAAAAAAAAAAAAAACAGCTACTTTATAAAAAAAAAAGTCACTTATGTATTTTTACCATATACAAAAATATGGTAACTATTTAAAGAAATAGGAAATTGGAAAATTCAAAAACTAATAATTAAAAAAAAAAAAAGACCCTGTTCTTATGGCGTTTACATTCTACTGGGGAGAGATAAAAATAAACTCATTCAAAATTTCAGGAGCCGATATTTCTATGAAAAAAAGAGAAGTGTAGTAAATGATGAATAACTGGGTAGTCTAGAAAAGTGTCTCAGGGCATGGATATGCCCTACTCTATAAGCACGCATGCTTATTGAGGAACCATGAAGGAGTCAAACTAATGAAGAGCAGCTGGGATACAGAAATAGGAGGTAAAGATTAGAAAAACAATTTTCCCTCTACTCCTCTAGGTTCTTCACTAGGATACCTCTGTAATAAGAGACAGACAAACAGAAGAAAATAAGTTTAATGACATACATAGTTGCTGGGTACATGGGAGATGCTCAGTAAAATGGACTTACTCAAAGAAATGGCCCGAGCTACCTCATAAATAACATATTCAGCTAGAGATAAAGAATGTTTAGGAGACAGTCAGTTATAGCAACTTATCAGAAAAGACACAGTAAACAGGATACGACTATTGTGCATATTTAAGTTGCTGTCTTGTCCCTTTATGAGAGTTAAAGAGATTTGATTAACTCCCTTATAGGGAGGGATACTTTCCTGCAAATGGACTTTTTTTTTTTTAATTCACACAAATGTCCCTTAGAAAAGGGTAACATCAATCCAGCTGTTCAGACTCCTCTTATGTCTGCATTTCCCCAAAATAATCCTAATACCAAAAGACATATATCGGAGTGGCAAATTTTGTTCCCCTAACAGTGGTCAAGGAGATAGGGTCAACATCATGTGGGTTTCAATGGCCATGGTAATGAATTAATTTCATTATGAGTGAGATGGGAGCCACTGGAAGTTTATGGACAGAGAAATGATATGATCCCCCTGTTGTTTTAATAGAAGTACTTATCTGTGTTGAAATTAAGAGGCATAAACATAGGGATTAAACAACCAAAACAAAACAGGGTGAACTCCTTTATAGAGTACTTAATAACAGTTTCTGCCAGATAATATTTGCTGCTCAAAATAAATTGCTCAAATTCTTTAGAAATACATTTTTGGTAAGATACATTCAATCTATCCTAAATATTGCACTTCACTCTATAGTTTGGACACAGATATGGAAAAGTGAATACATTCAGGACAGTGGGAGGGAAATGTTACGCTTTTCACTCATAAAATTCAGCTGTAATATCAGAGCTGGACCTAGCATGTTGGACAAGGAAATGTCCCTAAGAATTAAGTACCATGCGTTGCAGGCACTGATAAAAGAATCCTGAATTAACTGCCAACATAGAAAAATAAACTGGGGCCTCCCTGGTGGCGCAGTGGTTGAGCACTGGGTTGCGAGGCTGCCCACAGCCTCTGCTGCGCTGGTTCGATCCCTGGCCACCTGGTGAGGGTCCTGCATGGTGTGCAGACCTCTCCTGCCACCTGCTGCTCCCCTCAGCAGTGTACCTCGTCATTCTGCCTGCTCTGCTCTCTGCTCTGACTCTGGTGAATTCTCTCGCCCTCCCGCGCTTCTGACTGTACCCAGTGCTTGTATAAATAAATAAATATATCTTTAAAAAAAAATAAACTGGCTTGAACTACCTACCTCTGGCCTGTGATTTGAGAAGTAAATAAACCTCTGAATCTTTTAATCATGGTTATTTTTCTAACCATAGCTGAATATAATATATAACTGATATAAATCAGCAAACAAATTAAAAATCTGCCTTAAACCTTAGCCAGGGAGCATTTCTCCTGGTACCCATGAGTTAAGTACATGGAGCTGCTATTACAAATATTTTGGTCGAACATTTTGTGAGCAATCATAATAAAAGGGTATTCAGCAGTACAAAAAGACATTTTGAAAAGGAAAATTTCTATTTGTTAATAATCTATGAGCAAGTGAACTCAACTACCAAAGTTCCAATTAAGATATCACAAAAAGATTTGTAATCTCCCACCTACCAGTTAATTCTAGCCATAAGTTAACTAGACTTTCTTCTGAGGAACATAAGAACAAAAGAAAATGTACAATTTTTACTATAATTAGCATGTAATTGTAAATAACCACTACAGGTTTTAAGCATCAGGTCACCAATTCCAGCTTCGTTTTAAACATTCAAATTGACTGAATGACTGATTACCATGGGAACATAACAAAGAAGAAATTAAAAAACACTAGCTTATTTCACTTCATTTTCACTAATTGCCTAATTTTTGTGACTTAGATAAAAGGTTTAGTGAGCCAGTACTTAATTTCATGGCTGTCACAAACCGTATGGTCTTTAAAAACAAGCAAGTGTTTCTAAAAATTATAATCAAATTTTCTCAAAGATAATCTGGCAATATTCCTGAACAGAATTTTCACATTTTCTAATTATAAAAACATGTATATTTATTAACCCAAATTTGGAAAACACAAGATATTATGACATCATCCTCAAAAACCCATTTGGACAAATATATGTGCACAATTATTTGCATCTTCTTAATCCATAGACTGAAGCAATCAAGAGCTAATTTAATGGAAGGAAAAGGCAGTTATTCAAAAATAGGATTCATGACCCTGGTGCACAACCAAGGGACAGGCCCAAGGTGTGTTAAGTCAGGCAATGGCATAGGAGAGGCTTATGGGATCAAGCAGAGGGATTATCTGAACTTATATCATTTGTTTTGAAATTCTGAATTGGTGTCAAGAGTCTTGACATAGAAAGTTGCAGAGTGGGGTATTTTACAACAATCAGTCGATGGCTTTACTATCCCTTTCTAATCACTGATAAAAATGTTAGCTAATGATTGAAGGCACCCAGGGACCCTAAACTATTTTTTTAAGATATATTTATTTATGTATACAAGAGCTGGGATACAGGCCAGAGATATGAGGGTTGGGGTGGGGTTGAGAGGATTCACCAGAGACAGAGTGGGGAACAGAACAGGCAGATTGACTGAAATACACTGCTGAGGGGAGCAGCGGGTAAGTCAGAAGAGGTCTGCTGTGCCATGTGGGTTTGCTCCCTAGTCGGCCAGGATCCAACTCATGCTGCAAAGGCTGTAGATTGCTTCATAGCGTGGTGCTTAAACCCTTGCGCCACCAGAGAGACCCAGGGACCCTAAACTATTGAGGAGTTCAAGTACTAATGGAATTCCAGCCATCCATGCACACAAAGGCCAAGAAAAAAATACTGTTAGTGTGAAAGACCTTTAACAGAGGTAGTGTGCATAGAGAGAGAGGAAAAGGTATTCCTATTAACAGTTTCAAAAAAAAAAAAAAACAACCCTAAAAATTACCTATCTCCTTATGGACAAATCCAATGTCAAACAGGCTGTGTCCAAAGCAGGGTCACTGAGGTCCCAAAACTTGCCACATATCCAAGGCACCTCTTTCTGGTGGAGAACCAGAAGAAAGGGGCCAGGCAGATCTGGGACAGAAGGAGAGATGCAAAAATACAAATCAAGGTAATTGCTGTCATTGTCTTTGCCAAGGACAGTCTCCCCATGTGTCTCACTCATGTTTCTCTTCTAAGTGTCTCTATGTGTCTTTCCTCCATATGTGTCCTTTCAAGTTGAAGCCTGAGAAGCAAGTGCAGCAAACACCCACATGTGTTCATTTATAAGCCAAGCATAGCTATGTAATTCCATTATCAGATCCCAGTAGTGCCTCTGTTTAGAAAGTCCAGTTCATGGCATATTGAGACTCCTGTCTTAGGTGGATGCATATAAGTGGAGGCAAGGGACCTGGTACCGCTCTCCTTCATGGAGGTATGCCTATAACAAAGAGAGAATGCCATTTTGTCTGATAAGAACAGTGAGTGGGTATTCTTTCCTAGTCTCTAATGGTATATTGAGTAAAGCTGCTGAGTGGGGCTACTTGCTTTTCATCAAGACATTTCAATACATCAAGACATTTCAATCGTTAGAGACACGATGGAGTGTGATTCGAAGTAGGTTCCACATTAGCTAAAAAACTATTTTTGTTTTATCATTTTATGGATTTTCTTATATCTTAATTAATTTATAGTTCTAAATTACAGAATAATTTGAACATTGTTCTTATTTTTGAAAGGTTTCAAGATATTTAATTTTATGCTTATTTATAAATTAACATTTTAAAATTGGAAGATTGTATAGCCGAGTTATTTTGATCTCAGTAAAAATGACCAGGATTCATATAAAATACTGGAATAATTTGTTAAAATAGCTGTCATTGCTTAGTATTATCAAAGCTGAACTACAGCAAAACTCTTTTCTGGCATAACAAAAGAAACTTTAGAAAAGCAATTTGTTCTTTACCTGCCAAAGAAAGAAGCTCATTGACCTATAAAACTTTAATATAGAAGAACATGGTAAGACTTACACTTGTAAAGTTACTAAACTTCAAGGAAAAAGGAAAAGAAATCCTGCAAAGTTTTAGGCAGAAAAATAGGCTCAAAGAAAATAAATAACTCAAATTATTTTATAGTTCTCACCATCAACTCAACTCTTGAAGTCAGAAGCCAATAAATCAACTTTGAAAGGTAAATGTGGGGAAAAGATATAAGCTGGTGAGTCTTTACCTGATTAAATCTACTTTATGTAAGTGCAAAAGAAATAAAAAAAAAAACTTTAACCTATTAAATTAACAATATAATAATATACAATCCATGGAAGAATTTATTTGAAGACATATTTTTGCCAAGTGACAGACAAATTGATTGACTCACAAATTTAGAAGTCATTTTAATAAAATTCTGATATTTAATTATATAAAACAGAGTCAACCGGTTACAGGATGAGCCCCTTTGGGAGAGGAAGGAATACTTCCTGAAGGTGAAGGAATGGATGCTGTTTTCCCCACCCCCACTTCCATGCCACCAACATTGCACATGTTTTGAACTACAACTCCCACTAGCCATGAGAGAGACTTCCTGGACTTTGGGCGGGGTGGGGGGGTATTGCTGGGAACTAGAGGCATAACTGAGTAGGCAAGTTAACCTTTAAAACACTAAACACAGGTGGATCTCATTCTCTTTCTTTTTAGGGCTTCAATAGACACCCTACTGTGGCTGGAAGGACAGATGGCATTTAGCTATGTGCTATGCTTTGCTGGTTAATCTGTCTTTCTTTATCTCTCCTCTCTCTTTCCCTATTCTCAATCCCCTGGTAAATAAACCATGACTTTATTTTCTATCTCTGTGCATTTGCTTTTGGGTCTTGGCCTGAGCTATTAAGTGCATGGATGAGGGGAACCCTAGACCCCTCAAATGGGCTCTGCCATCCACTGCATCAAGACAAAACATACTCGAATGTGTAAGGCTTTCAATAGAAAGGAACTTGAATACAATTAATGTGTAATAATGAGAAGAGAAAGAATATAGTTAAAATACTTTCCAATTAAACATTCAGTTATCCATACCCACATGGGCAAATGCCCAGTCAAAGAGTGTTGGCCCAAAGCAGGGCACTGAGCCCCAAAGCTTGCCACAAGTCTAAGACACCTTCTGGTGGGGACCCATAGGAAAGAGGCAGAAATGTCTAGGCAAATCTGGAAGGAAAAGAGCAAAATCAAAATCAACATAAAGGCTGCCATTGTCAGCCTCCCCATGTGTCTCTCATCACATGTCTTTCAAGTGTCTCTTTCCATGGCCCCCAAGTCCCTGGTATAAGGCCAAGGTCAAGGCCAAGAAGCAAGTGCAGCTTCTTCAATTTTCTTTCTGCTCCATGAGCCTCATCCAGGTCTTCTTGCTCCCCTTCCTTCCTTTTCCCTGCCTTCTCTCCCTTCACCCTGCTCAGAGCCTCCCTTCCTTAGAGTGGGGCAGGGAACCTGGGACCTCCCTCTTTCCTGAGGATTACCTGTTACAGACTCACAAACCTGGACACCTCTTCTTATTTCCCATGTTGTCCACTAATAGATCTAAAGATTGCTAAAAAAATCATATTCATTTTATATATAATTGTCAATTTCATGCTTTCACATAATATAAAAAATGATAACTATAAAAGATACCAATGTATTAAAAGTTAAAGTACAATGAAATAACAGAAATTAGGTAAAATATGTGTCTTCTTTGAATTTGGTCTCAAGCTTCAGATTTTGGCTGGAAAATCTGATTGACTCATTCATGTCTTACTGGTCTCTGTACTTCTAATCTTCCCCCACACACACATTTATTAAGCTAGCTATAATTAACATATCTCATTATTAAGTTTTAAGTGTTGTTAAATAAAAGAAATAACTGACTCAAGATGAAGTTATTCCTTCCAAGCCCCACCAAATCTTAATATTTAACTAAAGGTTTAGCCTCTTCCAAAAGTGGAATTCTAATATAAGCCTTCTAAAATTCCTGGTTAGCACTAGTAAAACAATTTGCACGATAAGACTCCCTACCTTCCCCTGAGGGAAGGTGGCTTTACCTGAAATCATATTACTTTTCTATTTGCTTATAAATCTGTCCCACTATTTTTCTGAGTATAAAATTTTTCCATTTGTGCAGCCCTTTTGTAGGGCCTTACCCACATTCCAGATGGGTTGTCCCATTCATGATTTTTTTTAATTATGTCAATTAGAACTCTAAATATATTCTAATGATTTTTTAAACAGTTTATAACATGATATTGTACACATGTATATTGCAAATTGAATATTAAAATAAGGGTGGTAACATCACATACATCACTTCACATAATCATATAATTACCTTTTCTCCCCTCTGAGTTAAGAAAATTTAAGATTTACTCTTTTAGTAAATTTCAAGTATATTATACAGTATTGTTAAGTATAATGTTCAGCTTTTAATCTTGATACCCTTTGCCTAATCAAAAAATCCACAGCAATCTAATAATGCACACAGTTAGATTAAGATTTTGAGAAACTAAGTAAAATAATGGAATACCTTAGATTAAAATCATCCAAGGACTTCTAATTGAAAGGAGTAAAAACTCTAACACATAATCAGAGACTATCCTTTTGCACCCTCCTCCTTATCAACCCCAGTCACAGTGCCTTGTTCAAAGAGCTCTAGTTGCATTTTGTGGGCTGCATTTTCTACTTCAAGCTTCTTAAATTAGAGATATCTTAAGTTAGAAATTTCTTCAATAGATTCTGTTTGACTGATTTCTTCTCATCTGTTTGTTCTCAGCTAGAAATTTACCTGCTCAGAGAGGCTTTACCTGATTACAAAATCTAAAACATTTTTGTTATTGTTTCATTATATGGATGCATCCTGTTCACTTTAATCACAACCCTAATGTCTGTAGTGTTTTATTTTATAAAAATATATGTATTGTTTTATTACAATTCAGATTAGTGTTTTAGTTCAAATTGTAAATGCTCATAGATATATGGAGATAACATATTTTGGTTTTAAGATATATCAGATATATCACTTCTTTCAATACAGAGAATGATTCAGAGAGAAATAATATATAAGACAGATGTATAAAAAATGAATGCTGCTCAAGGTGATAAATGTTATGTTAAAAGCAAATGAATATTGCTATGGAGATATTGAAAGGCTTTCATTTAAGTAACTTACTGATCTGGACATTTACAATGTTTTGGCAGTAGTATCATTTCTACATTCATCTTTGTTGCTTCATATCACTGAAAAAGATTTTACTGTGAAATCACATTTGGGATTATAAGACTTTGAATAATATTTCTTAACACTGCCTTCATCTTAAATGCAAAAATCTTACTTATCATCATACCTCTAGTTATATTCTGCATTCAATTTAAAGACATATAAATATTGTAAAACACATTTAAATTGTCAAAAGCAAAAGTCACACTGACCTTTAAATAACTAAAATTAATAAATATTCCTTAAAAATGAAATGGCAAGCTATTTTGATGTCTAATATTGTTGAAAATAAATAAGTTCAGAATATTTAGTAACAAAATGATAATGCATGCATTATGTTACTATTTATCATCTATGAGATTATAAATGTTATTGTTATGCTTTGTATGTTGAAATTTCTTAAATGATCATTTGTCATTTGTTTTAATACATTTTTGTAATATAATCAGATTTTAAAAAAATATTGAGCAACTACATATACTTGAGTGCTTTCTAGGCTCTTGGGTATATCAGTGAGTAAAACAGAAAGATCATTTATCTTCATGGAATATATATTTTAGAGAGGAGTGAAAGATAATGAGCAATAACCATTAAATAAGTAAATTGTATAGTACACTACAGGTTGAAAGTATTATAGAAGAAAAGGAATATCTGGGTTATATACAGTAGATCAGAAATGCCTAGGGAAGAAGGTGTTTGCAATTTAATGAAACTGTTAAGAAACCTCACTAAGAAGTGACATTTGAGTAAACCTTGTATGAAATAGCAAGAGAACTATGTGTACATGCAGAGGGAGAGAGAACAAGTACCTCTAGGCATGGGAACAGCCATTATAGTGGCAGGAAAATGCCCACCATGTTTGTGAAAGAACTGAGTTCAGAGTGAGCTCAGAGAGTAGCCGAGTTGAGAGGCCGAGGTATTTTTACAGGATCAATCTCACCCAATAGGTTCAGATAGGCTTTTTCAAAAACTGTCAAAAGTAGCCCTTTGCCAATACATGTCACTCTGGCATAGTAACAGTGTAATTCCCAGGGAAAGGGGAGGTTCCAGATTCCCTGCCCTACCCAAGGAAGGGTGGAGCTAGGCAGGGAGGTGAAGCTTGAAAAGATGGGTAAAAGGACTGAGAGAAGATGAAGAAGCAGAGAGAGATAAAGAAAGAAGAAGACTGGAGCACACTGGCACATCGAGCAGAGACATGTGAAGAAGCAGTCATGCTCACTTATACCAGGGACTTGGGGAACATGCAAGGAGACACTGAAAGAAATGTGGGTGAGAGACCCATGGGGAGGCTGACAATGGCAGCCTTTATCTTGATTTTGATTTTGTACTTTTCCTTCCAGACTTGCCTGACTCCTTCTGCCCTATCCTGTGGGTTCCCACCAGAAGGTGCCTTAGACTTGTAAGCTTTTGGGGTTCAGTGCCCTGCTTTGGGCCAACCCTCTTTGGCTGGGCATTTGCCGAAGAGGGGATGGGTAACTTTGGGTGCTTGATATGGAAATACATTCTTTTCCTTTCTGCTGCACACTAATTATTGCATAGTAGTTGCATTCAACTTATTTTCTATGGAAGGTCTTATGAACTAGAGTATGTTTGTTTTGATAGGGTAGATGACAGAGCCTACCTAGATCAGGAAGGTTTGGGGGTCCTGGGTGCCCCTCACCCTGTCAGCTAAAGTAGGTGAAACTAAGATCAATAGTGATAAGCCTTGGAAGAAATTGCCAACATTAGTTAAAGGATGCTGATTATCTGGATGTAGGGATATTTCCAGAAACAACGATTGTATTTGGGAAAACTATCTTAAGAAAGAGAAACACCTCGAGCCAGGGTTTTGTCATATGAAGTCACCTCTTCCTTCTTAGGTGAAACAATGTTCTCTCTTCTTGATGCCCTGAGGTCAGTAGCATAGAATATAAACCCCCAGTTTGCTTCATTTACTTTAGCATTTACATCTATGTAAATTCTTCACGTTTTTAATTATTTTTTTTTCCCTACTAATCTGTCTGATGGTAATCTACTTGCTCATTTAGTCTCAGAAGAACCCAGATGTCTAGAGGAATGTGCCCAGAATTACTCCGGATAACTTTTGGTTTCTCTCCATTCTCCACCATGTATCCATCAATATATCTACACACACACATACACACACACACAAATGTATCATCTTACAGAATTTCTTTTGTTCTTGTTGCAATATCCCATATCCCCATGCCTTAAGTCATTCCTGTAATGGCAAAATGGAAAAATGAAGTGCTAAGTGAAAAAAAAAAAAAAAAAAAAAAAACATCAAAGTGATCTGCAGTCAAGCCCTGGTTTCACCACTGAGGAAAATGTCCATATACAAGTGTGTAATCTTTCTAAGCCTCAATTTCATTACATGTAAAATTACACTATCTGCTATATGATTTTGTTCTAAGGATTAAATTTGATGTCATTTAGCAGAAAGAAAGCACATAATGTTTAACTTATAGTAAATACCCACATTTTAAATATCGTAATAGTGTTATTACTGTTACTGTAAAAAGCGTTACCCTGTCATCACAACTTCCTCTTTGCTTCCTCATATCATCACCCATTGTTCTCACATACAGCCATCTGCTACTAATAAACTGGAATAGATAGCAATTCCACTCTATGTATCCACAGTTTTTTATTTTATCTTAATTCTACTTATCTTCATGTTTTACCAGGTCTACTAAGGGGCCCATTGATGTGAATTTTCTATAAATTTTTGTCACCTTGAAAATGGCACTTCGTATCTATACTATTAATTTAGCACTGGACAATTGCTAGCAACTTTTATTAATTTTATTTCACACTTTATAGCACACTCTCCCCAATTATTTTTAAGCTTCTTAATAAGGAAAATACTTCCAAATAGTTATTATAAAATGTCTTATATATAATAGCACTCATTCAGTTTTGTTGATTTAGTGTTTGAGAAAAAGAGAACATATCCCTATTATTACAAAGTATAGTAGATTTTGCAAATATGAGTAGGGTCACTTTGTTAATAAAAGAGCAACTGGCAGTATGCTTAAATTATGGTTGGGCTTCTAACGTATACTGCAAAATGAAGTACTACAATTTTGCCCAGTACTTCTTTATCTGACTTGGAGAGAGAGGTGGTAAAGCTGTTGGGGGTGATATGAAACTTTTAAAAACCTGCTGGAAAATTACAGAAAACAAAGTGGGAACCAGGACTGGAATGGCAGGAACATAGGTCTAGTTGCCAGAACTATTGTAAAGTAATAAAAGCATTTTCACCAAACTCATTTAGATCACTAACACCTGCCCCAGCTGCCTAGGAAGCTCTAAGTTGACTGCTGGCATCCCCGAAATGCAGCTGCTGCTGTGATTACATTATTTACTTTTGTTTACTTGTGTAAATAATGTTTTCCAATGTATGTCAAATCCCAAAGAAATCCCTATACTAATAGTTTAAATAAAAAGATTGACTAGGACGTCATGTGTTTTTCTCCCATGCACCTATTTACCATCCATACAGACATGAAGAAAGAGAAGGTAAATACTAGTGCCAGGACTGATTGAATCTGGTCTTAGATTTGGAACGAAAAATAGAGAAATGTGGGGCCTCAGCGGTGGCGCAGCAGTTGAGCGCTGGGCTGCAAAGCTGCCCTAGCCTCTGCAGCACCAGTTTGATCCCCAGCTCTCCCCGGCCACTGGAGGAGGGTCCCACATGGCGCGCAGACCTCTCCTGCCGCCCGCTGCTCCCCTCAGCAGTGTACTTCAGTCCTTCTGCCTGCTCTGCTCCCCGCTCTGGCTCTGGTGAATTCTCTCACCCTCCCGCACTTCTGACTGTACCTTGTGCTTGTATAAATAAAATAAATAAATCTTTAAAAAAAAAAAAAAGAAAAATAGAGAAATGCAATCTTTGATAAAAGTAAGGTAGAAAGTTTTGAATTTGTAAAATATTATTAAAATATTCTCAGGAGATTATGGTTTATAAATTATAAAATGACTTATTAAAAATACTCAGCATGTAAAAAAACAAAATTTATCCAAACAAATTTGAAAACCTAAATGACTTTATTAGACAACTATTGAATTGGGTAGTATCCCATTCAGCAAGTAGATTGGTACTGCAAAAAGTTGCAAAAAATGGAAGGTTTTCATAGGCAGAAATAGAGTGGAACAAAGTTACTAGTAAAAGGAAAGATTATTTCAGGCAAAGTCACCTTCCCTCAGGGGAAGGCAGGAAGTCTTTTCACATAGATTATCTCAGTAGTACTACCCGGGAAATTCCAGCTGGAATGGTAATGAATTTCACATTTGGGAGAGGATGAAACTGCAGTTAAATTAAGTTGTAAGTCTTGGAGAGGCTTTGCATAAAGGACTTTATTTTAGGCTTATTGTTTCTTTTGTTAACGAGCTTCAGAGATTTCATTTTTGGTATGGTAACAGATCTGAAGAAGTGTGAACCTATAGCTCTAAATCAAGTTTCTGGTAAATGAACATTACCTCAATTAAGACTATTAAATTTGAGGGCCTCCCTGGTGGCGCAGGGGTTAAGATGAAACCTATGAAGAAATCCGTAGCCACTGCAGCACAAATTCGATTCCCGGCAGGCCAGGGAGAAACCCACATGGTGGGACAGATCTCTCCTATCTTGCCCGCTGCTCCCCTCAGCAGTGTACTTTGGTCCGTCTGCCTGTTCTATTCCCCACACTGTCTCTGGTGAATCCTCTCACCCCACTGTGCATCTCTGACCTGTACCCCAATTCTTGCATAAAAATAAATAAATGGGGCCTCCCCGGTGGCGCAGCGGTTGAGCGCTGGGTTGCGAAGCTGCCCGCGGCCTCTGCGGCGCCGGTTCGATCCCCGGCTGCTCCCCGGCCACCGGAGGAGGGTCCCACATGGCGCGCAGACCTCTCCTGCCGCCCGCTGCTCCCCTCAGCAGTGTATTTCGGTCCTTCTGCCTGGTCTGCTCCCCGCTCTGGCTCTGGTGAATTCTCTCACCCTCCCGCGCTTCTGACTGTACCCAGTGCATGTATAAACAAAACAAACAAACAAACCAGCAAACAAATAAATAAAGCATGCCTCTATAAAAAAAAAATAAATAAATAAATAAATAAATAAATAAATGTTTAAAAAAAAAGACTATTACATTTGAAAAACATTTTTAATTTAAACAATAATTAAAACACTTTAAAGCATTTAACAAAACATTCAGAACAGTTATTTAGCAATATTTATAGTTTAAAAACTGAGCTCTTCTTGAATGATTGTGTAAATGTCACTTATTTCTTCCTTATGTGTTGTTAGGTATTTTATTTATTTTTTAATTGAGGTAACATTGGTTTACAATATTGTATATGATTTGGAGATATAGGAACACAGCCTTCAGGAGTGTGTTATCAGTCTATTATATCCCCTCCCCAATTTGTTCTCCTCCTCTTGGTTTTTCTTCTTCTGAATTATTTAACGTAGCATAATTCCCTCTAGTTTCATCTATGTTGTAGCAAATGCTAAGAGCTTATCTTTTTTTATATAGCTGAATAGTATTCCAGGGTGTGTGGTGTGTGTGTGTGTGTGTGTGTGTAACTTATTAATCTACACATCTGCTGACTTTGGGCACTAGATTGCTTGGCTATTGTAAATAGTGCTTCAATGAACACAGAAGTGCATATAATTGCTTTGAATTCATTTCATCACACTCTTTGGGAAAACAATTATTTATTTATTTATTTTTAGGAAGATTTGTTTATTTATTTATTTATTTATTTAATTGCTTATTTATACAAGCACTGGGTACAGTCAGAAGTGCAGGAGGGTGAGAGAATTCACCAGAACCAGAGGGGAGAGCAGAACAGACAGACAGATGAAATACACTGCTAAGGGGAGCAGCAGTCACAGCAGGAAAGGTCTGCACACCATGTGGGACCCTCACCAGCAGCCGGGAATAGAATGGGTGCTGCAGAGGCTGAAGGCAGCTTAGCAGCCCAGTGTTCAACTGCTGCGACACTGGGGAGGCCCGAAAATAATTTTTAAATGAGGGAATTAATTTTAAGGTTTCTGATAAATAAATAAAATTATAAGGTATTATTTGTATTTAATTATTCTAAAAGTTCTAAACTTTGGGCCTTCCTGGTGGTGCAAGGGGTTAGGACACAACATATGAAGCTATCCGCAGCCACTGCAGCATGAGTTCGATCCCTAGTCAGGGAGCTACCCATATTGCACAGAAGACCTGTCCTGACTCACCTGATACTCCCCTCAGCAGTGTGTTTCAATTGATCTGGCTGTTCCATTCCCCACTCTGTCTCTGGTGAATCCTTTCATCCCCCCACACCTTTGGCCTGTACCCCAGTTCTTGTATGTATAAATAAATATTTATAAAAAGTTCTACACTTTATAATATTATTTTTAAAATGGCATATTACTTAGAAATATACTATGACAAATTAGTTTTTTTATATGCACATCTGATATTTCTAATCCATCATTGTTGTGTGACCAATTAAAAAGGAATATAAACACTAAAAACAATTGGTATTTTTCCTAAGCACATTTTAAATTAATATATAGGAAATTATTTAGAAAGAACAAATAACTGTAGCAGAAAAACACAAATGAAATCTTTCATTTATGTTCTCTCCATAGAGATCTGACAAGCAATGTATTGAATGACTGATCAAGGACTGGTTAAAGGTATGCCTTTTGTCATCAATTGCACTTTAAACACTAATTCTGCCCTGCTGAGTGTTGTCCAGGTACAGAAGAAAAGTTCTCTACTCCACTGGGTTTTTATTGGGATGGGTGAATAATCAAGTGGGTTGGCAGGAAAAAAAAAAATAATTTAACTGCATGCACATAGGAGGGGTAAAATAATTTTGAAGGTTCTATTGCTAATGCATGAACAAGGGGGTATACTCAGGGACCCCAAACTGTTCAGTCATCCACATGCATGAAGGCAAAGGAAGCCAACTTAGTATGACAGATTTCTAATAGAATTGGTACACATATATAGAGAGGAAAGATTTCAAGCAATAACTTCCCTATAAAACTCCAAAAGTTATCATTCCCTCTGGGCAAATGCCTAGTCAAACATGCTTGGTCTGAAGCAGGGCCACAGAGGCCTAACTATTTGCCACAGTCTGGCAAGGAATCCTAAGAACAAGGAACTCTCACAACACTAAGGTACCTTCTGACAAAACAACCCCAGGGTTAGGCAGGTCACAGAGAGTTGGGACAGAAGGAAAGACTCAATATTCAAAATATACCACATAAAGATAATGGCTGCCATTGTCTTTGCAAAGGACCAAGAGTAGTCCCCGACCTGTCCCTTCCAAGTGTCTCTAGATGTCTCTCTTCCACATATCTCCTTTAAACAGTACCAGGTTGCAAGCTGAAGGTTGAAAAGTAAGAGTCCAAACAGCATGTTTTCAATTATAACTCAAGTATGACTACTTAATGACAGCCCTATTTCCTGGGACCTTCCCTGCCATTGAGGAAGTCATGTTCTTGGCATGCTGGTAGTTGTCGTTTTTGGTGTCTGAGATCTCTTTGGCTTGGAAATGGGGGTGGACTTTACAAACCTGTCTGGAGGTGGATTGTTCTTCTGACACTGTTATCAACTGTGTAAGGGGGGTTTAAATCCTGAACTAAGGGATGGGAGAACAGGCACAGGACAGGGGCTGAGGAGAAGAAAGGGGGACTTCTTGTTTACTCTCTACGTAAAAATAGCTTTCTTAGGTAGAGAGGACACATTTACAGACAATCCTACACCAAGATGGTAATCCTCAAACTACATTCTTCTGGGTCAGACTGACTATTGATTCTTCCATCAAGGGAAGGCCAAATGGATTGAAGGAAAAGCAAGATATTCTCCTTGGCCAAGAATGTATTCATTGTTCTCTGTTCAAAATACCTAAATGCCAGAATCTGGTGTTGTATGGAGACTGAGAATATTGAGATAGTCTAATGTTATCAACTGCAGTGGCTTATTTAGAGGCACTTGAGTTCTGGTGTTTTGGTACTTGGGAAGAAATGACAGATTCACCATTTTTCACCATCAAGAGATGGAAGCACTTCACATATCAATAAAGAAGAGATGAAGATAGCAAATAATTTGTGACTGGCTATGAATATGCAGATAATGACTTAAGAATTATGCTTAAGAACTTAATATCAAAATAATTTTGAAAATTAAATGGATATGTGAGTTGTGGAAGCTAGTATATTATTTTCCCTATTTTGTATATGTTATTTAAATTTCATATACCTCCTGAATCTTTGAAGCCAACTTAAGATGATATACTGTAAGTGACAGGGAAGTAAAGATGAGATCAATTTGTGAGCCAAAGTCAAAGGCAGAGCAGCAACTGTAAGATTCAGCAGAATTGGAAAGAGACCCAGATAATTTTTGTTCACATTAACTTCAAATGCTTTCACTTTTCAGAATAAGTTAAAATGGTGAGGAATAAATAATAAAACAAGCTAACAATCAGAATCTCAGTGGATATTCTTATTGCAACAAGGGAGAAAACATATCTCATCACTTTTACACTCCTGATTTTACAAGGTGATCATTTTTCCCTCCGAGCAAACGTGTTTTTAACTAGTGTCAGAATTAAACAGTTATAGAAAAATTTAACAATATACTACTCATTTAGATATTATGTATTGTATTGTGTAGATGAATTTGCAAAAGACATGAATGATCTATTTAATTCTGAAAATATATTGATAGAGAGAAATATTTTGCTCTATATTGGTTTAATGCATACATTTTTATTATACTAGATGAAATTAGCTAAAACTAGAAAGTAAGTCATATAAAATATATCTATAGCACCATAACTAGGAAATCATGTATGATGAAATAAAATTAAGCTGTGTTTCTGAAGATGTAAAAAAATGAAGAAACACCACAAGAAATACCCCTCTTCATTAGGAAATGCAACATAAAGATAACAGGTATCCCAGAAGGGGAAGAGAGAGAAATGGAACAGAATGTTTATTCAAGGAAATAATAGTGGAAAGCTTCCCAAACCTGGAGAAGGAACTGAATATCAAATATCAATGAAACTAAAAAATACCTGATCATCGAAATGGACTTACACCAACATGTCATAATGAAACTTAAAAAATACCTGCTCATCTAATGGATTTACACCAACATGTGGTAATAAAACAATCAAGAGTTAAAGACAAAAAGTAAAAATTGAAGGCAGGGAAATAAAGCTTATAAATGTATTAGATTTTCATCAGACTTATCAACAGAAACTCTACAGCAAAGGACAGAATAGAATGACATATGCACAACACACTAAGATAAACTCTGCTAATCAAGAATGCTTTATCCTACAACACTCTTGTCAGATGTGAAGAAAACTCACCAAAGAAAAGTTGAAGATGTCTGCCAGCATTAGATATCCCCTATAACAAAAGTTGAAAGTTCTCCTATCTAAATAGAAAAAAACATAATTCCACAAAAAGCTGAAGTGCATAAAAAAATCAACAGAGTGAGAAAGCTAAAACCAAAATGGCAATAGCAAACTCTCATATATCAATAATCACTATTAACATAAATGAATGAAATCAACTATCAAAAGGCACAAAGTGGTCCAAAGGATTAAAATGTACTACCCAACTTCATGTTGCCTAAAAGAGACTCACTTAAGCTGAAAACACATAAAGGAAAAGGATGGAAACTCCAACAGAACTCCAAGATACTGAAAATTTCCAAAGATAGGAACCACTATACCTCTATCAGATAAAATAGACTTTCAGTCAAAAATTACAGCAAGAATCATTATTTTCAGGCCAACTATATAGATATATAGATTCATAATATATGGAGAAAACCCTAAAGACTCCACTGAAAAACTAACTGAAACAATAAACCAATTCAGCAAAATGATAGGTTACAAAATATACAAAAATCAGTTACCTTCCTATATGCAAACAATGAACTAGAAGAGGAAGAAATTAAGAAAACACTACCATGTACAATTACATGTACAAAAATTAAGTACCTCAGAGAAAACATAACAAAGGTGAAGGAACTATACATATTACAAGTCATTGTTAAAAGAAATAAAACACAAAGAAATGGAAGATATTGCCTGCTCATGAATTTGAAGAATTAAAACTGTCAATTCAATATAATCCCTAGTAGTTTCAATTGTATTCTTCAAAGGCATAGAGCAAATATTACTGAATGTATATCGTACCACAAAAGACCCCAAATAGCTAAAGTAACACTGACAAAAAAGAGTAAGGATGGCAGTATCATGTTTCCGGTCTTTAAGTTATACTGTACTAATCTATAATAATCTTAATATAATATACTAATAATGTATAATATAATATTAATAGCAATATATTATAATCAAATAATATAATATACTAATGTAGAATAATCAAAACAATATGGTACTGGACAAAAACTGACATAGACTGATGCAATAAAATGGAAATCCCAGAAGTAAACCCACATCTTTATGGGCAGTTATTCTATAACAAAGGAGTCAAGAATATACAATGGAGCAAGGAAAGCCTCTTCAATAGGTGGTACTGGGAAAACTGATCAGTTGCATGCAAAAGAATGAAACTAGATTATTATCTCATATCATAGTTAAAAATCAACTCAGAATGGATAGAAGACTTGGATATAAGGCCTGAAGTGAAAAAATACATAGATGAAACATAGGTAAAAGACATGGTGACATAGATTTCAGAGATGTGTTTTTTGATTCATCTCCATGAGCAAGGAAAACAAAAGAAAATACAAAAATGGAGAATACATAAAACTAAAAATCTTCTGTGCAGTGAAGGAAACCATCACTAAAATAAAAAGACACCTACTGAACGGAAGAAAATTTATTTGCACAATATACATCTAACAAAGAGCTGATATTCAAGATCTGCAGAGAACTCATACAACTCAACAAAAAGAAAACAAATAACCCAATGGATAAATGGGCAGTAGAGCTAAATAAGCACTTCTGCAAAGAAGATATGCAGATAACTAACATGAAAAATGCTCATGCTCACTTATCATGAGGGAAATGCAAATCCAAAGCACAATGAGATACCACCTCACACCTGTGAGAATGGCCCTTATCCAAAAAGACCAGAAACAACAATGTTGGTGAGAATGTGGAAAAAAGAACCCTCTTACCCTGTTGATGGGAATGAGACTGGTCCAGCCCCTATGGAAAACAGCACGGAGATTTTTTTGTAAAGATTTTATTTATTTATTTATACAAGAACCGGGGTTCAGGCCAGATGCGCGGGAGGGTGAGATGATTCACCGGAGACAGAGCGGGGAACAGAACAGGCAGACTGGGGAAATACACTGCTGAGGGGTGCAGTGGGCGAGAAAGGAGAGGTCTGCCATGCCACGTGGGACCCTCGCCAGCCGGCCAGGATCAAACCAGCACTGCAGAAGCTGCAGACAGCTTCACAGAGCAGAGCTCAACCGCCTGCACCAGCAGGGGAGGCCCATAAATAGTATGGAGATTTTGAAAAAATTAACAATAGATCTATAATATGATCCAGCAATTCAATTCCTAGATATCTACATAAAGAATACAAAGACATTGAATTGAAGGGCTGTATGTGTTCCTATGTTCATTATAGCATTATTTATGATAGTCAAGCTATGGAAACAATCTAACTATCCAAATAAAGATGAATGTATTGTGCTGATGTGGTATAAATAAACAAAGGAACACTACTCAGCTATCATAAAGGATAAATAAACTCTTGTCATTTGTGGCAACACGGACAGAGTTTGAGGGGATTATGCTAAGCGAAATAAGTGAGAAAGAAAAAGAAATAAGTCAGAAAGGATGATGTACTAATATGTGAAATACAGCGAAACTAAACAAAGGGTTACACAAAGTCAAGTTAACAACAAACCCTAGGAAGCAAACTATAGAAATGGCTACTAGAAGGGGAAAGAGAGGGAGAGGGGTGAAGACAAACAGGGGAGGGAGCACAACAGACTATGGTGGTGGACTATGGACCTATTGGTGGTGGATGTGGTGTGGCAACAATGCCTGAAAGGGGAGATCCTATACCTCGAAAACAAAACAATGCTATAAACCAGTGGGTTTTTTTTTTTTTTTTTTTTTTGCAAAAACACATAAAATTTATTGAAAATAAATGACTCAACTTCAGAAAAATACAAAAAAAAAAAAACTAATGGAGAATTCACTTAAGACATCAGGTGGCAAGGTAATAAAAGATCATCAAAAGCATTACTTTAAAAGATTTATTTATGCATACAAGAGCTGGGTTATAGGCCAGAGGTGCGGGAGCATGAGAGGATTCACCAGAGACAGAGCAGGGAGTAGAATAGGCAGATTGACTGAAATCCACTGCTGGGGGGAGCAACGGGTAAAATGGGAGAGATCTGCTGCACTGTGTGGGTTAGCTCCCTGGCTAGGGATTAAATTTATGCTGTAGTGAATGCCCATAGCTTCATATGCTGAGACTTAACCCCTTGTGCCACCAGGAAGGCCTCAGTAGCACTTTTTTTTTTTTTTTAATGTGTAAACCAGTGTATACCTCAATGATTTTTTTTAAAGGAAAGACAAAATGGATTTTATATACAAAAAGGATCATACACTAGGAAGACATAATAATTATCAACATTTATGCAACCAATACAGCAGCAAAAAATATAAAAAATAACCGTAAGCAGACCTAAATAGAGACATTAACAACACAATATCAACTGACCTAAAGGGAAACATTAATAGCAACACAATTATAACAGTGCATCCCTACAGCTTATTCTAATTTTGGGGGAAAAAAAGAGTATAGAAATACCGATTTAGGTGAGGTGTGCGGGATGACCCTACTTGAAACAAAAATAAATTTAAAATGTTTTTTGCAACCCGAGAAGTTCAGGATTAAACAAATATATTTGTATTGTACTTAGAAGTAAAGTAAATTATTTTTAACCATTATATGGGAGAGGCTGGATTTGGTGGGAGTGTAAGACAGCAGTGATAATGTCTACAATAGCCTAAGTTTAGCATTGCTAAAGGGAATTATCAATTCAAAGACTCTGGATATAGAAACGGTAGAACAATGAATCTGATGTGGGAAGTAATTTTCCTAGCATAATCACAGTGCTGTGTATAGGCCTGGACTCACTAAGTTAAAAAGACCTTGGAAAACTTAAAGAAGATTTAAGGACAAGCAATAAACATGATTAATAGCTTGGAAAATAGAATCTCAGAGGAAAGGTTACGGGAACTAATATTATTTAAGTTCGAAAATAGGCTGGGGAAACAAGTTGGTTTTCAATTACATGAAGGATTATTACATAGAAGGTGCTGATCGGTACTCTGATGCCACAAAGGGCAGAACAAGAATAAGTGAGCTTGAAATGTTGTATAAAACATTTAAGTTGGCTGGAAAGAAAGAACTTCAATCAGGACTGCAAGCCATTAAAATGGAAAGTACTAAATTTCCTTCTGTATAGACCTTTCAAAATGCACTTGAAACTCATTTGTCTAGGAAAGTTTACATGAGGCCCCATCTAACAAGTGGAGAGGAATGAGAATCACTTCAAGTTTTTAAAAGGATTATCATTCTTAAGTTTTCCTCCACTTCGTAAATTATGAATGTTTGTGTAATGGATTTGTTAATGTGTATAGCAAGAAGTGTGCCCACAGATCAAAATATTTGATATACAGCCAAAATACGCACATGCCCTTATTTGAAACAGTAGCCTTACTAAGCATTGCTACTCTGAAACTCTTTGATGTAGCTATTCAAGCAATTTTAAGTTTATTTACTTATTCAAGTTCATGAGATTACTGCAACTAATTGCATTTTTGTTTCTTGGTTTCTCATCTTTTTTGCAATATGATTTTTGTTTGTTCTTTCGAAAATGAATCAAACCAATTGAATATTCTTTCATAAGTTAATATAAATAATAATTTCTTCCAATGATTTTATTTACTTAGAAAAATAGGCTATTCTCTGAACACCTGCACACTTAATTCTCTTAGAGTTAAATTATACAAGAATTCCATACCACTGATTTCTGAGGCTTGTGCTAACAAAGATAAATGAAAGCAGGGATTTCAATAAAATTTTGCAAACAATTCTGTTAGAGCTTGTCAAATACGCACAAGATATGAGTTCTAACTCCTTTCATTTATGTGTCAATGTTATGAAAATCACTAAATGGAAGTATGGATTATTGCATACAGTCTGTACACAAAGGGATAAAAATGAAAACTCTAGCTGAAAGCTTTTAACTATTTCTTTGGTTATGATGTTTATTTTTCCCCTGTAAAATATTTCATTTTCTTTTCAAAATATCATAAATAAATGAACATTTCTATGAAATACAAGTAGGTAGAATAAATTATATTATGGAAAAGACTGTTTTAGCCCCATAAAGAACATTGATTGTTTTATGTTTGGGAAGTGCTTGGTAGTCATTAATAATTACTCATTTACAATGTCAGGAAGAATGGAAGTAACAGTTATATTTTATTTTAAGATGAGAATGTTTGTCATGAAGAAAAAATTAACTAATGTACATAACAGGTCGCTGAAAAGATGTAATTGTATTTAACTGAGGTCTTGGCTCAAGGTTTGTGTGTTTCAAGTCAATTAAAAGACTGAGAAACACTACCATAAACAAGCAAGTAAATTTTTGAAAACCTGTGCCAGAAAACAAATGAAAAGGAGGGAGTTAATATTCTTTTATGTCTAATAGTTCATATTAAACATTTCCGTTAGAGGAGAAACATTAATTCTACAATATAACATTGCACTCTATGCAAGATCAACCATAAAAGTCTTTTTCTCCTGGTAATTACAGTAACCTATATGATGGGTGGAGAGAAGACCTTGAATGAGAAGGCAGGCATGTTGTGTCACTGAGAAAAGGTATGATGCTTATTATAACATGGCATTTGTCATATTTGCACAATCCTTTAGAAAATAGACATTTTCATTATGCTAGCTCTTATCTAATTTCTTGGAGTTTCTCATCTACCCTCAAACGAATCTAACAGAATACCCATTCAGAAGTTCAGAATTTCCTACAAATAGTATAGTATATACTTCTACAGCAGTGCAAAAGATGGTCAGTTTCTGTTCAGCATCTATAGAAATTTAGAATGAATGATGCTCACTGAAAATCAGAGTGGACTGCTTAGATGCAGCTGCTTGGAATGCATACACCTCCTGTAATGTCTCCATTAAACCTCTTTCTCCCCCCTTTTTACTATCCTGTTAATATGCTAACTACCACAGCATTTTGCTAGTATTAAGAACATAACAATGACTTGGATATACACAAACTAGAAAACAACCATCACAGTTGCTTCCATGTCTGCATTCTGTTCCTTCTAATGATTACCCACTTACAGATTTCCTCCAAAGGTGGACAAGCTTTTTTGGAATGACAAATAAGTCCATGCTAGATTCATATCTGTATCTCTCAAGATCTAGATCTATATTCCTGCTAGATTCTTTTGGTAGCATCCTTTCTAACTCAAACTCAGTATTAACCATGTTAACATGACCCGAAAAAGATGAGTACACCAATAATATAGCTTTTATTTTATTTTATTTTTTTATACAAGCACTGGGTACAGTCAGAAGTGCGGGAGGTTAAGAGAATTCACCAGAGCCAGAGGGGAGAGCAGAGCAAGGCAGACTGACGAAGTACACTGCTGAGGGGAGCAGCGGGTGCTGCAGGAGAGGTCTGCGCCCTATGTGGGACCCTCGCCCAGCGGCTAGGGATCGAATCTGCACCGCAGAGGGTACGCGCAGCTTTGCAGCCCAGCACTGAACTGCTGCGCCACCGGGGAGGCCCAATATAGCTAAATTTGACTTTTAGAACAAGGAATGGAAGTCTACTATTTGATACATATTATGCAATTTTAATATTTGTAGTTGTTTTGCTTTATAATGAAAACCTATATCCTTTTTATAATTCCTATTTATAGGACATAGCTGTTATTTTTAACTAAATATTTGAGATATCACACTAATCTTTTTGTTCATGTCAGTAGAATCAAATTCTTGAGGCTTTCCAAGATATGGATTTGTTTCTTCTTTTTATATGAGACCATAAAATCTATAATTACTGGGAAGAGGGCACTCTCTCCTTACTGGAAAGATCCTGAAATAAGTTTTACTTGATATACCTTTTGCACTCTATATATCGGATTATCTAGCACCATCCCTTGAGCCTACACCTAGAGATAATTATTGAATTTTCTCCCCATGACCTAGTTAATTTCTTCTTCTTGAACTGGAATGCAGCAGCAGCAGTCTCTCACCCTGTTGTTCCACTGCAGGCCAGCTCTGGCTGTGGTTCCTCAGAGCCCAGCAACTTCTCCTTTTGATTTGGTACCTGGGTTGTAGAATGAACCAAACAAGTGCAAGCTATGAGTTGACTGGTGTTAAATGGTTCAATCAGTCCAATCACATTTGTAAGTGGAGGACCCTGAAAAAGGATAGAAGGCAGGGCCAGAATGACCTAAGGGGGGGCTCTGTTCCTGGCTTTAGAAGAATGACTTTGTTTCCAGCCTCTGAAAAAGAAGAAGCATCCAGCAGCTTCCAAGAAAGGAAGAGAATTCAAAGACTTTTACAGAGAACGGGTTGCTATGTCTGCCTATGGTCCCTGAGGTCACCTGAGAGGAGCACCAAAGGCCCTGGTCCTGGTGTCTCAAAAAGCTGTTGCTTATTGGTGTGGGCCAACAACTCAAAGAGCTTGAGCTGTTGTTAACACTTGGTGTCTCTGACACCTCCTGATGACTGGTGGTGAACAGTCAACAGTGTTGTCCAGAACTAATGATAGGTGACTGGCACTCTGCTTACATCTGAACACTGTGGGCACTATCTGGGGTGAGAGCGGGCCACTTGTGGCTATACTAAGCCCTTTGTTTCCCCTGTTTATAAAATGAACCCCATGGCTGCTATTCCTTGAGCCTGAGGTGATTATGTGAGCAGGTGAAAATCCATAGACAGTGACCTGTCTTTTGCTGGGCACTGTTCCTTGACCTGCTATAGCACTCTGCTGTAGATATATAGCTATTGTCCTTTGTTTGGCTTTTGGGCCTCAGCAGCCCTGTTTCATTCCGATGTCTGACTTCTTATTTTCTCAATTGTTGATGGATCTAGATGGCTGATTTCTCAAGAATGCATTGCAGAATCTATTCTCAAGAATGCATTGCAGAAGCATGTGTAATGTATTAACATCATCATATCATTACTTAAAAACAAACAAACAAACAAACAAAAAAACAGGACTTGGTTTTTGTGACAGAGCATAAAAGACAGTGAATGGAAATTGGTTAGTCACTCTAAATCTATCATTAATGAAATCAATTTAATCGTTAGTAAATAAGAACATAAGTACATACCTAAATCTTGGATTATAGATAAAAAGTCAAAATTCTCATTGCATAAGTATCCACAATACAGAACCTTAGAATTCCATCTAAAGGAAAGAGGAAAGGAGAGGGATCAATGAAAAAGTCTACATAAATATCCTATGTCACAGTGTTCTGAAGAGTGGAAATACATGCTCAAAGGTATGAAAATCAAGGGAATGTGAAAATTCCAAAAAGTGGATATGCGTTCTCTTTGTGTTTCTTTTGTTGTAAATGAGTAGTCTCTGTCTACAAATTTTCTAGCCACTGTAGGAAAGGTCTTATCTGATATTGAGCAGGGCAATTTGTAAATTTCATAAGAAAGCACCAAACTTGTTGCAAATGGGCAGGAAATACCAATCCTCTTTTTTCAGAACCACCTTTATTTCATTGTTTTTTCCCTAGTTTTTAGATAGACAAAGTTTTCCTCTTCGTCACTGAGCCGGATTTGGGAATAACGTCATCTTTTGTTTTGATTTGCTAGGGTTTTTGGTTTTCTGGACTTTCCTCATGTGACTCAGCAGGCTATTCAACACAACAAATGCTTATTGTTACAGCTCTCTCAATTTCTTACAAAGTTATGCTTTAAGTGGTTAGCCAGGAATTTGAATCTAAATACTATGACATTAATCTGCTTCTCTTTTAAATGTTTATATAGAACATAATGGAAATATGTTATAAGCCAAAATACCTAACATCTAAACACACAAAAGCTTATATGTGAACATTTCTTACATTTTAGCTAATGGTGCTGATAACCTTCAAGTTTCTGATTTGCAAATATTTTATGAGTTTAAATTGCTTCATTGAAATGTTTACTTTAAATAAAATTATTTTGGATGAAGACTATTAGCAGCTAGCACATTGTAAGAGTTTTAAATATAAACTTCTACCATTATGTCATTTGTTTATCTTTCCTAAACAAAAATATGTTTCCAACTTCTTTCTTTTCAGTTTATGTAGCAGATATAGATTTTCAAGTCTTAAAAGAAATAAATTGAATATTTTAATCTTTATATCACTTCTGCCTATAGTGTTATATAGTAATGTCTTCCTGTATTATCTCATGAAATGTTTATAAAAACACTATGAAGCTATAGTTTTCTGCATTATAAAGATGAAGAAAATGGAACTGAGAAATATCAAATAATTTGCTTATGTTAGAAGTTTTAGAAGCACTTGAACTAAGAGAAATATAAAGACTGATATGAAAGCACCCACTATAGGTACTATGTACTGTTCAAGTAGTACTATGTACCATACAAACAGCAAACTTAACATATATAAACACACATACATACATGCACAAAAAGTATACGAATATATCTATTATGTAGCAAATAAATATTTCCATTTGTTACTCATTGAATAGTATATTGCCTTTTTGGAGACACCTGTAAAATACAATTATAACAGATTCAGAAACATATTTTATCCCTCTTGAGGTTGAGATTGCACAGAATTTCTTTGTGGATACATGAAGAATAGAGTATATGTCAGTTCACATTAACTTTTGAACAAGTAATGGTTTCTGACTAGGGCTGCCGATGTTTTGAGAGATAACAAACTTATCATGTCTTGTTTTGGGGATAAAATTTTGACATCAAGACACAGTAAAATGTTTTTCTTGATATGAACTTATAATAATCCATAAATTTCTTTAAGCTTCACTTTTAAAATAGTTGGTCATGGTTTTATGAGATGTGCATCACCAGATATGAAATTTAATATATAAATATTATTCATATATGCATTCATACCATATATTATACATACATGCATGTTTGTATATCTACACATATATGTACACAAGTGTATATAGATGCTTCTACACATATATACAGAGAGAAAGAGGCCCAGTGATACACATATGTACATGTACATGGGTGTATATGTAGATACAGATATTGATGGGTTACATTTTAGTTTTCAAGAGAACCTCACAGGTGCAATCATGCAGAATGCACAATTGTCAAGTACTTGTACAGAACTAGATTCATATGAAGTTGAGAATCATCTTCCTAAGATTGGAAGAGGGTTAACAAGCAAAGAAGATAGAGCAAAAGAATAATTTTTGAAGTTCTACTATAAGTCAGTGACAATGCATGAGTTAAATTTGTCTATGATTTACTGCATTTCCCTCATCAGATTATCATATGACATCACCATGTAATTATGCTGAGGAAGATTAGTAGGTTATATTTGAATAAAACTTATAATGGATTCAAATATTACTTATAGGAATAAGCAATAAAGGGAAATAAATTATGATATTCAGGCAATGTCAAATTTAGAAATGAATAGGTTATAAGAGGATTAAAATCCATAGAGAATCATAATGAGTGGTTTGCAGTTCTAAAAATAAAGCACTGAAGAAACAGTAGTAAATGAGGTAGCTTGTTGAGAAATGTTAATTCAAACTTTAATAGATGAAAGTCACTTACATGACTTAATAGTTAATTTTACTTAGGTTAAAAAATGTAGGGCTTAGGGCCTAAATAAATGCATATAAAATAAATGTATATAAAATAGTACATATGAAGAGTACATTTCTGCAAAAAAAAGGGAAGGAACTTGATCAAATCTAATTTAACTAATGATAGAACAGAGTATATCTCAATTGCTAAAAATCAGAAACATTTTCTACAACACTGAATTGTGTTTGTGATAAAGAAAAAAAAAAAGAGCACCTATAATTTAAGAAACATATTTGTTCAAATCTGCCGTGCAGTGCTATATCAAAATTAGGTGATATTTTATGTGTAACATTTTAATTTGTAAATATGTTTGTTAAAATAGTGAAATCAAGTTTAAGTAAGTAATGCATTTGAATATGTTCGCAAAAGTATTCACTTTATAAATACGTATTATGGATACTTTATGTCAAGAAATATGCTAGAATAAATGTGTGGGTGATAGAGAAAAAATTGAGAAGTGACCTCTTCCTTTTTGTACACAGAAAACAAAAAATTGGAAGGAAATGTTGAAAATGAAATACTATATAGAGGTGCAGATGATGGAAGGAATACATATGATGTGGGAAAAGAACTCAAAATCTTTACTGAGTTTAACATTTGTGACTTTAATGAAGAGTAGAAGTTTCATGGACACACAAAAGACAAAGGAAACAGCTGGGAGAGTTCAGAGAGATGTGTAATAAACATCATGACAGAAGTAAACCAGCAAGTTGTATGATAAATTTAAGTGAATTTTTAGCATGAAGAAACTTAAAGATCAGTGATAATATGAGACTTAAACACTAAATAATTTTAATAGGAGAAGCAAATGGCATGACTGTCTGAATGTTACAGGACAGGGAGAGGGGCAGGGACCACCCTGTTACATGAAGACAAACTTTTTAGACTGAAGTTATTGAAAAACCTCTAGATTGCTCAAATTAACATCAAGGAGATCAATAATATCACAAGGTTATGCAGATAATTAAGAAGTTAAACTCCTGCCAAAGTGTATTTAAATGCTATAGATAGATGAAAGACAGATGATGTTAAATTAGACAGATACATAATACTGAGTGTTAGCAGAAATAGAGATTATTTTCTCCAACACATGCTTTCTAGACCTGTCTCTGGATCTCTTGTATGTGAAAAAAAAAAAAAAAAAAAGGAGGGATGTGGAGATATGGACAGAGAGCAGTAGGTAGTATTTATAAAGTTCATTATCAGTTTGAAACACATTTCTGTAAATGTGAAGTTATATCAACTTTTAAAGAAAAACGATTTTTTACTCTCTGTTGACATATGCCTGCTGTTATTATGTATAATGATAATTTATTTGCAGAAAATTATAGAAACAAAGAATAATGTAAGGCTTTGGAACCAGAGAGCCCTGAATGCAAAACCATGACTACTTTTACTCTTTGAGCAACTTCTATACCTCTTCTGTGTGGGGGGATAAGAATAACTAACTGACAAAATAATTGGAAGATGAAATGCAACCATTCATTTAGCATATTATTATTAAACATACCTAACATTTGGTATGAAAAAGTGGTGATAAGTATGCTATGTAGAGAGAGAGAGAGTCTCTCTATTGTACAGTTTTTCTTGTGAAGGAAATACAGAAAGAAAAAAAAAAAAACCTCTAAATTATTTCCGCATTCCTCACTCTATTTATCAAAAGTGAATGAAAAAACTCAACTTTTGTTGCCTCTGCCTTTTCTAGATTCTGTTTCTTTTGAATCAGGCTGACTACAAGCAAACAAAAAATTAACATCCATCCTTATCACATCTATGTGGAAAAATAAAATTTATTTGATTCCTGAATTTTATGAGAAAATGAGGGTGCTATGTTTTCTTAAAGTCCAACTTGAGATCTCATGTATTATCATTTACATGTTAGAATTTTGAAACACTTTATAGAATTGTTTTTGAGCAATCTGTTTAAATTACTAATTTAAAATATATTTAATAATGATAACTAAAAAGTTAGAGTTTCTAGGATAATATTGTCTGTGCTGCATGAAAATAAAAGGTATTATTTGAATAGTGAAAGTTAGAAATGTAAAACATTAACAGATATCTTGGAGTGATAATGACAAGAATATTAGTTATTTATATGACATTCTGTGACAGAGATGGCTAACTCAATTAGATCCTGGTAGTGTTAAAGTTAAGGTCACATATTTAATTTCCATAAGAGCTAGTATACTTCTGACTGGGAAACCTGTTCTCTACTCACAGACTGCACCCTAACCCCATCTGTTATTTCTCAATTACGTTGCCACTAATAGATGGAACTTCTTGCTGATAGTGGGTCATATGTGCTGCGTGTTTAAATGAAGGACAGTGTGTCTAAGAATACTCAATAGAGGACAACTTGAGACCAATAGTACTAGAAAATTCCCTGATAACCTGTAGTTTTCTTCAGGGAAAAAAAAAGTCTCCAAATTTTTCAAGGTACACTTAGATGCAAACATTGTTCAAAAAGATGCAAACATTATTAAAAAAATATTCAAGACATAATTCGAAAAAGTGATGAACTCACAGTTCTTTTCCATAAAAATTGAATCAAATAGAAACTGTGTATTTTTAGCATGCTCAAAAAGTTTTTTTGTACTTATATATTGTCAAGATGTTGTCTCATGTAGCTTGTTTCCTAACAAAGGAGAGTTTAAAATTTGCTATTAGTATTTACTCACTCTGTGCTCCTTTGTTTTAGTTCTAAATCCTAATGGAATTTATAATATATCCTACTGCTGCCTATTAATAAACGTAAGGTACCAGATCATATGTGATTAACAGTCATGCTGTAACATACCAGGGAGTCATTAGATACTGTTCTTCTTTTCTCATTAATAAGAAAGCTAAGTTCTACATTCTGGCAAAGAACTGGTCTACGGTAAGATGATAATACAAAGTCTATCAACCAAGATTTATACTTTACCATTGAGGCCTTAAGTGAAAGCAGAGGCTTCTGGTATCTCTTTAATAAAGAGAAAGAAAGAAAGCAGAGGCTCCTCTGGTATCTCTTTAATATTCTATCTTCTTTATAACATATCAGTTTTATTACACTAGAATATATGTAAAGATTATGTCTGTTCTCCTCCTTACATTTCTCCTAGAAATGTAAATAGGAAAAATTAGGTGATAGAAATATATTCACTGGTGCTTAAAAAAGCAACTATGTTTCTGATCCTTTGCTTACTGCTGAACACTTGCTAAAGAATAGTTTACTTTCATGGAGCTGATAGATGAAAAGATAATGAGCACCAAATCATCCCCCACCACCCATATTATAAGAATTATGTGAGAAATGTATATGGCAACAATAGGGAAATACAAAGAGAATGTATTTAGACTTTTTTTTTTTAGTACAGACCTTTCAGAGATGACATAAACAAAAAGCTTAAGGATAAGGCGAACTCATATGAAAACTTGGGGAAAGGTCTTTATGGAAAGAGGAAAACATAAGTGTAAGGCCCAACACAGCCAGAATCAAGGTGTGTTTGAGAAATTATAAATAGACAGGAATCCTGGGTAAGGCCAGAGTTGTAGGAAGGGACCAGGTGAGATTGGGACTGAGAAAAAGGAATTCAATTTTTTATTGTAAGAGCAATGGAAATATCTAAAGGCAGACATCTGATTTGCTTTAGGGTTAACATGTCCATTATGTAGACACATGATTAGAAGAGAGAAAGGGTGAAAGTACAAGTAGGGACACCCCCCCCCACTGGTGGCACAAGGGCTTAAGTCTTAGCACAATGAAGCTATCTGCAGCCACTGCAGCACAAGTTCCATCCCCCGCCAGGGGGGTGACCCACATGGTGGAACAGACCTCTCCTGACTCACCAGCTGCTCCCCTCAGCAGTGTATTTCAGTCAACCCACCTATTCTGCTCCCCACTCTGTCTCTGGTGAATCCTTTCACCCCCTGGACCTCTGGCCTATATGCATAAATAAATAAATCTTGTATGCATAAATAAATAAATCTTCTTAAAAGAAAATGATGCAGAATGATGGCAGTAGAGATAAAGGGCTGGATTCCACATACAGCCAAAATTGACTGGACATAATCATTAGCTATAGGATAATAATGTCATATATGTAATATAATCCTGATTATGCTGCCATATAATTTATCATACAAATGGCACACCTTTGAAAGGAAAATGACATAGTATCAATAATTATACCTGGACAACAAGGTATTATCCAAGACAAACAGAGGGGTTTGGTTATATCATTTTAAAAATATTTGATTCAAGATAATGTGTTCATAAAAATGGTAGAATTCAGGAAGGAAAAAGCAATGCGAAGTCAGGCTAAAAGGTATTACTTCAGCAATCAAGACAATGATCTGAATGTTCAAAAACACTGAGACAGAAAAAGCATGATTGGTTTTGGACTTGCAGATATAACTTAAATTTGACAAGATATGAAAGACATAGCTACTGTTCTTCATATGCTATTGATAATTATTAATTTGTGGGGCTACAAGTTTATTGCATTTGCCTAGCATATTCTAAGTCTGAAAATTACACATTAAAAAGCTACTATAGTTTTCTAGGTGCTGAAATGAACATTTAAAATTCTAGGTTTTCAATCTCCCAACAATTTCAAAGTGAATCATAATTTCTTAATTATAACTACTTAAAAATAACTTAAAGAAAATAAGAGACCAAAATGAGTTATTTTATTGAGTTTTTCCTGAAAAAAATGAAAGAACTGATGGCAAATCTCCTTCATGTATTAATAACAATTAGAATAGAAAACAGTGATGAGTTTTTTATTTAACTTGAATTTAAATGCCTAAGGAGACTCAGAAAATCCCTACATCTATTTGTTCCAGATTGAATCTGAAAGTCTATTTTCATCCAATTTCTTAGCATTATTAGTAGTGAACTATAAAGCCAGGATTACTGACCTAAGTGGGCTATCAGATTTAGAAAAAAACCCATATGTAACATAGTTTTGAATACAGATTACCAGGCAAGTGACTGTTATTTCAAGTTCAGTCAAGTTTGATAGGGCTTTTATGACTGGCTCAAGAAATGAATTACTAAGGTTCATCTTTATAGAGAATCTGTTCACTGTAGCCTTAATGTGAAAGTCAGATTGAAAATTCATATCCATAGCAAGTACAGTAAATGGAATTTTCCCCACAGATTAGAAAGTGGAATTATTATTAAGAACTGTGCCCATTCAAAAAGATTGTTTTGATGTAAGAGCTCTGATATGACAAACCCTATCTATTTATTTATGTTTTACCTTCCTACATTTTGATCATTGTTGGAATGTATAATAGTATGCACATTTGCTGTCCTGATGGATGAGCTTGCTGTAGATATAGTACATATAATGAAAAGAAGGCACACTTAAAAGACACATAAACATTTATGAATCAGTAAGAAAGCCCTGAAATGCTAAGTTAAAAAAAATGCAGTGGGATAATTTGAGATAAATATTATGATTTAATTTCACTATTTGAAATGAAAATGTCAATTATGCATAGAGGATATGTTTCTGAATGTGTCTACATTTTTTTTTCTGCTTGAAATCTAGTATCTCTGAATGACTAAACAAGTAAATGCAGAGGATATTTTCCAATATGACTGATCCATATTCATTAATAATTTTTAAAATGTTTATTGAGGAATAAGTTAGCTCGTGTACTCAGATCATTCTTGTGACTTTTCATAAACTGAATGCACCTGTGTGACCAGCACCCAGATCAAGCAACAATGTTATCAGGACTTGCAGTCAGGCAACCACTGGTAAAGCTTAGCCGCTTTTTTGACTTTTAATGTAATGAAGATTATATTTTTGTTTTGAACTACAAACAAATAAACTCTGATACATGAACCATTGTGTGTATGACTGCCATCATGTAATATTATATTTGTGAACATCAATATCAACAAGGATAGTCACAGAATGCTCATACTCATTGTATATTACTATCCCATGTGTAAATAAATATTTTCTGTATTATACTGCTGTTGGGACTATAGGTGGTTTCAGATTTTAACTATTGTATAATGGGTTGCTCTAAACATTCTTATAAATGTACTTAGTGAACATATATAAAACATTTCTGTTGGGTATATACTTAGAAGTGGAATTGCTGGAGCCCAGTGTAAGAAAATGATCAATGGTAGTAAATAGTGCCAAATTGGATTTCAAAGTCATTTATCAATTCAAGGTCTCACAACCTTAACAAAATTTGGCATTGGCTTCTGTTTCATTTTAGTTGTAGTAGTAACATTATAATTAATTTTATAATATCTTGAAGATAATCATTTTTCCACATAAATTTAAAGATTTCAAAAAACACAGCTCTACTTTTACACAAGAGTTAGTACAAAAGACACATGATTTTTCATCCCTCTCTTTTCCCCGGGGCGGGGCTGGGGGGGGGAGTTTGATTATTCTTTCTTTCCCATATGTGCTCTGAATCAGAGAAAGAATTGCTCAGCAAGCCTTACTCCATATACTTGTTCTCATTTTCCAGAATCTTGTTCTTAGGCAGGGTCATCTAACTAACAATGTACAATAGTATGTAGACAGAATGATATAGTTCATTTCCCAGCCAAAGCTTAAAGAAACTAAATAATGATTCCACAACCATCTGTTTACTAAGCCTGTACATGAGAAACTTTTGTAGTTGGTACAATCAAGAAATAAGACATCAATGAATAAAATTCATTGGATCTGAATAAAATAAAATTCATGGATCTGAATCTATATTAAGACAGCAATAACCCCCCGATTGTTCTACATATTCAAAACATTCTCTTTTATTTTAATTTTTTTAAACTGAGGTAACATTATTTTACAATACTGCACATGCTTCAGAGGTATATGATCACATCTCTTCAGATGTATGGTACCATGCCATGCCCACTACCATCCCTTTTAAAATCCCAGCTGCCTTTATTGTTTTTGTAGGTACTGACAAATTGATCCTAAAATTCATACGCAACTGTAAAGAATCTAGAATGGCCAAAGCAATCTTAATAAAAAAAGAACAAAGTTAGGACATTCACATTTCCCCAAATCCAAAATTTATACTAAACTGTAGTAACCAAGAGAGTGTGGTACTATCATAAAAAAAGATAACTTATATCTAACAAATATAAATCAGATAATAAAACATATATAGTCATTTAATTTTTTATTACTTTATTTATTTTCTTAATTGTTATTAATTTGGAGTCAGCATTGGGTTTCTCCCTTCAGGTGTAGTCCCCACAGTTCTATAACCCCAGTACTGTATGCTCTTCCCTCCCCTGTTTTGACTCCTCTCCCTCCTCTTTCCCTGCTGTATGCCTTAGATCTATGGTAGACTTGCAAGTTTTGCCTTTTCCTAACTCGTTTGATTTTTGACAAGTATGTCAAGAAAATTCAATGGAAAATAATAGTTCTCTTCTTCAACAAATGCTGCTGAGATGACCAAATTTGCTCATAGGCCTAAAAGTAAGAGCTGAAACTACAAAAATCTTGGGGGAAAAAAAAAACACAAACCAAAAAACATATGAATAAGCAGTCCTAACCTGGGTAAGCAATAGTGTCTTTTCTATGATACCACAAGCACAAGCAATAGAAGTAAAACAAGATTTGGGTCTCTCTGGTGGCACAAAGGGTTAAGCACCACACTATGAAGAAATCTGCAGCCTCTGCAGCACAAGTTCGATCCCAGGCCAGCCAGGGAGCAACCCACATGGTGCAGCAGACCTCTCCTGACTCGCCCACTGCTCTATTCAGCAGTGTACTTCAGTCAATCTGCCTGTTCTGTTCCCCACTCTGTGTCTGGTGAATCCTCTCATCCCCCGCATCTATGGCCTGTACCCCAGCTCTTGTATGCATAAATAAATCTTTTTTAAAAAATAAGAAAAACAAGATTTACTCAAACTTTGTGCTTCAAAGGACTCATCAACATAAGAAAAAAAAATCCACAGGGGAAAAAAAAAACTTCAATCACATGTTTGATGACAGATTTGTATAAAGATTATGTAAACAATGCCTATAGCACAATATAAAAAGACTAGTAACCCAATTTTAAAATGGGCAAAGGACTTGAACATACATTACCCTAAAGAAATAATATGCATATGATTTTTAAAAGTTTCAATCTGTTAATGATGGTGAAAGAGAATGAATAGTCTTGTGTTTTTTTAAAGATTTATTATTTTAATTTATGTATGCATATAGGAACTGGGGTGTAGGTCAGAGGGGAGGAGGTTAGAGGATTCAGCAGAGACAGAGTGCAGCAGAACATGTGGATCTACTGCAATGCACTGCTCAGGGCAGCAGCGGCGAGACAGGAGAGGTCTGTTGCACAATAAGAGATGAAACTCATGTTGCAGTGGCTGGCAATAGCTTGAGAGCACTGAGAGTTTAACCCCTGTGCCACCAGGGAGTCCCTAAATAGCCTCACGTTTATAGTAATATATTTGATCAAACTATGCAAAATCAAAAGGAAGTACATAACCTTGGACCTAGCATTTCTACCTTACTTAGTTGTCCTAAGGAAAATATAAATTTGTTTGCCTAAAATTTATACTTCTGGTTGTTAACCAAAATATTAAAATTGGAGTTGCTATGAAATATAGACTTGCTTAGGAAAATATGATTGCCCTTGTGTTGGAACAAGAATTTGTAGAAACAATGTTAATATGAAAATATATTGGCATAACATGTATTATGGTAATATAAAGCCATTTCAAAACATATGTATAGAGGCTATGTGTCGCACATATGTACATTGATGGAGTTGCAAATTGGTGAGAGATTGGGATATCTAAGAGTAGTTGTATAAAATGATGTACCTAGCTACTTAATTATTTGCAAAGTATTTTATAAGGAAACACGTATGCATTATTTGTTTCAAAGAAGTATCTGTTAGAATATTATAGTTGTCTGGTGTTAAATAGTATGTGTAAGAAGTCTCAGTTGTACCCTAAATATTATGCACTTTAAATAATCCCAAATTTTGTCCAAGTGTAATCTCTGCCCTTTGACTGATGAGCAGAGCCCTTGAGGAAGCAACATTTGCAAAAGTAAGCACTTTGATACAGGAAAGATATGTTTTCTGAGGTTGTGTCATGGCTCTGAGGCAAAATTTTTGACACAATTATGACCTCAACAATCATTTGTGGAATCAAATGGTATGAAAAATATTGCCTTAAATTTTCTTAAAATCATGCATATATGGATGTAAGAAATAATGCAAGCTATAAAGTACTGGTGTTATATTTCATAGACTAGATTAGTGAAACAACAAATTTAGAAATCTGCAAGTCATTTGAGCTGGTTTAATAGAGTCTGGAGATGTTCTATAATTTTTTTTCAGAATAACATACAACTTATTTATAATATCTGAAAATTGAGCAAAACGTATATATGTGATGAAAGACACCTCCTTTTACACAATCCAATATATCATCTATTATTATTTCAATTTCTTTCAAGATATATGTAAATTGAATAAAGAAAAACATTTTCAGCAAAAAAATATTTCTGAGGAAATAGCAGCTTATTTGGAAATGGCTAAGAATGAGCATAAAGAAACATAAAAAGTTGTGAGTATGTGAATGTTTATAGTGTATGAGATACAGTCACCTATTGTAATAAAATGTAGAGCCATAAAAGTAGCAAAATTTTAAAATTTGCCACTTTTGCTCCACACTTCTTTTTGTTTAAATAATGGAGACATAGTATAGTATGGAGAAATAAACATGCACTTTGTAATCTGACATACTTGAGTTTATTTCTGCCCCACCATTGGTGGATTATAATACCTTTGCAAATTTTCTTAACCTCTCTCAGGTTATTTCCTATCTATAACAGCAAACACAATAGCATTTACCTCTCAAACTGCCTAGAAAATTGAATGAAATAATGCCATTATGTGGGTGTTAAGTGAAAACATCTAATACATCATTAGCTGTTTTCCCATTAAAAGCACAGCGGAAAAGTACAGTCCTTTCTACTATAATGCTAATTTTGAAAACACAGTTTATTCTAATTCTAAGGAATAATTTGAGCTTAAAAAACTTTGAGTTTGCTTATAGATATAATTTTGTCCATGTGAGATAACAGGTGAATGCATAAAAGTATACCCAGCTGAAGCAAGTCCATAGGCATAACATATTACATCCCAAACACACTGAGAGTGTGTGTGTGCGTGTGTGCTTGCGTGCGTACGCGTGCATAGCATACCTATCCAAATCTGATGTTATGACTTAACATAGTGTTCTCAGATAATCCCCATCTACCATTTATCTATAACTCACAAGCTGCAACCCAACCTATGACCACTTCCACAAGCAAACTTCAGGCCTTTTTCAAAGTACAGTATATTTATTCACTATGATATCAGTACATTTCCTAACAATTTGACATGTGTGCGATTGTGTTAATGTTTCTATTATGGCTATCTTTTTACTGTTGTTGTTTGAATGTGTGTCTTGAATTTTTCAGGTTGCTATAGCAGAATACCACACCTGGTAGCTTATTAAAAAAAAAAAATCTCATACTTCAGGGTACTGGGAGTTTAAGATCATTGTGTCAGTATGGTTGGGTTCTGGTGAAGACCCTTTTCTGCTAATTTCTTGTGGAAGAGATGCGGGAGCTATCTCAGGCCTTTTTTAGTAGGATGTTGATTACATTCATGAGGGCTCAGTCTTCATGACCATATCATATCTTCAAGGTTCTACCTTCTAAAAACATCATTAGGGATTAGAATTTCAACCTATGAATCTTTGGTGAGATAAACATTCAAATTATATTAATGCATCATTGAAGTTTCTGAGTGTTGTGTCTCCAACCCCATCAGAGAATGTAGTTTTTATTGTGCTATTTATTATCACACAATTTTTTATAGCATATGTGGCATGTTATATAACTATAATAGCAAATGGCGATTATGCATACTTTCAAAAGTCAGTATGTTTGCAACCTTGCCTATCTTTACAATTTTTTTTTTTCATTGAGCATGCATATCATGAAGTAATGAACACCTTCAGTTTAGGGAGTTAGAAAAGATTGGTTCATCTATGCCTTTCTTGAATAACCCCCTATTAGACACTTCTGAATATGACTCAGTTCTCATAGGTTAAATTTCTCAGTTTTCTCTGAGTGTTGAAGACAAAAATATTTTCGATATACATATCAATGTTAGTGAGGCCACCAGCATCCAAAAAATGTAGCACTTAACATATAGACACATAAATGCATTGCCCATTGCTCATCAAGAGAGGACTTGATGTGAAAATGCAAAGATAGTGGTCAGCATGAGACGTTTTAACTCTCAACCCATTTTGGGTGAGTCACAGCTGCACAGAACAGCCAACAGAGGTCACATCTTTCCCAAAGAAGTCCATATCTGTAAATAAGCAAGATGGAGATAAAAACACTTAACCATTTGGCCTAATTTGAGGAATACGATGGTTAGCCATGCTCTAGAATTCCAACAGGGTTAACTTTGCCAGGACCGTATTAGAGTTTGACTTCTTTCTCTGCTCAGTCCTGTGTCTTCCCTTCCATTCACTGGTACTAGTCAGTGACAGACATTTTATCCTTCCACTTCATCTCAACCTGCTAATCCTGGAAAATTCATCCTACAACAGATAATGCTTCACTTGAAAGCTAATAATCAAAGATAATAATGTAGGAGAGGGCTTCCCTGTTGGCCTAGGGGTTAAGTCTCAGCACTACCACTGCAAAGGCCCACTGCATTGGTCTGAGTTTGATCCCTGGCTAAAGAGCTAACACAGATGGCACAGCAGGCCTCTTCTGTTTTGCCCAATCCTCCCCTTAGATCTACCTGTTCTGTTCTCCAATCTGTTTCTTTTTTTTTTTTTAAAGATTTATTTATTCATGCATACAAGAACCGGGGTACAGGCCAGATGTGTGGGTAAGTGAGAGGATTCACCAGAGACAGAGCAGGGAGCAGAACAGGCAGAATGACTGAAATACACTGTTGAGGGGAGCAGCAGGCAAGACAGGAGAGGTCTGCTGCGCCATGTGGGTATCTCGCTGGCCGGCCAGGATGGAACCCGTGCTGCAGAGGCTGCGGACAACTTCACAGCGCTGTGCTCAACCGCCTGTGCTACCCGGAGAGGCCCTCCCCAATCTGTTTCTGGTGAAGAGGTCAGCCCCTGCACCTCTGGCCTGCACCCCAGTCCTACACAACGATAAATATATAAAATCTTTTAAAACATGTACAACAGTATTATAAGTATATCAATAATGAATGCATGTAGTAATTTATCTTAAAATAAGGTTAATAGTACGGGGGGGAGTCTGTTTTTGTTTTGTTTTGTTTTGTTTTAAACAAATAACTATACCCAAGTATTCAGAATGATTTAGACATTTAATAACTTGCTTATAATGTTGAAGACTTTGCATCATTGATTTTTCCATTCTCATATTTGTTGTTGTCAGTAGTATTGAAACTCAAAGTAAGTTTGATATGGATCATAAAACTTTCCAAGAAAACCAGTGTCATATATTTATCCTTACAACTTAAGTACAAGATCAGATGATGAATGCTTCCTGATTTAAACATCTTAAACAAGGGAGTAGAACAATTGCTAGAGGAATGCTTGAGGCTAAGACTGTGTATTAGGAAGTGTTAACAAACAAAGCTATTTTTGCCAATAGCTTCAAATTCCATTTTTGTTACATTCTGACAGATACAAGAAATGTTTTTTTCTTTTCAACTAAAAATGTGTGCAGATCACAGTTTCCTTCTTGTTTTCAAGCAAGCTTGATTCCTGATAGAAAATTTTCTATGAAGCGTAACTATTTTCCTATTATGGCCTTTTCTTTAGAATGAGTTTTTATCTTATCATTCATCTTCTAGTGAGGCAGAGAAGTAAATCAGTAAAAAGTGTTATACATTTTTTTACATAGTATAGAAAGTGGAGAAGCATGTGGTACTTGTATGTTCAATAAACATGCCATAGATTACCATCAAAATGTAATTTGATTTTTTTTGCTATCCTATTGTATTCACTGGTGGTAATCTTACCCTATATTTTAGATGTCAACTTTGGCAAGCTTACACCTTTTCGCTTCGCTTATATAGAGTAATCTTATCATCACATGAATTCATAAATTCTCAATTAAAAAATTAAATGTTTAGCCCCATGTAATACTAAAAAAAGTTGATCAACCATTATATTGTTTCTCTTCCTTTCTTGGGCCTGGTTTTGGCTGGAAGCCTGCTGTGGGAAAGGGATATACAGCTGTCTTTTCTGTTCCTTGCTTCATTACTTCCAGCTTACTAGGTCCCTCCAGGGTTAGCATTTGGAGAACAGCAACAAGGAGGAAAAGGTCTTAGTTGAGCTAAAATTCTCTGGGCTGGTTTTATCCTCTCTATTTATATAAGTATTTTAAAAATTGAGGTTTTGAAACTTGTGGTAAGTTTTCATGTACTTTGTATACATCCATATTGAACTTGCCTTCCTTGAAATTCTCTTAGTCCAGACCCCTTTCTGCGAAAGTATCTCTGTCAATCTAGAAGCTCTATTAAAAATACTCATGGTGGGGCATCCCCTGGTGGCTCAGCAGCTGAGTGCTGGGCTGCGAAGCTGCCCACAGCCTCTGCAGCTCCGGTTCCATCCCCAGCCTCTGGGCGAGGGTCCCACATGGCACACAGACCTCTCCTGCCGCCCGCTGCTCCCCTCAGCATTGTATTTTGTCAGACTGGCTGTTCTGTTCCCCACTCTGGCTCTGGTGAATTCTCTCACCTTCCTGTGCTTTTGTATAAATAAATAAATAAATCTTTAAAAAAATGCTCATGGTGATTCCTCATTAACTCTCTTCAATAGTGCACACATCTACTCTGTGGTAAACCATCACCAACTCTAGGGCAATGAAGCAGTACCCTCCTGGTTTCTTTATCATAGCAGTTGACCAGCTACTTTTTCCTATTGAGTTCCTTGGACAGGAGTTAGGGCCCAGTGCAGTGTCCACCCTAGAATGTCAAGTGTTAGCTTGACACCATCTTCTGCTCTGCATTTTACCTTATAGGAAACACCTCAAAGATTCTCAGAACTGCAAAAGAGGCTTAAGGATATAAAAATATATGTAAGCATGACTCACAAGAATGTAAAACTTCTGAGCAACTTCTCTGTGAATTGCTGTATTACTATTTCTTTTCTCATATTTCTTCAAATTTAGCTCCAGATTTTATTTTTCCACTTGTCACTTAGGTTAGTCAGGCACCCCCTAGTGCAGAAGAAAATATTTTATGATAGATCCTGTGGAGTATAAAAAGTAGCATCCACAGAATGAAACTTAGAAAAAAATCTTAAAAGAGTTTTGATGATGCTCTTGTTATTACTGTTGCTGTTTAGCAATATAAAATAGTAAATTGGAAAGATAGAGAATAAATTAAATATCTTATCAAAATTATCTTAATTTGTAAGAACACTGACATAAACTTGAACTTTGCATTAACACAAGCTAATTATGGACCTTGATTAAGGAAAACAATCATTTTTCTTGTCTAAAAACAATGAAGCTGCACTAAATACCCTTGTATTACATAGATATTTCCGAGTGCTTTAATTCTCCACAGGCCACTGGCTGAAGGAACACCTGAGTTGTTGCCACTTAGACTTCTCCATAGGCAGAAGACCACTTACAAGCTGATTAGCTGAATTTCATCAGAAGGAGTAAGAGGGCAAGAGATGAGGAGCAACAGACAAGTCAATCTTTGTAACCTAATCTTGGGGTGATAATCCATCATTTTTATATTTTATTTGCTAAAAGCAAATAATTAGATCTAGTATACACTCAATGGGAGATGATACAAGAGCATGAAGCCTAAAAGATGGAGATTATTGGGAGCCATTTTAGAAGCTGTCTATTAACAATACCCTTCCTATTTTAATACTCTTTGATCTAATGACTATTTCTTTCTTAAAATGATAAAGCATCTACTACTGATAAATTATGAATAACATGAATTGCAATTCACGTCAGTGCTCATACTCCTACTGACATTTAATAAATGTTTAGTTTGGGAAAGGTGCATGAGATGATCACTCAGAATAAGTCAATGGAAAATGTCCTGTTTTACACATATCCTTACAATTAATTGGCACCTCTACCTAGATCTACCAATATAAGAAATAAACAATGAGGAACACAGTAAATAACTGAAAAAGTAAGAAATCAAAAGGAGAAAAAAAACCTTTTTTCTCCTCTGCCACTACTCTGGACTTCAGAGAAAAGAAAAATGGCAAGAAAAAGGGTAGGGCTGCTGAAGTGCTAATAAAAGGAGGACTGAAGAACATTTAAAAACTAACCGGAAATGAGGATAAAGAGTGACAAAGGAAGAACTCTAAGGATATGTTTTGGCTAGTTTCATTACTGAAATTTTCAGTCCCACAGCAAAATAACATGAATTTGCCATTTGGAAACATGAACCTAGTATTTTGCAATGTAAAGAAAAACGCTGAAATTCCATACTATGGAAGAGTGAGCTTTGTAATTTAAAAAAAATAATCTTTAAAAGTCAGGTGATAAGTTTTGACTTGCATAAACTTTATGCAAATAGCAGTCTACCAGAATATATATTTTAAGAAAGATGAAGGACAAATATAGGAGTAAGCTGAGTTTAAGATCAAAAGAGGGAGCTCTGCACAGTTCACATGTGTTTGGAAAAGAGAAATTATATTGACTATGAAGGAGAGAGAAGAAAGAAGTGAAGCCATACTGCAATATCTGTATCACCTTCAGAAGGTGCAGAAAATGCATATTTTCTTATACTGACATAAATAATGATTGGCTCAGTGAATTAATTATCACAAAACAAGTGAGCAAATTCAGTTTCTTATAATAACCCTGCTATACAAGCTTAAGTAAATAAATGCAATTCACCAAAACAAACATTGTAACTAATGCCATTTCTTATAAGCTTAGTGTCAAAGTTACTAGTTATTAATCTTTGAAAGCTAGATGTTTAACAATTCACTGTCATAGGAAAATATTTTCCCATTTTAGTAAACAAATAAAAATTAACTATGTGATGAAAAGACAGAAGTGCACATTATATCCTTTTTTTGATAAATTATGCAAATATTTGTTGAGTTTAATTAAAAATGCTGCACAAATCACATGGACAAAGACAGTGTTTTGCATTCTAACAAAGACTTTGTCAATGACTTCTTTGAAGAGTCACTGAAACTTGCTACAAATGATTTAACAATAATTTTAAAGATGACATGCCAAATAACTTGGCATTTATTGTAATTATTTTTGCAAAAATAATTTAGAACATATTTAAGGTCAAACTAATTTTTGCTAATAGGGTTTTATATCTAGATTGAATACTAAATGGAGCTGTAAACACAGAATGTAAAAAGGGAAAAGAGGCTAGTTTGTATTACAACATAGTGATTGTCTATCTTCATTTATATAGGTCTTTATTAATTTTAATATAATGCTGAATAACCATCATGTGGCATGCTAGCAACAACACCTCTGGCATAATTTTAGTTAAATCCCACCTTAAGGAAGATGAAGGGCGAATCTAGGAATAAGCTGAATCTAAGGTCAAAAGGGGAAGCTCTGCACAGTTCATGTGTGTTTGGAAAAGGGAAATTATATTGACTATGAAGGAGAGAGAAGGAAGAATTGAAAACCTGCTGTAAAATGCCTAGGCAGTGGCATTTTATTGGGCAGAAAATTACAAGTAACTTTAGTTACTATCATGTTTCCCTTTTAATCAAAGTAGCTAATTTGTTCTCTAATTGCATAAGTACAGCAAAAGATTAGAAATGCAAGTTCATGTTTTTACAGATCCAGAAACATCATAGTTCAGATGTTGGTTAATATGGCTTAAATGTATTTGCTGTGCGCAAATTATAACAAGGTCACAATACCACGTTAAGAAATAATTATATGCATGTTAGAATAATTTGAGCATTGTCTTTCTGATGAACATCTGATCTCAACGGATCCCTCTGAAGAGAATACATTCCATTCTGGGTCACACCTGCCAAGCCTTCCACATCAAAACCTGTGCACCTGCCTCTGGTCCGTCTCCCAGATAGTACATTTTTAACACATCATCTGCCAGGGGGAAAAAGATCACATAACAGAAGCTCGCTTCAAATGAAAAGATTTTCTGCTGAGAGGATTGGGAATTATGCCGCCAAGCTGGCAGATGATATGGAAGCATAAATCTGAAACCCATTCTTTTATCTCATCTGGTTTGAGAAACTTCCATTGCCATTTTAACCCTGAATTCTAGCTATATATTTGTGCATTAACTTACTTTAAATAAAGTTCAAACTATTTTATTCAATTATGAAAGTTTTCAACCAGATTTAAAATAGGATCTCGACCACATGGATTCATAAAATGATTATGCATGGTAGAACTTTCCTTTTTTTTTTTTTTAAACAAAACTTAGTTTGGGCTTCAAATGCATACATCAGTATCACCTCCAGCTATTTATGTGGGTATTCTTCAACAGTCTATAAAATAGATAAAAACTGTTGTTAACAGTTGTTAACCCAGATAATGTCACTTGTTCAAACTAGCAGAAGACTGGCAATTTGGAAGGATTAAAAACTGAATCACAAAATATTTTCAACAAAGTAAAATTTCAAGCCATTCAATATATAACTTACAAAAATTCATTAGGGAATAAAATTTATTCACTTACATAATTCATTCTATAATTGATAGAATTTTAATAAGCATTATATATTTGTGATAGAGCAGGCACTGCTAACTGTCTACACTACACACATTCTGTTCTTTCTTACTGAGGCATTTCCCTTTCCAAGAAAAAAAATCAATCTAATGAAAAATATGTATCCCACCTTCCCTTGCAGCTAGATTTGATCAGGTGACTAGACCAGCTAAAGAAATCTCAACAGAAGTTTGCTGGAATATACTGGAAACGTTTTTTCCTTGCTGAGATACTCTCCTAAAACACCCCTTCACATACACATTCAGTTTGTTCCTTTTGCCTTTCTATTTAGAACACAAATGTGCTGGCTGAAGTTGCAGTAAACAATGCAACTAAGAAGAATTCTGAGAGTCCCAGAGACTACAGTATCTACTGTGATAGTCCAGAGAGTGATGCTCACCATAAAACTTGTTGCATTATGGCCTACCTGGTGGCACAAGTGGTTAAGCACAGAACTGTGCATGAGTATGATCCCCGGCCAGCCAGGGAACTATTCACATGGCACAGCAGACCTCTCCTGTCTCGCCTGCTACTCCCCTCAGCAGTCTATTTCAGTCAATCTTCCTGTTCTGTTCTCCACTCTGTCTCTGGTGAATCCTCTCACCCTCCACACACCTCTGGCCAGTATCCCAGTTCTTATATGAATAAATAAATAAATCTTTAAAAAAACTTGTTGCATAAAATGAAATGTGCTTTTGTTCGTTTTAATATTTTATTTCTTCTTAATTACTAAGGTGTAAGCTACATACATTAAGGTACACACACGTTAGGTGTGCAGCTTGGTGTATTTTTATATATATAAAATCATCCATATAACCACAACCCATATCAAGATATGCACAATATCCCAGAAACTCCATCCTGATTGATATCCTTCTCTAAAGCAACTTCTAAAGTATAAACCCAAGTTTCTTTAAACTACTGTTTAGTTTTATTGTTAATTATAGACATATATAATTTTATGCAATTCTTTTAACTAGCTAAGTTTCTGTTGACATAAATTAAAAGTTGATACAGTCATTCAATCACCCTTCATTGGAGTTCTATTGGTCAGTCCTCTGCTACTTTAAGATAGATATTTATGCTTGTAAAATAAACTCAGTCTTCATTCTTAATAAATTTATAGTTTAATAAAGAACAATTTCTTTCTTTAAATAGAGTGAAAACAAAATTTTATAAAATTAAAGTGCAATAAGATACTACTATGACAAGATATACTAGAATGCTTCCCTGAGGAAGTGATAGTAACTCTGAAAGGATGAGTCACTGTATGAGGCTAGTTTTAGGTCTTAGCATTAGAAAATGGTACAGTTAAATTGGAACAGCCACACACAAGCAGAAATATCTATAGGAAACAGTGCAGAGTAGGAAAATCTAAAATGCAAATGACAAATTCCAGAGGGACAAGCCTGAGACCTAAAAATGTAAGGGGGACCTAATCTCACAGGGTTGCCCATATTTCTGAGTTGTTCCTTCAGGAATTTTACCAGGTTCTACTGATAATTGTTGGAGAAAAATTCCTTCATGTATCTGGAAGTAAAAGAGGAAAGGATACCTTTTAAAAATAAGCCAAAGTATTATTTTCAACAATCTCTGCCATCAAGATAAACTTTTTTATTTTCACATCTTAACAAGTCTGGGGCAGGTAAGTATCCAATTCCAGGGCACTCTATCCATGCAAAAAGGGGAAAACTGAGAATCCAAAGGCAGAGCCATTATCCCACATATTACCATCATACTATTAAAATCTTCTGACCAGTTATTTTCATGCCCAGCTATCAAGTCAAAACACTTTGAAAGGTAAAAGCTTAATGTATCTATATGTCTATGCGAGTTTGAGTGCTTATGTTAAAATGAATGGCAGCAATGATACAAGAGTGGAGAGAGGAATTAGGATATTTTGTTATTAATTAAAGGTATTCATCATACCCGTGAAGTGGTACAGTGTTATTTGAAAGTGGACCTGAATTAGTTATAAATTTATGTTGCAAATTTTATGGAAACCACAAAATAAGTAAAATATAAACTATAAGTTACATGCTAAGAATAAAGAGAACATGGAATCATATAAAAATGCTCAATTAAAGACACAAAGGGCAGAAAAATAGTGGCTATGTCACCTTAGATATGTCAATTATGGCAATGACTTTTTAGATATTATGCCAAGGTATGATCATAAAAAAAAAAAAAAAAGAACTGATGAGGTGGACTTCATTAAAGTTAAAAACTTCCACTTGGCAAGAAACACAGTAAGGAGAATAAGAAGATAAATCATAGAATGGAATAAATATTTGTGAAAGATATGTCTGATAAAGGAGTCTTATCCAAAATACACCAATAACTCTTAAACCAAGCAAAAGAAAGTGAACAACTGGATTAAAAAATTAAATCTCTGAAAAGATACTAAAAAATAATTTATATGGATCACAAATAAGTATATCAAGAAAGTTCAATGTCATATGTCATCAGGGAAATGTTTATTTAAACAGAGAAATGTGATTACACACCCATGAGAATGACCAAAATCCAGAACACTGACACCACCAAATACCACTAACAATGTTGAACTGAATTTTCATTCGCTGCTAATAGTAATGCAAAATGGTACAGTCACTTTGGAAGTCAGTTTAGTAGCTCCTTCAGTAGTAAAAATACTCCTACCACATTATCCAATAATCATGCTTCTTGGTATTTATCCAGGAAGTTAAAAACTTAAATCCACACAAAACTCTGTTTGCCAATATTTATAACATCTTTATTCATAATTGTCCATTTGTGTTGTTTCCTTGATAGAAAACAATCAAGATATTCTTATGTAGGTAAATTTATAAATAAACTTTGGTACATACAGACGATGGAATATTATTCAGTGCTAAAATGAGTATCAACTTATGAAAATACATAAAGGAGACTTAAAAGCAAATTACTAAATGAACAAAGACCTCTGGAAAAGCCCATATCATGTACCATTCTACAATATACATTCTGAAAAAGGTAAAACTGTGGAGATAGTTAAAGGATTAGTAGTTACCAGTGGTTAAGGAGCAGAGAGGGATGAAAAGGCAGATAACAGGATTTTCAGGGTAATTAAATTATGAACTATGTTACTATAATAGTGGATACATTTCACTAAACATTTGTCAAAATCCACAGAAAACACAACACCAAGAGTGAACACTAATATAAACTATGAGCTTTGAATGAAATGTACCTCTCTGGCGAAAGAATGGTACAATAGAAGGAAACTACTGGAAAATCTCAGTGCCTTCTGCTCCTTTTGGCTGTGAAGCTTACTTTTGTTAAAAAAATAAATAAATAAAATCTTAAAAAAATTGTGTCAGGGCTCTCTGGTGGCACAGGGGTTAAAGACAGCAGTATCAAGCTATCACCAGCCACTGCAGCATAAGTTCAGTCCCTGGAGGTCCAAGAAGCTGACCCACATGACACAGCAGACCTCTCCTGTCTCGCCCCGTGTCCTCTTAGCAAGTATTTCAGTAGATGTACCTGTTCTGTTCCCCATTTTCTCTGGTGAATCCTCTCACCATCCCTGCTGCCTCTGGCTTACACCCCAGTTTTTGTATGCATAAATAAATCTTAAAAAAAAATGTGTCAACTCTTGTTATTTTGGTTTTTGTAATCATCTGTATCTACAGTTATTTTTCCTTATTCCTAATATTCCTGTTTACGCTGCCACTTTTTCTTTTATAATCATATTGTCATTTGAGCTTTATTATCATCACTTTTCTAATACATCATACCATATCTTTATCCACACATTGTATTCCATTATGTTTTTAATAAAATGGACTGAAGCTTGTACACTCTCTGCTTATAAAATATATCTCATGAAAATACACTTAATATTGCCCAATTATAGATTTTTTGATTCTACACATTCACCATTATTTTTTTAAAAGATTTATTTATTTATACAAGAACTGAGGTACAGGCCAGAGGCCCAGGAGGGCGAGAGAATTCACCAGAGACAGAGTGGGGAGCAGACCAGGCAGACTGAGTGAAATACACTGCTGAGGGGAGCAGCAGGTGAGCAGAGACGTCTGCTGTGCCATGTGGGTTTCTCCCTGGCTGGCTGGGATCAAGTCCACTGTGGACAACTTCATAGTGCGGCGCTCAACCCGCTGCGCCACTGGGGAGGCCCTCAATGTTATTTTTTATTTAAGAGTTGTAGAAGAAAGTATTTGGATCTTTCTGTTTGTGCTGTTTCCTTAAATATGCAATGTTTATTTCCAAGAAACAATGCTTAAGATGTGTGTCCACTCACCTATAAAACAAGTAATAAAGATCATTGTCTTATGGGGTGTGTGGGGAAAATTAGGAAATGCATTTAAATATACATATTCAGGGCCTCCCTGGTGGCGCAGTGGTTGAGCGCTGGGTTGCGAGCTGCCCGCGGCCTCTGCGGCACCGGTTCGATCCCCAGCTGCTCCCCGGCCACCGGAGGAGGGTCCCACATGGCGCGCAGACCTCTCCTGCCGCCCGCTGCTCCCCTCAGCAGTGTACTTCGGTCCTTCTGCCTGTTCTGCTCCCTGTTCTGGCTCTGGTGAATTCTCTCACCCTCCTGCGCTTCTGACTGTACCCAGTGCATGTATAAACAAACAAACAAAACAAACTAAAATAAATAAAACATGCCTCTATTTAAAAAAAATAAATAAATAAATATACATATTCAGACAGCCCCAATAAAATTCAATTAATGGTAGTAATATTTTAATTATTTTTCAGGAAAAGAGGGTTGAATATATCAAGGAAGACAAAGATAAAAAGTAAGTAATTAAACCCAGAATCTCAAATAATTTAGCCAATATTTTCCCCTGTTACTGTTCTTGCTCTGTTTTGATATTAATGCCATCATAGACCCTGTTAAAGTTAAAAATATTCTTGTTAGTTTAATGCTATAAGGTAACCTGTTCCTTAAAGTTTGAAAGAATAAGTCTATAAAACAATACAGACCATTAAACTGATATTGCAAATAAACGCGCACGCACCAATATAATCTATGATTTAGAGTTGCTTGCGTATATAGATTGGAAAGGATTTTTTTGTGAATGGATGTGATTTTTGTTTAAACACTACTTTCAAAGCTCCCATGCATTAGACTGGGAAGAAGGATGTCAAAGATGATGCCTGTTGCTGGAATAGTCACATTATTATGTTCAATACAGTAGGTCCTGAATGAACCAAAGTCATGGGGAGGCTGAATCCTCCAGAAAAACCAATTATTGCCTGAGCATAATGCCTAAATACCATCCTTTTAACCAGTTTCTTTTCTTCATGGGGCACTGAGCTTATGTAATTCTGAATCTTAGTTAGTGAAGCACATTTGAGAAATGCTGACCAAACTTATAGTGATTAGTATAAGCAAACCAACAAATTATACTTTATCTCCAATAATGTTAAAATAAAAGTATTTGGAAAAAGCAATCTCATCCCTGAATAAAAAGAACACAAAACATAGAAACAGAAAAAAAGAAGGTGAACAACAATAAACACGTCTTAATCAACTTGAGAAAGGAGAAATGATTCTGGCTAGATGTACCCCATGCTAAAATTGGAAAGTACAAAGAAAATTAAAAGTCCTCATTTTTCTCTTAATAATTGACCTTTTATTTTTTTTTAAGATGATGCCTAAGTTTTGTTTTGTTTTGTTTTTTTAAAGATTTATTTATTTTTTATACAAGCACTGGGTACAGTCAGAAGCGCAGGAGGGTGAGAGAATTCACCAGAGCCAGAGGGGGAGCAGAGCAGGCAGAAGGACCCAAGTACACTGCTGAGGGGAGCAGCGGGCGGCAGGAGAGGTCTGTGCGCCATGTGGGACCCTCCTCCGGTGGCCGGGGAGCAGCCCTGAATCGAACCTGCGCTGCAGAGGCCGCAGGCAGCTTCGCAATCCAGCACATAACCGCTGCGCCACCGGGGAGGCCCTAATAATTGACCTTTATGTTAAAACTTTGCCTTGCTAGCTGGAAGGAAAAGTTAACTAAATATCAGTGAGCTAAATTTCCTTCAATCCAATTATTGAAACAAATGTTAGTGCTATTGAAATTATCTAATTGATATTATGATTAGTAATATATTATTACTTTATTATATGTTATTACTATATTATTTTATATTATATTATTATATTTTTAATATTTGATACTTAAAAATTACAAACCCATAAGACACTTTCAGATTAAATAAGTTTAACTTGTACAGACACTTTTAGATTAAAAATTGCACCATCTTTCTATTTCTATTTCCTGTTTTTATCTTTTTTTGAGGAAAAACATAAAATTAATAAATTAATAAATAATATCTTGGGAGAAAGAAGTCAAAACAAAACAGTCATTGACTAATCCTAGCTGAGTTCCATGGAATGGTATTTCTTGTACATTAGTTTCTCTACAACTCCTAGAACCAGAGAAATATTTGATTTTCTTATTCTCTCTCCTATAATGTAGTCTTTTACCATTAAGTACCACACTTCAGAGCAATGTTGTCAAAGGCAAAAAAGTGATCTTGTCTATTTTATAAGTAAATTCTAAAATTTGGGTCTTACTCCCTTGACCAAGGACTGGTAAATGAACAATAAAATAATTAGATAATATTCTTTTAAGAAAACACACTGGTTTCTATGTTATTGCATTATTGCATAATTCTACTTTTGAAGGTTACATCTTCCCCTCAATTTTCTAGGAAAATTCATAATCATTCATTCACAAAACATCCTACTCCCCAAACAGATATACTTAGACCAACATTTTGTGGTCAGAAATACAAGGGGAAAACAATAATTATTTAAGAAACATATCCTTATTGCATATTCAGTCTTCACACATATACTTTGAAAAATTGATTAAGGAAAAGCACATTTGTATTATAGAATAATTATATCAATTTTATAAATTGCACAACAGTAATAAAATTATAGATTCTGAGCACATAGTTTTGCCAAGTACTACTGACAAGAAAATATCTCAAAGGTATATTGGTAAGTGAATAAATATAAGCCAAAGTATAGAATGATAAAATATCCCATAAATAGTTTATTTGATGAGGCAAGGTATGTATAATTTTGTTTACTAAATGCATAGGGAAAGGATAGAGTTAACACAAAACAAATTGCTAACCTTAGTCAGTGGTTGTGTCTGGAAACAGGAAATGTATCAGTTCAGGAGATTGAACTTGGACATACACATATAAAGTCAGGTATACACATAATTTTGCTAAGTATAATCTGCTGTTTTGCCAGAACATAGTTACATATTAGTTGTATACATTTTTTAAAAATGAGAAAAGTAAATAGAATCACCTAAATATATGTTTCAGTGATTTAATAAGATTTCCATTAAGATTCTGGAGGGAGAATATGATACAGGTCATTAAATATGCTGGTGTCAAACCTGTACATTTATTTCTGAGTTTCTACTATGTGACAATTAAAAGCTATTTTCTCAGAAAAGTGATCTGTTGCTAGGATTCCAGATTGGGCTAATGTAGAAAATGTTGAGCAAAATAATACAAAAGAGGTTCTATTTACACAGCATGAAATGTAGATATTCAAGCAGGGTCAGCTGACATAAAATGAAAGCTTCAAAAAACATTTTCACTTAAATATAGTTGACAAGCCATTTGAGTTCTGAAGAAAATGCCTTTAGAATTTAATCTTGACTTGAGAAAACTCAAATGTCTGCATGTTATGAATCATGAAACTACTCTTCTAAAAAAGATATATTTAAAGTTATTTCAGGTGCTCTGGAGTTTGTGATTTTTTTTTTTTTTTTAGAGAAGAAAATAACATTTAAATGACAGGAATTTCCAAGGCATTAATTTCAATGTTATTTTTAATATTTTCTTTATGGAACTTTTGTCATTTATTGGTGAAAATGATTTTATTCAAAGTAGATAAATCACTTTTAAAAAGAGATGCTAAACAACTACAAGATAGACGCAAATGGCAAGCTGCTTACTGATCTTTTTTAGCTTCCTGAAATGACTTTAAATGTCTTGCAGGCACTTATTGATATAGAAAATACTTTTTGATATTCATTTTGTGCATGATATTTTATGTATCCTGATTTATTTCTCTCCTAATTAATCAAGCATAAATAATTTAAAAATGCTATTTGATTACATCTCTAGCTTTTTTCTTTTTGTATACTTTGTAGATTTCCTTTGATACACAGACATAGAAATGCATGTATCACATTTCTTTTAATTAACATCTATTGAAAGATGCTATGAAAAATACATAAAGGTAAATGTGCAAAGGAAACTTGCTCATAATTTGAAGCTTATTTCAATTGCATTGAAACACGATATGAAATTATAAAAAAATACAAGTGTTCATTTAATATACATTTTCATGTGGCTTAGGATTTCTATCAATTTTGTTCCCTGTTAATTATTAATAAAATTAGTACAATTTGATCTTTCATGGTTGATTTCAAGAAGCCCACTAGGTTAGATACACTATTAAAAAAAATTATAAAGATTTATATTTAGTGACATCCTTGTGTGATCTACAAATCAGACAAAGCAGATGCCAGTTCTTCAGAGAGTCCATAGACAGTCAAAATGTTACAAACATTCTGAGTGCATAGTGGGGAGGCAGTGCAGCAAAGGAGAGTAAAAATGCCATGACATTTCCTTCCATGTTGCACTTGCCTTTTTCATGTTAAGGCATTTGCTTAGTTGCTAGAGATTTTTGACTGGTTTCCAGAACTTCTGTAATTATTTTATTCAGTCTGTGGTTGTTTAGTTGATGTTTCTGTTTAGAAATAAAAGCCTGGAGCTTCCTGTCAACTTATTTTTTTAAAATGTACTCTAAAACAATATGGAAAAGGACATAATGATTTCTCATCTTCACTGGTTACCATAAGCCTGATTTCTGGTTATATGTTCTCTTCAGGACAAAAAAAGCACTTTGGTAGAGCAAAACAATCTCTCAACATATTAATTTGCGTGGGGGAATTCATATTGCCAACATCTTTATTCTTTCCACACACAACAGGAATGCCAATTTAGTGTGATCTTTCTCTGTATATATGCAATCTCTCTAGTTACTTGGAAAATAAGTGTTCCTTCACAAGTAGAATGTTCATTGCTGTCTGTTTAGGACTGAAATAACATTTGTCTTTACTCATGTAGAGATACTTGATAACTCACTTATATCTATCACATTCTCCACAGTCTTGAAGATTTAACACAATAGATCGATCTACTTTAGATTTCTTTTGCATTTCCTTTTTGACTGTTTCTGGTGGCAGATTAGGGAGATGTAGATAGTAGCATTAGCTCACAACATAAAATAAAGGATGCTGTAATTATGCCGTGATAGCATATTTGCAAATATTTCCTATTTATAAAGATAAATTACCAGCAAACTATTATAAGCTTCTGAACAATCACATATTTTTGTTACCATGACTGCAGTTTTACTAGCACATAGCAGATACTTTTCTATAGCAAGAATTATACTAAAACTTTGTATATTTATATACTAAACACATAGCAAGCATATGAACAAACATAAATGTATTACACGACTTTATGGTCTACTGTTCAAGAGCATGGATTCTGTCATTAGTCTTCCTGAGTTTAAATTCCAGATCTACTGTTTGCTCCTTATGTAATTTTGAACACATAATCTATCTGTACCTTATTATTTGGGGTGTAAAATGTAGACGAAAATTGCATACAGCAAAATTTTCATTAGTATTAAATTGCTTAATACCTATAAAACACATAGATGATTTCTTTTTATACTTCCTCAATAAATTTTATTCTGTATAAGCACATATAAGCATATATATATATATATATATATGCTATATATAATTTGATGTCTGTGTATGTGTATATATATAATTTGTCAAAACTAAATGAAATGCCTAAGCTGAATTTCACTTACATTCAAATGTATTTCAATTCTTTCTTTAATTTCATTGGATCTCCCCGGTGGCGCAGTAGTTGAGCGTTGGGTTGCGAAGCTGCCAGCAGCCTCTGCAGTGCTGGTTTGATCCCCGGCTGCTTCCTGACCACTGGAGGAGGGTCCCACATGGTGCACAGCCTGCTGTTCCCCTCTGCCTGCTCTGCTCCCCGCTGTCCTTCTGCCTGCTCTGCTCCCCGCTCTGGCTCTGGTGAATTCTCTCACCCTCCCAAGCTTCTGACTGTACCCAGTGCTTGTATAAATAAATAAATCTTAAAAAAAAAAAAAGAAAAAGAAGGTTTTTTTTTAAAAAAAAAAACCTTGTTTTCTGTATGAATCTTAGTTTCTATACATGATTATATACAAATATGTGCTTTCAATAAGTGAACGTAGTGCCACTAAAAGGCGGAGTTCAATGAATTGTTTTAGCATAATAAATGTGTAGGATGATTATAAAAAGGGGAATATAAGTACATATTAACAATTATTTATTTATTTATTTTTCTAAATAAATTTTATTTTTATATTCCCCATACAATTGCAACCCCCTTATTTTGACCCCAATCCCTCCCCTCCCCACCCCCCACCCGCCATAGAGTGTCTCTGGTTCATAGTTGTTTGTTGATTTTGATTTTCACTTTCTTAAAGTTATTCATTTTCCTGGTCCCTTATTTAAGTTTTCTAGATTCCTGCTATGAGTGAGACCATATTAACAATCTTTAACAGTAAAATTGATATTATCAATTGTGTTGTAATAACAAGCATACCTCAAAGATTTTCAAAAAATCCAGGAGATAAACATTAGATTTAAGGACATAGTAGTTCTTGGCACCATGGTAAAACCATCAGGCTATAATTTGAGTTATTAGACAAAATAGGCCTATATACAAATAAAATAAATGTTGCCAAAATGAAACCATGTCACAATTCAGCTCTAGCTCTAATTTGATTAAATTTGAGAGCATTCTACTGCATGTGCATTGGAAAGAGTTGATAAACTATCTTTTACATATCTGATGGTTCTACACTTTTTAAAAAAGTCAGTGAGGAACACATGGAATATGAAATAATGCCTGATTAATTTTTAAAAGTCAGTGAGGGGTAAACCAATATAAATAGGATGATATAGAAAACTATAAACTGAAATACATCAATAATAAATATCACTATATAAAGACTAATGATATAATCACAAAACAAAGATTACCAAATTATATATATTTTTAAAGATATGCTATTTATAAGATCTAAAAGAAGGCATTCTATTTGTAAATAAAATAGCGGGGTACTATACTATGTAAATCATGAAAAAGAAAAATAGGGAAAAAAAACACAGCTGAAATAATATTCAATGAACTAAAAGCATTTATTGCCTCTATGATCAGGAGCAAAGAAAGGATACCCAGTCTTGCCACTTCTATTCAATACAGTAGCAGAAGTTCTAACTAAAAGACTACTTCACTAAAATTATATAACTTTTCTGAAAGAATGAAAGAAGACACAAAGACACAAAATAATGAAAGAAGACACAAAGATAGTCCATGTTCATGGATTGAAATACTTAATATTATGATGTAATACTATCCAAAGTGAGCTGTAGATTTAATATAATTCTGTAAAAATCACAATGCTGTTTTACAGAAATTTACAGAAAATTTAGAACAAAAGTTCATTTGGGCCTCCCTGGTTGTGCAAGGGGTTAAACACCACACTATGAAGCAATCCAAAAACTCTGCAGCACAAGTTCAAACCCCTGCCGGCCAGGGAGCAACCCACATAGTGAGACAGACCTCTCCTGTCTCGCCTGCTGCTCCCCTCAGCAGTGTATTTCAGTCAGTCTACCTGTTCTGTTCCCCACTCTGTCTCTGGTGAATCCTCTCACCCCCCTGCATTTCTGGCCTGTACCCCAGCTCTTGTATGCATAAATGAATAGATCTTTAAAAAAAAGTTCATATGAGATATCTCAATGACCCCAAATAGACAAACCATTTTTTTTTAGTTTTTAATATTTATTTATATTTATTAATTTTATTCTATACATGAGTTATTCTAGATCTGAGATACTTTGTCAAATTACCTTACAATGAATAATAATAATGTTACTGCACTCCCTAGAGTATCTAAATAAGAGCCAGGTCAACTGTCATACACAAGTATCTGGACACTCCATAGGTGAAGAATGATGGAAAGTGAACATTTTCTGCTTCTAAAGAGGGAAGCAGCTGTCCACCTCTCCTCCTGAAATAGCCTCTTCAGAAATAGAGTCTAAAAACTTGCTCCTTATTAAAATAAAATGTCTCCAGAGGCTAGATATCCCATGAATCTCAATGTTTAGAGATACCTCCAAGGTCTGATCTGCATACCAGAGCGAAGTATTGCCTGCCTACCCTGTTTATTAACCTAATGACTTAGTTTGTGTTGTAACCATTTTATGCTTTCAGAAATATAAAGATAAATTTTATTATAATATCAGTACCAAACAAATAGCCAGACATCTAGTTAAAGATGTAATCCTCATGGTATATGAAGAATGTTGGGAAGGTAGGACATTTGACAGGGGTATGAGAAAATTCAGGGAGGCTTCACTTCGTGCAAAGGCACATAACATTCTAATCATACCAAGAAGTGTCTGGATATATCTGTGTCCAAAATTCAATTTCATTCATCATGATTTGAGTTTATACTTTGTGAAAATATAAGTAAAATGTAGCCTCTTCCCTTAAGTTGCAAAAGCACAAATGGTCAATTTAAAATGGTCGACTTAAAATGGTCGATTTAAAATGGTCGATTTAAAATGGTCGATTTAGGGCTTCCCTTGGTGGTGCAGGCGGTTGAGCAACGCACTGTGAAGCTGTCCGCAGCCTCTGCAATGCAGGTTCCATCCCGGCCAGCCGGCGAGGGTCCCATATGGCGTAGCAGATCTCTGCTGTCGCACCCGCTGCTCCCCTCAGCAGTGTATTTCAGTCAGTCTGCCTGTTCTGTTCCTGTACTGTCTCTGGTGAATCCTCTCACCCTCCTGTGCATCTAGCCTGTACCCTGGTTCTTGTATAAATAAATAAACAAACAAATTAATAAATAAATAAATCTTTAAAATAAAATAAAATGGTCAATTTAATATAGGTCAGTGGGACCCGAAACTTAAGTTTCAACAAAGGCTCATAATTATCATATATGCATAGCCTTACTGTTAAATAACAAGATAATAGTCTTAACGTGGGCCTCCCTGGTGGCCCAGTGGTTGAGCGCTGGGTTGCGAAGCTGCAGCCCCTGCAGCACTGGTTCGATCCCCAGCTGCTCCCCAGCCACTGGAGGAGGGTCCCGCATGGTGCGCAGACCTCTCCTGCTGCCCGCTGCTCCCCTCAGCAGTGTACTTCGGTCCTTCTGCCTGCTCTGCTTCCTGCTCTCGCTCTGGTGAGTTCTCTTACCCTCCCTCACTTCTGACTGTACCCAGTGTTTAAATAATAAATAAATAAATCTTTAAAAAAAAAAAGACTTGACGAATGTCCTGCCTTGGAAAAACCACATGAAAGGGGACCCTCACAATTTTCTATGCACTTAGTTGACAGGTTATATACCATAGAATCCTAATAATCTTGTCTCTTCAGCAGTTTACCAAATGCATTGCCCTTAGAATATATCATTGATCTCCTTAACTACAAAGCAATCAGATGAGTCATTAACATAGTCCAGAAGAACTTGTCCAGTATCACATGATGCACAAACAATAGATCTTAAATTGAAATTCAGATCTGATTATAAAACAAGAATTCGTTTGAGTTGCACACAAACATTCAATAATGTTAATAATATTATAATTTAATTATTATAATAGTTGCTGTATGTTATATTTATCTCTCATTTAACTTCTTATGAAAGGAAGGTGTTAAGACTTCTAAATCAGTTTAAGAAAACGTGTAAGACTGCATTGAAGCCTCCCACGTTGCCGTATCACATATATTAAATACTGCCAAATGGCAACAATAAGTAGCTTGATTGGATATGTAATAATCTAAGATGACATCACTCTTTATTCCTCTCCCTCAAATAACTGGTAACCACTGATCTTTCACTGTCTCCTTTATCAGAAGGTCATGTAGGGCCTCCCCTGGTGGCACAGCAGTTGAACGCTGGGCTGCAGAAGCTGCCCGCAGCCTCTGCAGCACCGGTTTGATCCCTGGCCACCGGAGAGGGTCCCACATGGAATGCAGACCTCTCCTGCCGCCTGCTGCTCCCCTTAGCAGTGTATTTCGTCAGTCTGCCTGTTCTGTTCCCCGCTCTGGTTCTGGTGAACTCTCTCACCCTCCTGTGCTTCTGATAGTAACCAGTGCTTGTATAAATAAATAAATAAATCTTAAAAAAAAAAAAAGAAGGTCATATAGTTGGATATGTATAGCCTTTTTGAATGGACTTCTTTCAATGAATAATGTGTATTTAAGGTCCATTCATGTATTTTCATGGCTCAATAGCTCATTTCTTGTTGGCAACAAATGATAATATGGCATTGATCAGATACATGACAATTTATCTACTCTTCTGCTAAAGGGCATCTTGGTTGTTCCCAGGCTTTGACAATTATGAATAAAGTTGCTATAAACATCTTTGAGTGGACATGTTTTCAATAACTTTGGATAAATACCAAATAGCATGTTTTTGCTAGATCAGAAGGTATGTTTGGTTTTATAAAAAATGACCACAGACTTCCAAAGCAATTGTTCCATTTTGCATTTCCTCCAACAATGAATGTAAATTCCTGTTGCTCCACACAGTTGTCAACATTTTGAACTATCGAAGTATTGGATTTTGGCAATTCTAATAGTGGTATAGTAGTAGCACTTTGCTGTTATAATTTGTGTTTTCTTGATGACTTATAATGTGAAACATCCTTTAATATGATCATGTGTGATTTGTATATCTTTTGAGAAGTGCTGTCTGAAAAAGTTATTGGTTCATTTTTTATTTTCGAAATTATTTTATTTTCCATTGAGGTAACAATAAAGATACCCCCCTTATCACTACTTCCTACCAACCCCTTTGTAGTAGCTTAAATTCTCCAGTCAGATTTCTAGGTTTAGACAAAACAGTCTTGAAAAAAAAAAGAGTTCTCACTCTTCGTGATGCCAAAATGTATTAAAGAAGCTACAGTTAATCATATCGTGAATTTAGTTCAGTGTAGTTTTAATTTTTTTAAAGGAATATTTATAGAAACTTATTTGCTATATATTTACATTTCCCAAATATCTAGTGAGACATTTAAAGCTATCTGACACTGTACAAAATAGCTTTAAGTCCAGTGGGCTTTTAACACTTTTTTTTTTACAAATATTTGAATATTTCCTCCTTATTTCCATTATAGCAATTTTCACTAGGTATGATCAATTCTAATTTGTGACAATATATTCTTCTAGGCTTAGAAAGAAAGAGAACAAAGATTATTAGAAGCCTAGGCAAAAAGCATCCAGATTCAGAGACAATCTTTAAAAGTTTTTCATAATTTAACCATTTATTGACTAAGTTATGGATACATAAGTATTAAATGTTTAGAAATGTGTGAAACCTAATTTTTTAACACAAATGATATATTTTAGCTGGACATTTGATTATTGTAAACAAGCAACAGTCCTTTCATTCTTCTTTTATGTATACAATTTCTGACAGTTCATATATACTATTTAATGCTTATAACAATGTATGAGATAGAAAGGGAAGCTATTATTAAGCCCCATTATGAGATAAGGCAAGTAGTTTCATATAGATCAAGCATTTATTAGAAAATTCTAGAATCAGTGAGAGAGGCAAAACTGAAGCTAAGAAAGATATTGTTGCTACATACTGATTAGTTTGCACCAGTCTGCAATGACATTCTTGAACGACATTCCTGAACCATATAATATTGTCCCACTGTGAAATAAGCACTGCATTTTTGTATTTACCTCTGAGGCATCTCAAAGGTTACCTCGCTTAATGATGTAACATTTATAACTCTCTTTGAATAAATGAATCATTCAAATTCAAAAAAATAAGTAAGCAAACAAGGCTAAGTGGCCAAGATTATTTTTAAAAAGAGGGAAAGCACAGTCAAAGTTTACAAAAATGAGAGAATTGGAATATTTGGAAACAGTCCAAATAATAATTAAAGATAATACTAATATAGCTGTAAAAAATAATTTCTTAATAGGGTTCACAAGGGCCTTCCTGGTGGTGCAAGGGGTTAAGCACCATACTATGAAGCAATCGGAAGCCTCTGCAGCATGAGTTTGATCCCCGGCCCACCAGGGAGCAACCCACATTGCGAAGCAGACCTCTCCTGTCTCGCCCACTGCTTCCCTCCGCTGTGTATTTCAGTTCATCTGCCTGCTCTGTTCCCCACTCTGTCTCTGGTGAGTCCTCTCATCCCCCACGTCTCTGGCCTGTGCCCCAGCTCTTATATGCATAAATAAATAAATAAATAAATAAATAAATAAATAAATCTTTAGGAAAAACAAATAGGATTCACAAAACCTCTGAAGCCTAATAAATTATAATTAGAAAACTAAGTTTTCTAGGAGGCCTACTAAGTAGATTCAGGTATACATGAACTCTGTTTAAAATGTTAGAGGGCCTCCCCGGTGGCTCAAGAGGTTAAGCACCGCACTGTGAAACTATCCACAGCCTCTGCAACACCAGTTCGATATCCAGCGGGCCAGAGAGATACTCATATAGCACAGCAGACCTCTCTTGTCTCCCCCTCTGCTCCCCTCAGCAGTGTATTTTCAGTCAGTTTACCTTTCTGTTCCCCACTCTGTCTCTGGTGAATCTTCTCACTCCCTGAACCTCTGGCCTATACCCCAGTTCTGTATGCATAAATAAATAAATCTTAAAAGAAATGATTGATAAATGAGATGTGAAGGGGTTAGAACAGTGTCTGATTTTCAAGAATTCAATGGAATTCTTTCATGAGAAAATCATAAATTGCAATACATATAAGGAAAATAAAAGTATATTTTCAAATAGGAAATTCAGGGAGCTTCCCCAGTGGCACAGCGGGTTGAACACAGCAATGTGAAGCTGTCCGCAGCCTCTGCAGCATGGGCTCGATTCCCAGCCAGCCAGGTAGCTACCCACACGGGGCAGCAGACCTCTCCTGTCATGCCCGCTGTTCCCCTCAGCAGTGCTTTGGGTCTGTCTGCCTGTTCTGCTCCCTACTCTGTCTCTAGTGAATCCTCTTACCCTCCCACACCTCTGGCCTGTACCCCAGCTATTGTATAAATAAAAAATAAAATCTTAAAAAAAACTAGGGAATTAAAAAAAAAAGTTATGTAACACTTTACTTAAAAATGTGACTATATTTTAATCAGAACTGTATTTCCTGTCCTGAAATCTCTGAGTAATGTCACAAATAGAATTATTTCTTAAGCTCTTGGTTGTTCCATTTCATCTTGAAGAAGCAAAGTCAGGACATATGCAGATTTAGGGAGTTGCTTTAGATTCATTAAAATAAATTCATTGTAACATTATTTTAGAAAGAGTCCCTTTCCTCATTGAGAACATCTTGTTCTAGGTTAAGTGATAAATCTGTGATCTTGGGAGATAGCATGGTAGATAAAGGGTTATATTCTTTACTAACTTGAAAAGTTTCATTCTCTATTTTCAGACCTTTACAGGGCAAATTCATATTGCTATTTGTGCTGACATAACTCTTTAAGAAATGATCCACTTTTTCCATCAAAATATAGTAGATGATTCTGACTTATTAAAAAAGTTGTTATGAAAGAAATGGTGATGCAGATTAATTTCCTACCATTCAGTGCTTTAGAAACTTTAAAACATTCATTATTGCCATGTTTATGTGCTTGTGCAGTTCAGTAAAATGACAGCAACATTTTATCTCAAGCAGTTAGAGAAGAATGCATTTTAAAATACATTTATTGGGCATTTTGCTGAAAATACAGGGTCATAATAATGCATACAACAGCATTATCATAAATAGTAGCTATAATAAACAACCGTTAAAAAGATTTTATGGAAAATAATAGCCAAAAAACAGCTTTCTCTGACACACTAGGATGTATACTTTAAAAGTGTTTGAGCTTCCCTTCTCCTATAGTTAATGGAATGTTTGTCTTTAACCACACACACAAAAAAAGTTAATAAAGAATTGTCACTATGTTTTTTGTGTCATATATTCATATATTTTTGACAGCTTAATTTCATAAGCAGTGCCTACACAAGCAAAATGAACATAAGAAACCAAAGAAATTACCTAGTGTAAAACATATACTGCTTTTTCCTTAATTGCTGAGGTTTCCTATGTACAGAAGTATAATAATTTAAATTTTTGCTAGATAGTAAATGAATTTGTCACTTCCTATATGGATAGTGAGAATGAGATATATTTTAATATGCTAACAACACCATGGAATTAAACTTGAATATTTTATCTGTAATCTGCTATGAATCATAGTTTATTTTTTTGAGAAGACAAAGAACTTAGAATAATGTGTTTAAATTGAATGATTTTCTAAATAAATGGGATTGAATAAATAAAGTTCGGTATGTTAGCAAATGTGAATATTTTGTTCCCAATTTTTATCTGCATTACTTATAAAAGAGGCAAGAGGTTTTATAGGCAAGATATATTAACCTCACTCACTCTAAAGGGCAATCAGACAAGCCCAAGGTTTTAGAATAGGAGAAGGGCACATACTTCACAGCTCCCCTGAGATTTACAGCACATAAAATAGACTTTTATGATCCTAGATGAGATTGTGCTTTATTTCTGGACATATCCATTTTTTATGGTCATTAAAAGTTATTGAGTTAACTGCTCATTATATGGTGTAATACACTCTTCCTTTTCTTCTAAATTTAAGGGAGCTGATGTAGTTAAGCTAAAATAAGAATTTTTCCAAAACTTTGAAAATGAATCAAATGTGACCTAAGGTGTTTGGGATTGCAGAAAGGTTTTGTTGACTTGATTGTTATTCTTCATTTGCATACAATGCAAATATATTTTCCCAATTAACAACTTAGATCTTTATTCATTTTGATGCTGTCTTTGCAGAAGGTTTCAATAGATTTCACACATTTTATGCTTTATTTTAGTGAAAATTTTGTAATTTCTATTAAGTTCCTTTTTCTCTGATGTCATTGGCAAATGCTACTACTTACTTCCAAAATATTTAAGGAATATTTTTCTTTTTTATTGTATTCTAATTTAATTTCATTGTAGTAAAAAAAATTCTCTTTATTTTAAACCTTCAAATTTTATTGATGTGTTCTTTAAGTCTCAGTATATGGACAATTGTTTAAAAGATATATGTGTATAACAAAACACATGCATATTCTGCAGTTGTCTGTATGCATCTAGAGTTTATTTTATTTTCTATTTATTTTCTTATTTTTTTCATTTCCATATGTTTTATTTTTTATTATTTTTTAATTTAAATTTTATTTTTATATCCCCCATACAATTACAATCCCCTTATTTTGACCCCAAGCCCTCCTTTCCCTGCCCCCCCACCCCCCACAGAAGGTCTCTGGTTCATAGTTGTTTGTTGATTTTGATATTTTATTTCTTATACTTATTCTTTTTCTGGTCCCTTATTTAAGTTTTCTAGATTCCTGCTATGAGTGAGAACATCCGGTATTTTTCTTTTTCTTTCTGGCTTATTTTGCTGAGCATGATCCCTTCCAGCGCCATCCATGATGCTGCAAATTGCATGTGTTTATCTTTTTTGAATGCTGAGTAATATTCCATGGTGTATATGTACCACATCTTCTTGATCCAGTCATCTATTTTGGGGCATTTGGGTTGTTTCCAAAGCTTAGCTATTGTAAATAGTGCTGCTATAAACATAGGGGTGCAGGTGCTCTTTGGAATTGATGTTTCTGTGTCCTTTGGGTAAATACCTAGGAGTGGAATTGCTGGATCATATGGAAGCTCTATGTTTAGTAGGTCCAGAAATCTCCACACAGCTCTCCATAGTGGTTGGACGAGTTTGCACTCCCACAAAAAGTGCAGAAGAGTTCCTTTTTCTCCAAAACCTCGCCAACATTTGTTGTTGCTAGTTTTTTTAATATGTGCCATTCTCACTGGTGTAAGATGGTATCTCATGGTAGTTTTGATTTGCATTTCCCTGATGACAAGTGATGTTGAACATTTTTTCATATGCCTGTTGGCCATTTGTATTTCCTCTACAGAGAAGTTTCTTTTCACCTCTTCTGCCCAATTTTTGACTGGATTATTTTCTTTGTTTTTGTTGAATCTCATCAGCTCTTTGTAGATTTTTGTGATCAGTCCTTTAGTCCTTTATCATTAGTGTTGGGTGCAAAAATGTTCTCCCAGTCGGTGGGGTTTCTCTTTGTTTTGGTTATTGTCTCTTTTGCTGTGCAGAAGCTCTTTAATTTGATGTAGTCCCAGCTGTTTATCTTTGCCTTCACTATCATTGCTTTGGGTAATGTGTCTGTAAAGATGTCTTTGATGTGCATATCATGTAGTGTTTCACCTATATTTCCTTCTATGTATTTTATGGTTTCAGGTCTTATGTCTAGTTCTTTAATCCATTTTGAGTTGGTTTTTGTGCATGGTGTTAGGTAATAGTCAAGCTTCATTCTTTTGCATGTAGCAACCCAGTTTTCCCAGCACCATTTATTGAACAAACTTTCTTTGCTCCAATGCATATTTTTTGCTCCTTTGTCAAAGATTAGTTGATCATAAATCTTTGGGTTTATTTCTTGATTTTCTATTCCATTCCATTGGTCTGTGTGTCTGTTCTTGTTCCAATACCATGCAGTTTTGACGATTATGGCTTTTTAGTATAGTTTGAAGTCTGGGAGTGTGATGCCTCCATTCCCTTCTTTTCTCTTCAGGAGAGCTTTGACTATTTGGGGTTTTTGGTGATTCCATATGAATTTCATCAATAATTGTTCTATTTCTTTGAAGAATGACATTGAAATTTTGATTGGAATAGCATTGAATCTGTATATTGCTTTTGGTAGGATGGCCATTTTAATAATGTTTATTCTTCCAATCCATGAGCAGGGGATGTCTTTCCATTTCTTTGTGTCTTCTTCTATTTCTTTTAACAGTGTTTTATAGTTTTCTTTGTATAGGTCCTTTACCTCTTTTGTTAGATTTATTCCCAAGTATTTGATTTTTTTTTTGATAATAAAAGGGATGTTTTTTTCTTATTTCTTCTTATTCAGATTTATTGTTTGTGTATGGGAAGGCTACTGACTTTTGCATGTTGATTTTGTATCCTGCCACTTTACTGAACTGATTGATGAGTTGAATTAGTTTTTCTGTGGAGTTTTTGGGATTCTCTATGTATGTTACCATAGTTTCACTTCTTTTCCTATTTGGATTCCTTGTATGTCTTTCTCTTGTCTTATTGCTCTGGCTAGGACTTCCAGTATTATATTGAAAAGCAGTGGTGAGAGTAGACATTCTTGTCTTGTTCCAGATGTTAATGGAAGTTAAGATTTCAGCTTTTCACCATTGAGAATGATACTGGCTGTTGGCTGTTATATATGACCTTTATTATGTTGAGGTATGTTCCTTGTATCCCAAGAATTTCAAGGGCTTTTATCATGAATAGGTGTTGCACTTTGTTGAAAGCTTTCTTGGCATCTATTGATATTATCATTTGGTTTTTATATTTCTTTTTGTTGGTGTGTTGGATAACGTTGATTGATTTTCGGATGTTGAACCATCCTTGTGTCCCTGGAATGAATCGTACTTGGTCGTGGTGAATTATCTTATGGATACATTGTTGGATTCTGATAGCTAAAATTTTATTGAGGATTTTTGCATCAGTGTTCATTAGGGAGATTGGCCTGTAGTTTTCTTTTTTTGTGTTGTCCTTGTTCGGTTTTGGCATTAGTGTAATGTTGGCTTCATAGAACGTGTTTGGTATTATCCCTTCCTTCTCAATTTTTTGGAAGAGTTTGTGAAGGATAGGCACTAATTTGTTTCTGAACATTTGGTAGAATTCATTTGTATATCCATCAGGTCCTGGGCTTTTGTTTTTGGGAAGGTTTTTGATTACCATTTCAATTTTGCTGCTTGTAATTGGTCTGTTTAAGTGTTCTATTTCTTCTTTATCTAGCTTTGGGTGATTGTAGAGTTGTAGGAATTTGTCTATCTCCTCTAGATTGTTGAACTTGTTTCCATATATAACTGTTCATAGTAGTTTCTGATTATTCTTTTGATTTCTGCTGTGTCTGTTGTGATTATTCCTCTTTCATTTGTGACCTTGTTTATTTGTGCTTTCTCCTGTTTTTCCTTTGTGAGCCTGGCTAGGGGTTTGTCTATTTTATTTATTTTTTTGAAGAACCAGCTCTTGGTTTCATTGATCTTTTGGATTGTTTTTTTAGTTTCAATTTCATTTATTTCTGCCTTGGTTTTTATTATTTCTTTTCTTCTACTGGTTTTGGGGTTTTTTGTTCTTTCTATAGTTCTTTGAGCTTCAAGAATAGGTTGTTTCTTTGAGTTCTTTTTTGTTTCTTGTTTTGAGCCTCTATTGCTATATATTTTCCTCTTATTTCTGTTTTTGCTGCATCCCATACATTTAGTAAATTGGTGTCCTCCTTGTCATTCAATTCAAAGAATTTTTTAATTTCTTCTTTGATCTCCTCATTAGTCCAGTGGTCTTCCAGTAGTGTGGGTTTCAATCTCCATGACGTAGGGGAGTTCCTTGCCTTCTTTTTATGGTTTATTTCTAGTTTGATGCCTTCATGGTCAGAAAAGATGGTTGGTATGATTTCAATCTCGGTGTATGTGTTGATGTTTGTCTTGTGTCCCAGTATGTGATCGATCCTGGAGAATGATCTGTGTGTGCTTGAGAAAAATATGTACTCAGATTTTTTTGGTTTTGTGTTCTATAGATGTCTGTTAAGCCCAAGCACTCTAGATCCTTATTTAGAGGTTTAGTGTCTTTACTTATTTTTTGTCTGCCAGATTCAAGCAGTCTTTACTGAAGAAAGTTCCCTATTCTAAAATGGCAATTCGGATACAGGCACACTCTTCTGCGCACCTGGTCTGCCCCGGCGTTGGGTGCACGCTCCCCCTCTGGGTTCGGACTGCTGGCCAGAAGGGGCCTGGCCTGGGTGAACTTCCCAGCTCACCTCTGGCTCCTCTGGGAGATTTCTGCCAGTTTCAAGCAGTCTTTATTGAAGAAAGGTCCGTATTTTAAAAAGGTGATGCGGGTACGCACTCCCTTGCGCGCCAGGTCTGCCCCGGCCTTGGGTGCACACTCCCCCTCTGGGCTCGGACTGCTAGTCAGAAAGGGCCTGGCTTGGGTGAACTTCCCAGCTCACCTCTGACTCCTCTAAGAGCCTTCTGCTGGTTTCAAGCAGTCTTTACTGAAGAAAGGTCCCTATTCTATCTAGAGTTTATTTTTTAATCGGGTTGTTCATATTTCTTATACTACAACTCATTGTCTGTACATTCTCTCTCAATCTTTTAGACAGGTGTGTCAAAATACCCTGCTATGATTGTGGGTATAGCTATCATTCTTTTAATTATCTTATTTTTTTTCCTACATATATTTTGTAGCTATATCATTACTTAGGTGTGAATTTGGAAAGTATGTATCCTTTGAATTGATGAGTTATTTGAGAATTCTATTTTATTCTGGTTTTTAATCAAAGTACCTGCAAAATAATAGTAAATATAGTTTGTTTTACCTGGTAAAAACCTTAGATCTCTTTCATTAAACACTATTATGACATATGTGCCTTACTCTGCCAAACAACAGACACTGAACAATATTAAACAAATCAGGTGACAAAGGCATTGAAATTTATGACTCATGTCTCCTGAAGCAACTTATTCAAATTTCCTAAAAAGTATTTGTGAAGACTCAAAAATAAGTAAGCAATCTCAGAAATTTTTTAAAACTTAATTTCCCTTGGGATAAAAGTTTAAGTTACAGAAAATTACTTAATTCAGCATTCAAAAATTTATTTTAAATTACAAGAAACCCATTATTACTTTTCATACTTTATGATGCCAAACTATTTTGAGAATATTTGTAAGTTAGGACTAACATAACCAACAATAAAGAAAAAAATGTAAAGAGTTAAGTTTGTTTCCTGAAACAACTTTAGAAAAATTAAATGAAGCTGAAATAATAGGGAGAAAAATGACATTGAAAAGTCTAATTTCCAATGTTATTTCCTGATGGAAACAAACATGTAACTAATATGAATTTAATGAAAAATACATAGCAATCAAATAAACTTAGTGTAATAAAGTTTTTTAACATCTCCTATAAAAGCTAGCACTTCCTGGTAACATTCTTAGAGACATTAGGAAATATAACTTAAAAGGAAGCTTGCTTGGATTCCAAATATTTGAAGAGTGAAATAATGTCTGTATTCTGTCAATGTCTGCAACTCATGTATGTATTTTTAAGTACTTAGCAGAACTGTTCACTCTTTGCAGAATTATACTAAATTGTAGATGACTTCTCATGGGTTAATTAGAGCAAATATAATTCCAGTTATATAAAAGGTTTATTGATATCAACTAAATTATAAAAATATAAGGAAAGTATATGTGCTTCCCTAAATTTTTAAAGATGATGAAGTTATAGCCATCACAGGCCATTTTATGTTTCAGATTTTCTAATGAATTACAAATGATTTTATAAAATCAGTATTTTATACTGTCGTTTGAAAGCTAAGAGACGTCAGGTACTTAACTAGAATTTATAAACACAGTTATCTTATTCACATATCATAATGTTTATTTGGCTGCTAAAAACATTGTTCAGAATTGTTAGACAACAAGCAGATAACAAACCAGAATTCAAAACTAGTTCTGATTCTAAATGCTGTCCTCTGTAGGCTTTTTGTTTTTGTTCTGTCTTCAATATACTCAAATGAGGGTATGTGCAGTTCTATTAGAGGGTAGACATTAGTGAAATACAGAGAGGGAGGGAACGGCAGTCCTGAGTTCACTTTAATCAAAGCTAGGAGATACACTTTACAGATTATGGAAGAATATAAAGAAACATGCTTCCCATCAAACCAGTGTCCAAGGAAGACATTCATTCTGAACCTTAGACTATACTAGATATAGAAGATGTGTTTTGAGAGAGCATTTGACATGTATCTTTGTTTTGTAAAACAAAATGAAGAAAACATCTCATGAATGTTTCTATTTAAAGACAGGTGCAATGTGAGGGTATTATGTAGGCAGCCTGAGAGACACTTGATAATTTCCATGAATAATTAGTTTTCATAACCCATCACAAACAGGATAATAGTTAGAACTAATCATTTTGACATCTCTAAGTTGAAAAGAAAGCAGAAAAGAAATGAAGCACCAGCATAAACACCCTCACAACCTGTGTCTCTAGCACAATGAAGAGAAAAAGAAAATACACAAAATATTGAATGAACAGGTTGTCTAAGCACAATACAACAGTTTTTCAACCAAGACCTTATTTGCAAATTAATATTTATGTATCACACCAGAAAAAGTCTTGAAGTGGGGAATAGTGAGAAACAATAGCAGGTAGCAATGGAGAAAAGGTGGGCTAGAAACATCTTATATGCCTCACTAATAATACAGCAAAGTCTTGGTGCGTCTATGCCAAATTATGCGAATGTTCCAAAAGGAAGTCTATTTCTCTAGGAAAGTAAATCTTCCTCCTGAAAAGATGGCACAAACCCTTAGATCAAGGCTTGAGTTCAATTTAGATGTAGGAACAAGTGTTCCAGTGTTTTACTTAAAGTTGTATACCTTTTGAGGCTGCCTACACAGACTAGAGAAAAAGTGAACATATTTCAAAACTCAACCCTCAAGCTATAGTTCGATGTGAAAAAGGGAAGACAAATCTTTCTAGAATACATTAGAGTGAATGAACTGCCCTTCTTAAGTCCAAGAAGGCTCAATATCAGAAAATATGAAATTTTACAATAAGAAGACAGGCACTAAAAAACATAAAAGAACACACAAGAAGTGGGTTCGTAATTCATTAGGCAGTGGCTGAGACATAAATTTGGAACCCTTTACTCTTAATCTCCTTAATTTGATAGCTCATTTACCTTCCTAACTATATTCTCTTGGGGAGTAAGTAGAAGTTTCTTACTATACTAGCCACGATTAGAAGCAGTGAGTGAGAAAATATTTAACCTAGTGGTGTGAATAAAGCCAGATGCAGAGAAACTTAAGACAATTCTTTATGCAAATTAAATGCATATTCTTATGATTTGATATCATACCTCATAAATGAAATGTAACTTGTGGGAAATAAAAATGATGAGTATTACTTAGAGAAAACTAATATTTTAACCATCAGGATTATTCTTATTCACTTATGGAATGAATTTGCCAATAAGAACAGTGTGGAAGAAGAGGTTTATCTTTAGTCTTCTTTACCTTTCAGTTTTCTATTCTATTTTTTTTTTTCATTTTTTGCTTCCAGGATCCATTTTTTCCTCCCAATCACCTTTCCAGGCATCTTTAGGCTATCAGTATCTTTGAATTTCCTAAAACCATATCCTATAACACAAATCCTGGCATTAAAGTTACTTTACACTCTAGAAAAAACTTTACACTCTAGAAAAACAAGTAGAGTCAGATTAGAGAAAATGCAGGGTTTGTAGAAAGACCTGGAAAGTTCTATTCATTTCCACTTTTTTTTTTAATATCCTCTTGAGCAAGTCACTTAAAATCCATTAGTCTCATTTTTTTTTCATGTATAAAATGCAACTATCTAAAAATTTTGAGGTTTTTGTTATAAAGAAATTCCTGGAAGAGGGCCTCCCCAGTGGCGCAGCGGTTGAGCGCTGGGTTGCGAAGCTGCCCGCAGCCTCTGCAGCACCGGTTCTATCCCCGGCTGCTCCCCGGCCACCGGAGGAGGGTCCCACATGGCGCGCAGACCTCTCCTGCCGCCCGCTGCTCCCCTCAGCAGTGTGCTTCGGTCCTTCTGCCTGCTCTGCTCCCCGCTCTGGCTCTGGTGAATTCTCTCACCCTCCCGCGCTTCTGACTGTACCCGGTGCTTCAATAAATAAATAAATATTAAATAAAATAAAATAAAATTATTTAAAAAAAAAAGAAATTCCTGGAAAAGTAGAAATTTGATTAAATTGCAAATATTAAGAAAAAATGAACACCATATTTCTCCTCTAAGTCTCCTTCCCAGAAGTACCACAGTGCAACTCAGACTGCAGAAGTATGAGAACTCTGAGCCCACATGTCTTCAATTATGTACTAAGTATGGCCATTTAACTCTATCTCTAGTTAAGTTCTTTGTAACTCCCCTCTCAGGAAGTCCAGGTCATGGCATACTGGAACTTGCAATCCAAGTTGCATATAATGGGAGCAAGGAAAATGGCACCTCCCCTAGACAGATGTACATCTGTAAAATAACATTAATCATTAGGTTGTCTTATCTGGAAAATGAAGAGAAAAATCTGATAATGTCTCTACAACATCATAATTCTATGCAATAAAATTCCAAAAAAAGAAAGGTAGAAAACAGTAAGTTTTTCCAATGGTGGATATCAGGAATTTGCAGCAGACTATAAGGAAAATTTTTTGTCCTAGATTCCTTCACTTATTCCTCTGTAGTATGAGGAAATGTCCAACTATCTTCTTAATTCAAACCATATAGCCCATTATGTAATATATATATATATATATATACACACACACATATATATATATACACACACATATATATATACATATATATATTAAAGAATGCATATTACAGTTGCAGGATTTTAGAACTCACCATGTAATAATCAGGTGATCACATAGTGAATTTTAGAGGGATTTGGTTCAATATGTGTAGTAGTCAAGTATTTTAAAATACTATGCTATATGACTGCTTGCTTTGTTTGCCAAAAAAACAAGCTTTATCAATGAAAGAACTGTGTGAAGAATCCCTTGTTTTATAAAGTCAAAGTAAATTAAATTTTCATGAGCATTTGAGAGAGAAATGCCCAAATGACACCTAAACTGTTAATCCAACTTATTTAGCTGGCATGGGATGAGGGTGCTGCATAGAAAGTTTAATCAGTTACCAACTAATTATCCTACTAATAGTTAATACTGTCTATAGATTAATTCCAAACCTACAAATTAACATATAATTTGTCAGAAAACTATAATAAATTCACAAAGTAATAGCAAAAAAAATATGTTACTGTAATTTATGACAAAATGTCAGTAAAAGAATACAAACTTGGAAATAAAGTCTCATTCCTCACTTATTTTTCTTCTTTTTTGATCAAAAATAACTCCAACATCTGGAAATTCATCATTTAGGATAACTGACACTCATTGACATGTAACCTTTGAAGTTAATTTGTGGTGAAACTATCTCAAAAGTCAAGCAATCCAGCTCTTTAATCTATCTACTTTATAATCCTTTCATTTTCTTTGCTCTAAAATGTGCTGATAAAGCTGACTTTATGTAAATGATACTAATTTCTATAATCAAAGAAATGTTTCTATGTCAGCCAACTGTTCTGTTCTAATACACACACATACACATTTTTAGAAATGAGACTAATCAAAGATATATACATATATATATATATATATATTCATGTCCTAGATTGGCTTCATATTCCATAGAATGACTGTTGTCACATAACCTGCTATCTGAGGGGAGGAACACCTATTGGTTTCTTCCACAGCTAAGAGGGAAAAAAAGCCCCTCCTTCCAATGTTTGTCATTTAAGTCCCAACTGTGCTGTAGCCTTTAACTGTGTAAGACAGCAAGACAGCACATTTTGTAGATTAAACCAATAAACTTGCAAACATAAAAGAAACAAATCTCATAATTGTGGATTTCAATTAAAGGAAGGGGGATCAAAGCAAACATTCTGCTTGAAATTACACAGCTGCTATCTATACAAAATGAGAAAAACGTCTAGAGCCAGCCATAATTTTGCAGAGGGAAAAAAACATGCTGCAAACCCTGCAGTAGGACAGATTGTCTATGCTCCTCACGTCCCAATCAGTAATACAGAAATATTGAGTAATAAATTCCCTGCCTCTCTCGATCTGAAAGGCTCCCACCATCTGTGAAAGACAATTTGTAACAGCCTCAATATTAAGATTCAGTAAACAGACAATCACTCCCATTGTGCCAACCAGTGGCTACATTTGGAGAAAAGCATAAAGCAAAACAATTAGTAACACCAAGACCCCTCTATTACAAATTACCCAGCCACCAAAACAACTAGTTTCAATTGCAGAGTTTCCTGTCAACTGGAGAGGAATGCAGGATATTGTGCAGATCTGGCTACCTCTGTGGCCTGTGTGTAGGCCTCATCCTAATGTGTTGAATTATTATTGATGGCTGAGGCAGTTCTGCTCTGTTGGTGAACCAATAATGTCAAGGCAGTACCTGCAAGATTAATTATAGGAGAGAATAGGCTGACGTTTCCCGGGACTGAGACATTAATATAGACTGAGCATTAGTTTCAGGGGACTCAACAGACAGCTGAACAAACGCCTCAAACAATGTGATCCACACTAAATCCTGGCAGCTGTACCTTAGCAGCACTTGGAAGTTTAGAACAATTGTTTTTAACTGTGAGACACAAAGCATTATGTATAATAATAAAAAAAATCTGAAAATAAAAATTGACAGTGCTACCTGAGTTACAAATTCAACATGAGCTATACAGATTGCATAAATAGATGGCACTATTTTGCCACAAAGAACAGTTGGTACCACCTTTGTCCTTGGAACGTATGAAAGCGTGCTTCCCTTTTATTGTATTTTCTGTGAATTTTAAGTAGAATGACAATTCCTCCTGGTATCCTTGAGTGGTTATTAAAAGCATACACATTTTACTTTTAAACTTCCCTAGTTTATATGATATGGTCACTCTAGTTATAAGGCATATGAAGTTTGAAACTTTTTCTCTCAGTGGCTAAAGCAATCTTTTATGTAAATTATTTGCTCATAGCATTTATATATCTTCATATACTGAAAGTAAATTAATAAAGAGAATCTGATGTGTGCAATTAAATAGAATGAAAGAAATACTACAATTTAACCTCAGTGAAATTCAATTCAAGGCTTCTACTGAATTTTGTCAAATTAAGAGTTCTATGATATACAATATATTACATGTGTATATGTATATAGGTCCCTACATACAACACACATATATTTATGTAGCTCTTAAATTTATGCCAGAAATTTGTACAAAGACTTTATATATATGAGTCTCTTAATGTTTACCAAATACTATATATTTTGTTTCTATTACTATTTCATTAATATTTACAGCTGAGGAAAAATGAGGTACAGATATATTAAGTATCATAAGTAAATAATATTCAAACCCAAAACCTCTCTGGTCTCACTGTTCAGTGTCTACCCAGTAAGCTTGCTGTCTGTAATAACATGTGTGTTTTCATCTGGAGTACACAAAAGAAATCTACCGTCACGGTAACAAAACTACATGATGGCCAGAGACATATACCCATGTGTTGCTAAAATTATCATTGTAACTGGGACGCTTTACTTTATATTCTAATGCAGAATAACTATCCAGAAATACTGTATCTTTTAAACTAATGCTACTCCACATTCTCCCTATTCTCTCCCAAGCAGCAATGATAAGGTAATGAAAAAGATATCCAACATAGATTTGATCACAGTGTTAACTTCATTACCGTGGAGGGTATGACAGTTAGAAGTGCTTATCAGACATCTCTGCATGAGTAAAGGCAAATGTCATTGTCAGTCCTATATAGACAGGGCGGAACGGTTCTTGTGAAAGGCCATTACTTCCATGTAACTCTGTGTGTGTGTGTGTGTGTGTGTGTGTGTAGATCATTTAACAACAGCACTCCTGTTGAGAGTGGCTGAAAAGAAAATTCAACCACTTGAAATAGTTAATCTATAATGTAAAGCCATCAGGTTAACATAATTTCTAAAACATAAAACATTTGTGTTATTCTTTGGCATGAGGAAAACAACAGAAACATGCCTTCTGCTCACCAGAGATGATGAGGAAGAAGGATGTGCATGTGTCCATGTATTCTTCCCTGGTGTCTTAGATCACGGGTAAAAGAGTAAATTCAGCCATTCAGTAAATGGCTTAGTAAGAAGCACTACCTCCTTTAATATTCCAGAGCTCAACATGCCTACAGAGAATACAGAAATCAATTGATAAAACTTTCATTGCACTCCATCCAAAATATACTACTCTGTAATTAAGTATACATTTTCGCAGGGACAGATCAATACTGAGTTAGAAAAGTATACCTATAGTTTTGTTGACAATATAAACAATAAACATAAAAATAAATCCACAATTTAGAGAACTGTTCATTCCTTCGTTTTTGCTGGTGAGACCATTAAGGAATTTCCTCTTTGTAATTTTGTGACATTGCTGACTCCTCATACTTCCTGGATTATCCTAAGTACGTTGCTGAAATCTTTAGATTCAGTATCTAAAAGCTGAGGCAATTTTCTTAGTTTTGTAAAGAAAGACACTTTAGCTAAATCATCTGGTAAATATATTAACATGTGACCTTTTGAAAAATATATACAGAAGTACTTCAGAAGATATTATTAGTTTTGCTAGGTGGGTGATTTGGAAATTCACTTTTCACAGTTCTGGAGACTACAAGTCCAAGATGAAGGTTGTAGTGGTGTAGTTTCTCCTGAGGCTTCTCTCCTGCCTTATAGATGGATGTCTCCTTGCTGTGTTCTCAAACTGCCTGTTCTGATTATGCACATACTTGTGTTTCCGTGTGTGCTCAAATTTCCTCCTCTTATATTATTAGATTAGAGCCCATTCAAGCCCCTAATTTAACTTAATCAGCTTTTTTTTTTTCATTTTAACTAAGGTGCTATCTCCAAACATAGTTACATTCTGAGATTCTGAAGGTTAGGGTTTCTGTATATGGATTTTTGAAAAACATGATTTTTCTGGTGCATCTAAATTGCTTACTGTAAAAAAAAAAAAGTGGTACATCATTTTAGAAAATTTCATATAGGGTAGATAATTTTCATACGATAAAATGGAACTCTTTCATAACTCTCATAGCTGCTTTACATATAAGGGAAGACTTTGCTGAGGATGAATATGTTAACTCTATTTCAGACACCATAATTCAAAGAGGAAGGGCAAGAGGAGTGTTGGTAGTGGTGGATTTTTCCATGTCTCTCATGCGTCTCACATTATCCATGCCTTTGAAATTATTGGTAGAAATTTGGGATTCTAGCAACATGATGGCAGAGTGAAAACAGAGGTCTCATCTCCTTCATAGAATCACAACTAAATTGCAGCAGAACAAAGTCAATGACCCTTGCAAGATAAACAGATGACTCTGTATACACCAGGAGCAATGGTCCATCAGGATGGAGTAGGAAAAAATACAATTGAACTGTGTTGACACTGGTAGCTAGGCAGTATAATCATGAGAGTGGGGGGCAGCTGTCATACAGAGCCCTACTATAGATGTTGACACAGGGACACATATCCACATTAGGGACTTTGCGAACCTATCACTCCTTGGAGAAGGGGGGTGCGCAGAGTTGCTTCAAGGACAGAGTGCACACTAAAGCAGTTGAGGTGCAGAGTAGGTTACAGATTTGAGCTCAATACTCTCAAAATAGAACAGGGGGACCCTAAACCAGCAGAGAAAACAAAATCAGATCACCTGTGATTCCTCATAGAAAAGTTCCACAGGTGTGATATTCAAATATTTGAAACACCTACTATACCAATCCAGATCCAAAACTGAGGCAACTGAATGCTTACACAGCCTAGAGGATGAAGCTAGCTTCACATTATTTAAGAGAGTTAGGACAAGGAGTTGTCTAGGGGAAAGGATCACTGTTGATCCCCACCACACAACTCTGGTAACTTCTTACAATAGGAAGTTTGAATCCTTCAAGTTCACTGGACACAATATTTGTACCCAACTGCCCCAGAAACTTTCTACCTATTACCAATTACCCTTTGTCAGTACCAGTTATTTTGTCATCTGAACATGTGTAAAGGCAGCTGTCTGAAAGTTTATCCCTCTTACAACCCATACAAACTGAAAATGAAGTAATAGAATATATCACAACTACTGGAGGGAAAAAAAAGAGAGAGAAATACCAATCTAGCAGAACTTTATATCTGAAGAAGAGTTCAAGGTAATAGCTATAACAATGGTTGCTGTATTTAAAAATTTAGACAATCTAAAACAGGAACAGAACACACACAAAAATAAATCAGACTATTACAATTAGAACTAATGGATCTAAAAGTAATGTAACAGAAATTAAAAAAAAATACAACAGAGGGTCTCATTAGCAGATAAACAGAAGTAATAAAATTAGTGAATTGGGAAACACAATGTCAGAGAATTCACACGCAAAATGACAACAACAACAAAGAATAAAAAAATGAAAATTATGTAAGAGCCCTCACAATAACCTGAAAACATAAGAACTGTTATGGAAGCAAGAAGATAAGAGAAAGAGAAAGAGAAAGGCATAGAAAATTATTTAAAGAAATAACCGAGAACTATCTCAACCTAGGAAAAGAAACACATTCTTGATCCAAGAGGCCCAAAGAATTCCCAACTAAATAGTACCAAACAGACTCACACCAAGACACATTAAAAATAAACTATTTAAAGTCAGTTACAAGGACAGAATATTAAAAACATCGAGAAAAAAAATATTAGTAAGGGACCACCAGTCAGACTGTCAGTGACTTTTCAGTAGAAATATTTCAAGCACAAAGGGATTAGCAAGAGATATTTAAAGTACTTAAAGAGAATGATTCACAACCTAGTATCATTTACCCTGCAAGATTAACTTTCAAGACAGAAGAAGGGTATAGTGCTTCCTTCCCTGTAAAGCAAAAACTAAAAAAAATTATCAACACCAGCATGGACATGGAAGAAGTCTTAAAGAAGTCATTAAAAAACATAATGAGTGTAATGAATACCAATGTAACAAACACCTAAATTATATAGCAGAAAGGATAGTGACAATGTGGCTCATCAAAATGAGTTTGAGACCACAGAGCACAATGGTCCACACAAATATGTGGGGAGAATAAATATACAACCAAAATGACTATTCTACCTGAAGCTATATATAAGTTTAATGCAATTTGCATCAAAAACCAAGAAAATTCTTCAAAGAAACTCAGCAAAATGGGCTTCCCTGGTGGCACAGGGGTTAGTCCCAGCACTATCAAGCTATCACCAGCCACTGTGGCATGAGTTCCATCCCCAGACAGGGAGAGGACCCACATGACAGAGCAGACCTCTCCTCTCTCTCTCTCTCACTACTCCCCTCAGCAGTGTATTTCACTCTACCTGTTCTATTGTTCTACCTGTTCTGCTCCCCACTCTGTCTCTGGTGAATCCACTCCACCCCACACCTCTGGCCTATACCCCAGTTCTTGTATGCACAAATAAATAGAAATAAATCTCTGAGGGAAAAAAAAGAAATTGAACAAAAACTTGAAATTTAGATAGAGCCAAAAAAGTATTGAATAGCAATGGTAACCCTGAGAAAAGAGGTGAGATACAGAGGCTAATATTAAAGCAACACTATAAAGCAACAGTAATGAAAAAAATACAGCATTGGCATAAAAGTAGATATACAAATGAACAGAATATAATCGAAGCCCAGAAATATATCCACACACACACCAATACTTAAATTATGGTAAATCAAGCACAATCATGCAACAGAGAAAATATATTTAACTAATGGAACAGGGAGAAAATGGAAGGCCACATTTTGAAGAATGAAGTTGGATTATTCTCTAACTCTATGCGCAGAATTAAATTTCAAAAGTAAAAGACTTAGATATAAGGCAGTATTCTTGCTTCCTTGTGACTAAGGTGTTTCCTTTCACAAAGCTTTTCCTTTGACAAAACAGCAGCAGTGGCTCTCCTGCCCAACTGTGCCGATGCAATTTCCTCTCTTTTTCTTTCTCCTTCTCCTGATAAATCTATCTTTTAAAAATTAAAGAAACAGCAACAAAATAAATGCAAGACTGGCAACAATAAAATATACAAAAGAAAATATTGGTGATATGTTCGATGACATCTATGATAAAGATACCTTTTTGAGAGTTGACCCCCGAAGAAAGATTTGACACCTAAAACAAAAACAATCAGGATTACCTGAAATTAAAAGTCTTTTGCAGAGCCAAAGAAAACATAAGTAGATTGAAAAGATACTCTTCTGGGTGGGAGAAAACTAGTGGTTCCCTGATAAAAAATTTCACAAATTTATCATTTTCCTTTTTCTGTCCATTTAGAATAGAGTTTGCTAACTGAGGAGCAGTTTGTGATATGAGAAAAGAGTAAACCCTTTAAATGTTTAAGTCACTAGTATTCTGGTTTTGTTGTTGTTACTTGCATTTTTTTTTTAATGAGGTTAACATTGGTTTATGACATTGTATGTGACTTAGGGAATTAAGTTCACACTCCCTCAGGTGTATGTCACCACACTACACCCACCACCAGAGCACCTATAGTCCTTTAACATAAATTACTGCCCACTTGCCCCTTTTTTTCCCACCCCACCCTCTAACCCCTCTACTAGCCACAGTTCTGCAGTCATATTTCTAGGGTTTGTTTTGGTTTAGCTTTGTGAGTTCCTTTGTTTTATTTTCCTCTACATTCCACATATGAGTAAAATCATTCATTATATATCTTTCTCCTTCTGACTTATTTCACTCAGCATCATCTGCTCCATTTCCAACCTTATTGTTGTAAATGGCAATAGTTCATCTTTTTTTTTTTTTGGATTTTACCCAGCTTTATTTTTTTTTAAATTTTTTTATTTTTATATTCCCCAAACAATTGCAACCCCTTTATTTTGACCCCAATCCCTCCCCTCCCGCCCCCTCCCCTCATAAAGTGTCTCTGGTTCATAGTTGTTTGTTGATTATGATTTTCACTTTTTTACAGATATTCATTTTCCTGGTCCCTTATTTAAGTTTTCTAGATTCCTGCTATGAGTGAGACCATCCGATATTTTTCTTTTTCTTTCTGGCTTATTTCGCTGAGCATGATCCCTTCCAGCGCCATCCATGTTGCTGCAAATTGCATGTGTTTATCGTAAAAAAAATGGGCAGAAGAGCTAAAAAGAAACTTCTCTGAAGAGGAAATGCAAATGGCCAACAGGCATATGAAAAAATGTTCATCATCACTCGTAATCAGGGAAATGCAAATCAAAACTACCATGAGATACCATCTTACACCAGTGAGAATGGCACATATTAAAAAAACTAGCAACAACAAATGTTGGCGAGGTTGTGGAGAAAAAGGAACTCTCCTGCACTGTTGGTGGGAGTGCAAACTGGTCCAACCACTATGGAGAGCTGTGTGGAGATTTCTGGACCTACTAAACATAGAGCTTCCATATGATCCAGCAATTCCACTCCTAGGTATTTACCCAAAGGACACAGAAACAGCAACTCCAAAGAGCACCTGCACCCCTATGTTTATAGCAGCACTGTTTACAATAGCTAAGCTTTGGAAACAGCCCAAATGCCCAAAAAATAGATGACTGGATCAAGAAGATGTGGTACATATACACCATGGAATATTACTCGGCAATAGTTCATCTTTTTAAATATTCTTTTTTTTTCAAAGAATTATTTTTATTTATCTATGCATACAGAACTGGGGTACAGGCCAGAGGTGGGGGGTGAGAGGATTCACCAGAGACAGAGTGGGGAGCAGAACAGGCAGACTGACTGAAATACACTGCTGAGGGGAGCAGCAGATGAGACAGGAGAGGTCTGCTGTGCCATTTTGGTAGCTCCCTGCCTGGGAATAGAACTCAAGCTGCAGTGGCTAGTGATAGCTTGATAGACCTAAGACTTTAATCCCTGTGCCACCAGGGAGGCCTGATTAAGAATATTCTTTTAAAATTTAGATTGTTCTTATTTTTAAACACTTGGATTTTAAAAAAAATCTTACCATTTTAATTTTAATGTTCTCTATTTTTACTTAAAATGACATTTTTGGATCTTACAGTTAACTTTTTAATCCATTATGAATTAATTTTTGTCAATTATGTTTTCCCAGCATTATTTGTTGAAGATGGTCATTGTACGCTCTTGGCTTCTTTGTTATAAATTAGCTATTTATATATGCATAGGGTTTATTTCTAGACTCTCAGTCCTGTTTCATGGATCTGTGTATCTGTGTTTATTCCAATGCTGTTCTGTTTTAATGACATGCTTTGTAGAATAGTTAGAAATATTTTATGTCTTCCCCTCAGGACTGCCTTGGTATGTCTCTATACTAATTTTAGTAATGCTTATTATTTTTCTATGTTGAATGTCATTGAGATTTTGATAGGGATTGTATCAAATATATATATATATATATATTGCTTTCAATAAGATGGCCATTTTGACAGTATTAGTTCTTCTAATCTATTAACCAGAATATCGTCCCATTCCTTTGTGTATTCTATTTCTTTTGACAATATCTCTTATAATTTCATTTTTAATCTATTTTGTTTGTCAAACTCCCATTAATTATGTTTTTGAATAAGATGAATATGTCAATATTGAGGAACGTGTATATATACATATATATTTTAAGAATAGTATATACATACTTATGCATTTTATATTAATGCTATTATTCAATATTAATATTGATATGCATATATAATATTTTATATAGTCTTATCCTTGAAATAGAATGATTGATACATTTTATTATATTCCCAAAATGCAAATGTCATTCTTTGTATGTACTAGTATTTGCCTTTTTTGATGTATTTTTAAAAAGCCTTTTACTTAAAATGAGAATCAAGTGACTAGGCTCTACTCTTTCACCATGAATAAAAACAACTCAGCAACAAAGTCACGTTATAGAGGAAATATAAAACTTGAAAAAATTAAATAGATTAAAACACCTTTTTAAAAGTTGTGTTATTGAGAGCTTAGGGAGTTAAATACAGAATTTCCATTAAAATGACTGAGAAATTGTGCATGAAATTTCCTACTTACCTTGATGAACATTCTACTCTTCCTATTGATCTTGAAGAAAGACAGTAATTCCATAGTACCTGGCAATCTTGTCAACACAGACATTCCATCATTTTAAGAACAAAGTATGAGTATTTTTGAAGATCAAGCTGAATAATAGGTGTACCTGTTTTACATTTCACTTCTGTATTTCCTATTGCATTAGTGTAAAATGTCACATCTATTTCTCAACTAGAATTCTGAACAGCTTGTTGCAATAAAACTTAATCTTAAGCATTTGTTCCCATTAAATTTAAGGAAATACAGTACATAGATATATCTGACATCCTTGATGAAAAGAGTCAAAATTTCTGGTACAAAATTGATTCCTGGCAAGTGATGTGCTAGACTTTTATGACACAGGAAAATATTAAGAGATGAAACATTACTTTTATTGTATTTCTTCTTTGCCTCTCTATAGAAAAATATAAAATCCCTGACACACAGTCTTACACATGAGTGTTTAATGTGTGGCTGAATTCTTTTAAAATTTTGCTCACACAATGAAGTACCAAACAACAACTTCAAGAATTTCATCACTTCATCACAGGTTTTGTGTATGACACAAACTGAAAAGTTAATGCAAAAAAAAAAAAAAAAGCCAAATATATTATTTTCCCACACATGATCACTCTAATTAGACTTTAACTGTGGAATCATTGAGTATTGTAGATACTTATGATTGCTAGGCTTATATAATTTTGTCCCACCGGAATTACTTAAAGTCCAGTAGAGGTAGACAGTTTTACCATGCTGATAGCTCGCTATTCAAATATATGAGTCATCTAAGTTTTCTCCTACAAGTTTGGGGAAGGACATCAGCAGCAGGATCTGTTTACCATGCTCAAGTGCAGCCTAGAAGAGTTATAGAGTCAATGTCTCTGAAGATAACCCTCGCTAGCCTATCATATCTTCTGGTAGAACAATTCAAAGGTGTATTCTAGTCACTTACAGGGCCCCTTGAGTGTTTTGGATCTGTTTCTTACCATGATAATTTGCTCATTTATGTACATTTTTGGTTTTTCTCCATTCCTTCTCTAATTGGACTACTCTATTACTTACACCACATTTGGTTACTTTATATAGATAGTCTACAATATGCCCACATCCTTGCCTCAATATCTACTTTAAAATGACCTAATTTAAGGCATCTGGACAACTATTTACTCTAATATCCTAAAACCACTAAAAAAGAAATAAAAACTTAATAGAAGCAATGGGATATTTTAGTAGAAGATACTTGAGTTATCTAATAACATTAATTTCTAATTATTTTAAGATGAACATGCATGATCATATTACAGAGTATTAATTTTAATGGCATTAGAAGTTTTTTTTTTATAAAGATTTATTTATTTATAAAAGAACAGGGGTACAGGCCAGATGTGCAGGAGGGTGAGAGGATTCACCAGAGACAGAGTGGGGAGCAGAACAGGCAGACTGAAGAAATACACTGCTGAGTGGAACAGCGGGCACAACAGGAGAGGTCTGCTGTGCCATTTGGGACTCTCACCAGCCTAGATCAAACCAGCACTGCAGTCTGTGGACAGACTCACAGTGCTGAGGTCAACCACCTATGCCACCAGGGGAGGCCCATGCATTAGTTTTGTGCTTTGAGGAAAATAATGTTGAAGTAACTATCCAGGTAAAGGTAACTCTCAAACTCCCTGAACATCATAGTTGGGCCCATGTTTAGAGAATTTTTTCTGGATCCATGCTTTCATTTTAGGTCATTCTCTCTCTCTCTCTCTCTCTCTCTCTCTCTCTCTCTATATATATATATATATATATATATATATATATATATATTCTCTCTCTCTATATATATATATATTCTCTCTATATAGAGAGATAATGACCTAAAATGAATATATATATATATATTCTCTCTATATATATATTTATATATATTCTCTCTCTCTCTCTGTGGTGAATTCTCTCACCCTCCCATGCTTCTGACTGTACCCAGTGCTTGTATAAATAAATAAATATTTTTAAAAAATCTCTCTATATATAGAGAGAGAGAATATATATATATATATAGAATATATATATTCATTTTAGGTCATTCTCTCTCTATATAGAGAGAATATATATATATATATATATATATATATATATAAAAGGCTTATTTATTTATTTATTTATACAAATACTGGGTATAGTCAGAAGCGCAGGAGGGTGAGAGAATTCACCAGAGCCAGAGTGGGGAACAGAACAGGCAGATGGACCAAAATACACTGCTGAAGGGAACAGCGGGCATGGCAGGAGAGGTCTGCACGCCATGTGGGACCCTTGTGGGTAGCCAGGGATCAAACTGGAACTGCAGAGGGCACGGGCAGCCTCGTAGCGCAGCGCTCAACCACTGTGCCACCAGGGTAGGCCCCATTCTACATATTTTATATTTTTGGGTCCCTTTTACTTATCTACCTATCCATTCTGCTTAACCCACATGCCCTAATTTAATTTTCTGATCTGTAATATAATACTTCCACATGCAATATACTGGTTGAACGTATTCTTATGGCCACGACTGAATACGAGTGGAAATGGGAGGCACAGTTTGCAACTTGGCTGAATATATTTCCCAGCAAAAAGTCAATACTGTGAAAATGACAATAGTTATTGAGGAACGTCTAGTATCATTGCCTTTCCTATTAACACATGGCTTTCTTACTGCTTAGAAGTAACTGTAGAGAGTTACTATATTGAGTAAGTAAACTCTGTATCTTATATACTCTATGCTATAGAATATTTGGCACAAGATGTTTATGATTGGGAAAATGTGGAGATAAGTTTTTGAAACTAGATTTCTATGAACATGGGGAAAAGGGGAGAGAATTTTAAAGGGATCCCAACTTTTATTTTTATTTATTTATTTATTTATTTTATATAGAGGCATGTTTATTTATTTATTTATTTGTTTGTTTGTTTGTTTTGTTTATACATGCACTGGGTACAGTCAGAAGCGCAGGAGGATGAGAGAATTCACCAGAGCCAGAGCAGGGAGCAGAGCAGGCAGAAGGACCGAAGTACACTGCTGAGGGGAGCAGCAGGTGGCAGAAGAGGTCTGCCCACCATGTGGGACCCTCCTCTGGTGGCCGGGGAGCAGCCGGGGATCAAACCGGCGCCGCAGAGGCCGCGGGCAGCTTTGCAACCCAGCGCTCAACCACTGCGCCACTGGGGAGGCCCAGGGATCCCAACTTTTAAAATGCAAAATTTATCTTTGAAACAATATTGAGTTTTCTTAATTTATAACACTGTAGGTGACTTTAGGCAAAAAACACCAAAAGCCATAGCTATGATGAATATGATTCATAAAAGATTTATTGGATTATATGGACTATGTCAATAGTATTAAAAAGGTGAATACAAGTCCTTAACTGAAAGTCTAGTCAGCAATCACCAATTTTTCTAAATCAGGAGATGTTAAATGAATCCTTGTCAGTTATACGGACGTGAAAGAATTTAGAGCATATTGAGGAAAATAAATAACTAGCATTGCTTTAAATGTAATATTTTAGAGGAATTTTAATTTTATTTGTAAAACAATTTTTTTTGTAATGAGAATTTTCCTTTTTCTCATTTCTATTTTTTTTTAAATGGCTTATTTTTAATACCTATTGGGTTAACTGAAATTAGACTGGCAATTGACATGATTGCTCTAAGTGTATTGGAGGAGAAAGTTAAAATTCTTATAAACTTAGTTTATGTCTTTAAGTGAAAAAAAAAGCATAAAATCCTTTGATATATTAGGATTTATTCTTTCAAAGTACCATTGTTAAAACCTCCCTTAGTCTTAAGCATCTTCATTATCAAATAGATGCTGACATTTATAGTCTACAATCTTTATTACAATCTTCTACCTTGTGTAGAGAAAAATAAGAAACGTTTATTTTGTTTCTATAAATACAGGCTCCAGATATTTAGAAAATAGATAATATACAAAGACAGTATATAAATGCAAATTAATCTCAATCTCATTTTTCAGATTCAACTTTCTAAAAACTTTGTAAGTGAAATTAATAATATGACAGGTATGACCAAATAGAATAAAGAATAGTTTCTCAAGATTATAGAAATTAGTCCTTTATTGTTTTAGACTATATATCAGATGAGTCTCTACATATCTTAAAATCTTGATTGTTTCTTAGAATCTTTTATTATTTTTCAGTTGTTTGAAATAACATTAGTTTATAAGGTATAGGTTTCAGAAGTATAACTTATATCACATTCACCACCCAAAGTCTAGTTTCTAGCCTTCATCATACAATTGCCTCATACCCAATTTACTCAACCTACATTCTCTTTGGTAACCACTATTTTGTTTTTTAAGAGTCTGTTTTTGTTTTGTTTGTTTTCTTTAATCTTCCACATATGACTAATCATATATGATTGTGTTTCTCCATCTGATTTCATTCACTTAGCAAATATCCCCTATTTCCATACACATTGTTGCAAATGGCAGGATTTCATCCTTTTTTTAATAGTTGAACAGTTTTCCACTTCATCTTTGGTATTAACTGATCCATTGAAAAAGACTTAGTTTTTTCTAATTCTTGGCTGCTTTGTATAATGCTGTGCTGTACATGGGAGTGCATATATCCCTTCAAATTCATATTTTGATATTCTTCAGGTAAATAATAACTACTCTGATTTTGGAGTCAGGGTAATGCTGGCCTCCAAAAATGTGTTTGAAAGTTTTACTTTCTTTTAAATTTTTTGAAAAGTTTGAAGAGTTTGAGAATAAGAATTTTTTTAATGTTTAATTAAATTCATTTGTGAAGCTATATGGACCTGGATTTTGTCTTTTGGTAGGGTTTTACTACTGTTTCAATTTACTTTCTTGTAATTGTTTTGGTGCAATTTTCTAATTCTTTCTGAGTTAGTCTTGGAATGGTGGTTTGTTTTTTAAGAATTTCTACAATTCTTCTGGTTTGCACTATTTGTTACCATGTAGCCATTTATAATACTGTCTTATGATCTGTTTTTCTGTAGTTTCTGTTATAACTTCTCTTTTATTTCTGATTTTATTAGAATTTTTTCTTTCTTTTTTTTGTGAGTCTGGCTAAAGCTGTGTTTATTTTTTATCATTTCAAATAACTAGTGCTTGCTTTCATTAATCTTTTGGATTAACTTTTTAATCTTTATTGCCACAGAAAATTTGATTATTTTTTCCTTCAACTAAATTGATTTAGTTTTTTTCCTCTTTCTGTAGTTTATTTAGGAATAACTTTAGACAATTTGTGGTTGTTCTTGTTTTCTAACTTCTACATTACTATTAATGTTCTTTCTATACTGCTTTTGCTGCATTCTCTGGGCTAATAACTCATGTCTTATTTTCATTTACCTCCAGGGATTATTTTTTAACTTATCCTTTGTTTTCCTAATGATCTGATATTTGTTGAACAGCTTGCTGTTTAGTTTCTAGGTATTCATGATTCCTACCATTTTCTTTTGTCTGTTTATGGAAAAGATGATTCATTCATTGACTGAGATTATATATCAGTTTAATCTTTATATATCTCAGTATCTTGTATGGTATTTTAGCTTCTTTTCTCCCACTGTCTCATAATCAAAGAGTTGCTGTTTTGTAAATTAACAAATTTCATTGGATTTAAATTTATTTTTCATAAGATATAGCCAGTTAATTTATGAAAGTATCAGTTCATGGGAAGATACACACATACATGCATATAACACACACATACCTTAGGACCAGGAATTAATGTTTTAATAAAATTCTATGTTCATATCAATATAAGTTGTCTATGTAAACAATTTGTGAAACTTATTTAGTGAGTTCACAAGTGAAGAAAAAATAGGATCTCCTATAAATCAAAAATAGAAATACATAAACTAATGTATATTAACTGGCAGAATATAAAAGAAATCTAAAAGTAAAGATGTAAAGAACTATTTACATTAAATATTGGTTAGAGACACAATGTATAAAATAATAATATCACTTTTATAGTAGACTGGTAAAATGTAAATGTTTGATAATGTCAATATTAAAAAGGACTTATAGATGTGGAGACCATTGTTGAATGATAGATTGGTGCACTTGCTTGGGAGAGGTTAACAGGTTGCTTTTAGTTAAGGTAAATATATGTATGACTTGACCTAGCTATCCCCCTGGGGAGACACAGTCCATAAGAGAATATGATATGTGTAAGGATGTTCATTTCTCTTTCAAGAGTGGGAAGGGGGATACTGTCCTCATTCCCTGTCTGGTACAGTGAACATACAACATGTGGTCAGTGCAGCATATAGCGGTATATATTTTTTATTTTATATTAAATTATTTGTGTGCATGTGTATAAGAACTAGGGTGTAGGCCAGGGGTGTGGGGAGTGAGCAGATTCACCAGAGACAGAGGGGGGAGCAGAACAAGAAGATTTACTGAAATACACTGCTAAAGAGAGCAATGGGAAAGGAGAGGTCTGCTGTGCCATGTGTGGATTAGCTCCCTGGCTGGGGATCAAACTCAGGACTTTGCAGTGATAGCATGGAGACTTAATTCTTAGGCCATCTGGAAGACCCCTAATGCAGTATAAAGAAATAAGGTGTAAGAGACCAGATATTTACATATTATAAATAAAATAGATCTTCAATACAGTGTTAAATAGAGAAGAGTAACAGATAGGACACAATTTTTATAATGTGGTTGTGGACCTCCCTGGTGGCACAAGGGGTTGATACACCTCACTATGAAGATATCTGCAGTCACTGCAGCCATAAGTTTGATCCCCAGCCAGGGAGCTAACCCACATGGCACAATAGACCTCTCCTGTCTCACTTGCTGCTCCCCTCAGTAGTGCATTTCAGTCAACCTGCCTGTTCTGTCACCCAATCTGTCTCTGGTGAATCCTCTCACCCTATTTTTATGCATAAATAAATAAATCTTTATAAAGTGCTATTATATAAACTAAAATACATAAAAACAACATGCACATTTAAAAAAATAAACAGAGCAAAGGATGTTCATTAGATGTATCGCAATGGTTGTTCACAGAAAAAGCAATTGAGGAATATATAGGAATAAAACTAAATAAATTCAAAAGAGAAGATACTTAGGCAGATTGATTATGATGATACGTCATGAACTAGGAATAATATTTATTTCATATTCTATATAAATGTATACATGATTTTTTCTGAGCCATAGTTGTTAAATTTTAGCTTGAATGTCTGAGAACTGGAAGATTATCCATTAAAAAAAATACAGCAGACCTTTATCTGTATACTTCATACATTTGAAGGGTTTTAATTTACTTCAACCTATGCTTTTATTGTAACAAAGAATTATGTTTTGTTTTAATTTTTACAATTTGTCCTCAAGTAAGTACTTGCTTTTCAAAATAACATATAGATTATGTTCAGTGTCTACAGAAACCTGCATACAGATCTTAAGATTTTGGAAATAAATTATCCTAACTATAATAAAGATAAAATGCATGTAAACATGCTAAGTACAACCTAAACTGATTTGCAATAAGAACGAAAATAATTTGAATTTAATGAGTTTCATCCTTGCTTGAGAGCTGTGGATGAAGGCATTTAACATTCTCCAAAATTGGGAGCCTCCCTAGCTCTGGGGCATGAGTTGGATCCCTGGCCAGGGAGATATCCACATGGCACAGCAGATCTCTTCTGACTTGCCTGCTGTTCCCCTCAGCAGTGTATTTCAGTCAATCTGCCTGTTCTGTTCCCCATTCTATCTCTGGTAAATCCTCTCGCCCCCCACATCTCTGGCCTGTGTCCTAGTTCTTGTATGCATAAATAAATCTTTAAAAAAACATTCTTCAAAACTGCATATGAGCATTTCTTTACATGGTATTTTTGAAGTGTGTTATCTAAAAAAATCTAAAGAAGAATAGCTATTAATATATTTTCTTACTTCTTTTCTGATTCACCATATGTGTGAGTATGACTTTAAATAAGCTTAAACATACAATTATTTCCATATCAAATTTTAAGTGATAAATCCTATTTCATAAAATAATACTATTAACACTATAAACTTTTCCTACATTTTCCCTAGCACTTAATGAAATATTTATATTCTTAATCTAGTCCTTGTATTCTTAAAATTTTCTTTTCCTCAGATTTTTCTTTCTCCACATGAATTCATTTTTTTCTAGATTTGATGATATTAATCACAGTGGAACTTTTCTTCATTTCCTGTCAATGTTGGAAGGAAACATTGCTTCCTTAAAGATATACCTTGCCATTTCTCAGTCTTTGTCTCATTTTGTTTTAGTGATTCTTTACATAATTTAGTAAAACTGTATAGAAGGTAAACCTATCAAATCCATGCACAGCTAAATTCATCTACATATTACCAAAAATTAATAATATAACTGTAGGTTGAAAATATTTATTTTTCAAAACTAGCATTTGTTGTCAGTATAGTTACTAAAACTGAAGGAATATGAACCTTCCTTATTGCTTTTTGTTTCTTACTGGAAGTTTTTATTTTTAAAAATTTTCTTTAAAGATTTATTTACTTATTTATGCATACAGGAACTGGGGTGTAGACCAGAGGTGTGGGGTTGGGGGTGAGAAGATTCACCAGAGAGAGTGGGGAGCAGAACAGGCAAATCTACTGAAATACACTACTGAGGGGAGAAACAGGTGAGAGAAGAGAGGTCTGCTGTGCCATATGAGTTACTGCCTGGCCTGCCAGGGAATCAAACTCATACTGCAGTGACTGGTGATAACTTGATAGCACTGTCTTTAACTCCTGCACTACCAGGGAGGCCCCAGGGAGGCCCCTCTTACTAGTTTTTGTATCTCCTTTTTTTTTTTTTTTTTTTTTTTTTTTTTTGTAGTCTGAAGTTTCTTAACAGGGACTATAAGTGCAAGACTATTTTTACTCATTTTCCTGATTCCCTGGTGGAATATTTCAATTTGAAGATTTATGTCTTGAATTATAGGAAAATCCTTTTTAATTTTCTGTGATTTATTATGATCCAATTTCACTGCTCTTTTCAGAGATTTTTCACTCATCAGCTATTGAGCATCTCATATTGTTACGTTTCCTATGTATTTAGAATTGTGTTTTTGAGATATTTTCTGAGAGATTTCTTTCATTTCTTTCCAAGATTTTCCATTTCAAAAACACATTAACAATTATATTACTTACATCTAATTTTTTATATTTCTTGCTATTTGCACTCTGGATATGAAATCTTCATGAATTTCTTTGTGTGTCATTTGAATCTTAATAAATACTTGTTTTTAATTCAAGATGCTAGATAGCAGTAAGTCTTTACAAAATAAAGTCAATCAAAAATTGTTAATCAAAATCAACATTTGAGAAAATGTGTTGGTTTGCCCTAAACCACCAACAGTAGTGCCTCCCTAATATGAGTTTTAATCAATTTCTTCCCAATTATAATCATGGTAAAAAAAAGTAATGGGGTCAGTCAAATAAATCCACCATTTTCAGAGTCAAAAATTTTGAGGAAGAAATATAAAACTATCTTGTTTTGATGATCACAGAAAAACTGATGAAGACAAATGGCTTCTTAGGGGATAAAAAAGAATGTGGACAAATTAGCAGAAGAATTCTTTTTTTAAACTAGATAGTACACAGAAACTTGTTACCAGGACTGTATGTCATATACCTCTCTTATGCCTAAACATACTCTCCATTACAGTCAATTTTAAATAGATATGACCGCCAGTGGTGAGTGCATCAATCTCATATTGATTATTCATATCATAACTTAAAACTGATTTATTTAGTACTATGAACTTAAGTAACAAGACCACTAATTTCAAAGGGGAAGGGTAAAAACTATGGGCACATTATCACTGTTTCAGCTTCTGTTGGGTCAATCACTAAGTATGCTTAGAGAAATATGAGAAAATCATTTCCAGAGCATTGTTTCATTAACTGGGAAAAGTAACATGATTCTGTAAGTTCTGTAAGATTTTAAACTGCATTGTTCAGGCATTCAAGTTACATCTTGTCTTCACCAAGAAATTAATATGGAATACTTAGCTTCAAGAGTAAAGACAGGAAACCCTGGTAAGAAGAGCCCAGAAGTCCTGACCACCAGCACTGGAGTTCAGATCATTCACACCTTTAGGGAGCTGTGGGAGTCCCCACCCCCCAGACTCAGTGGCCCTGACACCCAGCAGGTACACCCATGCTCCAGTAAGTCCCACCCACCAGTGCCACCAGTCAGATTGTTGCACACCTAGGTGGAAGCCAAGGGAACCTGCAACTGCCAGCCACAACATCCCTGAAGTACAACAGGACCATCCATATCCCAGTAAGAGTGCCCAGAAATCCTGCCAACTGGCATCAAAAGTCTGGTGGACTCACACCTAGAACAAACCTAAAAGCAAACAATGGGGAAAAATAAAAAATACAAATGGTCAAGTATGCCCTCCTGGGAATAATATATCACAGACAGAAAATCAGCCTCCAGAATCCAGGAACAGTGACATGGAAAAATTTCTGTGCTCGACAGATGAAGTATTCCAAATTGTCATAATTAAAACTCTCAGATATAACAGAAGATGCAGAAAAGGAAAATAATGTTATGAGGAACATAATCAATGAACAGAAGAATAAAATTGAAACTAAATAAGAAAATAAAGGATCTGCATGATGTAAAAATCTGGGGGAGCCCATGGAAAACAGAATAAATGATATGGAAGAACAAATCAGTACTCTCATAGATATAGATACAAAAAGAACTAAAAAAAAAAAAAAGAAAAGAAAAGGAAGGAGATATATATACAAAGGAAAAAGAATTAAGAAACTTTGAGAGTTATCTGACATATGAAGAAAGGAAATATAAGACATAGGACTCTCAGAAGGAGATGAGAGAGACAAGGAAATGGAAAACTATTCAAGGAAATAATTGAATAGAACTTCCCAAACTTGAAGACAGAAATGGAAATTGAAATACAGGAAGCTAGAAGGATGTCAAATTATCATAATGAAAGGGAAACTATAGCATGACACATAATAGTAAAACTTCAAAGAGCGCAAGACAAAGAAAAAATAATAAAGCTGACAAGGGGGACGAAACAGATAACTTATAATGGAAAACTAATTAAGCTAACATCAGAATTCTCTGAAGAAATACCAAAGGCAAGGAAAGAATGGAAAAACATACTCAAAAAAACCCAAGACAAAAATGCCAGCCAAAAATACTTCGTCTTGCAAGGTTAACCTTATTTAATGAGGGAAAAATAAGGGTCTTCTCAAACAGACAAACCTTCTGAAATTTGCTACTACTAAACCCACACCCCAAGAAATATTACAAGAAGCCTTAAAATCTAAACGATCAGAGGAATGAAGAAGAAGAAATGCGAAAGCAAGAATTGAATAGAACCACAAAACAATGAACAAAATGGAAATAATACTTTAATGTGTCAATAATCTTCCTAACATAAATGGAATAAACTCACCAATAAAAAGACACAGAGTAGTATATTGGATTAGAAAACAAAATCCAACCTTCTGCTATTTCTAGGAAACATACCTAAATTCTAAAGATAAATGCAAATTGAAAGTAAAAGGTTGGAAAACAATTCTACAAGCAAATGGCCCCAAAAGAAAACAAGGACAGCCATACTTATAACAGATAAAATAGATTCAAGCTTAAAAAAGGTAAGAAGAGACATAGATGGACACCATATAATGATCAAGGGGAAACCAAGAAGCCATAATACTCACCAGTATATACTTACCAAATGAAGGAACATCAAAATACATTGGACAATTACTATCATCTCTGAAAACAGATATTAGAGAAAACACATATATGGTAGGAGACTTCAACACTCCAGTCCCACCAATGGACAGATCAACAAGCCAAAAAAATTAACAGGGACAAAATAGTCCTAAATAAAGATTTAGACCACATGGGCCTAATCTACATCTATGGGACACTGCACCCTATACATCCTGACCCTGAATACATGTTTTCTGACATGGCACACAGATCATGCCCAAGGATCAACCATACATTGGATCACAGGACAAACATCAAGTGCATGAAGATTAAAATCACACAACTATCTTCTCTGGACATAAAAGCATCAAACTAGAAATCAACTATGAAAAGAAAGCAAGGAACCCACCCTCCCCCATACGTGGAGACAGAACAACAGGCTACAGAAAGACCACAGGGTTAATGTATGCAAAGAAGAAATTAGAGATGAATGACAATGAGGACAAAACTTTCCAGAATGAATCTGACACAGTTAAAGTTGTAATAAGAGTAATGCATATAGCAACATAAGCCTATATCAAGAAACAAGAAAGAATCCAAAGAAACAACTTAATCTATTTAGAACTAGAAAAACAACAACTAAATGCCAGTCGAAGAAAGGAAATAATGATAATAATAAAAAAAAAGAAAGAAATGAAACAGAATGAAAAAAACACAGTACAAAAGATCAATGAAACCAAAAGCTGGTTCTTTGAACAACAACAACAAAAAACAAAACAGACAAACCTCCATCTAGGCTCACAAACAAAAAAGGGGGAGACTACTTGAATGGGGTCATAATTGAAAGAGGTGACATTACAACAGACACAGCAGAAATCCAGAAGATAATTAGAGATTACTATGAACATTTACATGCAAACAAGTTCAACAATCTAGATGACAGACAAATTCCTAGAACTATCCAAATGTCCAAAGCTCAATAAAGAACAGAAAACTTAATCAAATCAATTAAAAACAGCAAAATTGAAATAGTGATCAAGAACCTCCCCAAAAGCAAAAGCCCAGGACCAGAAAGTTTCACAAGTGAGTTCTACCAAACACTGAAAGATGAAAGAGAGCCTATTCTACAAAAACTCGAGAAATTGAGAGAGAAGGAATATTATGAAATACACTTTATAAAGCCAATGTTTCACAAATACTAAAAGACAACAAATTCTGGCAAGGATGTGGAGAAAAAAGAAAACTCTTACATTGCTGATGGGAATGCAAACTTGTTTAGCCACTATGGAAAGTTGTGTAGAGGTGCCTCAAAACACTAAAAAGGGATATGCCATAGGATCCAGAGATTCTACTCCTAAGAATCAACCCAATGGGCACAAAAATACTAGTTTGAAACGAAATCTAAACTCCTATACTTATTGCAGCTCTATTTACATTAGCTGAGATATGTAAACAACCTAAATGCCCCTGAAGATGATGAATGGATCAAGATGTGGTATATATACACAATGGAATATGACTGAATGATGAAAAAAGATAACTCATGTCATTTTCAGCAACATTAATGGGGCTGGAATGGAATACACAATGGAATATGACTGAATGATGAAAAAAGATAACTCATGTCATTTTCAGCAACATTAATGGGGCTGGAATGGATTGTGCCTTATAAGCAAAATAAGTCAGAAGGGAAAAGAAAAATATCAGATGGCTACACTTATAGGTGGAATATAAGGAAACTGAAAAAAGGGTCAGGTAAAAAACAAAATTTGCGGGCCTCCCCTGGTGGCACAGTGGTTGAGCACTGGGCTGCGAAGCTGCCCGCAGCCTCTGCAGTGCTGGTTCGATCCCTGGCCACCAGCGAGGGTCCCACATGGCGTGACAGACCTCTCCTGCTGTGCCCGCTGCTCCCCTCAGCAGTGTATTTTGTCAGTCTGTCTGTTCTGTTCCCCGTTCTGGCTCTGGTGGATTCTCTCACCCACCCCCCACACTTCTGACTGTACCCAGTGCTTGTATAAATAAATAAATAAATCTTTAAAAAAATTTGCAAGACCATAGATCTGAGGCATACAGCAGCAGAGGGGAAAAGAGGTGAGTCAAAACAGGGGTGGGAAGAGCACAGGGACTATGGTTATGTTGCATGGCTTCTATCATGGCTTCTATCATGGGAAGATCTACAGGGACTACCCCTAGGGGGAAAAGCGAATATTGTACAGAAATGAACAATGATGCAAGAAAATAAGACATTATTTAAAAAATGAAAGGAGACATTGAAATTTCATAGATAAAGATGGAGTGGGGAGAAGTTATTGCATCATTTATTCATTATTTGTTTCTTATCCATTTTAATTTGCAGGCAGGCAATTTCATTGTTAAATAACTATTTTTAAGTCTAAAATATGTAACTGAAATTATAAAGTGGTTAGTGAAATTCTACCACTACTGCCATTTTTTCTTTCAGTTAAAGATACAGTTTACTAACTGAATTCTGCAGAATTGAATGGTTCTTCAAATTGCTTAGGCATACCCTACAGATGGGAATAAAGGCATTGATGACTAGCATTCCTATAGGACTTGGTTTCCTGCTTTCATGTGTGTTTCACTCCTGTTTTTGTCCTTTTTTCCTGGTTTAGACAGTAACATTTCATGCAAAGATCCATTTAACAATTAACAAACAATACAGAGAAATTATATGAGGAAGAAAGGAAAGAGAGAAGATGAAGAAGCAGAAGGTGGAGAGAAGACAAAGGAAAAAAAAAAAAAAAACCTGTGGCATACTAATTAGAAAGTCATTATTTTACTCTCTTCCTGATCCTACTTTATTCCTACTCTCCTAAGGCAAACAAGGTGGTATGAATACTTCAAACATTTCCAGATACTAGCCTAGTGTATATCTTTATTGCAAACTTCCCCAAACTTGTATAAGCATAAACAAAAAGACTTTAAGAAGAACCCTTTTAAGTGCTTTGTTTTTTGATGCCATAACTCAATTCAAATGGGATGATCAAGTTATTTCTAAAGTCATAGCTAACATAAAGAAACTTTATTTGATGAAGTCCAGGAATTGAGGTAGTTGGCCCAAAGAGAGTCAGAAGGGAAAAGAAAAATATCAGATGGTTACACTTATAGGTGGAATATAGGGAACCTGAACAAAGGGTCAGGTCAAGGACAAAATTTGCAAGTTGACAACAGATCTGAGGCATAAAGCAGGGGAAAAGGATGGAGAGGGGTCAAAACAAGGGTGGGAAAAGCACAAGGGAGTGCAATTTTCTGGCTTTGGGTTCTTAAGTGACTAATTGAGATGTATGCTTGGAGATTATAGTGAAAAATATATTCCTTATTTTGCAATTTTGTATTTAAAATTCCTTATTTAGAAGATCTATCTATGTATATATCTATATCTGTGTTCAACTGTCTTATTATTCTAATTGTAATAGTAAGGAGCTAATGTAGGCTGTATTCATTCTGGTGATTGTTTTTCAATATTTTGGTTACAATAAATATTGAAAACATTTCCTCAGGAGATTCTTTCATTTTGGATATATCAATTATTTATAAACAGTTCAATTTTGTTTTTCTTTTGGGAATATTGTAGATATTCAAGAAAGCACAAATCATATATTCTGGCCTATTTTCTTAAAAGTTATTACTGTAGATATTATTGGCAATTAGATACTTAGAACATGGAATATCTATTGGATTTCCCCATATGCTCTCTTTCCCCAAAAAAACTTAAATTTTATTTATGTTTATTTTAGTTTTTATTTCTTTTCTCCCAGCATTTCCAATGGGATCTTACTTTTATTAATTTTTGTAACTTTCTTTATATTGAGATAATACTGGTTTATAACATATGCTTTCATTTTTTAAAGTCCCACATAATATTTACTCTTTGTTGCTATAACCATGTCAGAGGGAAAATAATTCAGCACACTTTGAAACCAATTATCTGTCATATTGTATAATGAAAAAAAATGCCAAAGAAAGCAGGTTACCCTGGTACAAAAAAAAGACTCAGTCCCTGATTTTTTAATAGCAAGTTGAAGAGTTTAGATCAAGACAACATACATATACATCCCCTTTCATTACCTCTCTGTCTCTTTTCCTATCTCTACCTCTCTTTGTTTTATCTCTCTCTGTCCCTCTATCCCCGCCTCATACACACACACACACCTACCCTATGTCACAAGCATCTCCACTTCAGAGTAATTGGCACCTTCTAAAGTTTACTTTCCACTTCTTTATTTGTTCTATATACAAGATACTACTGAGCTTGATTTCATTCTTATGTGCCATCATTTAGAAGTGATTACCTTTGGAGATTTCTTTAACTTCAAAGATATATAATCTCTAGTTAATGTCTTCAGGTTTTATAAAATGGATTGACAAAACTAAGTGATACTGGGCCTCCCTGGTGGCGCAGCAGTTGAGCGCTGGGTTGCCAAGCTGCCCGCAGCCTCTGCAGCGCCCGTTTCATCCACGGTTGCTCCCTGGCCACTGGAGGAGGGTCCCACATGGCGCGCAGAACTCTCCTGCTGCCCGCTGCTCCCCTCAGCAGTGTATCTCAGTCTGCCTGTTCTGTTCCCCACTCTGGCTCTGGTGAATTCACTCACCCTCCCGTGCTTCTGACTGTACCCAGTGCTTGTATAAATAAATAAATCTAAAAAAAAAAAAAAAACAAAAACAAAACTAAGTGATACCTGCATATATTTAAACAATGAATATGGCATTAATTATGTGTATGTTAAAACAGATTTAGATTAAGGCTGAAAATTATTCTGAGAATCTTAGCAAAACATTTTCTTATGACCTTTTTGTTTGTTTCAAGCAAATGCAACTTTTGACTTTTTGGCTGAATGGTTAAATTTCTTTTATTTGCCATTTGCAACCTCTTGGCTTGACAATATATACTAATGATGGTTCTCTGTCTCACCAATTCTCAGAGGAAATGTTGATAATGGTTCCCGGCCTTTAATGTTGATTCATGATAGGCACATATATTGAGTAAGATCTTTTCCCCTAGCTCATCTTTGCACTAAAGTTTAATATTGTAATTTAATAAAAATGACTTTGCAGCTGTGAAAGCTATCTCAGTAAAGAGATATATGTATTTCAAAGCTGGTTCAAGTTCAAAGTTAAAACAAGATTTTTTTCCCCCGCTTTTTGCTATGTCCGTCTTTCCCTACCAAGGGAAATCACCTCTTCAAAGGAAAAGACAGTAAATCTCTAAATCTCCATATTTACTCAGGTCCCAAGATTCTGCAGGGCAAAAGCTGCCAAGTCTATAGATTTACAATGTTTTATGATAATGATTTCCTCCAAGGGCTCACCCGAGATGAAAAGATAAATTAATTTATCCACTTCCAACCACTAGTGAAAGTTTAGTCTCCATTCCAAAAGCTGCCTTCAGAGTAGTTCCTCCACTATATAATTCATCAGGAGTGATTAAAATTTAAGAGCCTCTGGATATGACCATCTTGCAATGGGCCTATCACGTGGAAAGCATTGTAAAAAAATATGAGTTTAGAGCTGAAGAGGACATTATGTCTTTTTTTCTGACCTTGTGATACTACTACTATTGTTAATATTAACAAGTTACTTGTCATTGACTCTGTGGCATGCATTTTTATAGACAATTATCATTTTATTCCTCCCAACATCTCTATGCAGGAGATTTTAAGAACCATGAAAATAAAGAAGTTCAAGGTTTTTCTACAAATCACATATTATAATCAAGAAAGCTAGGAAAGCTAGAATGAAATTATTCTAAGTCCATATCCTTAGGCAACTTGGACTCCAATTTCCACTGTGCTGGAGTTTGTAGCTGATGGGGTTTGGTCTTTCCTTTTTATTTATTTGGATTTTTTTTAAAGAATTTTTTTTTTAAGATTTGTATTTATTTATTTATACAAGCACTGGGTACAGTCAGAAGTACGGGAGGGTGAGTGAATTCACTAGAGCCAGAGTGGTGAGCAGAGCAGGCAGAAGGACTGAAGTACACTGCTGAGTGGAGCAGTGGGCAGCAGGAGAGGTCTGCGCACCATGTGGGAACATCCTCCGGGGTCGGGGAGCAGCCGGGGATCAAACTGGCCCTGCAGAGGCTACGGGCAGCTTCGCAACCCAGTGCTCAACTGCTGCACCACCGGGGAGGCCCTATTTGGATTTTTTAAAAATATTTATTTATTTATTTATACAAGCATTGGGTACAGTCAGAAGTGCGGGAGGGTGAAAGAATTCACCAGAGCCAGAACAGGGGACAGAACAGGCAGACTGATGAAATACACCACTGGGGGAAGCAGTGAACGAGATAGAAGTCTGTTGCACCATGTGGAACCCTCGCCGGCAGCCGGGGATCGAACCAGTGCTGCAGAGGCTGCTGGCAGCTTTGCAGGGCAGTGCTTAACCACTGCGCCACCAGGGGAGGCCCTTATTTAGATTTTTAATTGTATTCTTTGGTCTGATGTATTATTTCTTCACAACACTGTATAGGACTCAGATTATAGATTCACACCTTCAGATGTGTGGTAGAGCACCATGCCCATAACCAAAGCACCCATAATCTTCTACCATGGTTTCTTTTATTGGCCCCTTTGCTCTTTTGTTCCCCAGCTTCCACTCTCCCCTCTAGTAGTGTCAATTCTGCAAGCAGAATTTTTTCTATTTGGGTTTATTTTGGTTTGGTTTTGTCTGTTCCTTTGTTTTATGTCTTTATAGTTCACATATGAAGAAATCATTCAGGATTTGCCTTTCTCCTGACTTATTTCTGCTTAGTACAACCCCCTCCAATTTTACGTATGTTAATATAAATGGCAAGATTTCCTCTTTTTAATAGTGGAGTAATATTCCAATGTGTGTATATTCTATATCTTCTTAGCCGACTTATCTGTCATTGGGCACTTAGGTTGTTTCCATATCTTGGCTATTGTAATAGTGCTGCAATGAACACAGGAGTGCATACATGCCTTTAAATTAGAGTTTTTGCATCCTTCAGGTAGGAAGAACACTAGGAATTTAATTGCTGGACCAAGTGGTCCAGCAAAATAGATCTATTTTTAATGTTTTGAAAAACCTCCATACTGTTTTTCACAGGACCTGGGTCAGTCTACATTTACCTAGAAAACTTTGATCATTCCAGCTTCTGTACTGCTTTTTCCCCTTTTATCATTTAATGAATAAATTGGTCACTTTCCCTACATAGATTATTCACTATGCTCTATATTTATCTTTAGCTTATTTTCTCTTTTCATCTTTATTATTTTTAATATCATAAGAAAACCAAATGGGCCATGCAGTGATCAACAGACCAATATTTTTAATACTACAGCACATCTTCAACTCTAATGTTCATACTAGAACTACTTTGTAAAATACTTTGTAAATTAAAATCAATATTTATAAAAGAAGTTAAATTATATATTGAAGCTAATCACTACTTTGGTCGAGTAAATGTTTGTATTTTTGAGCATCCATGAAAGGAAATATAGAAATGAAACTTAGCTGAATTATTTTTGATTCCAAAGGAACACATGCTTTTGTTGAATTTGGGGGTATTGTTTCTATTACCTAAACTTTCCCTAGCCAGATATGAGGAGATTCAGGAAGCAAGCAATACAGCTTTGGGGTCCAGCTGATTATCAGTGACTTGGACCATAGAATGAGCCATTTTCCAAAAATAGACAAAGAAACCAGGCCCACTTTGGCAATGTCTGTAGCTCTGGCCTACGCACTGGCAATCTTGCTAAGAAAATTATTTGTAATACTGGTGATAGGTGCTCCTTCATTCGTTCTTTAGTATAATAAACATCAGCCAAAGGAAACCAGAATAAGAATTCCAAGAAGTTGGAGGGAGAGGCAAAGACAACAGTTGTGAGAACACACAAGTCATTTGAAGAAACTGAGAAGTAACTGCCACTGCTGTCAAACAAACATAAGAAAGAGGTCTTAGAGTTCTATCACAGAAGGATGAAAATTATATACAATCTCCAAAAAATCAAAACTTGCAAGAGAGTTACATGGCAGTCCCAGAGGGAAATGCAGTGACCTGTGCACTTAAAATCTCGGGAGGCACTCAGAGGGAAAGTAACAAAGAGGGGAAAGTGAGGAGGGGAGTGAAAAAGAGGGAGCAAGAGAAGGCTAATTGCTTTACACGTCCTACCAGTAACAACTGAGCTGAGACACCATGGTACAAGCTGAAAGGACAAACAAGAAGAGCATCTGTGCCCACAGGTATTCAGTTATATACAAAGGATGGCTGTTTACCTGTAGCTCATGGCAACTCCCATGTAGGAAGTCAGATTCATGGTATGCTGGGAATTGCATTTCTTAGTGCCAGGAGATTTCTTCACAGTGCAGAGGAGGGTGGAGACTAAAAAATATCAGGGGGTAGATTTCATTAAGCATATCATTCAGTAGCTCAGAGTTCGCTCCTTGCTCTAACAAGGTAGTATCTACCCTGTATTTGTAAAGGATAGACCTCTAAATTAGAAAGAGAATCTAAGAGGAAGAACATCTTTGAATTTTCTCATCTTGTAGGAATCAGACTTTATAGTGAGACCATTTTTTGTTATTGTCGTTAATGGTAACATTTGCTCCTAAGATTAAATATGTCTAAAAGTGACTTTGAGGCTTTCTAGATTACTTTATACCTTAGGAAACTCAGAGCCTCCTAGAAAACTGAAAATATATGCTGACTATACAGAATGCAGTGTCAATATCAACACAGATAATAAATCTCATAGTGAGATTTGGTATAAATCTTGTTCCAGCAATTAAACTTACAGAATAGTTCAAAAAATGATCTGAGAGGATAGTGACAGGGAGGACCAGATGACAGGGATGGGAGTGGGACACATCTCCATAGGTGGTTCAACTGAATTACTTTTAGAGAAATTTCCTTTTGTGCTCTCATAGATATTCTTCTTTCCAGTGTATCACCAGATAGATAGCCATATAATCAGTCGCATAACCATAGGTATTTCAGGGGCTGTCCTTTACTTTTATTATTCAAGAAATAGTTAAGGTTGAGAAATTGATGACAATGTCAGTCATGCATTGCTAGTGAATTTAATATTTTAGGAGGCTAGCTTTTCTTTGGAGATATTTGGGCTTTGGGCCTACTCTTACATCTTATACTTTGTTGCAATCTGCTTTCTTTTTAAACCCTATACTTTTAAATAAATTAGGATAAAGTATTTTATTAGAGGATGAAAAAATATCAAAATTTAAAAAAGAATTCTCCTTCTTGTATTTTTGTTCATTGAACCTACTAAAAATGAAGAGAAACATTTTTCTAATCAATTTTAACCCAGAAAAATATATGCATCAAGCTGTTCCTCATGTTCCTCAGTCTCCTTTTTGGATTCAGATCCTCTTTGTTTGTCTTTTGTTTTCACTGTTGAGGGGAACAGATCATCCATTTTACAGAATGGGCTTCAATTTGGATTTGCTTTGTGTTAATCCTTGCTACAATTTATATTACAAATTTTTGGTGAGAATGCCATGATAGTGACACGGAGCTATCACAATGTGTCATATTTGGAAACATGATGTCAATTTTATCTGCTACCCAGAGATATAAATTTTGATGATTTTGATTATATAATGCTTCATATTTTCAGTAATAAAAAAAAAACAAAAGGCCGGGCTCACTTAAGAATGTCCTAGGTGAGGCAGTAAAAATTATAGCTTGACCACATGAGTATAGTCATTTTAATATTATGAGTTTCAAAATTGGAAATATACATATAGCACATCTGCTATATAATCAAATAGACAGTGCTTGTGAAGTAAAGTGCTTCTGTGCCTTTTTTCATATAAAACTATTTTCATAATAAATGCCAGTTGACAATATTTAGTTATCCCTGCATGGATATTTAGTAGATATTTTCTAACAAACTAAGTTTATCATTTCAAAAAAAAATTGAAATTATTTATTGACAATGACAATATTAAGTAATCCTTTTAAATAAAAATTGTAATTTTGTAAAACTTGTAGCTGTCACCATAAGTTTTAGAGCTTTCCAATACTTGAAAATGTTTCTGATGAAACCATTAGTGATATTAACAAAGATGAATCTTTTGCTATTTGATGATGATGATGAAATTAATCTTCAGTTTGAACATCTGTATAATTCATCCAACCAGTACTTTCTAAAGTATCAAAACATGATATGAAAAAGGTAACCATGAAATAATATCCATCATAAAAGCAAGAGAGGTCAATGGAGTTTCATTGTACCATATGAAAATTTGTTATGATTTTAGATTCCATGTTGTGAATTTTATTTAAGCAACATCACTGTTATATTTTTCTATAACACCAAATATAATTCCCCATAATTGTCAACTTATGGATATAAAAATAAAGTAAAAGGTTACAAAATCAATTTATAAATTCAGTTGCATTGCTATATGCAAACAATGAACTGAAGAGAAATAAGGCAAGAATAGTCCTATTTACTATTGAAATAAAACTATTAAATACGAATAAATTTAAAAATGGGTCTCCCCCAGTGGCACAGGCAGTTGAGCACCATGCTGTGAAGCTGTCATAGCCTCTGCAGCGCCAGTTCCATCCTGGCTGGATGATGAAGGTCCCACATGGCACGGCAGAACTCTCCTGTCTTGCCCGCTGCTCCCCTCAGCAGTGTATTTCTTCAGTCTGCCTGTTCTGTTCCCTGCTCTGTCTCCGGTGAAACCTCTCACTCTCCCATCCATCTGGCCTCTACCCTCGTTCTTGTATAAATAAATAAATATTTATAAAAAATAAAAGAAGTGAAGGATACATACAATTAACACTATAAGAAATTGTTAAAACAAAGAGAAGACACCAAAAAAACAAGATATTTCCAGTTCATGGATTAGAAGAATTCACATTGTTTAAATAGCATCTAACCCAAGAGTTACACACAGATTCAATGCACTCTCTATCAAAGTTTCAATGTCACTCTTGAAAAAAATAGATAAAAAGTACTGAAATTCATATGGAACTGCAAGAACCCCGAACAGCCACATCAATCCTGACAAAAAGTGAGGAAGGCTTCAAGCTATACCACCAAGCTATAATAATCAAGAGTATGCTAGTGAAACAAAGACACAGACCAATGGAATAAAATTAAGAGTCCAGAAATCAACCCACATTTATTTGGACGGTTAGACTAAAGCAAAGGAGGCAAGAACATACATTAGAGGAAGGAGAGCCTCTTCAATAACTTGTGTTCAGAAAACTAGATAATTGCATACAAAAGAATGAAACTAGGCCACTATCATACCTTATTTAAAAAAAAAAAAAACAACTCAAAATACAGTAAAGACTTGGATGGAAAAGTTGAAAACATGAAATATATAGACAAAAAAAAAAAAAGGCAAAACACTCCAGACATTAGTTTCATAGATGTCTTTGGAGACTCAACTCTAACAATGAAGGGAACAAAAGCAAATAAACAAATGGGACTACATCAAACAAAAAGCTTCTGCCTAGCAAAGGAAACTATCATCAAAAGAAGAAGAAATCCCACTGAATAGGAGAAAATATTTATATATTTTACATCTGAAAAAGACCATATATCCAAGATCTACAAAGATCTACTCATACAACTCAACAACAGCAAAAAATAATATTAAAAATTAAAAATAGGCAGGATGACTAAATAGATGCTTCTTGAAAGAAAAGATACAGATATCCAACAGGCACATGAAAAAAATGTTTAACATCACTTATCATCAGGTACATGAAAATCAAAACCATAATAAGATAATACCTAATAGTATGGTCCGTTAAAAACAACTGAAACTAGTGCAAGGAGGATGGGAAAAAAAAAAAAAAAAGAATCCCTCATACACTGTTGATGTGGATGCAAACTGGTCCATACCCTGTGGAAAACAGTATGGAGATGTCAAAATATTAAAATAGATCTACCACATGATTCACCATCTACACTCCTACATATATATCAGAAGAATGTAGAAACACTAAATCAAAGATATATATACACACCTATATTCACTGAAACATTATTACAATAGCCAAGTTATGGAAACAACAAAAGTGCACAATGATGAATACATCATAAGTTTTCTTTTTAAATCTATGTTGTTATATAAGTACACAACAATGAGGATTTACAGGAAATTTTCAATATCAATAAAACATACCAAAAAAATTTAGCAAGTTTTGTTTGCTTATTTTTTTTTGCTATTAGAAAATTAGAATATATTTGATGCTCCTAAAATCCAAAATGGAAAATTTCTTAGGAAAGCATACATGGGGAAGAATACAATAAATGTAATTACTCCCTTTTCCAAAAAAGAGAGTTAATGCCATTTCATGTGGCGGAAATATCTAATGTCATCTGATAGAAAAAAGAAGCTAAAATTATTTAGCTTTCCCATTTACTCCAGCTACAATAGCATCTGGAAAAGAAAAATCGTATTGTAATTGTAAAACTACAATATTCATTTTATTTTTTCTTTAATAGCATGTAAACAAAAGTATTCAACAAAAGAAAAGTCCAAGAAATAAAAAAAAAAAACACTTGAAAGATACTCTATAATGGTACATATTTTTAAACATTTTGAAAACATGTGAATGTCACTTCCATTTAAAGGGCAACAAAAAAGTATATGAGTGGGGAGAGAATTAAATAAGACAAGCAGGTAATAAGCATCAGAACATCCTCTTTATTAAGTCCAATTTCTGTTTATCTTAGAATGTAAAACAATGGAATTTGTTTTCCAGAAAAGTCACTCAAGATTCAAAGTTACAAATGTCAACAATTTGCATAAAAGCTCAACTTTAAAGATTTAGTGCTGTGTACAAATGAAGACAAAAATAACACGAGTTTCATTTTAATATATGTATCCATTATCTAATGTTTATATAATGAAAGTCAAATGACTTGATTATTATCTGTGCTATTACACTGAATACCAAATGAACTCATTCATACAGGCATACTTGCTTTAAAAACTATTACAGGCCCATGAATGACAAGGGAAACATATATATGCAAACTTCTTTAGATAACTAATTTGATTTTTGTGTTAACTGCTAATGTATTATTAATCAACAGTTCATTATACTTTTAGATAATTTATTTGTGCTTTATTTGTACACAACTCATTTCTGCATTCTTTTACTCTATAAAATTTTACCACTAAACAATATTATCCTTAGATAATTAACACCACATATATGCAAAAACCAGAGAATATGGAGCTCACCAAAAATTTGGTTATACCCAAATATTAATAAGTGAAATCATTTTGCACAAAATTGTTTTCCCATTAATTCACTATTTTCAAAATATAATTATTAAGTTCTTGCTTGGCTTATACATTTATAAAAAAAAGTAGATCTTTGAATATATTCAGTTTATCTTTTCCATTTTTATCATTCTGAAATGGTCTTATGGATGACAAGTTTCTTGTCATATGAATTGATTTGCTAAATCCTACTCAAAATTAAATATTTAAAAATGGATTTAGGTGAGGTGATATATAAGAAATAATCAAGTGAATCAAATATTGTGAAGTTGTTTTAAAAAATTATAGGATGGAGCCTTCCTGGTATCAAAAGGTGTTAATTCAGTCTCATCACTATGAAGTTATTGCCAGCCACCGCAGTATGAGTTCGATCCCTGGCCAGAAGCTAACCCACATGGTGCAGCAGACCTGTCCTGTCTTGCCTACTGCTCCCCTCAGCAGTGTATTTCAATACGTCAACCTGTTCTGCTCCCCAATCTTGTCTCTGGTTAATCACCCCTTACCCCAGTTCTTATATGCATAAATAAATAAAATAAATGTTTTAAAAAATCATAGGATGAAAACAGACACAATTTGATAAACAGGTGAATAAAAGATATTGATGCTTATGACAAACAGCATATTTATTATGAAAAATCTACAATGCAAGCAACTTGACATTTTTATAGAAAGACTATTAGTAAAAAAAAGTTGACAATGGTTTTTGCACCTTGAATGAAGTAATCGGTGATATTCACCAAAATTTCATATACTATTGTATAAGAACTATTTGTTTTAAATCTCTAATTTAGAATTTGTTCAGGTATTATTTTGATATATTATAAATATATGTACATATATTTTAATTTTCCACTTGATACAGATCAAGCATATCTTTGATTAAACAAAATGAATATTGATCACTACTTTCTTTTAACATAGGAAAATAATTAAAACTTAACAAAATCAGTTCCTCACATTCCTAACTTACAGATAATTGTCCACTTACATGTTGGTTAAATTATTATTTTTCTCTAGGTATTATAAAACACGTTTTTTTTTCTAGAAAGCTTTATTTTTATAAGAAACATTTTATAATTAAATTCTGAATAGTATTTTTTTTTTATTATCTTATAGGATAGTCAGCCATTCACTAAACATTTTCTTACATAAAATATGCTGTTATGAATGATCCTGGCAAGACTGTGAATGTAACACATATGCCAGGGAGCAGCTGGGGATCGAACCGATGCCGCAGAGGCTGCGGGCAGCATCTCAACCCAGCGCTCAACCGCTGCGCCACCGAGGAGGGTCCCACATGGCGCGCAGACCTCTCCTGCCGCCCGCTGCTCCCCTCAACAGTGTACTTCGGTCCTTCTGCCTGCTCTGCTCCCCGCTCTGGCTCTGGTGAACTCTCTCACCCTCCCACGCTTCTGACTGTACCCAGTGCATGTATAAACAAAACAAACAAACAAACAAATAAATAAATAAAACATGCCTCTATTTAAAAAAAAAAAAAAGTTAAAAAAAAATCCCAATGTTTGGCAGTATTTTTAGGAGAAAATTCTTGCAATTGTTACATATTTTGCAACTACTGGTTAAGAATAAACATAGTATTTGACAGTTTATCTTATTATATTTTAAATAGCTCTGCTCCCAAATATCGTAACAAGATTTGCATTTCAATATGAAACAAGTTGCTTCCCTTTCGTTTAAACCCTAGTACTGGTAAAATTCTGCCTAATCTGGAATCAAAAAAAGGTATTTTTTTTCCTCTTTTGAGAAGGTAAGACTATTATCTACTTCATTCAAGAAATTTTATTTTAGGTATGGAGATTCACTCAAAATGATAAATAATTGCTCTATTGAACTTAGAGCAAACGAAACAAATCTAAAACACATAAATCTACATTTTAACAAATTTACCCCTAGAACCCACCAAATCATTGGCAACAATGGTGTCTACAGATTGCTTTGAAAGTCTTGGATGCCACCAGATGGTGCTCTTACAGAGCCAAATAGACAAAGTATTCACTATAAAATTGAATTTTAAAAAAAAGTAATGACTTTTTTTGACTAAGGAAGTTTAATAATCAGAGAATCCCATAAAGTTCGTAATCTGAGCCTGACATCATATTTAAGGGTCTAGAAATTTTGTACCCTAATGCATTTTAAAACAGTACTAAAATATATTTAAAATAAAAACAGCAAATATTTAATGTAAATTACTTTTAGAGTATCAGAAATCATTCATATTAGCAGCTTTATATCTATAATCATATTTAGACAGATAGATGACAGATAGCCTGACCAAAAATAAGAGCTTCAAAATATTAAATATTATAAATACATAGTATTGTAGAAGTAGTATTAATTTTAACATGTATATAGAAATAATTACAATGCTAAATTTAATAGATGTTCACTATATGAACGTGAGAGCCTATTTATACATATATATTTATTGTTATATTATAAAAAAACATACTACATAGACTTGAAATGCAGTCATGGCAAATAACAAAATATTGAGGTGCTTGTGTTTACCTGTAACACCATTTGATGGTAACAGGATACCTAAAGTCCATCTATTTGAAATAGTGAAATAAGATAAGAAAAACTCATTATTGAAATAAGACCTTTTGATTAGTTACTAAGCTGAAGACCAGAGAAATATAATAGGGCTGGCATTTGTTAGGCATCTCTGTTTTTTGAGGATGAAAGTGCCACTTTATTTTCCTTCAAAACCAACCTTACTGTCAATACTTTTCCCCAAGAATTTTCAAAATTGGAAGATGTACAATATTTGCCTTAAATATTATGTAGTTAAGATGAGTTTCTATTATGTTTCAGCATATTCCATTATTGATCAATTATTTTCTCAGGAGATCTCTTACTTCAGTCACAGTATTTATTGGAGTTAATTTTATCTCTTCCAATTCCTTATCTTAGAGATCAATGTCCTATGCTTTAATAATATATATACAACCATATTCCATGTACATATACAATATTATATATGTGCATATATGAAAAACACTCAATAACAAGCAATATTCAAATTATTAAAATAATCATGTTAGGAGAATTAAAATTTTATTAATAGACTATTTTGAAAAGTTATAACTTGGATGAAAATATTAATGCATCTTCTCAACAACTCATTTTCTTCATATTTTTAATGGTGTCAATAGGAAAATGTATGATCAGCAAATACTCCTTTATTAACTGACCCAATAAATTCAAAGATGGTCCTTCTTTAAATTGCAATCTCCTTCCTAACAAATATTTGCTCAAATGCCATTGTCATGTAGTTAAACATAGTTAACCCAAGTCACTTTATTAGTATCTACATTTTTAAACTTCTTTTCTTATCCAAGTATTTGCAGAATGGTGAGTTAGAATAAATGACTATTGTGTATATGTTTCTTCTTTTTTGTTTTATCCAATGGAGGTGATAATAAGAAATGGCAAGAAGCCAGGGATGTGTCAATATGAAAGAAATGGGAGCTGCTAATGCCTAAATGGTAAAGAAGAGAGACACCTAAAATGGTAGCAAACAGAGTTCCTAAAAAAAAAAAAAGGAATATTTACAAATACAGAATGGAATCAGTTTTTTTTTTATACAAATTTCAACATACAGTAATTAGTCTGTAACATAATGTTAACCTATAAAATCATTTTCCTATGAAGGGCCTCCCTCATAGGGGTTAAAGTCTCATTGCTATCAAGCTATTGCTAGCCACTGGGGCATGATGAGTTTGATCCCTGGACAGGGAGCTAACCCACATGTAGTGCAGCAGACCTCTCCTGTCTCACCCACTGCTCCCCTCAGCAGTATATTTCAGTAGATCCACCTGTTCTGCTCCCCATTCTGTCTCTGGTGAATCCTCTCACCCCCCTGCACCTCTGGCCTACACACCAGTTCTTCTATGCAAAAATGAAATAAATCTTTAAAAAAAATTACCTATGACTGGGCCTCCCTGGTGGCGCAGCGGTTGAGTGCTGGGTTGTGAGGCTGCCCGCGGCCTCTGCAGCGCCAGTTCGATCGCCGGCCGCCAGGAGAGGGTCTCACATGGCAGGACAGACCTCTCCTGCCCCCCGCTGCTCCCCTCAGCAGTGTACTTCAGTCCTTATGCCCGTTCTGTTCCCTGCTCTGGCTCTGGTGAATTCTCTCACCCTCCCACGCTTCTGGCTGTATAAATAAATAAATAAATCTTTAAAAAAAATTACCTATGAACTGTATGTTGAACTAAGCTAAATTACAAAGCTTCCAAAAACACTTCCTTCTGATCATTTTGTTTATCCTCTTACTAAACAATTTTTTTTCCTAATTTGAAGCTTCATTTATGTTCCCTTTCCCCTCTGTGGCCCTTGTATGTTTCTCTTTTCCACCAGCCCTTTAATATGCAACACAGTCCATTTTTTTCCAGTGAAGAAACCCTTGATTATCCCAATATCTAACTCCCTTAGTTATGCCAAATATCTATCCTGCTCTCTTTTAAATAGTTACACATGCCTATTTCAGGCCTCTCCTTCACTGTTTCCTAGAACAACCATCAGTTGAGGACAGGAGACTGTATAACATTGTTTCTTTATCTACATCTCTCTGCCCTCCCCCTACCTTAGAGATAAGAATATATCTTATATGCTAATGTAAGTAGCAGATATGCTAAAATATGTAACATAATGGATCTCAGTAAAATATAGACTGATTTTATATTTGTCTTAACATGTTCAATGTTTTGATTCAAATATCAAGAAATATATAGATACAGGTGGAAATATCAGCTCTCTCCAAATAACTGGCAATAAAGATGACTTTCTCATGTTATTTTGCAATTAATTTTGACCATTATTAAAAGACATTCAATTTTTAAATTTTTCTCCTTAATGAGTCATAGATTAAAGTTAAAAAGATGACCTGAAAGTCACATGACTGCTAGTTTGCATGAGCTTTGCTGAAAAACATCTCAAGTCCCCCTTAAGTTCTGTTTCATTTGCCCTAGGACATTGCATATTCTACTGCAATGGGAAACTTGCTTCAACCTGTAAGCATCAAAAATTCTGACTCCTTAGTAGTCTTCTGGATTATGATAAGGAGATTGGACTATTAGAAGGATGGCACATAAATAAGAGATTTTTATTTAGAGAGTATTTTTTTTTTTTATTTCTCTTCCTTTCCTTTATGCCCCTGTCCTCTTGAAAACCACTAAACTCCCCACACATTTCACCTCCTCCACTACTAACTCTACTATCACTGTCATGATCAATATCTCCTAGCTTCATCTGAGATCGGAGGTTTTAGAAGAGGAACCTCCACTCACCAGGTAACAGAGATGGCTGAATGCTCATTAAATGAAGGAAATATACTCTCATCCAAAAAGATGTCTTCCTTATGATACAATGTAAATAAGTAGTTAATAAATTTCCTTATCTCGCATAGTTATATCTTTCATTGTTTTTCTCTGATAATGTTTAAAAAAAATAAGAAATCTAGAATCCACTTCTTAAATCTATTACTAGCCACAGTGAATGCAAATTATTGTTTAAAATAATTATCTTATACTCTAGAATATTATCTTTTCATTTTTTAGCAAAATACATAGTATGTCTTTAAATTTAATTTAATTTATTTTTGTGAAATTAAATGAATACAAAACTAATTTTATTAAATGAAGATACAAACTATCATCCTCTTATAGTGCTATTTACCCAAAATTATGAAAAAAGTAAAATGAAGGAATGATCTATGAGATTAACTATAAAGCCATACTACAAAAATATTAAAAAAAACATTTTGTTCTGTCATTTATGAAGAAGTATATCCATGAATACTGTAAACAGGGATAGTAAAAGTCAACAGGGGCAACTTTTAAACTTCTTTATGGGTCTTTATCTTTTTCCTATTTTGTACTCTTTGTGTGTGGATCTTATACTCACACATATTATTTGAATGCTGAGTGTCTTTTACAAAGTCCTTATTTCTTCAAACCATGTTAATATCAAATCATGTATATGACAACTGAACAGTACATAAGGAATAATGACACATGAGTTAAACATAGTTTGTGCTCTCGTGTATATTATGATCAACTGTGTGAATACATATACACATACAAACACACACATTCTTACACAAAGACAGATTGAATCAAATGATAGCATAAGAAAGGTAAACATAAGTTTTTAATATTTCAGTGGAATGAGAAGTCATTTCTCATGGGAATATCTGTAAGACTGCATAAATTATGTGCATATTCTCTATTCCCGTGAAAGTCCTTTCTTTTGGTAAACTGAATAAACTATGATAATGCATACTCACAGATATTGATAATTAGTCAATATTTTAGCTAAAATGATTAATGATTTATGGTAGAAAATTTAAAAGAAAGAAAATTACTGAAAGTTCATGGACTGCAAATGATTGTCTTGTCTGATAAAAAGGTATTCATGTAAGTTTATTGCCAACTGGGAAAGTCAAATGCTCACTATGCCAGGTTCCCACATTTGACATTATTTGAAATGTGTAGTTTCAGAAAATTGATTTTTCCTCAAAGATAAGAAAATATTTTTCTAATATATGTTCCTCTACACTGATACATATGTAGATATAAAATATATAGATAGAAGATGTATAAATGTAAGTGATGATATTTATTATTGCATCCCTTGACATAATTTAATCATGGATATCACCCAAGGAAATTACTGTCTCTGTACATAACCTTTCCAGCTCCTCTACCTTGAAAGGAAGATATTCAGCTTGAATCCTGAAATTTTGTTATAAATACTAAGTAAATTAAGGTGATGAAACCAAACTAGAAAATCAAAGCTGAATTTTTTATTAGAAACAAAAAAATATTTTATAGGAAGTTCTTTGAGAAATACAAATAAACAGCTAAATATTAGAACTATTTATATGTCTTTGAGTGGTAGGATTGTATCTCCTTTAATATTGTTATGGAATATTAATAGAGAATATGTACAAATAGCCCCATATGATCCTGAGTATTTTCGGATTACAAATAAAATTAGATGGAATTTAAAATGCAATTTATACATTTCAAATAGATCTGATAAACATTCCTGACTAACTAGTATTTCTGAGATAAATAGCACTATTCTGGTAGGTAAATTACCTGACAGGTCTAAGTTTTCAATTTTGAGAAATTGTCACTTATATTATTGGCTGTATCAAGATTCTTTATTTTTCTTCTTTAGCAGAGAGATTTGGTGAATATCAGAATCGATAAGATTTGCTTATGGATTACACTGTTAATCTTGGAATTGTCAAATGTTTCATATGAATATTCATTAAAATAGGTTATTAAATAACTAAGCATTACTCATTTTCCTGACAGAAGAAACTGATACAACAAAGTAAAAATGAATATTATCATGCTTCCTAAACTGCTATCTATGATACTTTTAGATTATAGGGCATAGTCTTCTATTATTAAATTATTTTCTCCTGATTTTAAAATATAAAGATATCACCCTTTGAAAAACATATTTCTAGTACCTTTAGATATTGAAAAAAAAAGTTATGTTAATTAATCAGGCTCTATGATGATAGGTGAGCCTACTTACTAGTTCACGCAATGATTAAATATACAAATAATTAGATCTATTCAATCTTAGACTTCATAAACTTTGAGAAAGTTCACATAGACAAAGCCCTAAATCATATACAGACTCTTATACCAATGTTATCAAAATTAAAATAAGAATATCATTTAGAAGAAAAAAACATATTTTTAAGTTTGGATAAAGGTCTCATAGTTTAAAAACTGCACTGTTTCTTGTTGACTCATTATTTTATTAATATTTTGCTATTTTCAGGAAAATAAAGCCTGGACAATAACATTATTAACAGTACTCTTTGAAAGTAAGCCAAGATTACAATCCTGTATGTAAATTATCATTTACCTATCTCTCATCTATCTATATGTCTGTCTATCTATCTATCTATCTATCTATCTATCTATCTATCTATCTATCTCATCATCTGCCTGTATCTATCCTTCTATTTATTCTAAACCATATTAATGACTCACTTGATTTTTTCCTATTTTAACCATAAAGTATGTTTCCCTTCAGGTTCAGTAAAGTCAAAAACAATATTTAGGAGTTAATATATGTATCGAGTGATATTCTTACTGACATAAATTGCAAGTAAACTGGTAAAGAGAGGGATGTCTAAATAAATGATATCTAAGTTCTGATTCTTTATTTCACTGAAATAAACATTTTTAAAATAAAAGTCGCTTGGTAAAAAAAAAGTCAATGAAATGACAAAATGTTGATTTACATACGTATATGCAAAGTTATCTTTCTATGATTTCACTAAAATTGGCTGAACAATTAAAGAAAAATATAAAAAAGTAAATGTAGGTAAGCATTTCAGTCAGTGCTGCCAATCATAAGACAGTCAAATCAATCCTTTAAAAGTTTACATGTTAACTTCCTATATTATTTTATATTGACTTTCATTACTGCTTCACATATAAGCAATTCTACTTCACAGAAAGGTGGGCCAGTCAGCCATCAGTTCAGAAATAGAAAATTGTAATAACTGTATTTTCAGACATAATTCACAGGTTAAACCTGGTGGAAATTGCTTTTCCCTGTGTAGATGTTTAAGGATGATGTAGTCTACAAAATGTGTTGTTCTCATTCTTTCTCTGAGAATCACTGAATGCTGTGAAAAGCAGATGATGATACGGGTAATACCATAGATCGTCACCAAATTAATGACCTTGGATTTTATCAAAAATCTGTTGCTATACCATTTTCATGTCATTTTTATCTCTTCTGGTTGGGAAATAGAATCTTTAATAGTTGAACAAATTTCTATCTATACATTGACTAATAGTAAATCTTTGTACATCTCATTCAATCCGATCGTTCCTTCTGGCAGTTCAGTTGTTGGCCCAGAATTATTGAAGTCCAAAAGAAAGAAATTGAAACCTTTCAAAATACAGTTCTTGGCATGAAGGGGCAAAAATCCATTAAATGTCTCATCTTTAGGATAGCAACTTTTGTAACGCAGAACTGAACTAAATAGCTTTCAGATGTTGGTCTTAGAAAATAGTTAAGATTGCATTAGTGTGCTAAAACTAGAACTCTGTATTCTCTTCTCTTGCTAGTTCTTTCTCTTTTGCTGACAAATTTTCTAGCTATGCTCCCTTTCTACATAAAAAAGAATCAAATTTTAAATTAGATATAAAACCACCTCTCTAGGTGTGTTTCCCTTCCGTAACTATATGAAAACAATTGCTGGAATATAATAAACCACTAATCTGCTTTTAAGTACTTCCTTAAACTTTATCTGATGAAACTGCAAAAGAGTTTGGAGGGCCTCCCCAGTGGCGCAGCGGTTGAGCACTGGGTTGCCAAGCTGCCCACAGCCTCTGCAGTGCCGGTTCAATCCCCAGCTGCTCCCCGGCCACCGGAGGAGGGTCCCACATGGCGCACAGACCTCTCCTGCTGCCCGCTCCTCCCCTCAGCAGTGTACTTAAGTCCTTCTGCCTGCTCTGCTCCCTGCTCTGGCTCTGGTGAATTCTCTCACCCTTCTCTCACGCTTCTGACTGTACCCAGTGCTTGTATAAATAAATAAATAAATCTTAAAATAAAATAAAAAAAGTTTGGAACTTGAAAGCTGGTTTGAAGGTTCTAGAAGGGGAACGCTCTTGACCTTTGATCAAAAAAAAGTCTGTCTCTGTTCTGGGAAGGCCATCCTCTTTCACCGAGGGTACAGTTTCAAGAGTGAGGAACATGCTGTGGTGAGGGAAGAAGCAGACACCCATCTAGTTAGCCAGAATAGTCTAAAAAACTGGTGACCAAGGGGTTGACAGATGTCACAGCAGAGGTAAAAGGGGAATGGTAGAGGTGAGAACAAATTGAGGAGTGAGCACAAGGGATTATGGTGTTGTACTATGGGTGCTTTGGTGGTGGAGTAAATCACTATTTTCTCAAAAAAAATAACTGAAAAAAGATTGTGGGGTAGAATATAGAGTATTTGAGAAGTTTTTAGGAAAAACAATTACATATTTACTTTTGTTAACCTTTGCAACTATAAAAGTAGGCAACAGTATTAGAAGCACCTGTGACATTGCCAATAGTAAACATATTCCATATACATAAAATTGTTGTAGGTTTTTCAACATACTATTTACCTGTACTTTAAGATTTTGATAGTTGACTTGTTTGATCATATCATTTATTTCTTATAAAACACAAATATATTACTATATTATAAACATTTTAAAATATTGGATAATCCAATATATTTTCTATTTACTTTCCTTTAGCTACATAATATTTTTAGAGAACTTCTATATTTATTTGTGTTAATTTTGGTGTTGTACATTCTAAATATTTTCAGAAATGTATAATGAAAATTATTCACCATTACAGTATCATACAGAATAGTTTCACTGCACTAAATAGCCTCTCTACATACTCCTTCCTTCTCCACAAAAAGGGAAACCACATATCTTATTGTTGCTATAGTTTTAAAGTTTCCAGAATGTCATAGATATGAAATCATATAGTAAATAATATTTCTATTTTGGGTTCTTCTACTTAATATGCATTTAACTTTTCTCTTTGTCTTTTCATAACTTACTATTTCATTTCGTTATAGTATCAAATAATAGTCTACTATCTGGATGTACCATAGTTTATTTATGCATTCAGTTTGAATTTATTTATGCAGGACAGTTTGATTGCCTTCAAATTTGGCAAATCTGGTTAATTTGCTACAAAAATCTATGTACAGGTTTCTTGGACATTTGTTCAATTCCTTTGAATAAAGAAAATGTGGAATGATTAGTAAATGATATGGTCAGAATCCGTTCAGTTTTGTAAGAAATGTCCATAATCACTCACAAAATGCCTCTATTACATTCCAATGAGAAATGAATGAGTTCCTTTTGCCCCATGGCCTCACCTGCTTTTAGTGTTTTCTTTCTATTTTTTTAAGATTTATTTATTTATACAAGAGCTGGGGTACAGGCCAGAGACAGTGCAGGGGGCAGAAAAGGCAGAAGGACCAAAATACACTGCTGAGGGGAGCAGTGGGCGAGACAGAAGAGGTCTGCCATGCCATATGGGAATCTGCCTGGCTGGCTGGGAATCGAACTGGTGCTGCAGAGGCTGCAGACAGCTTCATAGCGCTGTATTCAACCCACTGTGCCACTGGGGAGGCCCTGCTTTAGGTGTTTTCAATATTTTGACTTTGGGTCATATTAATAGGTGTGTTGTGGTACGGCCTTATTTTAATTTGCATTCCTTAGTGGCATATAATTTTGAGCATCTTTGCATATGTCTTTGTGAGATTTCTATTTGGGTATATTGCTCATTTTGTGATTGGATTATATATCTTCATATTGTTCAGATTTAAAAGTCCTTTCTATATTTTAGATAACAGTTCTTTATCAGATGTCTTTTGCAAATATTTCTCCCAGCATATATAGCATGGCTTCTTATTCACTCCACATATATATTTTCTTAGACTCATAACTGAGTATTTCACTTTTATGATCACTAATATAAATGGTAATATGTTCTTTATGTGTAATTCCTTTTTGTTACCAGTATATAGGAAAGCAATTGGCTTTTGTATATTAATCTTGTTATCATTTATTGTTTCCAAGATGTTCTTTGGATTTTTAATTTTCTTCACAATCTCAAAGAGATTTTATTTTCTTCTCAATATGCATACATTTTATCTTTTTTTGTCTTATGACATCACGTAGGACTTCCAATATAACAATGACTTTCCTTTATATTTTGAAAAACATTATTCTGAAAAGTTACCTATAGATTTGATCAGACATTTATTCATCCTTGGGAAACACGGAAAGACACAAGGTAGGAATTACCATTAAATAAAAAATACTGGGGCCTTCCTGGTGGCACAAGCAGTTAAGTTGCAGCATTATGAAGCTATTGGCAGCCACAGGAGCATGAGTATGATTCCCAGCCAGGTAGCTAACCCAGATGACATGGCAGACCTCTCATGTCTCACCCACTGCTCCCCTCAGCAGTGAATTTCAGTCAATACACCTGTTCTGCTCCCCACTCTGTCTCTGGTGAATCCTCTCACTTCATACCAACTGGCCCCCTGCACCTCTGACCTACATCCCAACTCTTGTATACATAAATAAATAAAATAAATCTGTAAAGAAACAAAACAAAACAAAACACTGCTAAATAGTGAACCACCTTGCCAGAATATATGTAAGCAAAATGAAAGATACAAATTCACTTTTATATATTTGGTTGGTAAAACTAATTAAATCATGTCTGTATTCTAGATACACAGAAAAAAAAAACAACTTTTTTTTTTTTATTTCTTTTGTGTGTTTTAGGTACATGATTTCTAAACTATGTAACAATTACTTTAGGCTCCTGCAGTGAATTTAGAAAGCTGTCCCATAATACTTGAATTTTTTAGGGAAACTCAGTGATGTTAAATATCTGTTAGTCACTGTGTAAAAGCTAATTTCAGACAGTTTACAACTCCAACATTAGATCACGCTGCCTTTCTTTGATGACATCAGATCTTCACAAAGTTGTATTTTTGGAGATAGTTGTGAGAAACAACAATTACTAAGAAAAAAATCAATGTAAAGCAAAAACCAAAAAAAAAAAAAAAAAAAAAAAACACAAGGTGGTGGTGAAAATCCATGTTAATGAAGGAAAGAAAAAAAATCATATGATCATATCAATAGATACAGAGAAAGCATTTGACAAGATTCAGGATCCATTTATGATAAAAACTGAACTGCTATGGCATAGATGGAATATATGTCAACCTAGTAGAGTTCACATATGACGAGGCCAAAATGAACATGAGAGTCAATGGTGAATGTGGGCCTGCTACTCCTAGGCAGCCTATTTGGCCACTATTTTGTCACCTAAACAAGGTCAAAGTGGTCTGGCCAGTTAGGAACAGGAGCCCAACCTTTAAGCCCTTCAAATCAAATAAGAGCACAAAACTAGATCACACTGGGAAGGTTATGCATCACAAGGTATGTCCAGAATGCCCAGAGGGCTGAGGACCAATGCATAACACATGCATCAGGAGGTATGTCCAGATGCCCAGGGGGCTGAAGAATGATGCATAACACATACTCCCAACTTATACATCAGGAGGTATGACCCCAGAAGCTGATCAGTGGAGTGCCTTGTTGAAAAGATTAGAACCATGGCCGGGGATAAAGGTGTATCATCAAGCAGCTAAGAAGTGCCTGGAGGGCAGACTCACAATCTCTAATCTTCTACACCCTTCCCCTTTCCTTAGTCTCCTTACAACCAATTACCTGTGTCAATAAAAGGGCCAGGATCTTGCTCTTCAGCAGCATCCTGCATTGTGCAGCCTGCTCCACAACTCCCATTTGTCAGTGTGGTGTTGTCCAACGCAACAAGTGAAAAGCTAAAAATCCCAGTCAGAACAATAAGGCAAGAAAGAGAAATATATTCAGATTGGAAAAGAAGAAGCAAAATTATCTGGCAGCAGATAATATGATTTTATATATTAAAAAAACAAACAAGTCCTCTAAAAGACTTACAATTAATAAGCTAATTTACTAAAGTTTTAGGATACAATATCAACTACAAAAATTTTATTCCTAACAATAATAGTAAAAGTATCAGAAAGAAGAAAAAAATTCATTTACAATAATAAAATACTAAGGAATACATTTAACCACAGAGATAAAAGATTATACAGTCAAAACTATAAGACACTGGCGAAAGAAATCAGAAGAACCACAAAATGAAAAGTTCTATTTAAATTTTTAAAAACTTAGTAAGAAGAGTTAAAGTAAGCGGTAGGAAATTCTAGCTTCCCCACACTTCAGAAAGTGACTTGTGGTGAGTACTGCCAATCATTACCATATTCCTTTATCATCCTGTAAACTGTACCTAAACCCTCTCCCAGAATGTTTGACCCTTAGTGCTAGATTAGATTCTTAGTCATTTTATTTATGTCAATGAGTGATGACTTTCTTTATATTTGCTATTTTTATTTCTTTAGAATTTCTCCCCATTACTAAAATACTCATGAACAATTTTATATTAAAATTATCCTGTTTAAAAAATTAATATATATATATAGTTGAAAAGTTCATACTACTGAATGCATTCCTATTAACATTCCAATGGCTTTTTTCACAGATATAGAAAATAATTTAATAGTTTGTACACATAAAGTTTGTACACATAAAGACTCCAACTAACTAAAGCTATCTTGTGTAAAAAAAGCAAAGCTGGAGATATCATACTTCATGATTTCAAGTGTTATTACAGGATTATATAAATAAAACAGCTTGGTATTAGCATAAAAACAGACACATAGGTCAATGGCACAGAATAGAAGGCCCAGAAATAAACTCATGCATATACACTTGGTAGAAATATCAACTGTATAGTCACTACAAATGTATGTATGTAACAACACACACACACATATATATATGGAATTTAGGGCAAGATATATACTCATATATACTTCTTTGAGTACTATATTTTCGATAGAGAACAAGTAGAGGATAAATGAGGGTTTTGATAGAGTTTCCTCTTCAAGTTAAAAATGTACCTTAAAATAGAGGCACTTTCTTGAAATCAAGTATTAATTATCCACAGAAAAATATTCTAGAAATATTTGCCAGGTCTAAGTTTAGTCTCTTTTTTTACTCTGATGTCTGATAATATAACTATTTGACTTGAATTTTACTCATCAATTGTGAGGGAAAATTTATTAGTTTAATGTTTTGTCAAAATTTGATCTGTAAGTTCAACATAGATTTTAATAAATACCTACTATTTTTTATAGATATTTCTTTACTTTTATTGTCGAAGAATTAAATATACTCCAAAAGAGACACATTAGTACAACAAACCACAAGTATCCATGACCTGTCTTCAAAATTTGTCAGTCACTTTCAACTATTGATATAGCTTCTATCTTTTCTTTATCTTTACAAATTATTGTTGATGATAACACCATGTGGTTCTCTACAACTTGGATTTAGCTGGTAACCTCTCTCAGAGAAATAATAAATTGACCTTGTTTAGCATTGGACCTTGTTCAGCATTTATCTATACTTATTTATTTAATGTTTTTTATTCATGCACATATATAGGGGCAGAATGAAAAGAAGAAAATTCAGCCTTTAAAATCAATGACTTTCAGAATAGTGTCTCTTACAGATAAAGATAAGGAACATGAAAAAGAGTCCTATACACATATATGCAAACATATATGCATATGTAAGTATATATTAAAGATACTCTAGTCTCCTTTCCCCCTTTTTTTTGATAACTTTTAAGTAATAAATGGTTTTCTGTTGCATCACTTTGTTATTGGAGAGTGCTATCTTTCTCAAAATACTGCAAAGTTTACTCATTAAATAAGGATAAACATAAAATCAGCATCATAAACAACCAAAAGTCATTACACCTGTTCGTAGTATGAGAAAAAGACAATTCCCTTTACAATTTAGGGCTAGACTTCTTAGAAAGAATTCTGAAGGAAAGGGCTGAATAATTAACACTGCAAACTATCTAATTCTTTTAGCAAAGCTTATTTCACAGTTTTGCTTCAGTGTTCACCAGCTGTAGAGAAGGCAATTCAAACTCCCTAAATTAATCCCAGCTGCAGTGCTTGCAACACAATTAACACGTTTAAAAGTGATAAATATATGTTAAAAAAACAACAATTTGGGGTCAATTTAGAATGAGCTGTCATAAAGTGCGAGATTGTCTAAATCCTTTTCATTGCCTGTCAGTTAATTGTAAATTTCCATAATCGATTTAGATTTGAGGATAGTTTTTAAGTTGAAATAGCAGTACTATTTTTAATATGTGTATTCTTTTTAAACTCCAGGTGAAGGACATGACTAGAAAAATGTTTCATCATATCAAAGAACTTGAAGATATTGACTTTTTCATTTTAACATTCTAGAGAGAAGGAAGAAAAATTAAGGCACAATATTCTGGGGATACCTCTTGGAAAAATAGTTATAAATAATATACGTGGCAGATGTGCTATATACTATCTCAGTCATCTACATACTATGTGATTTTTAGGCCACACAATCTTTAAAGTGGTACTAACTGGAAAGAATCATCAGTATTTAGGAAGTAGGGCTATGGTCATATTCATATAGTGATTTGGAGACTACCTGCTGTCATTTCTCACTGCAATCTGAAATCCCTGGAATCCATATTTGGAAATATATCATCTTGTCTGAGAAAAGTACTTAACAGAAAATAATATTTTTTATTCCAGGAGCTTTCAAAATACAAGTTGCAAAATAAATTGTACTTTTCGTTTTGGAAACAAATGGTAATGTCTACTGTGCATTTGTCTTCCACTAGCCAATGTCATTTTTGTTATTTGATCTTCCCCACAACCATTTGAGTCTTTATTTTTATGTTTCAAGAAAGTGAACCTCATTATAAAGATTTACTTAAAAATAAAGAATAAGCATATGCTAATAAAAACACACACAACACTCATTTTTTACTTCATGGCACTCAGTTTCTAAACATTTCACAGCTATATCCTGAATATAGGGTTCTTTTTATTTTCCTCACAAAATAAGTCAAAGATATAGTTAAAAAATCATAGTGCTATCTTTCCTTTGAGATAATTTAGCACCTTCATTTGTGATGGTGGTTTTTCATAATAGTAAGTTTGCATTAGATAAGCGACAGAGGAAACAGTTCATAAGACATGGTGATAAAGTAGACACAAGGTAAAAAAGAAGAGAAGTGGTAGCCTGCTTACTCACTGAAGCAGAATTCATGTGCTTGGGAAGTAATAGATGTACATCTATTACTGATAGCAACAGCCAGATTACAGAAAGAAATGATATTTTAAATTATAACATAATAGGTTTTATAATTGGAATGCTAATAAATGTAATATCAAGAAGATGAATGTTTTGCACAATAATTCTGTGAACAATAATTTCAAGTAGGTTAGTCAGTTTGAATTGAAAGCAAAGAAAATTTGAAAGAAGGAACTAAGAGGAATGAAAACACACTAGCTTGAGAAAATTTGACTGATAAATAAAATAATAAAACTATTTAAATCCAATTAAATATATCATCATCAGGAGATACATTAAGGACATATAGAAGGGATGACATATTATTTACAACAGTAAGGAAAGAATAACTCAGTGATTATAGTGATTAAGTAGAACCCATACATGAAGGACTCTGATAGAAAACAAAATCTTAGCAAAAAATAGAACACTATATTTATTTTGAAAAATATATGTAAAGCAAAAAATAAGTATTAACTGGAATTTATTAACTTAAAAGATGAAAATAGAATTTATGTAAGGAAATATTCATATATAAAGATTTTATATTTTTATTTTTTTAAGTTTAAATATATTTTACTTTCATAATAATTTTAATTTTTTTATTGAGTTAATGTTGGTTTATATCATTGTATTTTAGAAGTGTAGGATTTCCAGACTTCCCCTGATGGTGCAGGCAGTTGAGCACCACATTGTGAAGCTGTCCGCAGCCTCTACAGTGCTGGTTCGATCCCGGCCAGCTGGTGAGGGTCCCACATGGCGCAGCAGACCTCTCCTGTCTCGCCCGCTGCTCCCCTCAGCAGTGTATTTCGTCAGTCTCCCTGTTCTGTTCCCCACTCTGTCTCTGGTGATTCCTCTCACCCTCCCACACATCTGGTCTGTACCCTGGTTCTTGTATAAATAAATCTTTAAAAAAAAAAAAGAAGTGTAGGATTTCCTCCCCCTCCCCCTTCAGGTGTTGTTGCCATAGCCACTGCTACCACAAAGTCTTCTTCCCCTCTCCACTCCCAGCCTCTGGCCACCTCCTTTCTACATAGTCAGCTTTTCAACTTTCAATGATTAGTTTTTAGTTTGGCTTTATCTGACTCATTGCTTGGTTTCTCTATAATATACATTAAAATCTTTAAATCTTTATGTTTGTTAGACATTTTTTTTTTTAAATTTCTCGTGTGTAATATTTCTAATGCCCTAAAGACTCAGAAAGCAAATACTATTATTTTAATTTTATAAAACTTCGTAAGTCTTTTGTCCATGGTCATGCCACAGGGCCTAGGGACTGTGGTCTTTGTTTATTGAGTTAACCTAGTCCTTGTTTGTTACTTTGCTTTCCTGTTATTGAATTAACCTGGTAAAACTCTTGTCAGTTAACACCCTCCTTCCCTGCTAACCAGCACTGAAGATCTTCACCATATAACATTTTCTATTGTGTGAACTATAATAAACATTCTTTCCTTGAATCCTTGATGAGTCTTTTCCTAAATTCCTTTCATTAAATCAGTAAAACTAGACAAGAACTCTCAAAATCAGTAGTGGTCACATATCAGATTATGGAGCTGCGACTCAAACTCATCATTCCAAAGCTCATTTGATCACTTTGTTTAATCTTCCATGATATCAGACTCATACAATGAGTAATCTGGTCATCTGGTGGAAATAAAATAAAAATGTATATGTGAAATTAATAAGAATGACCTATAATCTGTAAGATTATTTCCCTCTCAGTTTCCATGAATTTACTCATTGTTATTCTACAACTTTCTTCAAACACTTTAATTTCTGTAACAGCTTCTCTTTCTTTCTTTCTTTTTTAAGATTTATTTATTTATTTATATAAGCACTGGGTACAGTCAGAAGTGCGGGAGGGTGAGAGAATTCACCAGAGCCAGAGCAGGTAGCAGAGCAGGCAGACTGATGAAGTACACTGCTAAGGGTAGCAGAGGGCAGCAGGAGAGGTCTGTGCGCCATGTGGGCCCCTCGCCCAGCAGCTGGGGATCGAACTGGTGCTCCAGAGGCTGTGGGCAGCTTCGCGACCCAGCGCTCAACCTCTGTGCCACCAGGGAGACCCAACAGGTTCTCTTTCATCTCTTTTAGATAGAATGCCACACTACTTTTTAGCCTGTTTGTTTCCTCAGTCATATTCAGAATTTTACCAAATGTTAATTTCCGCACATTTACAACCTACAGGATATCTCCTAATGTGTCATCATCATCAGGAATTATATATTCTAAATGTTTAAGTTACTTTTACTTCTTTTCCAACTTTAATTCATTTGTATCTTTCTTTTGCCTAACTGCTATAGCTAGGACTTCCAATATTATATCGAATAGCAGTGCTAAAAATGAACATTCTTGTTTTGTCCCAGACTTGGGGTAAAAGCTGTTAGTTTTTCACCAGTGAATATTATCATGGCTATAGATTTATCATATATGTCCTTTATTATGTTATGTTCCCCTCAGCATGTTATTATGTTATGTTCCATTTGAGTGTTTTTATCGCAAATGAATCTGAATCTTGTCCAATGCTTTCTTTGCATCTATTGAAATGATCATATGATTGTTTTCTTTTTCCATTGTTGCTACAAATACCATTAATTGATATGTGGATGTTGACACATCCTTTCATCCCTGAAATAAATCTCACTTGACCATGATGTATGAACCTTTAAATGTAGTTTTACACTTGATTTGCTAAGAATTTTGTTGATAATTTTTAAATTCATAAATTATATTGATTTGTAGCTTTTCCTTTTTGTGATCTTCTTGTCTCTTCCTTCATTATCAATATTTTTTGGAAGAAGCTTGAAAAGAATAGGTATTATATGGCGATGAAGGTTTGGAGAACTCAAGTGAAACCATCTGGTCTTGGGCTTTTGTCTTGTTCTATTATCATCAAAAGATCCTATCAATGCTTTAGTAGGCAGGCAGTTTCTGGGGTGTGCTCTATATGATAAGACCAGGAAAGAACACAATCATATGTTCATTGTCATACTTTCTTAGTCGTACTCTCTGAGTATCTATCAGAAAGAAAAGCAATTCCTTACAGAAAAAATTCTGAACAGAAAATTTCAGTGTAACCAACTTGCTGCTAAGTGTCCATAATTTACCATTAGAAAAGTGTTCTTATGTATTTTCCTAACAACACTTTTTACATGCTAGTTTATATAGAAATTAGAAATACATATTTTGTCACTGAGGCAAAGGAAACAGCCTGCTTGTTCTAGCCAGAAATCCCCGTCTGAGAAGTTTTGACTAACCCAGGAGTTCTACATCATGTCTGAGGGAGTCAATGTCTTGATACAACTGTCTTAGCCCTCTAATATGTTTTGGCTCTCAGCTGTGTTTTGAAGATTTTTTTTCCTTTAACATACTGAATTTCTCATTGCTATAAATATTTTTATTATAAAATGCATTAAATTAAAATAATAACCTTATAATTTAGGGTTTACTGAATTTAAATTAATTCAAATTGATCTTAAAAATGCATACTCTAAAAATAAATAGATGATTCCATGGCTCTGTATTATAATTCGTATCGCTCCTCAGATATGAGGTCATTAAAGGGATGGTTATGAACATGTTATAATACAAGTACAGTAAAAAAGCCATCTTGAATTATACATACTCCTCACACATAAGTTAACATTTATATTTTTTCAGCTTCAATTGAAATAGTTGCAGAAGATGTGATTTCCAGTTCATTTCAATATTGTATTTTTCCCGAATTATGTTTATTGCCATAAAATTGGTTTATATCTTTGTATCTTATCTGGGGGTTACAAGTTAAAATCTCTACAAATACTTTCAACCCTGTCTGCCATCCATACCCCAACAATTTTAAAATTAAACTGTGACATCATTGTTTCAAATCCATTCCATCAATGGAATCTGTATATCATAGCAAGCTGACAGTGTTATCTAGTTAGAAATAATACATGAATAGTATCTTCTTTAATACTGGAAATGATATATTACTGCTTTTCTTTGTTTTTCTACTCTAGTATCCTGAAAAATTGTAGGGTATTTTTTATTTGGAAATCCTTATTGATCATCCTGTCATTCTTACCTGTAACTAAATAATACATACAATGAAACTTAAAACATTTAAACAAAATAAATTTCTTTTTATGAAAACCATCAGCTGCTATGAGAAAACATTGTATAAATATCTCAGGATTTTTCACAGAATTAAAGTACAGTTAGAAGAACAAAGTAAGCAAAGAGAAAGTAAGATTTATTGATGATTGTATTTTAATATAAGTATAGTTATATTGTATTGATTAAAATTACTTCCTACACAAGCACAAACAAAAATTTTATAATTGCAAGCAATCATTTCGAACACAAAGGTTAAAGGTTTGTATTGCAGATGCTAAACTTGATGTAGTAATTTTAATAAAGTCATCTAAAAACTAAGAATCACAAACTTTTTAAACTAAGAAAATTGCAAAAGAGAAATTCTGCTTATGTAATATACAGCATGATAGCAGTAAATGCAATTTTTGCGGACATTGCCTCTATGTGGTTAATCAGCTAATCAAAGTCTGTTGTTTTATTTTAGTTTCCCTGTCAGTTGACAGAATTTTCACAGACACATATCTGAATAAAGTTTCCATAGGTCCAGAGGGAAAGTTTCCTCACTGGGAAGGATTCTTTGATTTGGATACTTCCTTTTGAAACAAAGTTGAAAATAACTTCTACAACCTTCTATACCTCATTTTCTTTTGACAAGCAATTACACAGGTTAAAATTAAGGAACCCATGGTTCTCAATTGATTAACTATTGAGATCTATGATCTATGCATAGAATTAGAGTGTGAACTACTATGTATACAGCTCAAAAGAAAAACAGAAAATGTTTTGTTTTGGGGAAGATTCATTTAATGCTCTGATGAAAGCATAGATTAAACAACTCAGTATTGATAACTAATTTGATATTTCCATGCACCTCTGTATCAGAAATAAGTTAATATAACCCCAAATGGGAAAAGTAGAAAAAAGCCTCTGAAGTAAAAGCTAAACTCAGTGAGTCAGAATTTCTTTGGATTGCTGGAATAGGAAGATTAGTAAACTAAACCCTGGACTATAGGCCAAAAAAAATGGCATGATGCTACATATATTCATTTTTAGTTAGTTTAATATTGAAAGAACATTTCATAAGCCAGATATATTCAAATAATTTTCCAAATATTTCCATGCCCTTTATACCACACTTACCTCATTAATAAATATAATTACAATTGAACCTATTATTAAGTGAATTAAAGTAATAAATTTAATAAAGTCATTCATTTACAAATATGTTGATATTTTTATACAATTTGATTTTTAAATTTTGATTCAATTTGATTTTTAAATTTTGGAAAACAGTATTACTTAAAGATTCATGTACCTTTATATATGTGGAATGGCAAGTGTATATTATAGTTTACTTAATATAGTGTTAATATTTGTTATGATTTCCTTTGCTACTAACTTATTTATTAATTCTTTCATTTGCTTATTTATGCTGCTATAAACAATCTTATTTTATATATTATAAAATGAATTACTATGGCATAAGTTTTAAAACTAGGGTTTCATGCAAAATTTGTATTGTTAACTTGTATGACTTTCAATCTTAGTGAATCTAAGTTCACAAATGACATGAAGTCTGAGGAAGTACGTTTGACACGTATTTTATAATTTGATCTTGATTATGTACTCACTTTCAGTATACTCATCCAGAAGAACTTTGACTAGTAGATGATTACTATGATGTGTTAAAATGTCCAGTTATATGTACTTAGGGGTCAGTGGGACAATGTGCATTCTGAGAATACTTGATTAGACATATCTGTGTTAAACATTTAAAAATTTGATTTTTGATTTTTACATCACTATCAACATTTTCTCTTTTTTTCTCTTTGATTCATTACTAATCCTTTCATAGCCTCTCATTTTAGATATATAATCAGTGGGTAAGTTAATGTGAAGCTGGAATTAGCAAATCAATAGAATGGTGGAATATCTCTCAGATGTCTTCCTGATTTGCTTTCTCATCTTGTTCTTACTAAAGAACAAGAGAAAGAGTCAGAATTCAGTTTATAATGGAAAAGAGCTATTATATTACTATTTAGTTCTTGTTCATTGTCATTAAAAGATTTAAAGTTGACAACGTGATTGAGTATTAAATCTTAAGGTAGCAGTAAATTAAGTTTTTTTCTGTTTTTCAAGGCAAAATCAGATGATTCTAATTTCCTAAACACTCAGAGATAGTATTTCTAATTATGTGGACTTATGTAGTGTGTATAGTAGGGAATGGGGAGAAAGGACATAATTTTTGTCAACTAGGTAACCAATGTTTCCTAATATTTAGAAGTAGTCCTGATAGTATGCATACCAACTGTTATACAATTAATTATATTTAATATTCACTGTGTACTCAGGAATTTATGTTAAATGGTCTAATGGAGTTTACATTCTAGTGAAGAGAGATACAATCAAATAAAATGACAAATAATAGGAGGTCACACTAGTCCTCCAAAATGCAGAAATAGGTGGAGTTAAAAGTTTAACCAGTCTGGGGTATAATACCTGTGAATAGTAAAGAAGGGACAGGGGACAGTAGTATCAGACAGAAAAGTGTTCAAACACAATGCTGATCTGACATCTGTGAATGGGAAGAGAGGAAAAAGTAAGAGGAGGCTAGGAAAACATCAGACTATGATGCAGATCTGTCAAAAGTTAATCAATTGAACCTGAATTTTCAGAGTGAAGAATATCCATTAAAGGAGTCTCACTTTTTTTACAGAAATGGGGGGGTCCTCTTACTCTCAAGGTTTTGTTTTGGCTGGACTACAGTAAAAGTTTGAACTTTGGTTTCAAAAGCTAATACTAAAACTGAAGTTGGTGTATCTGACCATTGTTAATTAAATTTACTCATTGAATTGAATGGAAGTTCTGCCATGAAGGCATAGCTGAGCAATAAGTCTCCACGGATGGATGTCAAAATAATGGTCCTAACAAAGGGGGGAAAAAAAACAAAAAACAAAAAAACTTGTGCATGGGATAAAGAGTAGAGAGTGGTGCCATTTTAAATAGGTGATTTAAAACATAAGCTCATTTAAAGGCTTCTTAAAGGAGTAATCATTGATCAGGGAACATTAGTGAGGTGAGGGGGGATAAAAAGCCATGCAGAAAACGTGAGGAAAGCATTCCACATAGGGGATAGTAAGTGCATAAGCTTTGAAGTAAAAGTGTGCTTGGTAAGGATTAAGAAAGAAAATAATACAGTGAGATTTGTTCCTGAGGAAAGACTAATTTGAAATCTAAGCAGACATAAAAGTACAAATAATCAAGGCTATCCAGAGAAATTATAAATATAAGAACATACAGTAATGAGAACAATACCAACTTAGAATACCATGAAATCTCTCTAAATTAAAGTATATATTGGTGCTTGAATGGATTAACAGCACTGGAATATCATTTTTTATATTTTTTACCATCTCCAAATGGCAAAGAAAATCACATTCTGTAGGTAGAACTATAGTGAAACAGATGTTTTTGTACAGTCCTGGTAAGAAGACAAAATGGTTAAATCCTTGTGAAGGAACCTATGGCATTATCTTGAATGTTGCTTATACATTTTACTTTTCACCAAACGATTCCACCAAAACTATCCCAAGTAAGAATTTAAAATAACACATGATCAAGACTATTCCTTGTGATGTTACTTATATACATAAGACAATGGAAACAACCCACAGGTCCACCAGTAGTGAATTAGTTAAATGTACTGTGATACTTTTAATCAATGAGACAACACTTTTGAATACAAATATGCAGTACTCTCCAGGATGTATTATTAGGTAAAGAAGAATCAATGTGGAATTTTTTTTTTTTTTTTACATTATGATAAAACTCAGTAATTGGAGAGATGGAAACTTATGGGCCTCTGGCCAAGCAACCAGGCCTCCTATATTTTAAGTTACCAACTTCTGTATGCTTCTCAGGAGCTTTTATCAGAATTGAGCCCTTTTGTCCTACAGCAGTGATCTTGATAATACACCGTTATATTGGCTTTACTACTTCTTTGTCACATTCTCCCTATTTCCCCTTATCAAATTCATGGATGAATTTCATAAGAAATCTGCTCACACTTAAGTCCTTACCCCAACTCTACTTTTGACACCTCCTAAACAAAGATACAAAGCAATAACAAAATCCCAGAATTTCTTGGAAATTTTTCCATGACGGCTGCTATAGTTTTCAATAATTAGTTTCTTGATAAGGAATGCTTCTGAATCTTTGCAAGTCCATGATGGCCCTTGTGAGGACATATGAACCTGGTAATATATCAAATGATGGCACTGTAGGTGTGATTTTGGGGGTGGGGTGTATCAAGTGTTAATGTTCCTACTTTACATTTAATTTTTGTCATACCAGCAAAGAGGATTATTATTCCTGAGACAGTAACATATTTTTGTTCCATTTTAAAGATATAATCATTATCTGAAGATATTAAAAAATGAGGAAAAAGACATATCTGAATAAAATTTAGACAAGTTATCTTACAGACCACTATTTGATTTTACTATGCTTTTCAAAATAAAGCTGAAAATGTGTTAGCTTATGACTTCTGTTACTCTGTCTAATTTTTGAAACAAACTTGTGACACCAGAAAATAGGTAATATAGACTGGGACAATTTTTTAAGAGAAATTAGCTGCCCCAATTTGCAGATGAAAAATTATGACCTAGGAACTATGTCATAATCATTAACATGCAATTAGTTGATAGTTAAAGATAGTTTTGAACTATATATCTCAAATTGAAGTCTGAAGCCCTTTCCATTATAACAGAGTTGCAAAAACACTTAACTACATACAAATTGGCAATACTTATTTAATGCAAAAATGTCAGCAGTTATGTAACTACAGCCTTAACCTATTTTAGCATAAGATGGCTGCAAGTGAGTTTTTATAACAAGTATTTTTCTTTTGAGTCATAAAGTTAGTCCTAACTTTATGTTAGTTCTAACATCATTTTTTCCTAATTATCTGTGAAACACTTGCTTTATTAGAAAAGTTTTTGAAAACATCCACATTTTCAGTGCTAAAATGAATTAACTTTATATTTCTTATTTTGAAAATTAATCAAATCTTAGTCTGTACTATTGATATATTTCATTTCTCATAATGAGATGCACTCAGAGTTCCAATATTGTGTACTATCAAATAGGGGTTTTATTTATTCATCATTTTCATTATGAGTAATCTTCATGCTCAATATTTTAGTCATCTGAATAAATAGCAAAATTATACTGTACAATGTCATGAAAATGAGGTTAGTCTATGTACAAGTCAAGTGAAAAGACTCTCATCTCAGCTGAATTTGTGAACTAATAAATAATGTAAAAGGGAAAAGATTGGCTGTTGAAAATCAATATCACTATCTAAAGCATATCAATAAGTTGAAAATACGAAAAACTATAATAAGACAAGTCATTGAAGAAGTGGGAAACACTGAAGTAAGCTGTAAGCTAGAATTTCATTACATACAATATTAACACATCACATTTGGCCAAAAGACCACAATCCAAATCAAACTTTCTAGTAAAAGGCATGACTCTAAGAAGTATTGTTATAAATAACCTATAAAGTAAGAGTTGATGATCCTTAAAGATTCAATATAGCCCCTCTTTAATTCTGTGTCTGAGTAGTCTCTCAAAGTATAATTTTTGACATGATATTTTAATTGTCAGTGATTCTAAAATAAGTTACTATATTCTCATGAAAACCTTCTTATATTACCTAATATCAAAATCATTTAGAAATAACCAACACATCAGTCTGTCTCTAAGGAAAATCTGCTCTTTTAATTCTTAAATTTACAACTGTAACAATAGCTGTCCTCAAAAATCAAAGGTAAAAATGGAATGAAAACTCTCAACAGAAAAACAAATTAAATTTAGCAGGAGTAAAACTTTCAATGTTAAAGTCAAACTAGAGTAAAAGCAGTTTATGACAAGATCCCAACATATGTCTGGAAAGAGCAAAGATGCTATTTGTTTTGTTCTGTAAGTTATATTTCCTTGAATTTGAAATTTAGTCCCTAATTTATTAAAAACAGTAATGGCTACCTAATTTGTTGAATCCAGCACAAAATTAAAATGCAGGGACCATTGTTTAAATATTTTAAAGAATTTCAAGATGGCATCAGCAGAGCATTAAACCAATGGCATCAGCAGAGCATTAAACCAATTTGGAGTCCTTCTGAGTATGAGACACTGTATAATTGCATAGGTTGCATGCCTATGAAGCTATTCATCAAATTGGATCTTACATATATTATTATACATTATTTTGGATATGCAAGTATAAGTATATATTTCAAGCAGCTGATGAGATGATTTTATTGTGATATTAATATTTCAGAAATTAAATATAAATCACCCAATTGATTTTCATTTTAATCAATAGTTGTCATACATTAGTATAAATTAAAATATGTCCTCTACACAAATACAGGTAAGCAAAGCCAAAACATTATTCATGAACCCTATTAGCAAAAATTTCAAGCTTACAATATGAGGATAGTTTTTAAAAATACCGCAGATACTATTTCCAAAGGAAAAAAAAAGGTAAGTCAGTGCTAATTATATTCACTATAATATCCGAAAGTTTTTCTTTCCCCTTCTTCTCTTTTGGTATTCTCAAAACCAATAATTATTCTGTCATTAAAAAAAAATTAAGTTACCATTTTATGCAGATGATATGACGATATACATGGATATCCCTAAAGACTAAACTAAAAAACTAATTTAAACAATGAATCAGTTCATTGCACTGGCAGGCTACAAAATCAATATACAATAAGCAGTTCCCTGCAAATACTCAATGAACTAAATAAGAAAATTAAAAAAAAAAAAAACAATTCCATTTACAATTGCTTCAAAAAAAAAGTAAGTATTCAGGAGTAAACATAACAAGGGAGGTGAAGGACCTAAGACATTGTTAAAAGAGATAGAAGACACAAAGGAATGGAAAGATACTCCCTTCTCAGGGACTGAAAGAATTAACATTGTTAAAATGCCCAATTTACCCAAAGAAATATACAGATTCAATGCAATCACTATCAAAGTTTAATGGAACTCTTCAAAGATACAGGACAAAAATTATGGAAATTCATACATAACCACAAAAGACACCAAAATGACAAAGAAAATCTGACACAAAAAAGGGGAAGAGTGGTAGCGTCTCATGCCTAGACTTCAACATATACTATAAAGCTTTAATAATAAAAACAGTATGATACTGAAATAAAAACAGATCAAAGGACTAGAAGCTAGCGTTCAGAAATAAACCAATATGGGCAAGTAATCTATTATAAGGGAACCAAGAATATACATCCAAGAGAGGAAAGCCTTTTCAATAAATTGTATTGGAAAACTGGACAGTCACATGCAAAAGAATGATATCTCACACAATACACAAAAAATAACTCAAAATGTAACAAAAATTTGGATGTAAGACCTGACACCATAAAATACATAAAGAAAACAGAAGCAAATCACTGTACACCATAGGCATTAGAGATGTTTTTGTGGATTCATCTCTAACAGCAAGGAAAAAAAGAAAGTAAACAATGGGGACTTATCAGACCAAAAACTTCTGCACAGCAAAAGAAGTTATCATAAAACAAGAATACACCCTACTGAATGAGAGAAAATATTTGCACATCATCTCTGAAAGGAGCTGATATTCAAGATCTACAAAGAACTCATGCAATTCAACAAAAAAGAAAAAAAAAATAACCCAACCAAAAATTTGGCAGAAGAGCTAACTAGGCACTTGTCCAAAAAACAGTATACAGATGCACATATGCACAGACATGTGAAAAATGCTCACCATCACTTATTCTCAGCAAAATGCAAATGAAAGCCACAATGAGATACTGTCTCACATTTTTAAATATGGTCCATATCAAAGAGACCAGAAACAAGTTAGGTGAGGATTTGGAGAAAAGGATTCCTCCTAAACTATTGGTAGAATTGTAGACTTTTTCTGCTCCGACTATATGTAGTTTTTTGAAAATACGGAAAATACTTCTGCCATATAGTCTAGTGATTCAACTCTTGGGTATCTACCTGAAGAATGCAAAATCACTAATTCAAAGTGGCACATTCACTTCTATGTTCATTGCAGCACTATTTATAGTAACCAAGTTTTGGAAGCTACCTCAGGGTCCAAGGACAGATGTGTGGATTAAAAAGATGTTGCATTGTTATACAGTGCAATACTACACAGGTAGGGGTGTGTGTGTGTGTGTGTGTGTGTGTGTGTGTGTGTGTGTGTATAATATGTGAACTGTTGTCATTTGGGCCAATGTGGATGGTGCAGGAGGAAATTATGCCAAGCAAAATAAACTAAAGGAGAAAAACAAATACTGGAAGTTCTCACTAACAGAGAAACAAAACAAAGAGTCAAACAAAATAAAAAGAAAGCCTAGAATTCTGACTGAAAATTGAGACTACCAGAGGAGAGAAAGAGAATGGACAGTAAAGGAGGGAGTGGGCCCAATAAACTGTGGTGGTGGATAATGTGTACCTTGGTAGTGGATGTGGTGTGGCAACATATATCTGAAGAGGTGTGATCCCATACCTCTGAACCACATATAGGATTGTATACCAATGTCACCACAATAGGAAGAAAAACAGATATAGAAATAAATACAAAAGTTCCGCTTGTAAGCATATGTCAATATGCATATATAGGTATATAACGTAAATTTTTCATTTGCTAATATTCAATTATATGACTACATCTTCAATTTATCTGTTTCTTGCTGATGGGTATTTGGGTTATTTTTTCTATTACAAAGATTACTTTTTTTAAAAATTAATATCATTTGCAAACTAAATTTTAGTAAAGATTAAATAAAATACACATAAAGGACATTCTGTCAGAGTTAGTACATTTTAATGATGTTATGATCACTCAACTGGTTGTTAACACACTGAGCTTCCTGGAAAACAAAGCAAAGGTCTTAGGTGTGGGGGGTAATAAGAAATGGAAAACCCAAAAAAGTCTCTTTGCTTGCTTGATGTAATGGAAATTCTTAGGAAACTAATTATATTACTTTCTAATATGGTACATTTTTTAAATAAGATTTCCAAACCTATACCACTCAAGAGGTGTAATTTTTGACTATGATATGCTGTCTGCTTTTTCCTACATAAAGCATGAATTTTCACAGTTCTATATTTTTGCTGGCTGTATGAACATTACCTCACATATGCTTTATAATCTTTATATTTTATTAGTTCTAACAATTTGTTCATAAGTCTTTAGGAGTTTATAAGACTACTGCATATGCAAACAGAAGCAATTACACCACTTCCTTTCTGACTTGGAGGCCTTTTATTTTTATTGCCAAAGTGATATGGCCAAAACTTCCAGTACTATGATGAGTAGCAGCAGTGAGAAAATACATCCTTTTTGGTCCCTAATTTTACAGGAAAAAATTCAATTTATTACCAATGAATATCCCTGTTAGCTATAGCCTTTTAAGATATGCCCTTCATTGTATTGAGTTATATTGCTTATATACCTAATTTATTCTACATTTTATTTAAATTTTATCAAAGCTTTTTCTGCATCTGCTAAAATAATTTAGTTTTTTTAACCTTTATTCTGTTATGCAGGGTATCACACTTATTAAATTGCATATGTGGAACTATACTTTCATCCCATAGGTAAACCTCTCTTTATCAAGGTGTATGACCCATTTACTGTGTTAATGAATTTGGTTTGCTAATATTTTCTGAGAATTTTTAGTTCATTTCATTAGAGATATTGACCTTTAGGTTTTTTTTTAATTCTCTTTGTGTGTTTTTTTGATATTAGGGTAATGCAAGTAACTGGTATTTGACAGTGTACCAATAATGCAAGTCCCTTTGGAAAAAGCATAATCTCTTCAACAAATGTTGTTAGCAAACGGGATGTCCATAAGCAAAGAATGGAATAGGACTTTTATACCACACACATAAATCAGTTCAAAACAATTAAATATTTAACTCTGTTACCTAAAACTTTAAAATTTCTGGAAGAAAGCAGGGAAAAAGAGAGAAATAAATCATACTAAATATATATATATTTGTACACAGTAGAAGTAACAATCAACAGATTGAAGAGCAACTGATGTAATGGGGTTAAAACACAAAATAAATAAAGAGTTTTATAACTAAAATACACAAATAATACAGGTATATTAAATATTACTAATTATTACTTATTATGTCTGAAACATAAAAAACTACAATGGGATTCACATATTATTATTACAATAGTTATTACCTAAAAGATGCAAGATGACAAGTTTTGGAGAGAAAGTGGAGAAAACAGAACCTCTTTTTTTTTTTTTTTTTTTTTTTTTTTTTAGATAATAAATTTTATTGTTATATTCCCCATACAATTGCAGCCCCCCCCATACTGACCCCAATCCCTCCCCTCCCGCCCCTGCCCCCTAAAAGTGTCTCTGGTTCATAGTTTTTTGTTGATTTTGATTTTCACTTTCTTATAGTTATTCATTCTCCTGGTCCCTTATTTAAGTTTTCTAGATTCCTGCTATGAGTGAGACCATCCGGTATTTTTCTTTTTCTTTTTGGCTTATTTCGCTGAGCATGATCCCTTCCAGCGCCATCCATGTTGCTGCAAATTGCATGTGTTTATCTTTTTTGTTTTTTTTTGTATAGGTCCTTTACCTCTTTTGTTAGATTTATTCCCAAATATTTGATTTTTTTTGTTTCAATAACAAAAGGGATGGTCTTTTCGATTTCTTCTTCTTCAGATTTATTGTTTGTGTATAGGAAGGCTACTGACTTTTGCGTGTTGATTTTGTATCCTGCCACTTTACTGAACTGATTGATGAGTTGAATTAGCTTTTCTGTGGAGTTTTTGGGGTTCTCTATGTATAATATCATATCGTCTGCAAATAGTGATAGTTTGACTTCTTCTTTTCCTATTTGGATTCCTTGGATGTCTTTCTCTTGTCTTATTGCCCTGGCTAGGACTTCCAGTATTATATTGAAAAGCAGTGGTGAGAGTGGACATCCTTGTCTTGTTCCAGATCTTAATGGAATTGCTTTCAGCTTTTCACCATTGAGAATGATACTGGCTGTTGGCTTGTCATAGATGGCCATTATGATGTTGAGGTATGTTCCTTGTATCCCAAGAATTTCAAGGGCTTTTATCATGAATGGGTGTTGCACTTTGTCGAAAGCTTTCTCAGCATCTATTGATATTATCATATGGTTTTTATATTTCTTTTTGTTGATGTGTTGGATAACATTGATTGATTTTCGGATGTTAAACCATCCTTGTGTCCCTGGAATGAATCCTACTTGGTCGTGGTGAATCATCCTATGGATACATTGTTGGATTCTGATGGCTAAAATTTTATTGAGGATTTTTGCATCAGTGTTCATTAGGGAGATTGGCCTGTAGTTTTCCTTTATTGTGTTGTCCTTGTTCGGTTTTGGTATTAGTGTAATGTTGGCTTCATAGAACGTGTTTGGTATTGTCCCTTCCTTCTCAATTTTTTGGAAGAGTTTGTGAAGGATAGGCACTAATTCGTCTCTGAATGTTTGGTAGAATTCATTTGTAAATCCATCAGGTCCTGGGCTTTTGTTTTTGGGGAGGTTTTTGATTACCATTTCAATTTCGCTAATTGTAATTGGTCTGTTTAGGTGTTCTATTTCTTCTTTATCTAGCTTTGGGTGATTGTAGAGTTGTAGGAATTTGTCCATCTCCTCTAGATTGTTAAACTTGTTTCCATATAACTGTTCATAGTAGTTACTGATTATTCTTTTGATTTCTGCTGTGTCCGTTGTGATTTCTCCTCTTTCATTGATGATCCTGTTTATTTGTGCTTTCTCCCTTTTTTCCTTTGTGAGCCTGGCTAGGGGGTTTGTCTATTTTATTGATTTTTTCAAAGAACCAGCTCTTGGTTTCATTGATCTTTTGGATTGTTTTTTTAGTTTCAATTTCATTTATTTCTGCTTTGGTTTTTATTATTTCTTTTCTTCTGCTGGTTTTGGGGTTTTTTGTTGTTCTTTTTCTAGATCTTTGAGCTTCGAGATTAGGTTGTTTCTTTGAGTTCTTTCTTGTTTCTTGATGTGAGCTTCTATTGCTATATATTTTTCTCTTATTACTGCTTTTGCTGCATCCCATACATTTAGGATATTGGTGTCCTCCTTGTCGTTCAATTCAAAAAATTTTTTAATTTCTTCTTTGATCTCCTCATTAGTCCAGTGGTCTTCCAGTAGTGTGGCTTTTAATCTCCATGAGGTAGGAAAGTTCCTTGCCTTCTTTTTATGGTTTATTTCTAGTTTGATGCCTTCATGGTCAGAAAAGATGGTTGATATGATTTCAATCTTGGTGTATCTGTTGATGTTTGTCTTGTGCCCCAGTATGTGATCGATCCTGGAGAATGTTCCGTGTGCGCTTGAGAAAAATGTGTACTCCGTTTTTTTGGGGTTTAGTGTTCTATAGATGTCTGTTAAGCCCAATTGCTCTAGGTCCTTATTTAGAGCTTTGGTTTCTTTACTTATTTTTTGTCTTGTTGATCTATCCATTGTTGATAGTGGTGTGTTGAAGTCTCCCACTACGTATGTGGAAAACAGAACCTCTTTTCAATGCTCACGAGAATGTACAATGGTGTAAAATGAGAATGTATAATGGTGCATCCATTACAGAATAATATGGGATTTTCTCAAAAAAGAAAAAAAGCAAATTAGGATGATCAAATGGTCCAATATGTTCTCTATTGGAATTACAGTTAGAAGAATTTCTATAAGGATACTGAAGAGATATATCCACTTACATTTTCACTAAACCATTATTTACAAGATGTGGAAATAAAATACATAAGCTAAATTCCCATTGATAGATGAATGGAAAAAGAAAATGTTTACACACTCATGCACAATGGGTATTATTCAGCCTTAAAGAAAAAAAACCTTCCATATGCAACAAAATTGATGAACCTATAGTGTATTATCACTATATATGAAGTTTCCAATGCGGGCCTGCATATGTGTGTGCTTGTGTATGAAATTCATAAAAATAAATAGAATAGTAGCTTCCAGGGGATGAAGGGAGAAGGTAGTAGAGGCTTCTTTTTAATGGATATAAGTTTCAGTAATACAAGATGAATACTTTCTAGAGATTAGCTACACAACATGTGCTTAAAGCTAACACTTTTTAAAAAACTTTTATTTTTTTTAAACTTTTAAAGCTAACACTGATTTTCGTACTTAAAGATTTGTTAAACAGTAGATATGATCCTGTGTTCTTATCACAATATTTAAAAATGTGATATAATAAACAAGTATAACTTCATTAATATTAAACAAAACAGTAAAGTTTAAAAACAAAAAGAAAAATATGTTACTAAAGATAATAGCATGTTGACTATTTGTGAATTTTAGTTATTAAACCATCATTTGAAATATGTCAATAAAATTGAATTGATTAAACAAATACTTGTATTTGGAATATTCAACACAATTCTCTCAGAAATCAGTAGAACAATGGACAAAAATATAGCGAATTATAGAGAAGCTGAATAAATTACACATGAAAAAGCTTGATAGATAAATAATGAATACTCTTGTTTCATGGATTATTCATTTTTCCTAAAATCTATGCAGTATTTATCACAATGATTGTATATGGATTCAATAAGATTACATCAATAAATTCCAAAGCTCAAATATTTTGAATATAATATTTTCTAAACGCTATACAATACAATTAGAAAATTATGTTGAAGCACCAATCAGAATATAAGCATTCAAGTTAAATGTAAGACAGATACTTCTATATTACTCATTTGCAAATGAGGGAATCCACTCAGTTTGCAAATACATTTTACAAATTACAGATCTAAAGATGTATATATGCACGAATAGAATTGAAATTTATGTTTCATATAAAAGCACTGAGTGTATGAAAAAGGATAGGGAAAGTTTAAATTTTGTTTTTTTAATTTTTATTTTTATTAAGGCAACATTATTTTACAACACTGTATACAATATAGATGCAAAGCATCATGCACTTCTGGTGTATGTTACCACACCACATTCACCACTAAAGTATTCATAGTCCACCACATTATTTTTTGTCTTTCTCATTACTTATTTCATTTAGCATTATCCTCTCCAGTTCCATCCATATTGTCACAAATGACAAAAGTAGTATTCCATTGAGTGTATATACACACATATTCCTAATCTACTCATCTGTGGGTACTTAGATTGTTTCTGTAATTTGGCAATTGTAAACATGCTGCAATGAACATACAAGTGCATACTTCCCCTTGAATTAGTGTTTTCACACTCACAGTATTTATCTAGGAGTTGAATTTCTGGATCATATGGTAGATCTATTTTTAATATTTTGAGAAATCTCCATATTGCTTTCCAGGTGGGCTGGACCAATCTACAATCCCACCAATACTTGACAATGAGCAAACATTCAAGATCTGCAAAGAACTAACACAACTCAACAAAAACAACCCAATCAAAACATGAGCAGTAGAGCTGAATTGGAACTTTTCAAAACAAACAAACAAACAAATTTTCAACAGGTAGATGAAAAAATGCTCACCAACACTTTTCATCAAGGAAATGCAAATCAAAACCATAATAAGACATGAGCCCAAGTCAATAAGAATGGCCCACATCAAAAATACAAGTACTGGTGAGGATAAGGAGAAAACAGGAATTCTTGCCATTTGTGACAATATGGGTGGAACTGGAGATGATTATGTTAAACAAAGTAAGTCAGAAGGAGAAAGGCCAGTACAGATGGTTTCACTTATGTGGAATACAGAGAATCAAAACAAATAGTCAGACAAAACCAAATTAATAATAAATGCAGAAACCTGACTGTATAATTTTGGCTACCAGAGTGGGAGGGGTAAGGTGGAGAAGAAAGGGGATCCATGGATATGGTGGAAGATTATGTGCTTTGGTGGTAAGTGTAGTGTGGTAACAGACATCTGAAGAGGTGTAAACCTATAATTCTGAGTTATATACAATGTTGTAAACCAATGTTATCTCGGCAAAAATTAAATAAAATACAAAAGATAAAAAGATAAGAATTTGAGTTAACATAGTCTGTGCTATTTTTTTGAATGTGCTAACAAGATTTGACTGAATATGCTAGACAATAAGCTCAATAATTTAGAAGTATAAAAATAAATCTAATAATGTAGAAGAGGGGATTTAATAGGGCCAAAAGCAAAATTAATGTCAGAAAACAAACAGACACACTTGCTTTGAGGTACCACCAGTTCTAGATTAAGAAAGTGTAAAACAAATTTTCCCTGTTACTTGTCTCTGAATTCAACAAAATACACTAGAAATAATACAAAAGACACTCATTAAAATAAAAGGACTCAGAAAGGTAAAAGAAGGTGGACTGACCATAGAACTCAGAAATGGGATATCAGTGAGTTATCTGGGTTTTGTTTTTATTTTCCATACCTGTCCAACCTTCCAATCCCAATAGTCCAGCATGGACAGAAAAACAATGCACCAATAACAGCAGGCCAAAATAGCAACAATAACAATAACAAAACCAAAACTAAACATAACAAGAAAATCCTGGTCCTGCTGACCAAGGGACTTATAAAGGGGATGGCCAGCAGAGACTTGGAGTTAAGACCTGTATCTAATGACATGTTAGGTCAATTTTACTATGTTATTGTCACTAGCAAGTCCATGAGAGGATAAATGATCCCATCTCTTATATTCAATAACTGCCCACAACTGCGCTCAATCCGCCCAAAGCCAGCACATCAGTACATCTTAGTAGGAACACCTGAACCTACTGTCTAAATCTAAACAGGGAACATTTCCAGATTTAAATAAAATCAAGGAACTGCTAACATAATATCCAAAATATTCAGAACACAACCTAAAATAACTCATCTTACCAAGAATCAGAAAAAAGAAGGAACACAGCTTAAATGAAAAATAATAATAGCATATATCAACACTGAGATAAATAAGATTTGAGGATTATCTGTCAAATATTTTTGAACAGTCATGAAAATTGTTTCAAAATAGACACAATGTATTTAGTATAATCTCATACTTATATAATGTATAAGCTAATTAATGGAAATAAAGTATTTGTATATGACTTCATATACATATACCTATAATGTACATATGTGAGTAAGGAGTATATAGAGGAAAAACAACTGCTTAGAGACACACTAAATTATTAATGACACCATTTAGGTTAAAACTGGGAAGAGGAAAAAAATGGTCTATATAATATTTTACATTTTTCTATATTTTGGAAATTTCAGTTGTTTGCATGCTTGAGAGAAGTTACCTACACACAGGCAATGAATAAAAGAGAGTTATTACTACCCATAACTAAACTGAGTTAATCCTCATGAAAAATTGGAGAAAAGGTATTCTTGGAACTCATCCCATGTAGTAGGCACTCTGGTTAGCGGTAGAACTCATTATGGGAGTGTGGGAAGTGGTATTTAGTGCATATTACAAACTCATCATTACCTGATTCATAGTGTACACAACAAAGGACATTCTTTCCTCAGTTTTCAAATTCCTCATCTTAATTAAATATTAATGAAAATAACCTCATAGAGTTATCAAAAAGATTAATGAGTTAATAACACATTTGCATAGCATGTTATATATGCTCAATAATACTATCTTATTCTCTCCATTTTTATAGATAAGGATATTGAAATTAAAAAAGTTAAAAACAATCACTCAAGGTCATAGACTTACAATTCAGTAAATTAGGAACTGCATATAGTTGGCTAACTCCAAACTTATGATTTTTATCATCTAATGGCCTTCTTAGACTCAATCATTTGGCAAAATAAGTTGCAGATAATAATCTCTGAAAATGAAAGGCAGGGTGTAGACTCAGGGAGGAGAAGACTGCTCAATAACATCAACACAGTCATTTTTGGAAAGAAACAATAATATAAAAGTGTAGATAAGGACTTGAAACTGAATTAGCACATTTGTTCAAATACAAACAAAATAATCATGGTAAGTTATATTTTAGTTAAGGAACACAAACTAAAGGATTTTTACTGAATAACAGAAATCACTATACATTAAATATTTTAACCAATAATAGAACACAACATTGACTATTAACAGCTGTAGAAATATTCTTTATAAAACTAGAATTGTAAATATGTCAAGAAACTGGCAAGAGGTGTTTGTCAATAGAGCAGGATTCTCTGACACAAAGAGGATAGTCTGCATGATTGGGTTTGTCTTTTCCATTCACTGCTGCTCTGGCTCTATGATTAATGAGCATCTCCTATCATTTTGCTTGCAGAGAGCATCTGTCATTTCAACAGGCTTGATGTTAAATTTGATGGTATGGTATAATGAACAGTTATTTTATTTTCTTAAATACAATTCCAGCAATTAATCAGTTTTATAAATGTTCTGTTCTAATTGTTCATTATGTAAATATAGTAAATGTATTTGTTTTACAGTTAAATACTATTTTAAATATTCTAAATGCTCATATTATTTTCTTGAATAGAATTGAAATCTCTCCCTGAAACAGCTGCCTGACTCAATCATGATTTCAATTTCGACTTCCTACAGATATTTTTTTCTTTTTCTTTTTTATTGAGGTAACATTGATTTAACAATACCACATGATTCAGAAGTGTGTTACCACATGTACTCATCACCAAAACATCCAGAGCCCTCTAACAGTCCATTTAGCCCATTATCCTGTATGCCTTCTATGCCCATGCTCTAGAAGCCACATTCTACGGTCAGATTTCTAGGGTATGTTTTTTGCTTAGCTTTGTCTATTCCTTTGTTTCTTTATGTTCCACATAGGAGTGAAATTATCTGGTATTTGTCTTTGGTTTTTTGACTTATTTTGTTTAACATAAACCACTCCAGTTCCATCCAGTTGTCATGGGAAGATGTCATGTCAATGGTAAGATTTCATCTTTTTAATAGTTGCATAGTATTTCATAGTGTGTATACATACTATACATACCCACACCCCCACACCTTCTTATTTCAATCATCTGTTTTTGAGCACTTAGGTTTAAACATTAAACTTCGCTATTGTGAGTAGCACTGCAATTAGTGGTTTTTGAATTCTTCAGAATCCTGGGAAAGGGTATGCTGGATCATATGCTAGATATATTTTCATATATCTACAGTTTACATTCCCTCCAATTGTGTAGGAGTATTCTACTTTCTTCACACGTTCATCAACAGCTGCTGTTTCTGGGCTTTTTGACATGTTCATTCTTACTGATATTAGGTGATATCTCATTGTGGTTTTGAACAAATTTCTCTGACGATAAGTGATAAGCATTTTTTCATGTGCATGTAAGCTATCTATATGACCATTCTTTGTAAAATTGTCTATTTAGCTCTTCTGCCCATTTTTTGAAAAGGTTAATTGTTTTCTTTACTTGTGGCATGTGAAGTTTATGAAAATCTTAGATACTAGCTTCTTTTCAGGGCCTCAACTCTATGACCTAATTTAACCTTATTATCTGTTATAGGTCCTGTCTCCAAATAAAGTTTTATTGAATGTTAAGTCTTCAACAGGTGGATTTGGGTGGAAAATTTTGGACATTAGCAGTTGTGTGTGTCTGTGTGTGTGTTGCAAACATTTTGTTTTAGTTTTTGCTTATATTTTCATTATTTAACTGTGTCTTTTGAAAGCAGGTTTCTAAATTCGGATAATGTAAACTTCATCATTTTCTTCTTTTATGATTATTGCTTTCTGTATCCCATATAATGAATACCTATCCATAGCTAATAAGCATTTTTTCTGTTAATGCTCCTACTTAGAAGTATTATGGTTCTAGCTTAAATATTTAGATCTTTGATGCATTACAAATTGATATTTTCACTATGCTGTGAGGTCAACGTTGAATTTTGGTATTAGCTTTGTTTCAGTACCATTTGATGAAAGAATTATTAGTTCAGCAATTCCCAAGGCCACTGGAAGTTTTGATGATTTGCTAGAAGGACACACATGACTCACAGAAATTGTTATCATCAAGGCCATAAAAAGATATGATTTAAAATCATCAAAGAGAAAAAGCACATGGGGTAAAGTCTAAGAAAACCCAAGCACATACTTGCAGGTATCTCCTACCAATGGAGTCACATGACGATTTGGCAATGCTCCTAGCACTTAAGTATGACAACACTTGTGTAGTTCTGTCAGTCAGGGATGATCACTAAAGCCTTGATGTTCAGGGGTTTTATTGAACATCACTTACATAGGCATGTAGTCCCCACAAGGCCATAGTTTTCAAAACTTTGCACATCTATTCTTCTCTCATTGAATTACCATGGCATTTGTGTCAAAAATCAATTGATCACATATGTATGTGTTTACTTATGGATTGCCTATTATTTTCCATTGATCTCAATTTATATGCTAACATCAATTTCAGTCTGTCATAATTACTGTGACTTTATAGTAAGTCTCGAAATAAAGTAGTGTGATAATAAGGACTCATTAAATGCAATAATGGTAACTTAATTTTCTAATGTGGAAGTACTAAATTTGCTTACGACAGTCAATTGGATTTTCAGTTTCTTGTTAAGATGGGACTGACACAGCAGAAAAACAATCAGAGGACAAATTATTTTAGCTCAACTATGCATAGCCTTGAATAAAGTATTATGAATTCATGTCACTTGATGATTGTTTTTTTATTCTGTTCTTTTCTGTTGGTCATGCTTTCTATTATTGATCACAGATATAACAATGGCATTAACTTATTTTTAAAAATACCTTTTCTCTTGAAATTTGTATTATTTCAAGACTTATGCTCTTTTGAGAGGAAATTAAAATGATATATTCTCCTTGAAATGGAAATATATATTAAATAAACAATTAGAGAAATATAGATTTACATTTTAAACCAGTACCCACTGAGTGAGTCTTCGCATGTTCTGAAACTGGACATTTACTCATATAAAAAACATGCTCTAGAAAGAAATACTGGTGAAACATCTAATAGTTCAATATAATCAGAAATAAGTATTTAGAAAACTGGGTAAAATGTTCTTGAAATTATTTGCAGGAAAAAATGTTGAAAAACACACAATAAAATTTATTTTGGAAACAAAATTACACTAATTGCTAACCAATAAAATGCCCAATTCCAAACTGCACTGTAATTCACGTATATAATGAATTATCATTAATCATAAATCCTGATACTACACCCAAAAAAGTAAATATTTGTAAATATTTTGCCTGTGAATGTGTGAATAAGTATGTCTTGTTCAAGAAAAAGGGTGGGTAAATAATATTTCCTCATTCCTACTTCATAGTCATGTGCAAATAAAAAAAGAGAGGTAATAGTTGTTTTCAGAAAGAGATATACAAAAAGGTACACATCAAAGGAATGTCTAAAACAGTAATTTTTAAGAACTTTTAATACATATTTCAGTGTATTTCAGTCAATCCGCTTGTTCTACTCCCCAGTCTGTCTCTGGTGAATCCTCTCACCCTTCCACACCTCTGGCATACACCACAGTCATTCTATGCAAAAATAAATAAAATAAATGGGTTAAAAAAAAAGAAGGCACTCTATTCCATTCACATGGTCCACTGAATACTAGACAAGTGGGTACTTGTATTTTATAAATACAAATATATTGAGAAGGAGAGACTAAAGACTTTATAAAGGCGCCATAATGGAGAGGCCCAAAACATACTGTTTTTCTTATGATTCACTTAGGCTTTTAAATAAGACATAAGCAAGGAGAAATATGAGAAAACAAAGAAGGAAGAAGATGCAAAAATTGTCTTTTTCTTGATTCAGTCAAAAGCTTGAAGTTTTGCTGTGGCTAATACCCTAATTGTCCATACTGAAGTAAGAGACTGACTCCAACATTATTCAATACTCTGATCTCACTCTATACTTGTCCTTAACGTTTATAAACTTCATTATATAACTACTAATAAAGTAAGAATCTGAAACCCTAAGACAGATGCACATAGCAACTTTGCATTTGCTTTATCTTTTACTTAACTTAACTCACTTTTCACATTTATAATTTATATCTCAATTTGTCATTATTAGATGGTTGTGACTAAGTAGTTATAATGGTTTTACTATTGATAAAATCAACATCTATTAGGATTTAGTTCTCTTTATTTAATATTGTTAGAACAAATATTTTAAACATCTGGTCTATAAAAGACAGATATAGGGAATGAGGTGGAAGGATAAGCTAATAGTCAAAACAGAATGTGTGCTCACAATAATATTCCAGGATACAAAATGTTATACAACTGTCAAATCATAAGAAATGTGCACGTGACCTAAGAAAAGGTACACAAAAATCTCTCTGGAGAGCAGCAAAATAAGGATTATCTTAGCTGTAATTATATGATAATATTTTATGAATTTTGGCTTATACTGAATGGAAAATATATGGTAGGATGGGAGAAGAGAAGCTTTAGGCTTGGTGTTTTCAATATATTAGTTGGTTCACAAAATATATAATCCTTATGAAATAGATAGCATAAATACTCTATGTAGTTGTGAAAACTATGTTAGTATTTTTATAATATAGCTAAGTTACATAGCTATTAAGTGGCAAATGCAGGATTTAACTCCACATTGGATACAGAGTAACTAGACTATAGTCCATGGAACTAGGCATCCTCTTAATCAGCCATGATTGAACATTTAGAAAGTCATATAATATAAATCACTTAAAATATGCTATAGTCACAGTTTTAGAAAAAACCTTCACATTTGAGTTTTTTGATTAATCCAAATTATGTATATATATACATATATATACACACATATGTGTGTGTGTATCCTATGTCATGATGGCTTATGCTAAACATAAACAAGGAAGTGAATTACATTTTAGAATGATGAAAAATGAATATTAAAATGAAATTAGTTAAAATTAGTTTGTCAAATTAATTATGTAAAGAAGAGAAACTGAAAAGAGTTATACCAATTCATATGTTGCAGAATTTTCACATTTTATAAATAACCTGGTTTTGCTGATTCTAGCTCACCATATTTGAGCTGGAGGTATGCTGAGAGTGACAGGTAGTAAAGAAGCTACATCCTGAAGTAGATTCAGGTATTAGGTGGCATATACGAGTAGGAATAAGGGGAGTATCTCAAAGGCTGACTTCCAAGGGTATATAATCTTGAAAGAGTCCATAAAATAAGACTGAATATTTAAAATTTTATTAATTTGCTGGCACTTTCTGGAGAAAAATGATGTGATACCTGACAAGGGCCCCAGGGGAAAGGGGCTATAGAGGTCTGGCAGTAAGAATTGTCCATAATGAATGAAATACAAATGCCTACATTTTCTGCAAGATGGTAGTGAAGAATAAGTTTCACAGATGTGGACACAATGAAAAGGATATATTACAGGAAGACCATAAGACTCAGGATTATGTTTCACAGGGGGAATCCAAAGGACACATCATTCACCTGAGGCAATCAGTGTTGTACTGCTGAAAGGGGCACACACAATTTTTCTTGAGCTTGCTGGTAATTGGTATGTCTTATTCGGAGAAGTGTCTATATAACTCTTCTGCCTATTTTCTATTGGGTAATGTGTTTTCTTGTTACTCAGTTCTATAAGTACTTTGTAGACCTTGGATATTAATTTGTTGTCAGATGTATAATGTGCAAAAATTTTCTGTTCAGTAGGGTATTGTTCATGTCAATAATAGCCTCCTTGGCTGAGGCAGAATCATTTCAATTTGGTGTAGTTCCATTTGCCTATATTTACTTTTGTTTTTCTGCCATTTTAGTGCTGTTCCCAAAGACATCCCTGAAGTTAATGTTGTGTTCTGTTTTATTCTATGTATTTCTTCTATGTATATTCCTTCACACTTACATGTATGGTTTCAGGTCTTACATTCAATTTATCAATTAATTTAAGTTCATCTTTGTTTATGGTGTGAGAGAGTGAACTAGTTTCATTTTTCCCACATGGTACTCCAGTCTTCTCAACACCAATTATTGAAGAGACTCTTTTTTCCATAGTATACGCTAGACTCCTTTCCATGTGAGTGTGGGTTTATTTCTGGTCTCTCGGTTTTATTCTGTTGATATGTATGTCTGTTTTTCTCCAATACCATAAAAGAAGGCAATACATATGGCCAACAAGTGCATGAAAAAATGTTCATCATCATTTATCATTGGGGAAATACAAACAAAATCAGTGAGATACTACCTCACACCTGTGAGAAGGCCCATATCAAAAAGATCAGAAACGTGTTTATGAAGAGTGGAAGAAAAATCTCATACACTGTTTTGGGGAAAATTGATTGGCCCAGCCTCTATGGAAAAGAGTATGAAGGTTTCTCATAACATTAAAAATAGACCTACCATATGTTTAAGTAATGCCTCTCCTAGGAATCTACCCCAAGAACACAAAACACTAATTTGAAGAGATATATGCTCACTTATGTTTATTGCAACACTTTTATAATAGTCCAAATATGGAACAACCAAAGTGTCCAACAGATGAGGAGATTAGGAAGATGTGGCATGTACACATACATACATACACAGACACACACACACAATGGAATGCCATATAACTATAAAAAGGATAAATCTTGCCTTTAGAAGAACATTTATGGAACCAGAGGGTATTATGCAAAATAAGTCAAGAAAGAAATACCAAGCAATTTTAATTCAATATGTGAACAATAAAAAGCAAAGCTCATGAACATAAAAACCAACCTTAGATATCTGACTATAGAACTGAGGCACCAGAAGGAAAGTTGGAATTAGGGACAAAGTAAAGAGGGGACTTATTGGACTACGGAGAAATGTTGGTGTTTGGATAGTGAGCACTGTGTAACAACTGACATTTGTAGAGGTGTGACCCTATACCCTAAACACATAGAGTATTGTAATCATTGTTACTGCAATAAACATTATAAATAAATAAAAATAAAGTAGCTTCTGAATTTGGTAATTCAAGGAATCAACATAATTAAGAAGTACTTAGGATCTTCTTTTCACTGTTAGCATCAGCTTTTTAATTATTTTTCAATTGATACCATAAAATCCTTTAAGAGAACATGTTTAGAAATGTTTTTACTGACATGCCATGACCTATATGTCTATTTCATTAAAAATTTACAACTAAGGTTTCATTTCTTAACAAAGCAGAATCTTGAGGTGGGTAGTTTCATAATTAATATATGTATTTTGAGAATTCTACCATAACTAAGAATTTGGAGTTATTTTATTTTTTTCCGACACTTACAGAATGAGGAAATTCTAGTCATCTCACTTAGAACTGCATTAGGCTATAAGTGTTCAAGTAACAGTACATTAGCCAAGTTGCCATTTATTTGATTACACGTGTTCAGCTGTCTTATGGTGTTATTAGGGATTTAGGCACTATCTTCCTCTCATCCAGCAGGCTTTTATACAGACATTTGTTTTTCTTTATTCTTCTTATTGTTGCTATATCAAGGTATGCTGTAGATTCAGCCATCATGAGAGTTCAAAGCATAAGAGATATGACAGGGTTGGTACTGACTACAGTGGTCTCATTCGTGATGAATGAACACTGCCAACAGATTTTTTCTCAAAATAGTATGCATTTACCACTTGTTTACAAATATATATTAATTCTGGAAGTACAACTTCATCTTTCAATGTGCATTTTCTTAAATGCCCTCCACCAAAGATCCAGAGCCAATACACTATCATCTTACCACTTCTACACCTCCCCTTTTCTCTCTCACCAATCCCACTCCACTGCTGGTGACAATCATAGTTCACATAGTCTAACTCTTATTTTTGTTGTATTTTGAGTTTCTTTTCTTTAGTTGTTTATATTCCACAAATGAGAGAGACCATAGGGTAGTTGTCTTTCACTTTTTGACTTACTTTTCCTAGCATAATTATATCAAAATCTATATTGTTCCAAAAGGCCCTTGGGAAAAGAAGCACTCATTCAGAGACATCAGGGCATACTACTATTTCACTGTCCAAATTCAACCACCCATTCTCCAAGTGATAGTGGGAAAGTGAGAAAGCAAATAGTTATAATTGTTTTAGATCAATTATTATCAAATGCTCAGATTTGTTCACATTCTCATCACAAAATTACAGAAGTTCTTTAAGAAAGAACACATTGTGATTTACACTTGAGAAGAATGTATACTCAACTTTTTCACTTCAGAGTTCTTTGTTGGCAAAAATGTTCTCCCAGTCGGTGGGGTTTTTCTTTGTTTTTGTTATAGTCTCTTTTGTTGTGCAGAAGCTCTTTAATTTGATGTAGTCCCAGCTGTTTATCTTTGCCTTCACTATCACTGCTTTGGGTGATGTGTCTGTAAAGATGTCTTTGATGTGCATATCAACTAGCGTTTCGCCTATATTTTCTTCTATGTATTTTATGGTTTCAGGTCTTATGTCTAGTTCTTTAATCCATTTGAGTTGGTTTTTGTGCATGGTGTTAGGTAGTAGTCAAGCTTCACTGTAGTGATGCAGTTTTCCCAGCACCATTTATTGAACAAACTTTCTTTGTTCCAATGCATATTCTTTGCTCCTTTGTCAAAGATTAGTTGACCATAAATCTGTGGGTTTATTTCTGGATTTTCTATTCGATTCCATTGGTCTGTGTGTCTGTTCTTGTTCCAATACCATGCAGTTTTGATGATTATGGCTTTGTAGTATAGTTTGAAGTCTGGGAGTGTGATGCCTCCATTACCTTCTTTTTCAAAAACAAAGAAAATAGGGCCTCCCCGGTGGCACAGCAGTTGAACACTGTGTTGCGAGCTGCCCGCAGCCTCTGTGGCACCGGTTCAATCCCCGGCTGCTCACCAGCCACCAAGGAGGGTCCCACATGGCGTGCAGACCTCTCCTGCCGCCCACTGCTCCCCTCAGCAGTATACTTCAGTACTTCTGCCTGTTCTGCTTCCCGCTCTGGCTCTGGTAAATTCTCTCACCCTCCCGCACTTCTGACTGTACCCAGTGCTTTTATAAATAAAAATAAATAAATAAATCCTCAAAAACAAAGAAAATAATCCAGTCAAAAAATGGGCAGAAGAGCTAAAAAGAAACTTCTCTGAAGAGGAAATGCAAATGGGCAACAGGCATAAAAAAATGTTCAACATCACTTGTAATCAGGGAAATGCAAATCAAAACTACCATGAGATACCATCTTACACCAGTGAGAATGGCACATATTAAAAATCTAGTGATAACAAATGTTGGCGAGGTTGTGGAGAAAAAGGAACTCTCCCGCACTGTTGGTGGGAGTGCAAACGGGTCCAATCATTATGGAGAGCTGTGTGGAAATTTCTTGTCCTACTAAACATAGAGCTCCCATATGATCCAGCAATTCCACTCCTAGATATTTACCCAAAGGACACAGAAACATCAATTCCAAAGAGCACCTGCACCCCTTTGTGTATAGCAGCACTATTTACAATAGCTAAGCTTTGGAAACAACCCAAATGCCCAAAAATAGATGACTGGATCAAGAAGATGTGGTACATATACACCATGGACTATTACTCAGCATTCAAAAAATAAACACATGCACTTTTCAGCAATGTGGATGGAGCTGGAAAGGATCATGCTCAGTGAAATAAGCCAGAAAGAAAAAGAAAAATACCGGATGCTCTCACTCATAGCAGGAATCTAGAAAACTTAAATAAGGGACCATGAAAAAGAATAACTATAAGAAAGAAAATATCAAAATCAAGAAATAACTATGAACCAGAGACATTCTGTGGGGGGTGGGGGGCAGGGAAAGGAGGGCTTAGGTTCAAAACAAGGGGGTTGTAATTGTATGGGGAATATAAAAATAAAATTTAAATAAAAAAAAAGATATGACCTCACAACTGTGAGAATGGCTATTAACCAAAGACAAGAAAGAACAGGTAGGAAAGAATGTGGAGAGAAAAAAAAAAAAAAAGAACAAAGGGAAGAAAAGCAAACAAAGAACAAAAGTCAGGACTGACTTCTTATCTAAACTGACCTTAATTGTCCCAAACCTTCAGGTCTTAGCCCTGTGAATCAACAGCGGTGGGACTTCGGACAAGTGACTCATCAATACAGCTCAGTTTCCACATTTGTAAAATGAAAAGAGTAATGGAAACCACTTCTAAAATGTGTTCCAACAGTAAGAGACTACAGACAGTTTCATAGGTTGTGTCTTAACCCCTTGCACCACCAGCCACTGAAGAACGAGCTTGATCCCTGACCAGGGAGCCACCCACATGGTGCAGCAGACCTCTCCTGTCTCTCCTGCTGCTCCCCTCAGCAGTGGATTTCAGTCAGTCTGCCTGTTCTGTTCCCACTCTGTCTCTGGTGACTCCTCTCATCCCCCACACCTCTGGCCTGTACCCCAGTTCTTGTATGCATGAATAATCTTTAAAAAAATTAAAAAGAGTTCTTTGTTGGTTTTCTGACTAGTTGATCTGTGAAGTGATGTAAGTGCAGTGTTGAAGTCCTCACAACTATTATGTTACTGCCAATGTCTGTTTTCATAATTGTTAATAGTTATCATATATTTTGATAATACTCTTTTTGATGCATATATATATATATATATGTGTACGTCTTCTTGATTGGATTGATTCCTTCATCATTATATAATGTTCATCCCTGTCACATGTTTTGAATGATATGTTTGGTTGTCCTAGAATTTTTGTGGGTATCATTTGCTTGTAGGACTATTTTCCAACTATTTACTTTGAGTGTGTGCTTATTTTGATCCTTAGAAGTGTATTTTGGAGACAGAAATTTCAGTTTTATTTTCTGATCTAACAAACCACTCTGACTTTTGATTGGTGAGATTAGTCCATTTACATTAAAGTTAATCACTTACATAGAAGGGCTTGCTATTACTATTTTGTCTTCAGTTTTCTCTTTCTACTTATATCTCTCCTCAAGTTTTTGTGGCTTGTTTTTGATTTAGATACGAGAGCTATCAACATCTTATAGCAGAGATATGGCATTGGCAAACGCCTTTAGCATTTGTTTGTCTGGGAAGACCTTTATTTCTCCCTCATATCTGAGAGTCTTGTGGGATGCAGTATTTCTCTATCTTCTTCCATCTGAAGTAATGCATTGCTACTCTCAAGGTCATTGGGCTTCTCCACAGTAAAAGAAAATATTTTTAAGATGAAAAGGTACCCTATAAAATGGGAAAGAGTATTTGCACATCATACATCCAACATGTAACTGACTAATATGCAAGATCTATGAAGAATTTATATAGCACAAAATAAAAACAATCAACCAAATAAAAAATGGACAGAAGAACAAAATTGATCCTTTTACAAAGAAGACATACAACTGATCAGAAGACACATGAAAAATGGTAATCATTACTAATCATCACAGTGAAATGCAAGGTAAAAGTAAAATAAGATACCACCTCACATCTGTGAGAGTGACCATACTAGGAGTATGGAGGAAAAGAAATCCTTGCACACTTTTGGTGGGACATACTAGTCTATTCCCTATGACAAAGGGTTTCTAAAAATATTAAAACTATATGTCATAAAATATATAAATTTAACTCCTTAGTATCCATCTAAAGGAGACAAAAACACCAATTATATGCAACCTATATTCGCTGATACACTTTTACAAAAACCATGTTATGAAAACAGCCCAAGTGCCCAAAGGCAGATGTGGAGATTAAGATGTGGTATATATACAATATGGAATACTATTCAGTTATAAAAAGAATGAAGTAGTGTTATTTATGACAACTGGGATGGAACTATGAGGATTATGCTAAGCAAAATAAGGCTATATTAGAAGACAAAAACTAGATGATTTCACACATATAAAGAAATCAAACAAATAAGACTAAAGGAACAGATGATGTTAAACTAAGACAAAGTTTTGAAACTGACTGCAAAGTTGAAGATACCAAAATGGGAGGTGGGAAGGTGGGAGTTGGGAGCAATGAGGGAACAGGGTCCTGTGAATTACAGTAGCAGATTATGAATGCTTAGTTGTATGAGTGATATAGTAGCAAACATATGATGAAGTATGAACCTATACCTCTAAATTAAATATAGTGTTGTTCCAATGTTATATCAATAAAAAGTGATACAATTTGAAATATATAGAGAAAAAAAATGTGAGAAGGTACAATGGACTATGATGGACTAATGATGCCTTCCTGGTGGACTTGGTATGGTAACATACATCAGAAGAGATGGGAGTCTATAGTTCTGGTTTATATACAGTCTTTTAAGTCAACTATAATGCAATAAAATATGAAATATAATAAAAATTAAAATATTTATATACAAAGATTAAAAATGAAAAGGGGTATTTTTGGATCTTGCCTTAACACTATAACACCTAGCTAATCTCAGTTGCTCTAATGATTATAAGAAAGGTATATAATAAATGCCTAAGTTTGAATATCTTTCTTCCCTTTATTAGTGATGTAACCTTGAACAAATTTTGAAAATATAAGACTACTTCACAAGTAGAAACAATCAGAAGAGAGCATGCAAGACTCCTAACACCATATCACTAATCATTCTTGACTGCCTGAAAACATGGACTGATCATCTGTATTCCTGTCTTAGCACATCTCTCTACTCATTCCCTGGTTTTTATTACTTGTTCAAGAATATCATTTCCACTATTCCTTTACTTATAAGCTTTTACCCACTTCTTGTTCCCCTAGCAGCTAGCAGTCTTTGAATGGTTCACATATTTTCAAACATAAAACTTTTAATATCACTGACAGTGAGCTGCAGCAATTATAAATATATATATATATTTATGCTCATCGCTTCTCGGCCTTTTGCCTAAGATCAAGTGTAAAAAACTATGCTCAGATATCACAAAAGGCAATTAGAAGCCATATTTTCCTCTATGTGTTAGAGATAGGAGTACATTTATTTTCCTTCGTCACTTCCCAAATGTGACCATGCATGATAACTAAGCAGTGCAATGGTACAAACATAGTTGCATTAGACCATTTTGGAGTAAGCCTCTCCTGAAATGTTTGACACATTTGGAAAATGAAAAAAGACATCCAGGTAAAATTTTGAGTTCTGTTAGTTTAAAATAAAAAATGGACAATGAACAGATAACCAATAATTTCTGTGTCGTCCATTGTACTTCTAGGGACCTAGTCAATTGGGAAATAAATATTGAATCCAAATGGATATCATTTCTGGTTAAGCCTTACTTTGTTTTTGGAGTAATAGCATTCAATATCCCATAAGACACTGCTGTTCTATGAAAAGCAGTTTGGAATGTACCTGTGTAGAGAAATGACATCATATAAAAAGAGGCTTAGAAAGAGATATACATGATTTGGTAAATCTCTAAGGAATAATTAGTCGAAGACAAACATAACCATATTTCAGAATTGCAAAAGCAGTGAACACTCAAAACAAATAAGATATATTAGGAAGAAAAGTGCATTTAAAAATAAAAACTAATCTGCCTGAGAAACTATTTCAACCCCTTTTGTAAGTAATTCACAATCAGCTTTGACATGTTACTTGAAATAATAATGACAAGAATAATAATTATTTTTGAAGAATGTAAAAGAGTTACTGAGATAATCATGATTCATACCAATGTAGTAATTAAATTGTTTTTACCTTTCAATGAAATGTAATTTGCATCAGCATCCTTTCTAAACCAGAAATAGCTAGAAGAGAACAGTTACAGTAGTAATGGAGATCTTTAACCAGCAGGAAAGTAACATAATGTCTGATTTGGGCTTAATCAGAGACAAAACTAACTTCCAGGTTTCCAGTATGTTTCCATTATAAACAAGCTTGATAGCATATAGTCACCTATCAATAAATAAAAAAATAAACATAGATGAGCAAAAAACTAGACATTTTTATCAGCAATCCTGCTCATCAACCTTGATCATATGAACCCAGACTGCCTAGTTCTATGTATGATACTTCCTTTTCCCTCTTGTTTTACCTACCCTCACAGGATATATCCTAGCAATAGCATCTGGCAATGTAAAAACAGAAATTAAGGTGACAGAACTCCAAATTTCACAACTTCTGTTGGCGATCCATTGTTCTGAGGGAGGAATCACACATTATTCAATGGACAATGGTATAAATCCTGACTCTCTGAAATGTCAGTATAATTTGAGTACTATGGGATTAGGGCCAAAATAAGGGGGTGAGACTTGTATGGGGAATATAACCAAAATGAAAATGCATACATTGTGCAAAAATGAAAAATGATGTAAGAATTATATAAAATAAAATAAAATATTAATAATAAAAAGAATATTTGACAATAAACATTTAAAAACAAACAAACAAAAAAAACAGGAGTTCAGTGGGAGATGACTAGTTATTGATGATCTGTTCTCCTTCAGTGTACCAGTCAATGGAGAAATAAACATAACATGGCCATTGAAACAGGATACAAGCATTATTTCTGATAAAAATCACTTAAAAATATGAAAGAGAACAGGTTCCAAAGGAGGGTTTCTTATCTTTGGTACCCTGAACTGAAGATGTTAAGCTGCACACTGACAGTATTTCATTTCCAAGTTGGCATAAAGCTAGGTGTATTTATTCTCTGAGCTACCCTTTGAAAGAGATCTTTTCTGTATTTTTAGACATTCAAAATGGGAAGGAAAGGAAGTGGATTGAGGAAGAGAAAAGGGGAGGAAGGCAGAAAGAGAAGGGGAGAGGAGAGGAGGGGCGGGACTAAGGAAAGGCAGATAATAAAATAAGTAAATAACAACACAACACGTCTCTTAGTAGACTATAACCTCCAGGAGGGAAATTTGTTTTGCTCATTACTATATTTCAAGTACCTAAAATTGAAATATAGAGGTTGCTCAATAAATATTTAGAGAGTGAACTTTAAAATTTATCACCAAAATCCTTAAATTTATCTCTGAGTTTTGTAAGGGTAGGGCCTGTTAGGGAAACAAGAAAAGGCTGTTCATTAACTGAACATCAACATATATTCTACAAATGTCCATTTGAATGATTAGCAGCACATATACCTCTTCTGAGGGATAATTCTCTACGTGGTTAATTTCAGCTTCCAAACTATATGTCTGGCAGCAGAAATTCACAATTCTGAGTTAGACCAGAACACGCATGTGCTGCACCTGGAAACAATTAAGTGTCAAGGCCATTTGAGGAGCACAGGTGTTCTGGCAAGCAGAAAACTTTTATCCTCTATAACCAGCTCAAGATCCTGATTAATTGACTTGATTTTAACCTCAAGTAATGTCCACTGAGTTGTTAGGGGAAAAGAGATGACAATGAACCTTAAATAGGAGAGAAATAATAGCCATTATATTTGTATGGAAAATATATCTGTAGGTAATTCATTTTAACATAAGTCTGAAAATACTAGTATTTCCAATTCTTCTGATGTTCTGGATACTTTACTCTCTGATTCCCAATATACTTCAATGAAAAATAATGGCATTACAGTGAACTTGTGAAAAATCCGTTTATTTGAAGGAGATAGAAATCTCCTTTCAAAAATCTCCCCTTGAGAAATTTATATTTCCCTGTAGTATGGAAACATGTTTCAGCTTTCTTCTGTAATCTGTGGTAAGGAATTGGGGATAATATTTCCAGGGGAAACAGACTAATATAAATTTGTGAAATTAGTGGGACACTGGTGCCAAAGCAATTATTTCCCTTTCTGGACAACATTCTTGTTTAGACTAATTATACATATGCTAAAAGAGTGGCATTCCAAATTTGTGGTCAACAGTATGGCCAGTAGAAGTAAAACCCTTAGTAACAAAACCCATGATGGCTGATAGTTCACAAATGCAGCATTTTTTAATTTTGGTATTTAGTTATAAACATTCTGCTAATAGGTCTAGATGACAACTTTCCAGAGCTGCTGAAACCAGCTTCTGCAATTAATTCATAAGCTGCTTCACATACCACATACTTTTACAAAATACTTAAAGGGCTGTTTGCCATTTTTCACCTCTCTATTTACCTCCAGTGGTCTACTAACTTTGTAGTAATAGTCATCTCATTAAAAAAAAATAAGTTAGCCACTTTTCTTATGCAATCTAGCAACTAAACAAGGTTATGGCAGAAAGATATTTCAGAATATTAAAAATTATTCAAAAAAGACCTTCTGTTGCTGGATAATAAAAAGTGTTAATTTCTAGGAAACAAAAAAGAATATAATTATGTCTCTATGTGCAGATATGCATTGAATGACTATCTCATTTCCTGCGACTTCATCTCTGAAATTTTAAAATATATAGACAGTGCTGTCTATAATAGAAGGGAAGTTACAATAAGAAAATGTTTCAGGGACTCCCTGGTGGTGCAAGGGATTAAGCACCGCACTATGAAGCAATCTACAGCCTCTGCAGCATGAGTTCCATCCCCTGCCGGCCAGCCAGAGAATAACCCACATGGCGAAGCCAATCTCTCCTGGCTTGCCCGCTTCTCCCCTTGGCACTATATTTCACTCATTCTGCCTGTTCTGTTCCCCACTCTGTCTCTGGTGAATCCTCTCACCTCCCGCATCTCTGGCCTGTACCCCAGCTCTTGTATGTATAAATAAATCTTTAAAAAAAGAAAAAAAATGTTTTAAATACTAAGCAAAAATTATGAAATATATAAGAACTTTAATATTTTTTAAAAAGTTCTGTATTCTTTAAATTGATCTTGTCTTCACTTTTATTACGGAATTAACACTTCAGATGCCAATTATTTTTTCTCATACTTCCATACACCCTGTTACCATTCTTATACATATATCACTTTCTTAACTATTACATATTTCCTTTATAGCTTGTCATTCCTTCTTACCTATATGAAGCCTCAAAACCTAAAATAGTTGCTCATAATAGGTCATAAATAAATATTTCTTATATAAGTAAATCTATGATTGAAGATATTTCAAAGTTTCAACTTTAATGCCACCATTTGGTAGTTTGGATTCACAATTAGCTATCCAATAAATGAAGAAAGAGCTATATTATCATTGATACTAATTACATCATCATCCAATGATGATTTACTAGGTATCAGAAAGGATACTTGCATAATATTATGATGCTATAATGATATCATTAGTATATTTATACCCATTTTGAAGGTGAGAAAAAACTGAAACAAATTGTTCAAGTAAGTTTGAAAAGATCATTTTACAAGAAGAAAAGGATAGATGCACAATTTTAAGCTTGGACTATAATGGCTGTGCACTTCTAATGAACTAGTTCCTGGAAATATAAACGTGACTATGTTTTGTAAACTTAAAATCAGCATACAAGAATTTTAAAAAAGTCAACTTCCTCTCATATGTTTGATGCCTCAAAATGAGTACAATGAATAATATGCTTTAATAAATTAATTTTATAATCTTTGTATATACATTTATAATGCTTCCAATTGTCTACTAAAGAGGATCTTAAAGAGGAAATTATACCGTAGGTTACAGATGCAAAGTTATCCCTCCACAAACTAGAGTCACTGGGGCTACAACTCTCTAGAACTAGTAAATGGAGTAGAGGCTAAATAAGGGCAAGGAAAAGAGGGAAAGGTGAAGCAAAGTGAATGTAGAGATTCAGTGACTCCCTTCTCTAAATTTTTAGTAGGATATCCATGCTCAAATTGGGTGATGCTTAAAAAATAATTGTCTGGGCCTCCCCAGTAGCATAGCCGATTGAGTGCCATGCTGTGAAGCTGTCCTCAGCCTCTGCAGCATGGGTTCAATTCCCAGCCAGCCAGGGAGATACCCACTTGACAGGGAAGACCTCTCCTGCCTTGCCCACTGCTCCCCTCATCAGTGTCTTCGGTCCATCTGCCTGTTCTGCTCCCCGCTCTGTCTCTGGTGAATTCTCTTACCCTCCTGCGCCTCTGAGCTGTACTCCTGTTCTTATATAAATAAATCTTAAAAAAAAAAGGAAAATAATTGTGAAGAGTTGGCTAGGTAATTAAAGCCTGTCAGCAGCAGTTTGGTGTGGCAAACATCAGAATAGTAGTGCAGAAACAAAAATTTATTCTGGAAGGCACACATTCTCTGTGTCCAGGTTTACAGTAATATACAAATGATTTAGTTTACATTGTTGACAATAAGCATTTTTATAAAGGGGTTCCATATTACTCATTGATTGAACTTTTATGCTATTCCTTGACTTTTGTTTTCTTTAATCTTATGTCTGAGAGATCTGAGTTGTTACTGGGTTAAAGTCATTGAAAAGAACTAGAGAGAATGAGATCAAATATTATACTAATATAATTCTCAAATCTTTAATAAACTTTTTTAGTTTTAGCTATGTTTAGATTTACAGAAAAATTACAGACAGTACAGAGTTCTCATTTATGCTATACCTAGTTTCTCCTCTAATTAGCATTTTACATTAGTATGAAATATATGTTACACTTACTGAACCAGTAGATACCTTTAGTAGTAAGTACATACCTTATCCTAATTTCAAAGATCATCTTTTTTTCCATTGTGCAATTTCTTAGGTTCCTCTTGTGTGAGAATTTCTCAGAATTTCCTTGTTTTTAATGATTTTGGCAGTTTATTTTTTTTAAAGATTTATTTATACAAGAACTGGGGTACAGTCAAAGGTGTGGGAGGGTGAGAGAATTCAGCAGAGATAGAGCAGGGAGCAGAACAGGAAGACGGACCAAAGATACTGCTGAGGGGAGCAGCAGGCTCGGCAGGAGAGGTCTGCCGCACCATGTGGGAATCTCCCTGGCCAGCCGGGATAGAACTGGCGCTGCAGAGGCCACGGACAGCTTCATAGCATGGTGCTCAACCCACTGCACCACCGAGGAGGCCCGATCTTGGCAGTTTAGAGGAGTATAGTCAGTTATTTTGTAGAATGGCCCACAACTGAATTTTTTCTGCTGCTTTCCTCATGATTAGTCTGGGATTATGTGTTTTTGACAGGAAGATCACAGAGGTAAAAATGTCATTTTCATTACAATATATCAAGAATACATATTATAAACAGCACAGGTGATAATTAACAGTGCCATGCTTTATTCTTTGGAAGTTAAAAAAATGTAAAGTAAATGTCCTACTTTCTTAAGGGCAGATTATCTACATAAATCAGGTTTCATTATTTTGCATGTGTAAGTCCAGTTTACACAGTACTTTATTGAAGAAGCTTTCCTTGTTCCATGGTATATTCTTTGCTCCTTTGCATAGATTAGTTGGCCATGTATGTGTAGTTTTATTTCTAGACTTTCAATTTGATTCTATTGGTCTGTGGTATGTTTTTATTCCAATACCACACTGTTTTCTTATAATGGCTTTGTAGTATTATTTGAAGTCTGGGTGTATAATACCTCCATTTTTCTCCCTTTTAGTCAGGGAATCTCTGGCTATTTGGGGTTTTTGGTGATTCCATATGAATTTCAACAAGATTGTTCCATTTTTCTGAAGAATGCCATTGAGATTTTAATTGGAATTGCAATGAATCTGTAAATTGCTTTTGGTAGGATGGTCATTTTGATAATGTTAATTCTTCTGTTTTTGCAGGATGTTCCTACTGAAACTATTATACACATTAATAAAGAAGTTAACGGTGATATGGATTTAAAAAAATAAAGTATATAGATGCCTTTCCTTCAAGGACTTTGATTTAAGACAGAGTTAAACACTCTGGGACAATATGCACCACTGTTTGTTACAAATATTCCTTTGTTTTCCTAAGTCAATGACATTGTGACCAGTTTGGAGTCTGGAATATGAAGAACTGTAAGTGGAAGGAAGACTGTCTCTAAAAACAAATCAACTTGGTCAATTCCTTAAGCTTAAATAATTTTTGAACAATATAGGTAGGGGTTCATACCACATTGTGACACATTCATTAAAAATAAAAACAAAAAATATTTAAAAACAAACAAAAGATACATAATGTAAACTGAGCAAAAGTTTAAGGAATAGTTTTCCATACTAAAACTGCATAAAGCCCAGTTAACATAAACATTGTATTAATGATAAAATGTCTACAATACAAGTTGATTAGCTGTAATAGCCCGTCTATTCAAATGTGTTTGTTCTGAAGGGACATTGTTGCACCTAATTTGATTTCCCCCTGAGCAGTACATGATGTGTTATTTGATGCCCTTCAAAGGACACGATTAGCCAAGCTATAAAGTGTCTCATTTTATTAGCTTTGCTGGGTTTTATCAGTTTGTAAATGTGTTATTTTCTCCATTTATTGTGCCTATGGGATCCAGAGATAGAGTAAGCATCAACTTAATATGTTTTGGGGAAGCAGCAACGGCCATACTTTAACACTTACACTGTGTTGTGATGACATTGAAGGTGGAGTCGTGGAAACTGTAATGTCAGGGCCATTTATCAAGGCAATTCTTCAATGCTATAAACCTCAGCTCTGACACTGAATCCAACAGTAGGCTTTTGTTTTAAATAGAACCAAGTGTTTCTGGGCTGCAGTGCTAACAACCCTCTTTAACAGAATAACAAGTAGTCAATAATAAGAAAATAGGTCAGGCAGATGGTCAGAGGAGAAAAGGAAAGGTATTAACTTCAGATATTGTGGCTGAGGTTTGTGTTTTTTGTTTTTTGTTTTTTTGTTTTTTTTTTTTTTAGTTTTTAGAGAAAGACAGGTTTTTAATACTTAAGTGAAAAAGTAACTACTCCATAAAGATATAAAAAAAAATGCCATCAGCACTTTGCTTTCAGTTGGGATAGAAAAAAAAACAAACAGTACACTCATTTAACTAGATCATTTGGCAGGAAACAATTTCAATGCCATGCATTCAAAGAGTGCCAAACCAAATGACATCACCAGCATTGAAGATGCTCAGAGTCTTTAACAGGTGTTTGTGGCTTCAAGTTCCTGTGTTCTTTTTTTCAGGTTGCCTTTCACATAGTTTTCTCAGTGCTTATTCAAACCATTTGCCAATGCATCAAAGTTGAATACTGTACTTATTGTCAATCAATTAATTCCCTAAAGATAATGTCTACTCAAATAATGTTTTATTTTCTGCAATCATTTAATTAGCATTTTCTTTTAGTGTTGAATTCAAAAGAAAATCTGAGGTCTCCTTTCATCCCAACTCCAGCAGGCATAACTAGTCCCTTCATCTCTACCCACTTACTTAAGGGATATGAATATGGCTTCTAAATGACTTGATTAAATGGTATACACTAAACGATATAAAAAACAATTACTAAGCATTATTTTATAAGTTTAAGGACCTAAAGCCAACATAGTATGTGTATATGTATACACATGCAAAAAATATTGTATGTATTAGGGGAGAAGAGACAAAATGTATTTTGTGTCAATATCCTTCTTTTTTGTATGGCTCTGCTGTATTACATATTATCCCCTTAATGTCACACAATGGTCTTATGAGTTGGAAAGCATTGTTATCCCAGTTCACTGTTGTGAAAACTAAGATTAAAGAAGTCAAGTGAGGGCTTTCCCAGTGGCTGCAGAGCAGGTTCTATCCCCGGCCGCTGGCGAGGGTCCCACATGGCGTGCAGACCTCTCCTGCCATGCCCGCTGCTCCCCTCAGCAGTGTATTTCGTCAGCCTGCCTGTTCTGTTCCCCACTCTGGTTCTGGTGAATTCTCTCACCCTCCCGTGCTTCTGACTGTACCCAGTACTTGTATAAATAAATAAATAAATCTTTAAAAAATAAATAAGTGATTTACCCCCAGAACCCTGCAATAAGTGAACAGTAGTCAGTGTAAGGAAATTGAAAGAAGAGGTCTAAAATACCAAGCAAATACAATTTGAAGATTGTATCTAAGATGAGCTACAAATTTTTTTCTGTTTAAAGTTCTATATCAGCAATTCTCTGACCTCTATTAGACAACAGATTGGTAAATCAGTGCTTAATATTATGTTGAATTAAAAAGACAGGGTTGCATGCTCATACTGATCCACTATATATTTATTTCACTAGAATAGAAATAATTGAAGTTAGGGATTGTATTTCTGTTTCCTGGCAAAGCATGATATCTTCGATAGCAGATTTGCATATAAATAAATCATTATGTAACATTTTAATTTTTAGATGACATCCTTTGACTATGTAGTGAAACATTTTATAGTTTAACAAGTTTTAAAACCTCACAAAGTTTGAATAAATAACTTGAAAATGAAGAATGTATTAATTTTTGTATTTACTTCATCTATCTTTCTTTGTTTTAGACATGGCCTATTTGATTTATTGTGTTTTCAAGATTGCATCTAAGTAAGAGCAGTTCAAAATTGACATAATGTACAAGTTATTCTCTGCTCTAAATTAATCTTATTCTGAACAAAAGTTATTCATGCACTATGCACGCACACACACAAATTAATTACTTTGATTCGGTTCCTTTAAAAAGTACCACTTTCATATGTAAGTTAAGAAGAGATTAAAAATTGGAGTTAGCAATTTCGATGTCAGGGTACCTAGATGTGACATCTAGAATAATGCATAAATTTCAGAAAATAATTCTCTTCTTTTTTTCTAATTGTTATATTCTCAAGTCAACAAAAGATTTAGTTGGTCTGGTAAAGTATCCTAGGCATACACAGATGAAGTATTTTTGATAGACCCTTCTGATCCTGTAGAGAGGGTAGCAGTTTACAAGATTTAAATTTAGCGCTCATTATATTATAGTACATACTGTGAGTACAAATTTCAGCTTCCTTATTCTATTTTATTAAAAGGAAAAGTAATGCAAGGGGACTGATTTTCAAAGGAGATTATTACCTTGCTCAGATGGCCACTGAAAGGCATGCTGTGGGTATTTAAACTCTCTACTTTACTAATGGAAATATGGCTCATTAGGGGTGGAAGGCACAAACACCTTTCATTTTCTACTTTTCTCTCTTTTCAAAATCAATCAACTACAATTGTAATATATACATTATTTTTCTATATCCATTAACTAGAAATTCCCCAAATTAGACATCCTTTTAGATTTCTCCATTCTCACTTGCCTAAAGAAATGTGCATATGGGGCCTCCCCAGTAGTGCAGCAGTTTGAGCGCAGCGCTGTGTAACTGTCCACGGCCTCTGCAGTGCGGGTTCGATTCCCAGCCGGCCAGGGAGATACCCACATGGCGAGACAGACCTCTCCTGCCTTACCAGCTGCTCCCCTCAGCAGTGTATTTCAGTCACTCTGCCTGTTCTGTTCCCCACTCTGTCTCTGATGAAACCTCTCACCCTCCCATGGCTCTGACCTGTACCCCAGTTCTTGTATAAATAAAAATAAACAATCTTTACAAAGAAATGTGCAAGTGCACACATTTTTGAATACATAATGTATAAATGAATGTGTGATACATATAATTAAGCATGTGATATATATGTAAAATAGTTGAATGTATTATATGTAAAATTTGTGATTTACTATATTTTTTATGTATCAAGACCATGAAATACTTTGTACTTTTTTTTTTAAGATTTTGTTTATTTATATAAGCACTGGGTACAGTCAGAAGCGCGGGAGGGCGAGAGAACTCACCAGAGCCAAAGCAGGGAGCTGAACAGGCAGAAGGACCGAAGCACACTGCTGAGCGGAGCAGCGGGCGGCAGAGTGGTCTGGGCGCCATGTGGGACCCTCACCTGGCGGCCAGGGATTGAACCGGTGCTGCAGAGGCTGCAGGCAGCTTCACAACCCAGCCCTCAACCCCTGCGCCACCGGGGAGCCCCCTATTTTATACTTTTTTATTCACAAAGTAATGATGGAGTAAAATAGACAGCAAAAAGAACATCTTAACTCAGATATATGCCATTTTTCTTTAATGGCAATAACATAAAACTTTGGCACTGAAAGTGACCTTAAAATGTATAAGTATAAACATAGAGCTCATGCTAATTGTAAATAAATGCTGCCATTATTTTGAAATAATTTCAGAGTTACAGAAAAGCAAAGCAAAATAGTCCTATTACTTCCTATATTTTCTTTTCTAAGTTCCCCAAATGTTAACATTTGCCACATGTGTCTGATCATTCTTTCCTTGACAAGTTTGAAAATAGACTTTAAGCATAATGTCACTTGACTTGAAAATACTTCAAAATGTTTTCTACAAGCAACAATTTTTTTTCTTATAAAGCTCAATATAATTACAAAAATCAGGAAATCAGCATTGATACACTATAAGTCACATTCAAATACCAACAATTTTAACTACTATCCCATATGGCCAAAAAAAAAAAAAAAAAAAAAAAAAAAGAAAAGAAATGGTGATCTCCAGAACCACACCTGATACAGTTTTCATGTCTCTTTATTTTTGTTTAATCTGGAACAGTTCCTTAGGTATTCTCCATGACCTCAACACTTTTAAAAGAATATAAATCAGTTATTTTGTACAATGTTCCTGATTTTAGATTTGTCTGACTTTTCATCATGATTTGATATAGGTAATGGGTTTTTGGCAGAAATAGCACAGAAGTTATGTTGTGTGCCTCAAGGTGCACCCTATCAAAAGGCATATAATATCAATTTGTTCCATTGCAGGTGATGTAAACATTGCTCACTGCACCAAGATGCTGTCTTTTAGCTTCTTTATTTTTCAGCTTAAGTTAATGAATAACTTATGGGTATATACTTTGAGACTATGTAAATATACTATTTCTCATGATAACTTTGCTCATAAGATGTAACATCCATTGATGAATATTACTAAAATAAGTAGTGTTATGACACTTCTAAAGAGTGCTTTTTCTAACTCTAATATTCTTTCTACATTTATTATTTGAAATTATACTTCAAAGAAGAGGTTTCCCATCTCCATTTATTTATCAGTTATTTGTTTCAGTATATAGTTAAGAAATATTCTTTTTATAATTTTTACTATAATTATGTATTTAGTCAAAAAACTTGTCTCCAATTTGGTCAGTGGGTGTCCTTCAAATTGACACTTCTATCTATCCTTTTTGGCATGCATCATTTTTTCAAAGACTTCCTTTATGCTATAGAAATATCTTCCAGACTAATCACATACTTTCTAAATGCCAGCCTTAGCATCAGACATTTCTCTCAGGAGTCCTGTTTCCCTTATTGAAGAATACTAATTAAAAATTTGATCAATGGACTTATCAGCCAGACAGAAGAAATAAGGAAGAGTAATGTTAAAGGTGGAATTAAACCACAAGCTTTTAAAAGATTTATTTATAGGGCACTACACCCCAAAAATGTTGAGTCCACTTTCTCCTCAAAGCAAAAATAACACCTGATTATCTAAATGTTAAAAGCCAAGTGTATATGGAATACTCTACAAAATAGAGCATATTTCAGTCTGGGTCTGATCATAATAGTTTCAATTAGTAAACAATCACTAGTAGCAATCAATCACAAGCACTAGTAATCAATTACAAAACAGCAAAAACTTCAAGTGTGTGGAGACTGGACAAATATATAATACTCAATGACTGTTGGGTTAATGAGGAAATCAAAGGAGATATTTTAAAAAATAAATGGAGAAAAACAAAAGTGAAGACACATGTTTGCAGAATCTATGGGCTCTACCAAAATCAGTACACAGCCAGGTAGGTCTAAGTAAGATACCAAGTAAATAAATTATCTCACCCTAGAGAACTAGAAAAAGAAACAAGTGAAACCAAAAGCCAGTACAAGGAAGACAACAATAAAAAAATAGAGCATAATCTACAAAAATAGGAATCTACAAAAATAGTAAATAAATCAGCGAAATAAAAACTGAATAAAATAGATCAGTGAAACCAAAAACTAGCTATTTGATAAAAATAAACAGAATAAACAAATCTCTAGCAATATTCACAAAGTAAAAAGGGGTAGCTGACTAATAAACAGAATCAAAAACAAAGAAGTGATAAAAGACAGCTCAGGAAGACACAGGGTCATAAAAGACTACCATGAATACTGCTATGCCAATAAATTGGATAACCTAGAAGACATAAGAAATGTATAGCATACAACCTTCCAAGACTAAGTAATGAAGAAATAGAAAACTAGAACAGACCAAGTACAAGCAAGGACATTGAAATAGTAACCAACAGTCTCAACAAAAATAGAAGTCTAGAACCAGATGGTTTCATTAGTGAGTTCCACCACAGCTTCAGATATGAACTAATGCCTATCTTTCTTAAGCTATTCAAAAAATTGAGGAAGAGGGAATGCTTTTATTTTTTTTTTAAGATTTATTTATTTATGCATACAAGATCTGTGGTACAGGCCAGAGGTGTGGGGAGTGAGAGGATTCACCAGAGACAGAGTGGGGAACAGAACATGCAGATGTACTGAAATACACTGCTGAAGGAAAAAGCAGGCGATACAGGAGAGGTCTGCAACACCATGTGGGTCGCTCCCTGGCTGGCAGGGGGATCGAACTCATGCTGATGAGGCTGCGTATTGCTTCATGGTGTGGTGCTTAACCCCTTGCGCCACAAGGGAGGCCCGAGACCAATATTCCTGTTGAACATAGATGTAGAAACCCTGAATAAAATCTTAGCAAATCAAATTTAAATTGCATTAGCTGTATAACACATCATGATCAAGTGGATTTTTTTCTAGGTATGCAAGGATGGTTCAACATGCATAAATCATTCCATGTCATTCACCAGACCATAAAATAAAGAGTAAAAATCACATGGTCAGGGCCTCCCCTGGTGGCGCAGCGGTTGAGCGCTAGGCTGCAAAGCTGCCCCCAGCCTCTGCAGCACCAGTTTGATCCCTGGCCACCTGGCGAGGGTCCCACATGGTACATAGGCCTCTCCTGCTGCCCCCACTGCTCCCCTCAGCAGTGTATTTCATCAGTCTGCCTGTTCTGCTCCCCGCTCTGGCTCTGGTGAATTTTCTCACCCTCCTGCGCTTCTGACTGTACCCAGTGCTTGTATAAAATAAATAAATCTTTTTTTTTTTTTAAAGAAAAAAAAACAGTAAGTCAATACAGTGAGGTGGATGGCTATAAGATCAATATATGTGGGCCTGCTAATCCTAAACTTCCTGTTCGGCCACCATTTTTGTTACCTACACTTCTGCATTGCTATATAAGGTCAGCACTGTCCAGTCAATCAGTTAGAGGAGCCCAACCCTACAACACAGTGTTTGGACAGACAACAGAAAACTAAAGAACTCCTTTTGCTCTGAAATTTAATTTTTTTTGAATAATCCCTTAATATTAAGGTTTTCTTATTTTTTAAGTTGAAATGGCTCTGGAATGGATGGCAGATATCATCTCTCACATCTCATCAAAAGTGAGTTCATTGGAAAGAGAAATTACTGTTTGGACAGAAAAGATGTTGAATATGAAGAATTGAAAAAGAGGCAAGTGACTTTTAAACATGTTTTTATTGGTGTACACACTATATAATGCTTCTCTAACAGTGAAAGACTATCATAGTGCTTTAGCCAATTTTGAGTTACATAACCAGGAAAAACACATTTTCATTAATAATCACTTGTATTATTTGGGGAGGGTGATAAAATTTTTAACATAATTATATTTTAATATTCATCTATATATTGCCTAAATGACTTTTAAATCAAATTTTATTGGTTTACTATTAGCCCTAAACAACCTTTAAAAATTTAGTGTTTTCAAAACTAAATCTTAAAAGTTACTAGATCTTTCTATTCTGCATGATTGTTATTTTGAAATAAAAGATCAAGTAGAATAGTAGGAAATTGCATTTTTCTATATATATGCTACATTAAAAAAATTAGTATCTTAAGCAATCTTTATTGTTTAAAATCTAACTAAATCACAAAACTTGTACTGTTTTTAAGAAATGCTTATTCTCCTTTGTATGGCTAACTTTGAATTTGGAAAAACTGCATATGCAATTACTCAGCAATTCAACATCTTCAAGTTGAAACTCCTTATAATAGATGAAATGTTGATAACCTTGGTATCTGAGCTTTAGTTTTTCTATTTTCTGCCTTTGTGATTTTAAGTTTTAGCCTGAAACTTACTTCAAAGCTCTAGAATAATTATAATTTCAATATATTTTTTTATGTTCTCTAACAGAAGCAGTCATTTATGCAAAAGTAATAAATGGTAAATAACCTTATTGTTTACAAGGTATTTCTGGAAATGTACTGGGTAATTAAATTCTTTAAATTAAAAACACAGATTTTTCACTATAACTAATTTCAGTCCATAGGTGTTTATTTCTAAATGAGTATAGCCTATTATTGCTTGAAAATAAGGACATGATAGCAATTAAATAATGCATATATATAAGTTCTTAGATGTTTATGTAATCAAAGAAATATCATAAACCCGAGTAACAGTGTCTTTGTTAGATAGGCAAGTTTGGCGACAGAGGGTGGGTGGGATTATTGGAAGCAGCATGAAAAGAAAAATTGACAGATTTTTCTTCAGACCTTCTATGTCTCTTGAATTGCTAAAAAACATATGATAAGTTTATAATATTAAGTTGTGGATTTAAATTTAATGTTGCTATTCCAAAGTATTGGGAAAACAGAATTTTAAAAGATGTGAGTACGGATTTTGTACTTGAAACATTATCTCCATCCATATATTTTTTTGTTATTGGCTTAAAAGTAAGCAAAATCCGTACTCACATCATTTAAAATTCTTTTAAGAATTCAAGCTATGAGATTTAATCAAATTACTTATAGGACTTAGAATTAGGAAGATAAAAGTATTTTCCATTTAGACATTATCTTCCCAATGAACTGATTTTAGTAAACATGAAGATGCAAATCTGAAATTTGTAGAATACTTCATTTTGAGAATTCACAATATTAGTAAATATATATGACACTATATTATATTACACATATTGAAACCAACCAAAGAACTTACTTTAATTATAACTATATATTACAAACATATATGGAATATATTTCCATATATATAGCAATAGCTTTAATTTTAGAAATTAGAAAAGGAAAAATGTGAACAATAGTATATATGTTAATTGTAACAATAAAAGGCAACAGTGAAAAAAAAGCATATTAAAAAAAATCTTCTTTTGTATCTTTAATTGTGTATTAAGGTCAAGATGAGTTACTGAAGATTAATGTATTCTTGAATAGTTTCAAATGATGGTAAAGAAAATCCTACCAGTTTTATAATTTCTCTATTTTTTTTGTGTTTTTTTTTTTTTGAAAAGTGTCAGAGTGAAAAAGGAATATATCTTGAATGGCAATTGAGTGTTCAAAATGATATCTTTTACAAGGTTGTACTTTTTCTTGTATATATAGAGAACTTAAAGAATATGATTATTTAAAAGTCACATAAGCACATATTAAAATACATGTCCAGGGTCTCCCCAGTGGCGCAGCGGTTGAGCGCTGGGTTGCGAAGCTGCCCGCAGCCTCCGCGGCGCCGGTTCGATCCCTGGCTGCTCCCCGGCCACCAGAGGCGGGTCCCACATGGCGCGCAGACCTCTCCTGCTGCCCGCTGCTCCCCTCAGCAGTGTACTTCGGTCCTTCTGCCTGCTCTGCTCCCCACTCTGGCTCTGGTGAATTCTCTCACCCTCCCGCGCTTCTGACTGTACCCAGTGCTTGTATAAATAAATAAAATAAAATAAATCTTTAAAAAATAAATAAATAAAATAAAATACATGTCCACTGCATTTCAAAATTAAGAAAAAAAGTTAAGGAATGTAAAAGCGAATACATGGAATGAAAAAGTTAATGAAGGAAATCAAAGGCTCACAAGAATTTTAACATACTACATAAAGAACAAACTCATGTGTAAAGTAATAATCTAAGCAAGTAATATTTTATTTATGCCCCAATGCCTCAAGAATTTGTTGACAATAAAACTATGGAAAAAAATCTACTGTACACATGCCTCATATTTTTGAGTAATACAAAACAAAGAGAAAATCACTAAGCCAAAGGAGTGTTTGAAGGAAATATCAGACAGGCATTGATAAGGTTGAAATTCTCAAAGTAAATTATGAAGCAAGATGAGAAATTACAATAAAACAATAGAATCAGATATTATTTATTAGAAAAAAAGAGAAAAGAATTAAAATGTTAGTGAAGATATTGATAAAGACAGGCATGGTAACATACTCTGAAGGGGTGTTATCCTGTACTTCTAAATCATATACAATGCTATAAACCAATGCTACCTCAGTAAAAATATAAATAAAGCAAGCACTTCTGGGTGAGGGGAATCAATATTTAGTAAAAGTTAGAGTAATATGTTGCCTAGAAGGGATTTTAGTTATTATCTTTGAAGTTTGAAAAAAATAATGCATTCTTTCTAAAGATAGAATGCCATGGTACTCTGCTGCTGCTGCTGTTAGAAGAGGTTTTAATAATAGTTCTCATTCATCTATGTTTTCAATTAGCACATACTGAACATATTTTAAGTTCAAGAAAAAAAATAGTGCTATAAGTGTTAGATCTAGAATGAACAGATGATGAGGAACATTAAGATACTCACATGTATTCATGGATATTGATATATAACCGACTATTTACAGTAATAGTTATTAGGTGCTGCAATAGGGATTGCCATAGGTACAGGCACTGGAGCAAAACAATGTTTTATTAAAATGATAGAGAAAATAATTGCAGAAATAAATTCTTTCCTACTAGAATTTTATACATTATATAAACTCAACAATTATTTTTTTTAAATATTTTTAAAAATGTATTCTAATCAACAATGGCTTGGAAGTTTCCAATTAACAAATACCTCATTGTCATAACACTTTCAAATGTTCATTTTGGATTAAAGAAACTAGGTACACTTTTTTTATTTTAAGGTTATCTGCCTAGTACACTCAAATAACACTATCATCAAAAGAATAAAAAATGAAAAATAAAAGCAAACTTCTAAGTAGAAACCATCTAGGAACCACATAGAATTATATCACCAAATCTGTCCACCAGACCTATATATCTTACATTGGGTCATAAAAGCAGCAGGATATGCAATATGTGTCTCAAGACATCTGAAATCTCAATTAGACCAGTATATAAATAGTGAACATGAATGAGGCCACTACCAACTAGATGGTGAAATGATCTAGGGAAGGACTTCATGAGTGAACAGCAGGTACAATGAAGAAGGTCTTGCTTAAGAAAAGGCAGACAAGGCACCAATTAGGGAAGACCTTCCCATTGCAACTAGAATTGACTTACTTATATATTCAAATAGTACTAAGGGCTCTAAGGCAGACTTTTTTATATACTACTATTATGAACACATTTAAGTTTTAGTCCTTATTTGTTGTGGGAGATACCTGCTGAATAAAGCTTTGTAACTGGAAAAGTCAATACTTCCCATGACTGTGCTTCTCTGGGTTGACCTATTTAAACTTTTAGAAATCTCAACTTAAGAGCAAGTTGGATTCACTTGCAAGTTTGGATGTTCACCAGTCCAGTGTTTTAGCTTTCAGTGCCTGTGTACTTGTGTGTTTGTGTGTCTACACATGTTTCTGAAAGAGGTGCAATATCCTTATTGTGAAAAGGAATAGAGATACAATCAAATAATTATATTATGTACAAATACTCTAATTTTTCTAATTTTTCCAATACTGGAAATATTTATTCTTTGTCCTCATGGAATTTGCAGATAATTAATGTCATTTGCCACACATTTTTCATCTAAATTTGTAATACCTGTATTCACCTAAATTTATAATACATGGCTTTTTCTTTTAAGTCAACATGCTCCAAAGGGTGTATTGTACCAGATCTGCTTGACTATAGTAAGTGCTTGCTGAACAAGTAGAACAATGACTCGGTAGGTCAGCATCTAATACCAGTAACATTATGAAAAGCATATGCCCTCATTAGCAGGAAGGGAACTGGGATTTTCAGGATAGTTTTGAAATAGATTTATCAGTTTATGAGCAAAGTATATGGATATTGTTGGTTCCTTATGTAGATTTTCAGGTCCTATATTCTTGCAGTAAATTCTATTCAATAGTGAATCAGATTAGAGCCAAGAATCCAAGAGAACAAATTATATACATATTTTGTTTTATTACTATGTAAGGGAAATAGTGAAAGATGTAGTGCTAGCTTTGACAAGGTAGAAAATTTCTTCCCAGAACATGTGGTTAATTTTAAAGCTATGAAGGTGCCATAGTTCACTGGCCATGGATAATGTCAAGATTAGTGACTAAAAGATTTTTCTTTTTTTTTTTAAAGCAGCTTTGTTACACATTACCTTTTTGTTTTACTTAATAAAAGTTGTATTTATCTACTTATCATACATCTGTTTATGATTTTGAAGAGAATTAAGATATACTTAAAACTAAATCTCATTTGTCCACAATTCATGTGATTATAAAATCTCTCCTACCTCTCCAGTTTTCAATTTCATCTTCTCCTAAGATTTTCTTCCCTCTTTCTGTTCCAGCTGCACTGAAAAGAGTTTTTTTCTATTCCTTACCCTGGTAAGGTCACCTTTTCTTCTGATAAGGACATTTTTATTTCACTATCATTATTAAGAGTTCCTTTTGTCTGAAGCACTCTTTCCAAGTTCTTTACAATCCTGGACCCAGCTCATTAATCAGTTTTCAGTTCAAATGTCATCTCCTCAAAACAGCTGACCTAACCCCTATTTCTGGTTAACTCTCTCTTCCCTCTCTACCTATCCAGATACATTCTCCATTTTTTTTTCATAGCATTTTACAGTCTCTCGAATGATATTTTTGCATTGCTGTGTACTTATCTCTCTCTACCAAGAAGACAGAGAGATTGCCTTGATAGTCACCAGAAGTCTGCAGAATGCATAACAGTGTCTGGCACAAAACACATGCTAAAAAACTAATTGTTAACTAAATGAATAATTGTAGTGAATAAATAACCACATTTGCTTCTTCATTTCTATATAAAGTCACAAAGGTATATACTATTCATCTGAACTTTGTTGATTTACGTTGTATGGAATTTTCTATGCTGCATGAACCCCTTAATTGCAATGCATACCCAGGAAATAAATGACTTGATGCTTCACATGTGAAAATTGCCAGACCCACATCATCGATCTTAAGGTCCCAGAATGATACAAATTAAAACAGATTTTTTAGCTCACAGAGTACTAGAAAAATTGAAAGACCTATGGCTTAAGATATATGATGGGAATGAGAATACTAAGTTGGATACACTTTCTGAAAACTACAAATGATTTTCAATTAGTCCCAAGATATCAGCCCTACCAAACAAAAGAAACAGCCTATATGGAAGAAAAAATAAGGATAAACAGGATACATTACTTCCCCACTTATGTGACACCTACCATATTATTTTGTGGAACTTATGCTGTTCAGTGTCCAAGATATTATGGAAAAATATACATACACGTCATGGCACTGGAATTCTTCCCCTAAATGCCCAGTGAAATAAATTCAGACATTATACATACGTGTGTGTGTGTGTGTGTGTGTATCCTGCTGTCACCCCTAACACACATACACATACACGTACAAGACGGGGAAACTATCAGAATATAAACACCACATGACTGCTTTCACAGATCAGAGAATATTGATTGATGAGTTTAACATACGTCAGATTGTCATCCTGGAGCACCTGTGTGTCCAGACTCACACTACTCCAATTTAATAAAAACATTTTTACTATGTGAGGAACTGTACCAGGAAATTTTTATATATTAACTCATTTAATGCAGATAAGAGCACTGAAAAAGGAAACGGGTCATCATCAATCAACACCAGAATAAACAGTACTGGGAAAGTGAACACGACCTTAACTTGCTCATTTACTATGTGCAGAAAGTAGGGTATCTTTCAGTTCAAGATGATGTTCTCTATCCATAGTGGGAGCTGTTCTTCACTGAAGAAGAGTGACTTTAGCCTGAGATGAAAGTTTACTAGCATTTTATTCTTCCAGTTTTCTAATTCATGAAGAGGCACACCTTACTGTCTTCTGATATTAAATATGGCTATGTAACCAATGAAATAATTATCACTTTAGAAAAATTTGGTTTTCAATTTTTAGCAATCATACCCCCTTCTTCCCATACCACTTTAACAAAAGATATTACATATTCCAAATTGTGCACCTCACAGAATTGTTCTATATATATCGACATAGGTATATGTATCATCCAAAGGAAACTTCCTTAGAGAATTTGAAAGTTCTGCAGGAGATTGTGAGGGAAGGCATCCCTGGTGGTGCAGGGGTTGGTCTCATCACTATCAAGCCATAGTCAGCCACTGCAGCATAAGTTCAATACCCAGCCAGGGAGCTAACCCACACAGCACAGCAGACCTCTCATGTCTTGCCTGCTGCTTCCCCTCAGCAGTGTATTTCAGTGGATCTACCTGTTCTGCTCCCCACTCTATCTCTGATGCATCCTCTCACCCTCTGCTCCTCTGGACTGCACCCCAGTTCTTGTATGCATAAATAAATAAAAATATGTCTTTAAAAAAAGATTGTGAGTGAGCTACAACCTTGGTTATATTAAGCAGAAAAGAATTTGGGATCACGTGTGAAAGCACAGATCCTTGCCTATCCTGAAATCAAGGTTGAACATGCTATGGAGCTTTAAACTCCTTAATGATTCTATAATTAGTGATCCTTTATCAAACAAATCTTTTTTGGTTTGTTTTATTGAGGTATAGTTGGAAAACAAAATTTAATATATTTAAGGTATACAATGTGATGATCTGATATACATTATGAAGAGTCACCCCATCAAGTGAACACATTCATCATATGACATGTTTGTCCCTCCTTTTTTGGATTGAAAACATCTAAATTACATTCTATTAGTAAATGTCTATGTTTATATCATTGAATTATTAAACACATTAAATATTTGTTAATTAGTACTTAGTAAACAATACTGTATTAACTTGATATTAACTGTAGTCAGCATGTCATAGATTAGATCTTCAGTCCTCCATATTGTTACAATTGAAAGTTTGTACCCTTTTACCAAACTGTCCTTATTTCCATCCCTCCATCCCTCTATATTTGCAAATGATTTGCAAATGAAAGTATGAATTTAAACTTTTATTAGGATTCCAAATACAAATAATACCATGAAACATGTGTCTTTTGTTTTATATCACTTAGTAATATGTCTTCCAGTTTCACCTGTTGTCACAAACAGGTGTTCCTTCTTTTCTAAGTTTGAAGAATATGCATAAATCACATTTTCCATTTCAAATAACCCATTCCTATATCTGTTGAATAATTGCATGTCTTCTTTACAAATATGTCTATTAAAGTTCTTTGCCTACTTTTTAAGTTGGTTTGTTTGGTTTTCCACTCTTGAGATTTATGAATTTTTGCTATATTTGGCATATTTACTACTTATTGTATATGGGTGGTATGCACATAAGTTTTTATTTAAACAAAAGATACAAATACATTTATTTACATAAATACATTATTATTAAACAAATACATAAAATTTTCTATATAACTATTCTAGATTTTCTTTGTATTAAATATATTAAAAAATCAAGCATAAGTATCACAAATAGAGAATTAACCTGTGTGCAGTGCTATTAAGTAAATTTTAGAATTTACTTAAATTTTACCAAATTGTTCCGCTCATGTGTTTTCACTATTTCAGGTTTCCATTCAGGATATAATAATGCATCTTGTTGTCATTTCTCATTGGTCTCTTGTACTCTGAAACAGGGCTAACTCTGAAACAGGCTATGCTTTTTCATAACTTTGGTATTTTTGAAGAACATTTTTCAGTCACTGTGCCGAATTTCATCAATATAAGTTTATTTGGTATTTTTATGATTGGGCTGAGGTTATAAATTTTTGACAAGAATAACACAAAAATGATCATGCATCTTTCTCAATGCATGATATTGTAGAGTTCATGATGCCAACTTTTCATATAACCAGTGATGTTTAGATATTAATTTTTCAATTAAGATGGTTTCGGCAGGTTTTTCCACTGTCAAATTGTTATTTTTACTTTTCTAGTTAATTAGTTGAGAGAAAAGCTTTTAAACTTTCTTTTCAAACTCTTCTTTCTTTTCAAACTTTCACCTACTAATTTTAGTACCATCAGTGGATCCTATTTGTATTAATTATTTGCTATGAGATATGTCTATTATTTTAGATTTCCCCTTTAATAATATATTGATTGAAATAATACTGCATACTAATAACAGAAGAGTTTTTCCTTCTCAACCATTTATGTAATTGACTACTCATATCAGTATGTACCCATGGTTATTAGTTCATACTATATTTTATAATTCTGTAAATCATTATTTTGTACTCATTTTTTCCAGCATTGGGCACTGAGTTGGTTCCTTCTGTCTTGTTATAACGTCTCATTTTTTTTTTTTAGAAAAATATTTCATTATTTTCTGACACTGCTGTAAAATCAGGTTCATCTAATATTTTCTTGCCCACTGGACTCAACCATTTTTTCAAAGAACCTTGTTACTGTTACTCAAAAATGGTGTTTAGAAATTAAGATGTGGGGTTTATGTGCTCATTATTGTTGGGACATCATTGTTTCTAGTCCCTCTCAAGGAACAGAACTACTGAATGTGAAAGTATAATAAACTATACATATAAACTATATTTTTATCTTTTATTTTTGCACAATAACGCTAGTTCTTATGATAGCTAAGATTTCATGAACCTTGACATATACAGGTACATTTACTCCATTAAGTTAGTGTTACTAGTGAAAAATCACATCTATCAGAATTATAATCTATTAATTTATATTTTTGTCTGCTATTAAAAGCTTACATTTTCCAAGAGAGAGATTGAAAGTAAAATTAAAAGGCAGGAACTCTTCCCTCAACACTTTTACAACATAAGAAGAGATAAGCAGGGCCTCCCCGGTGACACAGTGGGTTGAGCACAGCACTGTGAAGCTGTCTGTAGCCTCTGCAGTGCCAGTTCAATTCCTGGCCAGCCATGGAGATACCCACATGGCCGGGCAGACCTCTCCTGTCTCACCCGCTGCTCCCCTCAGCAGTGTACTTCGGTCCGTCTGCCTGTTCTGCTCCCCGCTCTGTCTCTGGTGAATCCTCTCACACTCCCATGCCTCTAGCTTGTATCCCACTTGTATAAAAATAAATAAATCTTTTTTTTTAAAAAAAGAGAGAAGCAGAGTTTTAGTTAGGAATGGAGAACTAAACAAGTGAATAACCATCTGATGGTAATTATGCAAATTAAGACTCAACATTACGGCAAACAGCTGGAAATGGAGCAGAGAGTAGTAATGATAATAATAATTAATGAGTGCTTAGTATATGCTGACACTCTGCTAAGTGCTTTACCCATATTAATTCATTTAATGCTCAAAATCAACCTATTAGTGTCTTAGTCCATTAGAACTCCTGAAACAAAGCATCATCAACTGGGTATCTTATAAAGAACTGAAATTTATTGCTTACAATTCTAAAGTCTGGGAAATTTAAAGTCAAGTCACCAGCATGATCACCTTTTGGTGAGGACACTTTAAGTGGTTCAAAGCGGGTGACTTCTAGTTGTGCCTTCACTTGGTAGAAGCAGCAAGGAGCTCCACTAGATCCCCTTTTATAAGATACTGATTCCACTCATGAAGGTTTCATCTTCATACTCTAAGCACTGCCAAATTACCTACTTCCTAATACAATCATCTCTGGGATTTAGAATTTGCATATAAAAATTTAGAAGGGGACACAAGCATTCAAACTACATCATTATTTCCTTCTTCTAAGTATAAAACTGAAATGCAGAGAAATTAAGTAAATTACAAAAAGTCAAATAGCAGAGTCACCCCCTCCCCCCCAGTGGAGTAGCTGGTTGAGCGCAGCACTGGAAAGCTGTCTGCAGCCTCTGCAATGTGGGTTCGATTCCTCGCAGCCACGGAGATACCCACATGGCACCGCAGACCTCTCCTGCCTGGCCCACTGCTACCTTCAGCGGTGCTTTCAGTCCATCTACCTGTTCTGCTCCCAGCTCTGTCTCTGGTGAATCCTCTCACCCTCCCGTGCCTATGACCTGTACCCCAGTTCTTGTATAAATAAAAATAAATATATATATATATATATTATTTTTTTTTAAAAAGAGGCAAACCAGAGATTTGAATTTGGTAGACCTAATCCAGGGTGTCAGTTTTCAATCAGTTTAGTTCAGGGAATATGTTGGGTATTAGCTGAGATATATAATAGTGGAGTAACACAGAAACCATGAGGTAATCAGTGGCTGAGATGGATTTAGAAGAAATAACCATGGCAATCTCATAAGACAGTTAGATATTGACTGTTTATTTTATTTTTTTTTATAATTTTATTGTTATATTCCCCATACAATTGCAGCCCCCCCATTCTGACACCAATCCCTCCCCTCCCGCCCCCGCCCCCCTAAAAGTGTCTCTGGTTCATAGTTTTTTGTTGATTTTGATTTTCACTTACTTATAGTTATTCATTTTCCTGGTCCCTTATTTAAGTTTTCTAGATTCCTGCTATGAGTGAGACCATCCGGTATTTTTCTTTTTCTTTTTGGCTTATTTCGCTGAGCATGATCCCTTCCAGCGCCATCCATGTTGCTGCAAATTGCATGTGTTTATCTTTTTTGAATGCTGAGTAATATTCCATGGTATATATGTACCACATCTTCTTGATCCAGTCATCTATTTTTGGGCATTTGGGTTGTTTCCAAAGCTTAGCTATTGTAAACAGTGCTGCTATAAACATAGGGGTGCAGGTGTTCTTTGGAATTGATGTTTCTGTGTTCTTTGGGTAAATACCTAGGAGTGGAATTGCTGGATCATATGGAAGCTCTATGTTTAGTAGGTCCAGAAATCTCCACACAGCTTTCCACAGTGGTTGGACCAGTTTGCACTCCCACCAACAGTGCAGAAGAGTTCCTTTTTCTCCACACCCTCGCCAGCATTTGTCGTTGCTAGTTTTTTTAATATGTGCCATTCTCACTGGTGTAAGATGGTATCTCATGGTAGTTTTGATTTGCATTTCCCTGATGACAAGTGATGTTGAACATTTTTTCATATGCCTGTTGGCCATTTGCATTTCCTCTTCAGAGAAGTTTCTTTTTAGCTCTTCTGCCCATTTTTTGACTGGATTATTTTCTTTGTTGTTGTTGAGTCTCATCAGCTCTTTGCAGATTTTTGTGATCAGTCCTTTATCATTAGTGTTGGGTGCAAAATGTTCTCCCAGTTGGTGGGGTTTCTCTTTGTTTTTGTTATTGTCTCTTTTGCTGTGCAGAAGCTCTTTAATTTGATGTAGTCCCAGCTGTTTATCTTTGCCTTCACTATCACTGCTTTGGGTGATGTGTCTGTAAAGATGTCTTTGATGTGCAAATCACGTAGTTTTTCGCCTATATTTCCTTCTATATATTTTATGGTTTCAGGTCTTACGTCTAGTTCTTTAATCCATTTTGATTTGATTTTTGTGTATGGTGTGAGGTAGTGGTCAAGCTTCATTCTTTTGCATGTAGCGACCCAGTTTTCCCAGCACCATTTATTGAACAAACTTTCTTTGCTCCAATGCATAGTCTTTGCTCCTTTGTCAAAGATTAGTTGACCATAAATCTGTGGGTTTATTTCTGGATTTTCTATTCGATTCCATTGGTCTGTATGTCTGTTCTTGTTCCAATACCATGCAGTTTTGATGATTATGGCTGTGTAATATAGTTTGAAGTCTGGGAGTGTGATGCCTCCATTCCCTTCTTTTTTTTTTCAGGAGAGCTTTGGCTATTCGGGGTTTTTTGTGATTCCATATGAATTTCATCAATAATTGTTCTATTTCTTTGAAGAATGACATTGAAATTTTGATTGGAATAGCATTGAATCTGTATATTGCTTTTGGAAGGATGGCCATTTTAATAATGTTTATTCTTCCAATCCATGAGCAGGGAATGTCTCTCCATTTCTTTGTGTCTTCTTCTATTTCTTTTAACAGTGTTTTATAGTTTTCTTTGTATAGGTCCTTTACCTCTTTTGTTAGATTTATTCCCAAATATTTGATTTTTTTTTGTTTCAATAACAAAAGGGATGGTTTTTTTGATTTCTTCTTCTTCAGATTTATTGTGTATAGGAAGGCTACTGACTTTTGTGTGTTGATTTTGTATCCTGCCACTTTACTGAACTGATTGATGAGTTGAATTAGCTTTTCTGTGGAGTTTTTGGGGTTCTCTATGTATAATATCATATCGTCTGCAAATAGTGATAGTTTGACTTCTTCTTTTCCTATTTGGATTCCTTGGATGTCTTTCTCTTGTCTTATTGCCCTGGCTAGGACTTCCAGTATTATATTGAAAAGCAGTGGTGAGAGTGGACATCCTTGTCTTGTTCCAGATCTTAATGGAATTGCTTTCAGCTTTTCACCATTGAGAATGATACTGGCTGTTGGCTTGTCATAGATGGCCTTTATGATGTTGAGGTATGTTCCTTGTATCCCAAGAATTTCAAGGGCTTTTATCATGAATGGGTGTTGCACTTTGCCGAAAGCTTTCTCAGCATCTATTGATATTATCATATGGTTTTTATATTTCTTTTTGTTGATGTGTTGGATAACGTTGATTGATTTTCAGATGTTAAACCATCCTTGTGCCCCTGGAATGAATCCTACTTGGTCGTGGTGAATTATCTTATGGATACATTGTTGGATTCTGATGGCTAAAATTTTATTGAGGATTTTTGCATCAGTGTTCATTAGGGAGATTGGCCTGTAGTTTTCCTTTTTTGTGTTGTCCTTGTTCGGTTTTGGTATTAGTGTAATGTTGGCTTCATAGAACGTGTTTGGTATTGTCCCTTCCTTCTCAATTTTTTGGAAGAGTTTGTGAAGGATAGGCACTAATTCGTCTCTGAATGTTTGGTAGAATTCATTTGTAAATCCATCAGGTCCTGGGCTTTTGTTTTTGGGGAGGTTTTTGATTACCATTTCAATTTCGCTAATTGTAATTGGTCTGTTTAGGTGTTCTATTTCTTCTTTATCTAGCTTTGGGTGATTGTAGAGTTGTAGGAATTTGTCCATCTCCTCTAGATTGTTAAACTTGTTTCCATATAACTGTTCATAGTAGTTACTGATTATTCTTTTGATTTCTGCTGTGTCCGTTGTGATTTCTCCTCTTTCATTGGTGATCCTGTTTATTTGTGCTTTCTCCCTTTTTTCCTTTGTGAGCCTGGCTAGGGGTTTGTCTATTTTATTGATTTTTTCAAAGAACCAGCTCTTGGTTTCATTGATCTTTTGGATTGTTTTTTTAGTTTCAATTTCATTTATTTCTGCTTTGGTTTTTATTATTTCTTTTCTTCTACTGGTTTTGGGGTTTTTTGTTCTTTCTATAGTTCTTTGAGCTTCGAGATTAGGTTGTTTCTTTGAGTTCTTTCTTGTTTCTTGATGTGAGCTTCTATTGCTATATATTTTCCTCTTATTACTGCTTTTGCTGCATCCCATACATTTAGGATATTGGTGTCCTCCTTGTCGTTCAATTCAAAAAATTTTTTAATTTCTTCTTTCATCTCCTCATTAGTCCAGTGGTCTTCCAGTAGTGTGGTTTTTTAATCTCCATGAGGTAGGAAAGTTCCTTGCCTTCTTTTTATGGTTTATTTCTAGTTTGATGCCTTCATGGTCAGAAAAGATGGTTGATATGATTTCAATCTTGGTGTATCTGTTGATGTTTGTCTTGTGCCCCAGTATGTGATCGATCCTGGAGAATGATCCGTGTGCGCTTGAGAAAAATGTGTACTCCGTTTTTTTGGGGTTTAGTGTTCTATAGATGTCTGTTAAGCCCAATTGCTCTAGGTCCTTATTTAGAGCTTTGGTTTCTTTACTTATTTTTTGTCTTGTTGATCTATCCATTGTTGATAGTGGTGTGTTGAAGTCTCCCACTACGTATGTGTTTTCTCTGATGTCTGTTTTCATAGAGGACAACAGTTGTCTGATATATTTTGGTGCTCCTTCGTTTGGTGAGTATATGTTAATGAGTGTTATTTCTTCTTGAAGTATTGTCCCCTTGATCATAATGTAGTGACCATTGGGGTCTCTTTTTATCTTTTTGAGTTTGAAATCTGTTTTATCTGATATAAGTATAGCTGTTCCTGCTTTCTTTTTTGGTCCATTTGCTTGTAGGATTGTTTTCCATCCTTTAACTTTGAGCCTATTTTTATCTTTTGTAGCTAAATGTGTTTCCTGGAGACAGCAAAAGGTTGGGTTTTGTTTCTTAATCCAGGCTGCAACTCTGTGTCTTTTTATTGAAGAGTTTAGTCCATTTACATTTAGAGTTAATATTGATATGTTAACATCTGTATTTGCCATTGTGTTTGTCTTTCCTTTGATTTTATTTATTTATTCTTTTAATAACTTTTTTTTTTTTTTTGGCCTTCTTTCATTGTTATTCGTCCCTCTGAGGTTCTGGCTTTAGGACTCCTTGTAGTATTTTTTGGAGTGGGGGTTTAGTTGCAATGAAATTTCAGAGTTTCTGTTTGTCTGGGAAGGTCCATATTCTTTCTTCAAAGAGGAAGGAGAGCTTTGCGGGATAGAGTATTCTTGGTTGGCATCTGTTTTCTTGGAGTCTGTTGACTATGTCCCTCCACTCTCTCCTTGCCCATAGTGTTTCTTCGGAGAAGTCTGATGTCAGCCTGATTGGCTTTCCTTTGAATGTTATCTGTTTCTTCCCTCTTGCCAGCTTCATTATTTTTTCCTTGTCCTGGATTCTTGGGAGATTTACTATTATGTGTCTTGCTGTATTTTTTCTTTCGTCGTGGAAGTTTGGTGTTCTTCTTGCTTCTTGTATATCAATTTTCAGCTCCTTCTTCACATTTGGGAAGTTCTCTTCAATTATCTCTTTGAATATTTTCTCTGTTCCTACTTCTCTCTCCTCTCCTTCTGGTATTCCTATAACTCTTATATTTCCTTTCCTCATGGAGTCAGATAGTTCCCGAAGTCTTTCTTCATTCTTTTTCCTTCGTACTTCTCTTTCCTTTTCTGTTTTGGTTCTTTTTATTTCTGTGTCTTCAAGAGCACTTATTCGTTCTTCCATTTCATCAATTCTGCTTTCATTGCTTTTCCCAGAATTCTTTAGTTCTTCCACTAATTCTTTGATCTCCTGCATTTCTTTTACTTCCCTCTTTAGGGACTCAATTTCATTCTTCTGACCATTGTTTTCCCTCTCTAGGGACTCAATTTCATTCTTCTGATCGTTGATTATTTTTCCCTTATCATTGTTTTCCTTTATGACTTCTGTCAGTTTTTTAATCACGGCAATTTTAAATTCTCTTTCTGGAAGGCTCAGAAGTTCTTCCAAGTTACTGTCGTTGCCATCTGGGGGCTGGTTTTCTTTTTGTGGTGTGCTTTTTCTCTGGAGAGTTGCTAGGTTGCGTGTGGTTCTTCTCCTCCCTACTGTCTGTTTTCTAATTTGCCGTATGCGTTGGGACACTGTGTTGTTGGGACTGGCCGGCATCTTGGGTGGGCTTCTCTGCTCCCCTCTGGTTCCTCCAGGAGTCATCTGTCAGTTTCAAGCAGTCTTTACTGGAGAAAGGTCCCTGTTCTAAAATGCCGATGTGGGGACACACTCCCCTGTGCGCCTGGTCTGCCCCGGCGGTGGGTTCCTGCTCCCCCTCTGGGCTTGGACTGCAGGCCAGAGGGGGTCTGGCGTGGGCAAACTTCCCCTGCTCACCTCTGGCTCCTGAGGAAGCCTTCTGCAGGTAGTCTTCACTGAAGAAATGTCCCTGTTCTAAAATGGTGATGTGGGACACACTCCCTGCGCGTCCGGTGTCAGGCACACTCTTCTGCGTGCCTGGTCTGCCCTGGCTGTGGGTGCTCGCTCTCCCTGTGGGCTCAGACTACTTGTTCGGAAGGGGCCCGGTGTGGGCTAACTCCCCAGCTGGCCACTAGCTCCTTCAGGAGCCTGTGCTGGCTTCAAGTCGCTAGGTGGCGCCAGAGATCTCTCCTAGAGCCCTTGGGGAGTTGATTTTCCACCCCGTGGGACAGGGAGCAGAGCGGGGATGGTAGGGTACACCTCAACGGCTTTGGGGTGCTGTGTCTGCCTTGTGCCCCACCGTCGTGGGGAACCCACGCCCCTAATTTCGTGCCCCGGGTCTCAGTTCCAAAGCCCTCATTTCCAGGACGTGGGCTGTAGCCCAGATCAGTGGCGCGGGAATGGTGCCTTTTGAGTCCCGCTCCCCTGCCTGGGCGCCTGGTTCCTGCTCACTCAGGGAGGGCCTCCGCGCGTCTCCCCGCAAGCCTAGGTTGCAGGCGCGGGGACCTGGGCAGCTGCGATCCGATCAGGATCCGCGTTTGCTTTTCAACCGCACTGCTTTTCAGCGCGATCCGCGCCACTTTTCCCCGCAATCCCGCTCCGCGCCTGTTTTTCCAGCGCGCCGCTTTCTGTGCAAGCTTACCGGGTGGCGGGGGCTGTGTGCTGGTGCTGGTCTCCTCCTGGGGGGCGGGGCTCTCTTTAATGGCACCTGGAGCTCACCTCTGTGGCGGATCCTGCAGGGTTCGCCTCAGCTCCCGTTCACGGGGTGTGGTGGCTGCAATAGTTCCTTTCCACTCACAGTCCTGCTTGCTGCGTCGTTTGTTCTTGTTGGCAGTTTTAGTTTGTTGTTTCCCTCCTCTCTGCGGGTGGGAGAGTGCAGCCTCTGTGGGCGGGGGAGGGGAGCAGGGTTCTGCGCTTCCCTCCCTTCTGGTCCTCTTTTATGGCAACTTTCTTCTTCGGGCAGTTTGCTGGACTCGTCCGTTTATCTTCCGTGTCCCAGTTCTCACTGGGACCTGCCGCTTTTCCTCCCTATTAACTTTTTTTAATGGGAGATCTTACTCGCAGTGTCTCCTCGCCGCCATGTTGCTCCGCCCCCTCCCTGATGTGTTTTTCTAGATATTGACTGTTTAATGCCAACACTGAAGGTTCGTTCTCAAGCTACTGATGCCGATCTCAGGAAAGATGGGAGACATATGTAGAGGTGTTTTTTTTGTTTGTTTGTTTTGTTTATTTTGTTTTTTAGTTAGCCTTGTAAGTTTATCAAGAAATGATAGAGGCCTATTAATTCTGAGTCATATGTAAGTGGATTCCTCTAATTGCCTATAATTATTATACTATATACCATTAATTTAGATCTACATTGAGAACCTTACTAAATCTGTTAGGATTTGTTTACTTTCCTATGTTAGTCACACATTTAATTACCACCTCTTTAAGGATACATATAATCTAAAACATCACATCTTTCTTTGCCAAGGCTGATCTTTGATTATATGGAAGAATATATGGATATTACAAATTATTGTTCTTAGATAATTAAGTCATCTCATTAAGTAGTTATATGCATTATAATGCTTTAAAAAATGTAAAATATAATCTGTGTGACCAAGAACTTGTACCTTAAAATGCAAGCTCAAATGTGATGTGTTGCATTTTTAGAAATATAAAATGTAAAAAAATTACTAAACAGAATGTATATTGCTCAGTTAATCTTAGTAATTATTGCAACAGAGCATGTTTAAGAATAATATGCTTATCCTAAGTTTAAAAGAAAAAATAATAATAAAATCATTAATATTTTGAAAATATATAGGAATTCTGGTTTAAGGGTAAATGGTAAAAATATAAATATGTGTATTGTTTAACTAAATCTATACCTACATGCTTATATAAGTACTATATAAGAGCTAGTAAAATTTCATTACTTATTTCTAAAAAAAATGCTTTTCTCTCTAATATGAGAAGAATTCATATTGAATTATGTCCATAGAAGAATGAAGCAGGATGGTAACACAAAACAATAACTAGGCAAAAAGAAAAAGAATAAAACTCAAAAACAGTAATTTATAACTCTCATTAAATTAATAGTATTACCATATTCTCAAATGTAGGCCTCATTAAAATAGTGCACACATTTAGAATTCAGATGTATTTGATAATTATCCATCTTTCCTCTAGTTCTATAACTAAAACTAAACATTTTCCTGAGTTGCCTAATTGTCTCCTATCATGTTATCCATTAAAACATAAATAGAAACCACATAGTTAATGTATATTTTCATATTACAGCACAAATCTTTTTTCCCAGAGGGAAAAAATTTCATTTATAAACACTGTGCTATAATTTTGAATCATAGTTAGAATGTTTTATATCCTCAGACTTTAATTTTTCTATTACTTTAATATTGGTTTTATCAGCAATTCTTTGAATAAATAACAGCAAAGTAAGCAGTAAATAAAACTACATTGTTTGAATGGGTTTTCATATGAAAAGAAAATAAGTATTGCTTACCACATACTATTTCTCAGTACAAAGAAGTTGTAAAAAAAGATTCAATTAAAGCAAGATATACTATCTAGATTCCAGTTAGAATACACAGCAGGTACTTTAATTACACCTATTGAGATTTCAACAAAAGGACCATTCAGGATCCAAATACAAGTGATTCAGGTTAGTCTGGTATAAAAAGGTATCAAGGTTTTATACTACTGAAACAATGTAAAAGGAAAAAGAAAGAAAACACATTGTAGTTAACATACCCCTATCTGATATAAATATTCAGAACAGGAGGAATGCTATAAATACATCTCCCTCAGGCATTGCCTTTGCAAAGAATATACCAGTAAGGAAAAAATAGATCATCATTATAAATTCTACTTCATTTAATCAAATATGTAATATATATATATATATATATATATATATACATATACACACATCTAAATTTCACACTGAGATGTTAAAACTGATCTCAACAAAATATCAAAATTTAGCTCCACATATGATTCTATGAATTAGCTGACAATCAACATAACCTCCCAATAGGCATTTCTTATTTTGGCTTAACTATATCCTCTTTCCACATTGTATAATGCTTAATAAGCATATCTCCTGTGATTATTTTACTAGCTTTTCTCAATGTAGCTGTTACACGGTTCATACTTAATATTTGGGAAACTTTTATTTTTTACGTGGTAATGGAAATACGAGGGTGTCATTAATACTGAATTATTCAATTTAAATGTTTATAATTTTAATATTCAGGGCAACTGTTACTTCCCTTAGAGATATTTAGCTAAATGCCATACCTCTACTACAAAACCATCCAAACAACCCAGCAAGACCAAGACATTATTTTTCTAGTAAAATTTAGAGGTCTAGAAAATAGAAAGAAAACCGCCAACAGTAGGTTTGCAATGTGCAAATGGTAGTGAAAGAGTATTCAAGTCCTCCAGTTTTTCTATATCAGTAATAGAGAAATGAAACACAATCTTCTTTTCACAGATGCAAGAAGAAATTGTTGCATATGCTTATTACATAGTTATTTTACTTGTGATTGTTTTAGTAGCTCTTCTCAATGGAGCTGTTCCAGTATTTTATCTTGGTTTGACTCTTATTCTGACTTACTCCAGGGTTAAAACATCAGACCTACTACAATCATTTCACTTGTCAAAGGGTGTGTTTTCTTTCCAAAATAATATTCAATATTTAACAATGATTTTTTTTTTAAATTACATATGATAGGTGCTACTTTAGGTTTCAAAGATGTAGATAAGAACAAGGGTGCTGTCGATGTGGAATTTTCATTCTATTGGATGTCGCCTATATAAATAAGTAAATAATTAAATATAAAATTATGATAAGCTTCATGTTAAAAATTAAATAGCCTTAGTTTACAGGATTTTACTTTAAACAGACTGGCCAGGTAAAAGAAGTAACATGAAAGCTGTGGACACAATGGTAAGGACATACACAAACAAAGATCATGGAATAGACATTCCAGGCAAAAGCTACAACGTATTTATTTAAAAAAATTAAGATAGAAAGTAGCTGTGTATTGTTTTGGAATTAGAAAAAAAGAAAAAAAAATCTCATTAGATCTTTGTACTAGTACAAGAGGGTGGGCAAAGAGTATGCAGAAGTTGAAAGGTGACAATTATTTTCTTGGTCTTTTTCCTCATTCCTTCCCTCCTCCCTTATCCCTCCTCCCTCTCTCCCTCCTCCCTTCCTTTCACCTATGATTTCTTTTTTAATTGTGAGGGTGCTGAGAAAAGATCATTAAGAGGTGGGCAAAAGTGTACAAAATCACTTAGGAGAGTATTTCCTTGTTTTATGGAAAAAAATTAATGTTTTGACTACACTGGCAGTGGTAGAAAGGAGAAAAATAAAGAATGGTGTTAAGAAAAGAAAGGAAATAATAATGCCCATACCTTTGATTGATTGGAACTGTCAAATTATTTTCTTACTGGGGGAGACATATGTTTGGAAGAATATATAAGAAACTGAGTGTTCTTTTTTTGAACATGCTAAATTTGAGGTAATTTTTAGACACTAAAGTGAATAAAGTGATGTGATTTTGTAAATAGCTGAATATTGGAAACTAGAATTCCATGGAGAAGTTATAGCCAAAGCATAGATTTGAGAATCACTGACACATAGACTTTATTTAAAGACATGGATTGGTTGTGAACATATAAGTACCTCCAAGAGATCAAGTCATAGGTGGAACACCACATGATATTCTTTGTCACAATTTGAAAGCAAATACATTCTGAAAACAAGAGGTAAAATGCTATTTAATACAGTACTGCATTCTCTCCCCTGCTACTCTCTCTCTCTTTTCCCCTCTCGCTCCTCCCTCCCTTGCAATTGCTCTCCCTCCTACTTTCTCTTGCTCTCCCTTATCCCTTGTCCAGAGTTGCATCATTATGCCAATTTCCACTTAGCTTTGAAGTAAATTGATCTATTCAATAATTATATCCTGTTCTTTGTAAAAAACTGTCTTAATCAAATCATTTGTAATTAATTTTGATAGCTGACAATATAATCCTCTAATTTTTATCTTCTTCAAAATACCTTTGCTATTTTGCCCTTCACCTTTTCATAATAATTTTAGAATTAGTTTGTCATTTTCTACAAAATCACTGTGCAGGTTTTGCACATTTTTTGTTTATTCCTAGATAACATATATTTAGTATCAAATAAAATTATATATTTTATCTACATAGACTTTAAAAGAAATTATATATACACATAAATACTATTTTAGTTTCTAAGTTCATTACTAAGATGGTTTTTAAAAGCTTATTAAAAAAAAAGTAAAGACAGACTCTGAAGCATGTAACAAAGGCATTCAGATAGTGATATCATTTTAAATGCTTGCTCGCCCCCCCCACTCCCACCTTCTTTCACTGAGCATGACACACTCTCAGGCTTAATTTGTGTGATGACAGGGCTGGATATTCATCTTGTTTAAATGAAGATTTTTAATATAATTATTGTTATTAAGGTAACATTGTTTAGGATAGTTAGGATTCAGCAATACAGGATCACACTTCTTCATGTATACTGAAATACACTGCTGAGGGGAGCAGGGGGCAAGTCAGGAGAGGTCTGCTGCACATGTGGGTAGCTCCCTGGTTGGGGATCAAACTCATGCTGCAGCGGCCGCAGGGAGCTTCACAGTGCTACGTCTTAACCCCTTGAGCAACCAAGGAGGCCCCCTCCTCCACCTCATTTTGACAAGAAGTGGTGCTGGGAAAACTGACAGCCACAGCAAAAGAATAAAACTATACTGTTATCTCACACTGTACACACAAAAAAATTCAAAATGTACTGAAGACTTAGATGTAGGAGCTGAAACAAAGAATACATAGAAGAAAACAGGCAAAACTCTCCCTAATATAAGACTCAGTTGTTTTTTTTGGGCCTCAATTCCTATGGCAATAGAAACAAAAGCAAAAATAAACAAACGGGACTACATAAAATTTAAAAGCTTCTGCATAATGAAAGAAATTATCATTAAATATAAAGACACCCTACTGAATGGAAGGAAATATTTGCATATCATACATTTGACAAGGGGCTAAATATTCGATATTTACAAATAAAATAATTCAACAAAAGGAAAACATAAAGTTCAAACAAAAAATGGACAGAGAACTAAACAGACACTTTTCCAAAGATGACATCCGGATAGTCAATATGAAAAAATGCTCATCATCACTAACCATCAGGAAAATGAAAACCATAGTGAGAAACCATCTCAAGTTCATAAATAAGTGTTAGAGAGGATGTGAAGAAAAAGGAACCCTCACACAATGTCGGTTGGAATGCAGACTGGTCTTGCACTAGGGAAAACAATATGGTGGCTTTTGAAATATTAAAAATAGATCGACCTTGGGCCTCCCTGGTGGCGCAGCAGTTGAGTGCTGGGTTGTGAAGCTGCCTGCAGCCTCTGCAGTGCCAGTTCAATCCCCGGCCGCCAGGCAAGGGTCTCACATGGCACGCAGACCTCTCCTGCCGCCCGCTGCTCCCCTCAGCGGTGTACTTGGGTCCTTCTGCCTGTTCAGCTCCCTGCTCTGGCTCTGGTGAATTCTCTCATCCTCCCGCGCTTCTGACTATACCCAGTGCTTGTATAAATAAATAAATAAATCTTCAAAAAAAAAATAGATCTACCATATGATCCAGTGGATCCACTGCTAGGTATCTACCTGCTATATGCAAAAACATTAATTGGAAGGGGTATATGCACTCTGATGTTCACTTTCGCACTATTCACAAAGTAAATTTTAACCAAGTTATGGAAATAAGTGCCCAAGAACAGAAGAGTGGATTAGAAGATATGGTGATGATAGATAGATTAGATAGATAGATAGTAGATAGATAGACAGACAAATAGAAAATGGGATACTACTCAGCTATTAAAAAAAAAAGGCAAACTGTTGCCATCTGCAACAAAATGAAGGTAGCTGGAGGGGATTATGCTAAGTGAAATAAACTAGATTAGAAAGACAACCAGCACATGGCATCACTCTTATGTGGAATATAGAAAAACAAAATGAAGGGAGACACAACATAAAATCTAAAACAAGCTCTAGAGGGGCCTCCCTGGTGGCACACAGGGTTAAGCACTGCACTATGAAGCAATCCACAGCTTCTGCAACACAAGTTCGATTCCTGGCCTGCCAGGGAGCAACCCACATGACGCAGCAGACCTCTCCTGACTTACCCTCTGCTCCCCTCAGCAGTGTACTTCGGTCAGTCTGCCTGCTCTGTTCCCTGCTCTGTCTCTGGTGGATCCTTTCACCCCACTACCCCTGCATCTCTGGCCTGTACCCCAACTCTTGTATGCATAAATAAATATTTAAAAAAATTAAAAAAGCCCTAGAAAACAAGAGAAACTTTTTTAGAATTCACTATTTTTATAGACAATTAGGAAAATCCATGAAGGCAAAAATTCTTATAATCACATCAAAGACAATGACATTTAACTGTATTTCTATTAGCTCTTTTTTTTTTAAGATTTTTTTTTTTTTTTGTGCATACAAGAGCTAAGGTGCAGGTCAGAGGTGCAGGGGCAGGGAAGGCGGGGGTGGTAAGAAGATTCACCAGAGACAAAGTGGGGAGCAGAACAGGCATATCGACTGAAATACACTGCTTAGGGGAGCAGTAGGTGAGACAGGAGAGGTCTGCTGCACCATGTGGGTCAGATACCTGGCTGGGGCTCGAACTCATGCTGCAGTGACTGCCAATAGCTTCATAGTGCTGAGACTTAACCCCTTGTACCACCAGAGAGGCCCACTCTCTGTTATCTCTTATCTACTTATGTTTTTTCTGATGTATTTCTATCACTACTAAAGTAAGATATTATTAATTTAATGTATCCATATTTTATTTTCCCTATTACAATTAAGAGCAAATATTTGAAAGTTTATCTAGAATGTTTATTAGTAAGTTTTGTACAGACTTATTAGGAAAATGTGACAAAGATGTAATTGTCCCTTAATTTTTAGGGTTGCCTGAATTATTTAATTTTAACTAACAATTGAAATTTGTATATTTTATTTATGCTTCATCTAAAATTCCCTTAATTCTGGATATCTTTTCATTACCCATCACTATGAGAAGATGCTCATTTTCACTTTAGGTATAACATCTTACCTAGGGAATAGAAAAAATAAACATTAAATTATTTTAATGTCAGCAAGTGTGAAATCAGGAAACAAATATAGTTTCAAACCTAGGAATATACGCAACTAGATAGCTAATAGAAACATTGTCCTCTGGGGAAAAGAAAAGTGTGGTGGTTCCATTTCAAAATTCTGCCTACATTCCAACTATCCTGCCATTGCTCAATTGTCTTGTGCCTGTCATCTGGCTTTGATCTCGCCCACAGTAGTGTACAGAACAGATCAAAATCAGGCAACATTCCATCTGGAATTTTTTGGGTCAATTTATTCCATGTGGAGATAGAATGGTAAAGACTTGGCAGTAATATTGACACAATATGAGAAGTTTTACATCTTTGATTGGATTTCATCCATCCCAGCAACAACCTCCACCATTGTATTATAAATTTTGGATGGAGCTATCTAACAGAAGGCTAACTGAGATTATGAAGAGACAACTGTTTGGCTCATTATAAAGTCAGATGTGTTCTTTGGCATTTGAGTGGACAGCAGAGACTTTGACATTAACACATGGCTCATTAGGAATGAATTTGAGCTTGGCCTTTTGCTGCACTTAAAACAAAATATCTAATATAGAGAAACGACTCTTTGAAAATGCTGATACAATCTCTTAAACATACATAGCTATAATTTAAAATGAAAACACAGTTCCTCTAGGCATTTGCCATTAAGAGCATAGTGCCGTGTCTGAAAATTGTGAAGAAAACAATGAAACAAGCAAGATCATGTTCCCTTTATCTTTCTTGTTCCTAGTGACAAATATACTGACTTTTTTTCTGTTTCTCCTAACTGTTTGTCATGTTTTATAACAGGCCATCTTGTAGTTTCATGATAGGGTCAGGTTTACAGCATTACAAAGTAGTTACAACTTTTATGATAAATTTGATTTTGTAGCTCAGTTAATTTAATTTGCACTAAGCTGAAACTTGAAGCATAAAGCAATGTACTACCTTGAATCTTCAGAGCAGGATACTCTTTGATGTCAAGGCAGCTTAGCAATGTCTATTGAAAGTAGTATATGAACTAACTACTAATGCAAATTGTTTATTCTATACTGTTGAACAGTTTTGCATTTTTTCTAACTGGCCCTATTTTTGTTGCTTCCAATACTCTGTACTTCCTATAAAGCATTTCATCCAAAAATAATTTAGATATCATTTTCATTTAATTTTGAATAAGTCTACATTATAATCTGTTTTTCTGCTTAAAGAATTTTAAATTGTAAACAAATAAATGCTGCTTTCATAATTTGTATACATCAGAAACATAAACCAATTCAATTGAGAGAAATATGTTTGCCAGTCCTGTCATTTATGATGAAAATTACAAATTCCTTATACTTTGAGATCTGTTTGTAGAATCAAATATGATTCTCAAGGAAAGAGCATATCAATCAAATATTTCATGGACAGCATGACATGACTAAAAGCTTCAGAAATTGACTAGTGCTGAAGTGCATAAAATGTGTTAAAATATCCAAAAACTTGATTTCAAATGATAAAAAGGCAATATAAGGAGTCCATACAACAAGCAAAACAACAGATAAAATGAAATCTCCCTAAGCAAAGACTTTCAGATTAAGACTGAAGCAACAACCACAACTACCTTTCCTGCTCTTTATTATTAGTATCACCTCAAACAAGGCATAGTTCATATTGCAAATGATGGTATGCTCTGCTGAGGTAAAAGAATAAAGACCACAACAAAGCCTTCCTAACAGATTTCTGTGTCTTGTGTTTAACTGATATTTATCCTAACCAGAATGAATCTATAATCTGTTTTATTCTTTTTAAAGATTTATTTATTTATGCATACAAGAACTGGGGGACAGGCCAGAGGTGCGGGGGTAAGAGGATTCACCAGTGACAGAGTGGAGAAGAGAACAGGTGGATTGACTGAAATACACAGCTGAGGGGAGCAGTGGGCGAGACAGGAGAGGTCTGCTCACAATGTGGATTAACTCCCTGACTAGCATGGGATTGAACTTGTACCATACTGCAATGGCTATGGATAATGCTGTGACTTAACCCCTTGCACCACCAGGGAGGCCCAATCTGTTTTATTCTTATATTCCTTCATGATTCTTCATATACTGCAGGAACTTAATATTTTTAAATGACTGAATGTTTTGAATTATTTTATCTTAGAATGAATTTTCCAAAATAAAAATATGCATGGTTGAGCCTAAACAAATAACATCCCATGTTATTAAATGAAAATAACTATATGGTAATAGTAGTCAATAGGAATCAGGATTAAGTTAATTTGATAGAACTAGTGATAAACTACTTTAGCTAGATCTCATTTTTTAAAATCTATAAAATGGAGAATATAATATTTACTGTTACCAACAGTAAAATACGACTTGAGAAGAATAAAATAGATAACCTATTTAGTATCTTACAAAATTATACTATATAAAGTTTGGGAAAATGGTAAGTATCCAGAAGAACCAACTTTGAAAATAAAATCTTGAAAGCATTTATGAAATGTAGTGAGAGTCTAAATCCCTGGTAGTACTCCACTTACAATTACTTGAAGTGAGGAAATATATTTTAATAAGTAGGTGGATTTTTTTAATTCCCTAGCTTACTATTTTAAAGGATCATCAGCACCTGAACATTCAGAGATGTTTGATCTAGGTTTTTTACTGAGCGAAAGAGTCAAGTTCCCTTGACCTCAGATATTTGCTGAGGTATAAAAAAGTTTGGAATTCTCAGAATTATTTATTTTATAAGATTTCTGGGTTGTTCAGTTTAACTGAACAATGAATAAATAAGAGCTTTATAAATAAAAAATCCTGATTTAATACCGTTTTGTATATATACACAATAAGTCTATGCTGCTTGTTCTACATGATGTGTACAGTGAGAATAAACAGCTTGAAATGTGCCTAGTCCAAATAGTTGAAATAGATTCACTTAGATTCGGAGAACAGAGAGTAAAGAGAGTAAAAAGTAAACATGCAAAAGATATGTGTGTGTGTGAGAGAGAGAGAGAGAGAGAATGAATCTAAATTGAAGGTTGGTCCTATAACTGTGATCAGTAAACAGCAGATTTAGCATCATGGTTATAATCCCTATTAAGAAAAGTTTAAGGACATGATGTTGAAAAGTATGATATTCTACTCCTACCTGGCAAATGTTTAGTTTCCATCATGGAAACAGGAGGAAGACAATAAAAAATGTCTCACTTGCAGTAAATCCAGCATTGAAGAAAACGTGTATTTGAGGGACAACTGTTAGGAAATAACTGTTCTATCAAGTACATCAGATAACAATATTTAATTCAAAAAGTCTTGTTGATTATTTTGAAGAACCCAATACACACACATACACACACACAAACACACACTTCTTTTGTTCATTTAAACATTTCTAACTACCACTCAAGTAAAAATGAAAAAAGTAATTCTGCATTTTATGTGTAAATAATGTATGTTTCACCATTGAGACACTAAGGAAACTGAGGTCCTTGACTAAACAGCTCTATAACATTTCCCAAAAAGACTATCCAAATTCTTTGCAATATAAACCATGAACTCACTACTTCAGTAACTGAATTAACTTATTTAGAGTGCTTTAAGCAGAGCTCCAAATTTACAGCACTCCTTAAAGAGACTCCACCCTGATCTTCAGCTACAAAATGGCATCAACATATCATCTAACAAGTTTCAGGAAAAAAAAAATGTTAATCCCTATCTCCCAAAGGTGTGTAAGCAAGCTAAGTAACTCTAAAAATGAACTAAAATTGTAAACACAGGTGAACCTTGGGAACAGTAAAATCTTTAAAAATCATAAATATTGTATAACAGATTATTGCGCTTAATTTTTATAGTAAATGCATTATCTTGTTCATTACCAGTTCTATCCATCAAAACTCCAAAGTTTGAGATTAAGAGGATAAAGAGAGAGACTTTAAAACTAGTCCTTTGGAGTTATGCCATGTATGTGTCTAGAAATGAAAGAGCGGAGAGGATTCTTAGCTTACAGGATATTTTTGGTTTGAAGCTCCATGGCCTAATTTCTCCTCAAATGCTCTATCAATGTTTATTTGTGAATGTGTACTCAGTTTTATATTGTGATATACACTGGCCAGGTTCTTTTTAGCTTGTTGATAGTGCTCTCTTTCTTTAGAATTAAATTTAAGGGAAATCTATACCTCCATCATTTCTCTAACAAGGGGTACTTTAAATAGACATTGGTTACTGGTGAAATGATAATAACTGACCGCAGAACATACTAAAGAAAAACACTCTCATCCATAACCAGAAAATGTCTCTCAGGGATATTCCTACTTGCATTTGGGTAGATTTCTGAGCCTGAGAATCCCAGTGCACCACGAAGAAGGTTATTCCTCTTGGTATAATCATCCTATCAGGCAGTCATTTATCTGGAACAATACTGTGTTGTTGCCTATATTTAGTCCCATAATGAGAATGAAATTATTTCTTATGAAATCCCCTAATAGATATCTCTAAAACTCATAATATTTTACTGTAGGTAAGGTGTAGACAGCAATAAAACATGATACAATGAAAAATGCATTAATTTTTTTGTTAAATTTTGAGATGGTATTATAACTTAAGCAGGACTATTCAGAAGACATTTCTTGTATATGAGCATAGTGAGCTCAAAGTTATTTTACTTTCATGGGTATGTGAAACAATTGGCAAACAAAGGAGTAAGAAGATGAGATTTTTAAATATCAGAATGCTGCCTGCAATGTCAAAATAACCATAAGGAGACTGGAAGAGAAAGAATCATTTCCCTAGGAGTTAAGTTCCCAGTTCATTGAGGAATCAAACTTGATATATGAATATAACATTGAAAAGAAAAAGAGAAAAATCGAGTGTAAATAAATACGGACTGTTATAATTTGAAAATCAACAGAAAATTTGATATATTTTAATGTCTATTTGTTAGAGTTTTGTTTGTAATACACAAAGGTTTAAACAATTCCCCCTTCATATAGCAAAATGATTAAGCTCATTCATAAATTTATGTAAAGTGGTGTTGGCTATTTGAAGGATGCTCTCATCCTTTGATCAGATTTGGGAAAAACTGCAGAATAATTAAATTTTTTAATTGTTCATGGTTTTATTTTGAAATTATATTTCATAACCATAATCATTTTCACAATTACTATTAATAATTTTTGGAAGTCCTAAATAGAACAATTAGATAGGAACCATATACAAAAGTAAAACAAACTGGAAAAGTAGTAAAACTATCACTTTTTGTAGATGTCATAATAATGTACACAGAAAACCCAAAAGACTCCACCAAAAACTAATTCAAATATTCATTCAATATTGTAAAGTGGCAGGGCCCAAAATCAATTTACAAAAATCAGTTAGTTTCTATATGCAAACAAGTTAGAAGGGAAAGGAAACACCACCATTTATAATAACATCAAAAAGAAATACCTAGGAGTAAACAAAGGAGTTGAAAGACCTATACAAAGACAAATAAGACATTGTTAAGAGAAATAGAAGACACGTGCAAAAAATGTGAAGATATTTCCTACTCATATATTGAAAGAACACTGTTAAGATAGTCACCACATGCAAAACAATAATCATATTCAATGCAATCTCTATAACAGCTCTAACAATATTCTTAAAAGAAATATTAAAAAAAAAATTGAAATTCATATGGAACCACAAAAGACCTAGAATGACCAAAACAATTCTGACATATAAAAGGAAGAATAGAAGTCTCACACTGCAGGCATGAAACTATACTGCAAAGCTATAGTACTTAAACAACATGGTACAGGAACAAAAACAGACAAAACAGAACAAAGGAAAAGAATTCAAAGCCCAGAAATAAACTCGCACATGTATGGACACTTAATTGATGACAAAGGACCCAAGAGTATAGTCTGCAAAAAGGAAAGTATTTTCAACAAATGGTGTGAGAAAAACTGAACAGCCTTATGAAAAAGAATGAAACTAGATCACAACTCATACCTTACACAAAAAAAATAACTCGAAATAATTAGAGACATGTATGGAAGACCCAAAACCGTAAACACATAGAAGAAAATATTAGTGAAATACTCTACAACATTGGCTTTAGTAATGTCTTTGTGGATTTGTTTCCATAAGCAAGAGAGAAAAAAGTAAATATTAAAAAATGGAACTAGATAAAACTAAAAATGTTTTGCATGGTGAAACTAACTACCAGTAAAACAAAAAGACACCCTGATGAATGTGAGAAAATATTTGCACATCATATAACTGATGAAGGGATGATGTCTAAGATATATAAAGAATACATATAAATCAACAACAACCAAAAATACCCACAAATAACCAATTAAATAAATGAAAGAATAGTTATATAGATACTTCTCCACAGAAAACACACAAATGACTGACAGGCACAGGAAAAAATGTCCATCACTTATGATAATGCCAAATGAGATATCATCTCACACCTGTAAGGATGACCATATCAAAAAGACGAGAATCAACAAGTGTTGAGGATGTGGAGAAAACAGGATTCTCATACAGTGTTAGTAGTAATGCAGACTGATCTATGCCCTATGAAAAACAGTATGGCGATTTCTCAAAATATTAAAAATAGATCCACCATATGATGCAGCCATTCCACTCATAGTCAACTACCTGAAGAATGCAAAAGACACTAATTGAATAGGCTATACGTATTCCTATGTTCATTAGCCAAGCTATGGAAACAACCTAAGTGCCCAAGAGCAGTGCGTGGACTAGAAAAATGAGGTATATGTACACAATAGAATACTTATCAGCTATTAAAAGAAATGAACTCTTACCATTTGCAACAACTGGGTATAGCTGGAGGGGATAATTCTAAGTGAAATAAGACAAATATCAGACAGTTTTATTTAAATGTGGAATATAGAGGGGAAATAACCCCGAAGGGTCAGATGAAACCAAACCAACAAATTACCCTAGAAATTTGGCTGTGGAATTCAGGATACAAGATGGGAAAGGGAAGGAAGGAAATCAAAGTGGGAAAAGAATACAATTTACTGTTTGAAGACTGTAGGCACCTGTGTGGTGGGTGTGGTATGACAGCATCCGAAGAGGAGTGATTCTATGTCTCTAATGCACATACAATACTTTAAATCAATGTTACTCAACAAAGATTATCTTTAGGGAGTAATCTTTGTATATTTAACATCTGTATAAAATAAAATCTGTTCTACATTGGAAAAATAGCTAAATATGTAATTTTATAATTGTATAAATTAAGTCACAGCACAAAATATAATTCATACATGCTTATTAAGTGTTCTGAAAACACAGAATGAAAGTTTTGTAAAGCCTCCAAAAGTGTGGTATTACATGGGCTCATATTTTTTAAAGTGTCTTTCTTAATGTTCTTCATCATTCTCATTGTAATCAGTAGTGAGTTTGAATTACTTTTCTTTCCCCACAGAGATAATGGAATTGGCCCACTTCATTTATTCATATTATTTAAACTGCCTCCTAAATTTCTACTTCCAAACTTAGTAACTGGGTAGCACTTACACTTGTTTTGCAACCCGTCTCCTACCTGGATGTGAGTGTTCTGAAGTCAGTTTTTTGGGTTTGATCAATTTAATCATATACATTTCACAAATTATTTTGGATACTATAGTCAGATTTCCACTAACATATTAAGATGTGCTTTATCTGTTTTATTAATGTATTGTAGGAATTAATTAGTAATAAGTTTTCAGTTCCTTTGCCTTGACTTTACACAGATTATAAGCAATTTCACAGCTTCCAGATAATTAATTCTGCTACTATTCTTTGATCTTTAATCAACATTTCACATATCTCTATTTCTAATGATACCCTGCAGCTTTTAAATTTACTCTAATCCTACTTTATTTTCAATGCTAATAGCAAACCTTAATTTTCTAGGTATTATAGAAAAGAAACATTTCTGCTTTAATTTCTATAGCAAAAAGAAAGGTAAAGTAAAATAATGATGATAAGCAAATAAATAAAAATAATTAAGAGGAAAGAGCAAAACAAAAAATCCTCCAACAAGTCTTTAGAGTCTCATTCATGGCTCTTATTAAGTTTCTAAACTTTAATATGCATGTATTTTAAGGCAAAATTTACAAATTGTAAACGGTTAAGATCTTAAGGGCCTCCCCGGTGGCACAGGGGTTAAAGTCTCAGTGCTATCAAGCTATCACCAGCCACTGCAACATGGTTGTATCCTGATCAGGGAGCTAACTGACATGGTGCAGCATACCTCTTCTGTCCTGTCTGCTGCTTGCCTCAGCAGTGTCTTTCAGTAGATCTGTCTGTTCTGCTCCCCTCTCTGTCTCTGGTGAATCCTTTCAAACCACACCCCCACCTCTGGCCTACACCCCAGTTCTTGTATGCATAAATAAATAAAAAATAAAAAAATCTAAGATCTCAAAATAATAAATATATTAATGAGCCCTTAGTATCTAAAACATGATTTTTTAAAAAACTGCTAAGCTTAAAATACATCAATCAATTTTGGGCACATTTTTACCTTGAAACAAATAAACATAATATCCTAACATCCTAAGAGTGTGTGCTATATTGTGTGTATGAGATGATCACAAGTAAAATATCTTTTTTGATTTGCATATAATTGATAACTGATTTTTAAAAGATTTATTTATTTATGCATACAAGAACTGGGGTACAGGCCAGAGATGTGGGGAGGTGGCGGTGAGAGGACTCAGAGACAGAGTGGGGAACAGATAAGGCAGACTAACCGAAATATACTGCTGAGGGGAGCAGCAGGCGAGTCAAGAGAGGTCTGCTGTGCCATGTGGGTTGCTCCCTGGCCAGCCGGGGGATTGAGCTCATGCTGCAGAGGCTGCGGATTGTTTCATAGTGCGGTGCTTAATCCCTTGCGCCACCAGGGAGGTTCGTGATAACTGATTTTAATGAACAAGATTAAACATATTCTAGAGGAACCCAGAAACTTTTACATGTATTGAATGTTTCTTAAAAAGTTAGATAAGACTCTTATTAGAAAACGTAATGTTAGGTCATGAATGTAAAATGTATTTTAAGTTTAGACGAAAAAATTCTATTTTCAAAATGTTTTTACTAAATGGTAATAAGTTAAAATGAAGTGACAGCTCATTTTTAAAAGTAGATGAAAGTTTTCACTGTATTTTAGGACAAAATGCAGTATAAAAACAACTTATCTATGAAATCCATTTTGCTGTAGATAATGCTAAAATACATCAGCTTGGATTGAAAAGGTTTAGAACTGTACTAAATCAATAAAATCATCATGAGGTTGACTAGAAATTATTTAATATGATATAAAAAGGAATTATTTACAAAATAGGTAGAACTATAATAGCCATATCAAAATACAGAAATGACAATATCAACAAAATTCACAGCCTTTTATATAATTTTCACTTGAATGCACTCATTTTAGATACTTAATATTTGTATTCATTTTTCTCTCTGCATCTAACTTAAAAAAATGTAAAATTTTAATTTCAAAATGTTTAATGATAGACTTTTCTAGCTAAAATAGAACTATTTACAGAAGCCCAACAATCCCCCAAATCAATCAGACTGATATTTGAATATACATAAATAGATAGAAAGATATCATAAAGGCCTAAAATAGCAAAGAAAGTTCTTAAGATCTCAGAATAAAAGAAAATCAAACAGATGTCAGTTTTTTGTCAGGGCAGTGGAATGTTCTTGGCAAACCTAGACAGAGGACTACTGCTAAGAAAAAAACAAACCAGTGGAGTTATTTGCAGCTTATAGGATTTGAGAAGCAAAAATTGAGTTCTGGGATCAAAAACATTCACACTCGTGAAGTCAAGATCCCAAAAAGGAAAAAAAAAAAAATCACAGAAACTTGAATCCTTTATTTTGGTACTGTTTTCCATAAGACATTTCCCAAATTGTAAATATACAAATGAGATGGCCTAGGTGAATTAAACTGACAGCTGACAGGATGGAGATGCCTAGCATCCTACTTGAACAAGGTAGACAAAATCATGAGTTAACAGGTCCCTGTCTAACATTTTGTTAAAACATCCTGTCCCACCATACTGAACAAAGGTGCTATCCCTAGACACAAGATGCTATATCCTGACTGATGATTGTTTCACAGTACCTTGGAGGGGGGAATGGCCAAGGACACTCATGTGCAGATGGTAAAGGAATCTGACCTACTGTGACCAAGATCTCAACAACAGGCTAAAATACACACCTTCAATGGAGACTTTAGATGCTAATGAGACAGTCAGCATGTGAAAAAGCAAGAAACACTTGTGCATTTCCAGGAGGGAAATCAACTCTTCCAGTCAGCACATGAAAAAGCAAGAAACACTTGTGCATTTCCAGGAGGGAAATAATCTCTTCCAGTATTGCCTCGTTTGTGCCCATTATAAACCTAACAAACCTTATCTGGAAGACTGACCACTGATCTCTTTGATGAATTCTTTCTCAAAGATGACAAAGAACTGTGAATTTGGTAGCACTAAGATCAATTAGTGGGAAAAGAAACAAAAACTTAAATATAAATAAAATTAAAAACAGCTTTAATATAATATAAATAAAATTATAAAATATAAATAAAATATAAATAAAATTAAAACCAGATTTTCAGCTGTTTCAACACTGAGAAATGACAGAAATAGGAGTTTAGGAGTTCAGAAAGTAACCCTTGAAAACATCAGAGGTTCAGTCAAAATATCTTGAAGGCTATACTGTTTAACAGGAAAAAAAATAGTCATTGATCAAAGAATACAATGATTTCAAGGGAGTTTTGGACTTTAAAATCAACTAATAACCCACACACAGATAACCCAAATACTTATGATTAGCATGCAGTTCTTGAATGCATAAATATTTTTAAAAAAGAAAAAAAAAAGTATGTGTAATGAGTATTCTGATACCATTTTTTTTTTTAATTTCCTCTTTGTTTCAAAGCCTCTTAGTTTACTCCTCCTTCTTTCCTTTTTGCCTCATACCTGGAACATGCTAACATGATGTCAAATGTGGTAAGGCCCAAAGAAAAATGGGATTTCAGAATTTCTAATTTTTCATGCCAAATTTTATGGATCCTGTTCTTCCCAATAAGAGTCCTTTAACTTTGGAATGGATCTACTTGGGTTGTTAATTCACCATATCTGGAGTTCTGTTCCCAGTGTAATTAGGCTCAATCTACAGGAGATGAGCATCTCCAATCTGCTACAAATGCCCTCTGGCTTTCAAATTTAGGCTTAACAGGTCATTAATTTGAATCAGATTTTCATTGTCTTTCTTCAAAGCCTGAGAGCATTCAGCAATAGCAGTTCAATTCCATAGTCCTTTAAATTAATCCTTCCCCAAGAAATAACAGTGTTGGAAAGAATGTGGAAAAAAAGGAAGCCTTGAACCCTATTGGTGGGACTGTAAATTGGTGCAACCACTATTAAAAATAATATGGAATTTCTTCAAAAGGTTAAAATAGAATGCATATAGGATCAGAAATTACACTTCTGGGTATTTATGCTAAGAAAATAAAAACAGCAACTTAAAAAAATACATGCACATGTTCACTGAAGCACTTATTTCAACAGCCAAGGCATAGAACAACTTCGGTATCTACCAATGGACAAACGGATAAAGAATAAGTCATACACATACACACTTACATATATACAATGGAATATTAGTCAGCCATAAAATGTGAAATCTTGACATTTATAACATGTGGATAGACCTTACAGGCATGATGCAAAATTACATAAATCCACACACAGACAAATACCATATGATTTCACTCTACATGTGGAATCTAAAAGAAAAAAAATAGTGGTTTTCAAAGGTGGAGGATAGGGTGTTGTATAATGTAGAATATGGTGACTACACCTAATACTTTATTGGGTATTTGAAAGTTGCTGAGAAAGTAAATCTTAAGAGTCCTCATCACAAAAAAAAATAAATAAGTCCTCATCACAAGAAAAAAAAAATGTAACTATATGGTGGTGTGCTAACTATCCATATTATGGTAATTATTTAGCAAAGTACACAAATACCAAATGATAACCTTATATACCTAAAATGGATATGTCTAGTATAATTCAATACAAATAAAGGCATCAATGTACCAAAAAACTAAGAATTATGGAGGCTAAAATCGAAGTTGATAATTTCTGAAATATTGTCATAATTTTCATTTAAAATATTTATTGACTGAAGTATATGCTTTACCTTTTCATTTTAGTAGACAATTATGAGCATTTTTAAAATAAAAATTACTTTGTAGAAAACCAAAAGTAAATATCTCCTTTTCCTATACTCGTCTAAAAATGAAGTCTTTGGGCCTCCCCGGTGGCGCAGCGGTTGAGCGCTGGGTTGCGAAGCTGCCCACGGCCTCTGTGGCCCCAGCTGCTCCCCGGCCATCGGAGGAGGGTCCCTCATGGCTCACAGACCTCTCCTGCCACCCGCTGCTCCCCGCAGCAGTGTACTTCGGTCCTTCTGCCTGCTCTGCTCCCCGCTCTGGCTCTGGTGAATTCTCTCCCCTCCCACACTTCTGACTGTACCCAGTGCATGTATAAACAAAACAAACAAACAAACAAATAAATAAATAAATATGCCTCTATAAGAAAAAAAAAAAAGACTTAAAAATGAAGTCATTTCATAACTAGTGTATTTTTTCCTATCTCATTCTCGACTGCTACTTTTTGATAATTACACCATTATAAATAGCATAGTGTATTCCAGGAACTATCCGGATTCCACCTATTTTCAATAATGATTGTCACAGTTAGTCACAGTCAGTTGGATTACTAACAGGTAATCCAGCTTTGAAAGCCACTTTTAGAGATTTCGTCCCAGAAACATTTTATTATTAACTGTCTTAGATGTGGTCTCTGGAATAAGGTGAGATTTGTAGGACAGACGTTTCTTGGAGAATGACCTCAGAAACGGTATTTGTAGGGACTATGGCAAACTCTATAGAGTACAGGAAATATGTTCCAGTGCAAAATGCTGCAACAAAAGCCTGATAATCCTGTTGGGAACTCTGGAGCTGAGATTGGTCCCAAACACAAGTAAGCAAGCTCAGTTATTTTAGTCCCTTTGGTAGGAGATGCTGGTTGTGTTCTGGAGAATGTGTAATCTTGGGTGATACAGCTTCTTTAGTCTAAGGCAATTTTCTGAGATGGACACACATGTGAAATGTCAGCAGTCAATATTCTTGACAGCCATGAGAATAAGTTCTTTGGTCTATAAGAGAGATTTGGATAGCACAGTCCAGAACCCACTAATTAAAGTTTGTATAATTCCAACTTTATGGAGTTAAAAAAAAGGTAAAACCAATCTATAGTAATGGCAATAGGGAAAAGAGTTAAGTTTAGGAAGATAATGACTGGAATAGGGCATGAAAACATTTTCCATGCTATTAGCAATGATGTATTCACAATAGGAGGAATTATTACTTGGATAAGTTAAATTGTTTCTCAAACTATAAAATTATAAACTGTACTGTTTTGTATACATGTTATATTTCAATTAAAGTTTAGTTTCAAAAGTAACATGACACACAGGCAAATAATTAAAAGAGCTACTCTGTAATTTTGTCTTTGGTTTTACTTTCATCAAAGTAATACTTGTGAATAATTTTATTGTGCTTTTTACATGTAATTTAATATTCAATTCTCTGTAATGAATGTAGACAATTATTATGATCAAAATATTTTAAATAACCAGTTTAACAGATAATATGCATAAATATCTAACTGATATTGAAAACATTCTTTTCCCTGATTATTAAAATAAGAAAAATAAGTATCAGAATAACTACAAATATGCCAATGACAACTGCTTTAAGAAATATACATTTGGTAGTTAAAAGTTATTTAGCTCAACCACTTTGCCTGAACAAGATTTAGGAGATGGAGTTGACTAAATTAAAGGAAAGACAATATAATGGCTTGGTAATTGCCATGTAAATACCCCATCATTACAGTGTGAATATGTGATTGCTTCTTTCCTTTAGAAGACTCCAGTTTACATGGTATTTACTTAGGGACTATTAAATGTAATTATAGGGTACATTTCAAGAGAATGGAAACAAAGTGAAATTTGGTTTTGCATATCTATATATTCTAGGAGTTAATAGTTATTTTCCAACAGTCATTTTGTTTGGATATGAGCACATTGCTTATTTCTGTCCTTACCAACTGATAAAGTTACAGTTACCCCAGAAGAATTTTTGACATGATTAATATAGTTCATATCTTATTTTGAAAGGATAATAATATTACAGCTGGGCCTCCCTGGTGGTGGTTAAGACACAGCACTATGAAGCTACTGGCAGCCATTGCAGCACCAGTTCGATTCCCAGCCAGGGAGGTGACCCATATGGCTCAGCAGACCTCTCCTGACTCACCCGCTGCTCCCCTCAGCAGCGTATTTCAGCCAATCTGCCTATTCTGTTCCCCATTCTGTCTCTGGTGAATCCTCTCACCCTCCCCCAAACCTCTGGCCTGTACCTCAATTCTTGTATGCATATTTTTTTAATAAAAGAATATTACAACTAAGGAATAAAATCATTAACCCTAGATATTCAAGGAATTTGTCAATGACAATGATGTTACATGATGGTCTTCATCACACAGTTGCTCTTTACAATACACACTTGATAATGAATAGACAGCAATAAAGATATAGTGCATAATGTGTGGTCATGAAATGTGTTTCTATTATCTGCTGGGGAAAATAGACTACATTTCCCAGTGTCCCTTATACTTAACTGTGGCTATATGATTGTATTGTTGGCAAAATAAGAGTCGATTACACCAATTCCAGGCCTGCCCCATAAAAATTTCCTCCCTAAAAGCCTGCCAAATACAAACAATACATCAGACGTCTCTGAGGTCCTGGAGGATAGCAGAGGCAAAGCATGGAAGTTGTCTAAAGGACTAGATGACCAAGTCTAAAGCTGGGTAAAGACTTGAAACACCCAAACAATACTTTACGTGAGTGCTAAGACACTGAAATTCAGAGGTGCATTTGTTATATTTACCCACCCTAAACAGTTATTTACCCTAATTAGTACAAAAAAAAATCATATTTGACACATTGTCATTAACAAATTGTGGTATTTCTTTAACAGAGAACAGAAAACAAGAAAACAGATATTGCAGTACTAAAACCTAGAGACAAGCCTAGAAAACTGTAACTGTGACAAAACTTCCATTTGCCTTAATTTGTAAAGCAAATCATTTACATAATGACTCCTACTCTAGAGAAGTAACTGGAAAAAGGTGTTCTGTGCCTTTAACTATTGACTGCCTTTAACAAAGTGTTTCTAGAAAGACATGAGTTACAATTTTTTTAAAAAAGTACAAAATGTCCAAAGTGCTGAAGTCTTTAATGATTAAAAAGGCAACTGTTCTAGACTCTCATCTAGAAAGTATGAAATAGAGTAAAAAGAAACACATTTAACAAAAACAGGTCAGTGAAAATAAAAGTTAAAGATATTAAATGGTTGAGAGAAAGAGTGTAAGAATCCTAAAAAAACTCAAAACTGATTTTAATAATTTTGAGAGAGAACATACACATGATTATTAGTCCATAGACCTAATTGGATGCAACAGATTAGAAGCTCAGCAAATTTTTATGGGAATTAGGTAGCCAAGAGAAACTAAGCATCTTATCCAAATATACCTGTCATTTTTCAACTCTTTTAAAAGAAGGTGCTAAGATGAGAAACCATATACCTGAAGCCTTTACAGAATTATAAAGAAAAGCTACCTCAATTAAAAATAAGTAAATTGCAAGCATACATAAACCCCCATTTAACAACCCTATGTTTACATATGATGTGACTATGAACGAAAATAAGAAAAACCCTACAAATGGTGAAAACAAGGCCCTGAGAGAATAAGAGGAATATGATATTTCTTTCAGAAGTCAAAATCAGAGTCCACCTTAGGAAATTTCCCTTACAACAACTTCTACCCCAAATATATGGGTGCTTAACAAATGTTTAAAGATTCCTAACAGAATGTCAAACATTGAAATGTGTTCATAATGACTGTGTACTTCACTTCCCTATTTTCTTTTGTTATTTTGGATTCTCTTCACCACTATGTACTTGATGTTTTAAGTGCACATTAGTTGTTTTTCCTGTTCATTTATTACTGGGCCAGGAAAATGGCTGACCCTGCTACTATATCAGCAGAACAGAATTAAGGTAAATGGAAAAACTCAAAAGGATGTTGTTGCCTCTCAGGGTGAGTGGGTCTTATATATACTTGGGGTTAAGAAGTAAAATGGGAATTCAATGATCAAAAATCAAACAGACTATGAAGACTACTTTTCCCTTTTCTTTCCTGTACAAGATTGAGTTCCCTAAAAAACAGATTCTGGGCCTCCCCAGTGGCACAGTAGGTTGAGGGCAGGACTGTAAAGCTGTCTGCAGCCTCTGCAGCATGGGTTCAATTCCTGGCTGTCTACTGATATACCCACATGGCATGGCAGACCTCTCTTGTCTTGCCCGCTGCTACTCTAAGCAGTGTTTTCAGTCATCTACCTGTCCTGCTTCCCACTCTGACTCTGGTGAATCCTATCACCCTCCCGTGCCTCTGGCCTGTACCCCAGTTCTTGTACAAATAAAAAAAAATCTTAAAAATAGAATATGTACATTTTATCTAAAATACACTTAAAAAAAAAAAAACAGATTCTGATATGCAGGTTTGCAGTTGGGTTTGTGCACCCATGCACAGGAGCAGATGAAGTTAGAGTCTGCGATATGAGGAGTTGAACTGTTATGAAATTACAACAAAGACTTCAGTCATCCCACGGAAAACAATGGAGCTATGAATTGCCCCTTAGAGTTGCCCTGCCTTGTGGGAAGTGGGCCAGTCCTTTACAGCTATTGCCCATACAGACCAGCCATGGAAGTGTGCTGCCTCTTAGAATAAGACAAAAGTTTAGCTATGTCAGATTTCTTCATTGATGGAAATTTCCAGGCTTAGCTGAAAGTTATCCCCTACCAAGTACTCTAAATAGTGGAAAAATAAGTGGAGAAGTAAGACCAGGAATGTGAGTGACATACTGTAGCATCTACTACACTACAAGACAGAAAGTGAAATTACACATTCTGCTCCTCTGCTGCTTTTGCAGTCAGGGTGGCTGTATTAACAACAGCTGAGCACAATTTCCAGGTGTGCTTAATACAATTTTCAAGCGCTATCTTCCATATTCTGTCCTTCTCCACATTATTACCTGCTAAAGATGATTCATTGAATACAGAAGATAAAATCTGGATCCTAAATGAACAGGCTAAATATTGCCATCAACCATAAATATCTAAGTGAGTGTTTTTAAAAAAGAAAAAAAAATGAACTCACCTTAGGTTAAAAAACATAGATTTGGGTCTCCCCTGGTGGCGCAGCAGTTGAGCACTGGGCTGCAAAGCTGCCACAGCCTCTGCAGCACCGGTTCAACAGCCGGCTGCCTGTGAGGGTCCCACATGGTGCACAGACCCCTCCTTCTGCGTGCACTGCTCCCCTCAGCAGTGTATTTCCTCAGTCTGCCTCTTCTGCTCCCCACTCTGTCTCTGGAGAATTTTCTCACCCTCCCGCGCTTCTGACTGTACCCAGTGCTTGTATAAATAAAAATAAATCTTTAAAAAAACCCAAAATAAAATAAACAAAAAAACCCATAAATTCGGGGGCAATGTTTATGGCAACTAAAAAAGACCCATGCTGTGACAATATATAATGCTATCCAAAGTTCAAAGTAATAGTAGCAATCATGGTAAAAATAGCAAAAAAATTACCAAATCAAGTAACATCTGCATATTTGATGATTTGTTTGAGCTCTACTAATTCTGTTTTTTTCCATTGGTTAATTAAAGAGTTGGTTTGAATAACCAACATTGTCTCCAGCACTAATAATCAATGGTTTTACAACATTCCTCTCTGGGAGAGAACGTTGGCATACATATATGTTTTAGAGTTACTAATTCTATAAAGGTATCTAAGTCACACAGGGTGGAATTTGATTATTTAGAAATCATGGTGAAACTCATGTAATTCATTTACATGAGTAAATGTAAATTCTATGCTTTATCACTTGGAAACATTCAGACCTAGATGCTACATGTTTGTGACTAGCATGTTTTTTTTTTTTTTTTTGAGTGTTTAAGGTCTTTGCTTTCAGAAATCTAACTTTGCAATTTATTGAATGAATTACCAATACTTCTTTATCAAGACTATTGCTTTTACATATCAGGTCATTTTAATATAGGGACTACTTATATCCTAGTAGGAAGGACTTTCAGAAAAATGTTTCTCTCTTTCTTTCAAAAAATTGGCCTATTCCTCCCTGGTGGCACAATGGTTAAGCACTGGGTTGTGAAGCTGCCCACAGCCTCTGTGACGCCGGTTCAATTCCCGGCTGCTCCCCGGCCATAGGAAGAGGGTCCCATATGGCACACAGACCTCTCCTGCCGCCTGCTGCTCCCCTCAGCAGTGTACTTCGGTCCTTCTGCCTGCTCTGCTCCCTGCTCTGGCTCTGGTGAATTCTCTCACCCTCCCGCGCTTCTGACTGTACCCAGTGCCTGTATAAATAAATAAATAAATAAATAAATAAATAAATAAATAAATAAATCTTAAAAAAAAATTGGCCTATTTCTTGTACTACTGGAAAGGTTTTCCATGATCCAGTTAGTTATAATAGTAAGTATGCATTCACCTCAAAATGTGTCTTCCCTAGCTACTAATATTTGTCTGACAAGTCATAGCATCAGACTCTGAGAAAATTCACTGGTATAATGAATGTATTTGGGATAGTACTACTTAGGAGCAAACAGATACAGATTATAAAACTGTGTACCAGCCATAATCAGAAGGGAAGTTTTCAGGTAAAATTAATAGCCTCCTTGTACTTTAAAAAAAAAAAAAAAAGAAAACAATGTGTTATTGAAACTGTATTCATTCAAGGTTACACAGCTGGTTTAATGCTGATATGCTGATTATGCTTTAAGTCAGAAAGAAAAATTAATAGGATAGGAAAAGGTATAAGGTTATTCATGGCAGAAAAGATGTCAAGAACACTACAAAAAAGGCCAATTGCTGATCAAAGAAAGAACCTAAGATAAATTTCAGAAAAACTATTGGTTTATAACTTTTCCCCTTCATCTGAAAGAGTAGCTTTATTAAAATATTGTACACACTTTGAGAGTTCTATCCTTTAAAAATAACTCTAACACACATTCTTATTCTCAGTTTATGACATACACAGTGAATAAGACACATAAAACCCAATTAAACTTTAGCCTTCTGGACTTTCCACGTATCAGTTAATAAATAAACAATATTCTTAAAGAGAAGGACAACATGGACCTATATTAAAGCATAAAAATGAGATAAAAAATAAGAAATACAATCTTCTTGCTATTATTTTAATGGATATTTCTGAAATAAACCACTATCATTTGATAATTTTAAGAAAACTAATAATTTTAGAAATTTCATTAGCATTTGATTTTGCCATGTCTTTTTTTAATGATGCTTTGATATAATCTTTTAAATACTGATGCTTTTTAAGCATAATAATTAGAATTATTCAGTCAGACATCATTTTTAAAATCAATATTAAACTCATTCATATTATAAATTCTTGTTTTCATCTTTAGAGAATTAACATTATGGTATTTCTCACTTGAAATGACTTGTTTCATTCATATTAGATTATTTTAAAGGTTACTTCCTGTTGAATCCATTTCAAAAATCATTACCTTTGTTATCAGAGATATATTAACTGAGATACATTAACTTTAGCAAACAGATAGATATTATAAAGGATTTCAGAATCATCTCAGAAACAGAATTTATATGTATACATATATAAACACATTCACAGAGCCTAAGGATTGGAATGATTCTTCTTGTCTCTGATGATATCACTAAAATTAAAAAAATAAAATCCCCAATTTCAATGAGTTTAAAAAGTATAAATAAAACATCTAGCTCTCCTCTTGGACTGTTGCACAAATGAATTTCATATGGGAATCACAATGATCTGTTACTTTATCTTATATAAATTTTAATCTCTCTAAGCAATAATGTATTTCAATAAGCATTTTCTGCCCTCTTATCAGGCAAGGTAAAAGCAAAATATAAAATGTCTCCTCGCTTTAAAGAGGAAACAAACATTGGGCTAGGAATTATGCTTTTAAAGGAAGAATTATATTCATAGATTTTGTATTGGTTCAGCAGCAAAATTGGTTTTACATTGTTTTGCTCAGCATCCTGCTGGTTGTTCAGTCTGTCATAATATATAAAATATCATTGCTCTGAAATCACTCTGCAAGCTTTCCAAGTGATTGCATTCCAGACATAATTAAGAATAAACTAATGCCTTCAGACATTCTATTTTTTTTTTCATTTCAAATGATCATTTTACAGAAGAATACATTATATTTTTCCATCAGAGTTTGATTTACAACTCATAGTTGAAGAATAAATTTGATCTCTTTTATCTATTGGAGATTTTAGAATAAATTCCTACTTTCATTTAAACATTTATTAATTTAAAATTATATTACTTTCCCTTATAGTTTATATTCTCATATAAACTTCAACTTCTGAAAAAGATATGTAACAACTTTTTTATATTGCTTAAAAAGTACTTCAAAAACAGCAATCAAAATAGAAAACTCCAATTTAGCTGCTCTTTAGTAAAGTCCTTCAAATATATTGGGGTCTTATAATTCTTAGATGAATTAACCGAAGTAGAAAGTTTCCCACATACCATCTTGATAATTCAGGTATCAGTGAAATAGGGAAACAAATATTTTGTTCAGTTTTTTATTTAATCAAACAAAACAATGTTTTTTTGAAAAGTACTCATATTTGTTCACTGAAAAGCTTAGTTTAGCATTCCAAGACTTCATTCTCACTGTCATGTCTCAAAGAATATAGTTTATCATCTTCATTGATTAATACACCATGATTTCACAGTAGGTGCGGCTCAAATACTGCCAGTTATCCTCCTGTGTTCCTACTAGTAAGAAACACTGGATCCCCAAATCAACAATTTTGAATAAATTATTTCTAATGACATTTAAAATGCCCACAATCCAATTCACCCCTATTACACATTACTGAGATTTACAAAAGCTCTCACCCAATTATGTATCTTGTGTTTGAAGCCTTCATGCAATAATTGATGCTCCTAAATACATTGTGTGAGGGGCAATATATAAATGCTTTCTCCAAGCTGAATTTCATGATATAAAAAAACAAAGAATTCCTTTTGAAGATAACTGTCCACTCAATGCACTTTATGCATTCTAATCCCTACTATGGGTAGGGTTCTAGAAAATCAAACAGAAATGACTAACCTCTAAAACATCAAATTATCCACTGTAGCTACTGCCACTGAAACTGCTTTCCCTTAAACTACCTGATGTCATATATGTTTTACTATCTAAATACACAGAGGCATTTACAAAAACATTTTATATGTGTTTAAAACAAATTTACAAATACCCATATAGGCACCCACATTGCTCCACCATTGTCCATCATTCCATCCTCACCCCATTTTGTTCTTCCTCCTCCCTGTGTTCCTCTGGTAGCCTCAATTCTATTCATGTTTCTAGTATTTGCTATTGGTTTGGTTTATCATGTTTTAGTTGAACAGAACAAAAGAACCTATTGAAAAGGCAATATCTGTTCCTTCCCAATTTGTGTTTCTTGTATATGACTTTTATTGTGCTGAGTTATACTTCTACTCCCAGTTTTTTAGAGTTTATATCATAAAAGGATGTTGAATCTTATCAAATGTTTTCTCTGTATATGACTACATGATCTTTGTCTTTCCTTTGTTGATTATATTGATTTATTTGCAAATATTGAAACATCTGTGCATCCCTGGAATAAATTAACTTGGTCATGATGTATGATCTTTTAAATATATTGTTGACTTCAGTTTTTAAGATTTTTGCTGAGGATTTTTTCATCAATATTCACCAGAGATATGGTTACACATTTTCTATTTTTTGTTATGTTCTTGTTTGCTGCTGTTATCAGAGAAATATTGGCCTCATAAAAAAAAGGCGTTTCACCATTTTCAGAAAACATGAAAATATACATAGAAAAATCCTAAAGATTCCACTGAAACTATTAGAAGCAATAAATCAGTACTGTGAAATGAAAAGCGAGAAAATCAATATACAAAACTCTTTTGCATTCTTATATACAAACAATGAACTGGAAGAAAAGTAAATAAAACAGAAATATCCTATTTATAACTGCATCAAAAAGAATTAAATACCCAGGAATAAATTAAACAAAGGAGTTGAAAAAAAAAACATGAAAAATTTAAGACATTGCTAACAGAAATAGAAGAAGACACAAAGAAACGGAAAGATAGCCTTCATTCACTGATTGGAAGAATTAACATTGTTGAAATAGTCACCCTAATCAAAGTTATAAACAAATTCAATGCAATCCCTACCAGAGTTTCAATGGCATTCTCCAAAGAAATAAAACAGACATTACTGACATTTGTAGAGAATCACAAAAGACCCTATAGTAGCCAAAACAATACTGACAAAAAGAATGTAGATATCATATCCCAGACTTTAAATTATATCACAAAACTGTAGTAATCAAAATGGATGTAAGACTAATGAAATAGAATTTAGTCCTCAAATAAGCCCAAATTTATATGGAATATTAAATTATAATAAAGGAGCTAAGAGTACACAATGGAGAAAAGAAAGTCTCTTAAAACAATTGTGTTAGGTAAATTGAACTACATGCAAAATAATGAAACTAGACCAATCTCTCACACAATACACAAAAAAAATAGCTCCAAATGGATTAAGGACTTGAATGTAAGATTTGAAAGCATAAAATACATAGAAGAAAACATGGGTAAAACACTCCATTAAATTGTCTTTCATGATGACTCTGCAATGACAAGGGAAACAAAAGCATGGTGAACAAATGTTACTGTAATAAACTAAAGAGCCCCTGCACAGTGAAATAAACTATCACTGAAAAAAAGAGACACTCTACCAAAAGGGAGACCAGGGGCTAATATCCAAGATCTACAAAAAAACTCATAGAACTGGTCAACAAAGGAAACAAATAACACCCATTAAAAATGGGCAAAATATATTTTTCCAAAGAAGACATATAAACAGGCCCATGATAAAATGATCATCATCACTTATCATCAGGTAATGAAAACCAAAACCACAATGATATACCACTTCACATCCCTTAGTAAGGCCCAGATCAAGGACACCAGAAATATCAGCTGTTGGTGAAGGTGTGGAGAAAAACAAACCCCTGTACCATTGGTGGGAATGTAGACTGGTCCAGTCCCTATGGAAAGCATTATGACACATTCTCAAAATATTAAAAACAGATCTACTATATGATTGTGCAATTTAACCCCTAGATGTACCATCTATAGAATGCAAGAATACTACTTCAAAGGAATATATGCACTCTTACATTCACTGCAACAGTATTTATAATAAATATATAATATATAATGTATATATAATAAACATTGCAACACTATTTATAAAAATAAGTTATGGAAACAACATAAGTGCCCAAAAACAGATCAGTAAAAAAAGATAAATTCTTGCCACTTGCAATAACATGGATGATATAGGATAGGGGTGCTTTGATAATGGGCATACTGTAGTAACATTTCTGAAGAAGTATGAACCTATACCCCTAAATGTTACAGTGTTGTAAATCAACATTACTTCAATAAATACAAATAAATAACAATACAAAGGAAATGTTACATTTTTAAATATATAGTTTTCCTAAAGCAAAGTATTCTGTCTATATTTTGTACAAAGTTGTGACAGTGAGAATTACTTGTCTTGCTTCAAAAAAATGAAATCAATAGACAGGTAAAGATAATATATGCAATAAAGGTACTAAAATGAAAAGGAACATGGAAAGCGAAAATCTCCTTTCTTTTGAGATTACTTTAAAAAAATTATAAACTTCTTATATGATTCCAAAATAAGGGTTCTACATTTTTTTCCTTCCTCTTTTTAATTTTTTTTTTAATGAACTAATGCTCTACTAATGCATTTAGTTGAAATTGGATGTGAAGTTCAATTAACATGTGTTCCTTATAGTGGAGAATATTATGAAAATATTCCTAGCATGCTACTAAAACCTCAAAGTATCCAAGGGAAGTTAATCACCATCATTACCATTTATACCTTGTTCTTGATAATTGCTGAGTCTTGCAGCAGTAAATTACATAGATGCTATAAAACAGTAAAAGCCAACAATATTATATCAGCAGAAAACCAGAAAACCCAAGACACCATTTACAATTATCAGTCTTAGATTAGAATTAGTGATTATTTATGAGAAAATAAAGGGAAAAAACAGTAGTACCCTGAGTTTTATCACAATAAAAAGACTTTAAAAAGCCATCTAGTTTTACATTGGGTCGAAGTAGCTTGCTATACTAGTATTATAATTGATCTGATCATAGTTCATCATTGGTTATTCAAGACAATTTATCCAATGTTGGCACAGTCCAGACTCCTTTGCTCATACTCTATTATCGTTTTTCCTAAATTTTGTTCATTTCACTCCTCATTAGCACATCCACTGGAGGATAACCCAGATGAGGCCTACAACAAATAATTGGGTCAAAGTGATTCTGATACAGAAACGGACTAAAGAGTTTAGTTGAATATTAACCAATGATCATAATATTCAGAATACATATCAGTAAAGGATAAATTAGTATTTAAATAAAAATTTACATTCAAGTATAAATTTTAATAGTTGTGTATTTACCTTGAAAATGTCAAAACTTTCTAAAAAGGTAATAAAGTGACAGGAACAATGCTTTACAAGAAATCAGAGGAAACTCCTATAAAAATGGTGACAATTGTTAAGTCAGTGGCCTTTCATATTATTCCTAGAGTTTAGGACACAAGCTTATGCTTAAAACTTTCTTTGATATATATAATTTAAGTATATTTAAGTTTTCACATATGTGTACCATCACCAAAAACATGAAAATGAATATATCCACCATTCCAAGATTTGTATGAATTTTAAATCTCCAACTTGTCCATTTCTGCAACAAAAATCACTGGAATTTTGATATGGATTGAATTGAATATCACTTTGGAGGCATATACCATCTTAACAATATTTAAGTTACAATAAATGAACACAAAATCTATTTAGATCTATTTTAATTTCATTCAGCAATGTTTTAGTTTTCAGTGTACTTTGGTACACTTTTCAGTGTACAGAGAAGTTTTATATTTTTTGGTTCAACTTATTCCTGTTTTATTCTTTTTGAATTCATTATGAAGGGGAACAGTTTTCAATTTTCTATTCAGATTGCTCATTGCTTGCACTTAGAAATATGTATTTATAATTAATTGTTATGCATTTATCTTTTAAATCATATAGGTAAAAAAGAATAATGACAAGCCAAAGACACAACAGTAGTAGCTTTTAAATTGCCTATATATGCCCTGTTTATGGTATTCTTTATTTCATCATATATAATCAAATTACTCTGTATTGTCATTTCATTTGTCCTGAAGAATTCTCTTCATGACATTTTGTGGGAAAAGTCTGCTAACAATGGGCTCCCTTCCTTTTTTTTTTTAGCTAGAAATGCTTTAATTTCTATGTATTTGTAGGATACTTTTACCAGATACAGAACTCATGTCTGACAGTTTTTAATTGCATGACTTTAAATATGTCACCCACTAATTCTTCAAATTTATTTATGACTCTATCTGCTCTCTCTTCAAACACCCACTATACACATTCATTGGCACACTTGATGATGAAACACAGAATTCTTAGACTCTATTCCTTGTAGTCATCATTCATTTTCTTTCTGCCATTAAGACTGAATATACTCAACTTACCTATTTTCCAGATAGTTTATCCCTTTCTTCTGCCTATTCAAATTTTCTGTTGATCCCATCTGTGAATACTTCATCTATGTTATTACAACTCCAAAAATTCTACTTGGTTGCTTTTTTAAAATCGCTATTTATTTATTACTACTCTCTATTCAGTATACTATCATTTTCCATTTCCCTTAGTTTCTTTCCCATAGTTTCCATTAATAATCTGAGCAAATTTAAACAGTTGGTTTAAAATGTTGCCCAAAAAGACTTGCTCAAGGATTTTTTTTAATCAATTAATGCTTTTTTGTACATGGTTCATCCTTTCCTTTTTTGTTGCATGCTTCATATTGTTTTTGCTGTTGTTGAAAACTTAACATTTTGAATATTACTAATTTGGTAACTTTGGAAATCAAATACCTCACCTTCCCCAGGATCTGTTCCACTTGTTCTTTGTTTTATAGGATTTCTGAGCTACTTTTTATAGCCTGTATTTTTATCGTATGTGCCCATGGAGATCATCTGGTAATATAAAAAAAGATTTCCTTAAATACCTACAACTAAACATGCAGGAAAACAAAAAACTCTCCCAGTATTTACAAATTGGCTGTATGTTAAAACACTCAGCTGTTTCTTAGTCTTCAAATCCTCCTTGTGTGGATCCTGCAGGACAAAGTAGAAATCAGGGTGTTCTCAGGTCTTTCCATACACGATGTGAGTGTTCTACAAAGCCCAATATCTCTAGTCCCAGATGCCAGCGGCCAGTGCAGTTAATCTTTAAATACTTTGACAAATGCTGTCCTGGATATCCAAAGGAGGTAAGAGAGGCAACCACCAGGCATTTCATAACACAACAGCCACAACTCTAGAGAATAAGATCTACTCCCTCAGTATAACAATGCACCAGGAATATAGGATTTTGTCTTCAAGTTTCTCCCAACCTGTGGGGTGAGAGATGAAAATGCCACAGAGCTAATTATCAAATTTTAGCTGTTTTTTTTTTTTCTTTCTTAAGCATTCTCTTGGTTATTGTTAAGTTTTTTACTAGATGCCAGAATTCAAAAAGAGTTTATTATGACAGGCCTTCCAGCATATCCTGTGCTTTGGAATCATGGAGTTTTAGAATCTTATTCTATCATTTTCACTGATGCAACTCTCATCATGCCATTTAAAAACATTGAATATTTTATTTCTTTCTTTTGAGTCTTCATGACTTTTACTTTTCTGGCCTCATTGCAATGGTTAAGATTCCATCACAATGTATAAAAGTGGTGATAGAAGTTATTATTATGTGAAATAACAGAGAAAATATAAGTGATTCACTTTTTTAACAGTTGTATCAGGGGAAATTTGAATCCAACAGAAATAATTTTTAATTATACAAAGAAATGACACTGTAACTTTGTAGGAATGTGCAACCATAATCACATTCCAATTTTAGAATATTTCCATGAACCCCAAAAGATCCCTCAAATTTGTAATTACTTTCCATTCCCATACATGGACACAGTAACCATTAATCTACAGTATGTTTCTATAGATTGTCTTTTCTGGGCATTTCATCATAAAAGGATCAGATCATTTGTCATATTCTGTATATGACTTTAATTATAACATTGTTTGAAGTTTATCTGGGATATGGAATATATCAGTACTTTTTCCTTTATTTACTGAATACCATTCCAATGTATGAATATATATGACATTTTCTTTATCCATTCATCAGTTGATATATGTTTGTATTGTTTCCAGTTTCTGATTACTATGAATTATGTTGCTATGAAAATTTACATATAATGTATGCTTTGTGTCAATGTATGCTTTCATTTTCTGTTGGATAAAAAGCCTAGAATTACTTGCTTGTATGATTAATTTATGTTTTACCTTTTTAATAAACTGTCAAATTATGCTCAAACTAGCTGGCACATTTGACATCTCCATAAGGAAATAATGAGAAAACAAGTTTGTTCACAATCAGCACAGTATTCTTTAAAATAGTTATTACATTGTGATTTAAGTTTGCATTTCCCTAATAACAAATGATGTTGAGCATTTTTGATGTCTTTATTTGCCATTTGAATACATTTTCTGTTGAAATGTCTATTACAATCTTTGAATTTTTAGATCTTAAATTTCTAGTTGGGTTATTTTCATATTTTACATTAAGTTCTATTATTTAAGTAGTTTTGTGTGTGTGGTATAAATACCTAAATTCTTTCCTCACATGGCTATATAATTTTCTCAGAATCCTTTTTCACTAAATAAACTTAACACCTCTCTAATACTGCCTTGTCATAATACATAAGTATCTCTAGTTATCTTTAAATAATCAAGCACATATTAATTTTGAGGTATTTTGATGTTCCCAGTGCTAAGATTACTATTATTTTTGTTACACCAGTTTTTATTTGCATTCACTATTTTGCCTTATTTAAGCACAGAGATATTAGATTCCTTATATTGTTATCAATTGTTTTTATTTAAAAAATGCAAAGCCATTCAAAAGCCTAAGTTATTCTCCTAAATATTTTTCTACAAGTATTGATTTTTGTTTATATATTTTATCATCAAAAGCAACTTATATAAACACTATTCCCTAAATATGTAAACCTTTTTATACATTCAAAGTATAAATTAATGCCTGTATACACACACTCACAAACAGAGATAGTATGTTTCCTGATATTATGTTCACTCAAAATTTAATTATGAATATATTTCAGTACCCCAGTGTTACTACATACTATATTTGTGACTTCACAGTGCTTTCTACGGTAGAGCTTGTAATATAATTTTATTACTTTTCTATTACACAATACTTTTCTGGCATCAATCTCTATATGTTACATTTTTAAAAAATCAGATGGTTTCTCTAGTTCTCTTATCTCTTCTATCTTCAGTTCCATAACCCAGGTATAATTTTTTTTTTTAAACTATTTTTTTTTTTTTAATAGAGGCATGTTTTATTTATTTATTTGTTTGTTTGTTTGTTTGTTTATACATGCACTGGGTACAGTCAGAAGCGCAGGAGGGTGAGAGAATTCACCAGAGCCAGAGCAGGGAGCAGAGCAGGCAGAAGGACCGAAGTACACTGCTGAGGGGAGCAGCGGGCGGCAGAAGAGGTCTGCGCGCCATGCGGGACCCTCCTCCGGTGGCCGGGGAGCAGCCGGGGATCGAACCGGCGCGAAAGAGGCCGCGGGCAGCTTCGCAACCCAGCGCTCAACCGCTGAGCCACCAGGGAAGCCCAACCCAGGTATAATTTAATAAAGCTTAGAAATTTGAACAGGATGCCTTTGCTTTAGTGTTCTTTTATAATTACTTTACCAATCTTGAGTTTCAATTATCATATTTCCTGTATTCAAGTCAAGTTGAGCAAGCAACACCTTAAATAGTCAATTGATAATTTCAGAAATAATGGAGTGTACATCAGTTAGTTCATACCCATCATAAATTTTTTAAAAGTGACAATTCTTTCTTTTGGGGAATAAGTAAGGTCACTTACATTAGTATTTCTTTAACTCTGTTGTAATCCCTACCTACTCTGTACTTTGAGCTTTGAATTATCAGTTGAAATGTATTGGCTATTTTATAGATTCATAATTTTGTATGAGTTATAATTACAAATAGTATATGTGTGTATTAGTGTATATATAATATTTGAATCTTTAATGCACATGGAATAATTGGCAGTATGTATTTGACCTCAACAAATACCTGTAGTTCTAAATGTTCTTTAAGTTTACTTTTATAATTTTATTTATTTTTGCATAGAAGAACTAGGGTGTACATCAGAGGCATGGGGGAGGATTTACAAGAGACAGTGGGGAGCAGAACAGGCGGATCCACCAAAATATACTGCTGAGGGGAGCAGCAGGTGAGACAGGAGAGGTCTGCTGTGCCATGGGGTCACCTCCCTACCTGGGGATCAAACTTAGGCCAGAGCAGTGATAGTGCTGACACTTAACTGCTAGGCCACAAGAGAGGCCCAAGTTTACTCTTTTAAAAAAGAAAAAAAAAGTATACATATATGAAACATATTTAAAAGTAAATATTTATGTATGATATGTGCATGCATACAATAAAATAACAGGACCATCAGATTTTTTATTTCTTCAATACTGTTTCCTGAGTTTCAGAAAGGTCAGGTGGTTCAGTTTTTACTAGACATTTAAAAATACTTTAAAGATATTAGTTTAAGGAGCACTATAAAAGTGTCCACTTAAGAAGATGAGCAGCAACTCATCACAATAAAGCTCTGAAATTTGTGCAGAACCAGGTATTTCTCTATGTGAGTAACAATTGTATAATTGTAACACCCAGATCACTGCATCAAAATTTTTCATTTTATGTCAGTGTTTTCACTCTTTCTCTGTTCAGTGCCGGTTGCCTTAGAAGAGAACAGTTATTCTTTGTCAGGTCGAGGGCATTCAAGGGAACCAAAAGGTCAATCTAATTAAAAAAGAGAAAGAACTTCAAACCACAAGGGGAAAAAGATCTAGCTAAATGCCAAGGAATTTATATTACTGAATGCTTGAGGTAAACAGTCAAACAATGAGCTGAATACACAAAGGTGTCAAAGAGGAAAAAATAGAATCTGTGACCTTTAAATTATTATTTTTTTGTAAATTAAATGATATTTACTCCTAGAAAGAGAAACACTGCACTTTAGAAACATTTAAAAATGTAATTAATTTTATCACAGCTTCATTTTGGAAAGCTTAATTTTTCCTCCAGTAATTCACAAAAATATTTAAATTCATAAAGTATTCAGTGGGTAAACTAAATCAAAAAGGAATATCTACTCTGAATGTTTTTTTTCCAAAATTACACTTAATAATAACAATAATATTAATTTTAATTTTTTAATAGTTGTAAAAGTTATCCATCATTTGGACCTGCCTCATAAAATATTATTCAAGTCATTTTTAAAGTTCAGTTAAACCTTTTCAAAAATAGATTTCTCTGCATTATTAATGGTTTGCAAAACTAATAAAGAATATAGTGATAGAAGTGTTTGTTCCTTTTCTTTTTTTTCAACCAATGTGGAGTCATAAGTGGATATATAATACAAATTTAGAAGTTCTTTAAAAGATGAAGGTATCTTCTGGGGCCTCCCTGGTGGCACAGGTGTTAAAGACAAAGTGCTGTCAAGCTATCACCAGCCACTGCAGCACAAGTTCTATCCCTGGCCTGGAAGCTGACCCACATGGCGCAGCAGACCTCTCCTGTCTTGCCTGTTGCTCCCCTCTCTCTGATGAATCCTCGCACTCCCCAACCTCTAGTCTACACCCCAGATCTTGTATGCATAAATAAAAAAAGGTAAAGGAATCTTCTTACATTAAATTGTTTTACTGATGACTTTACTGTCACCATGTGATTTTAATGCATTTTAACAATTCAGTTAAATGTTCTATGGTAAATGTCCATTCACAATGGCAGCATTCAACAGGGATTTTAGTGTCAGAGTGCATGAGAAGTTAGAAATTTCTTTAATATCTATATTGTCAATTATTACTCTTTCTATCTACTGACTTGAATGTGTAATATGCTACATCAATCTTTCCATCAGGCATTTTTTCTTATGTTTTAGAAAATCATAGAAAAAAAGTATAATTCTTGTGCAAATATAAATACATTGTCTATAGTTTTACCTGTCCTTTAAAGTTTTCCGCAGTCAAATCATTTTTAGTTGAAGGGAGACTGAGGTTTCATTGCCCGAATGCCAACCTATGAACAATTTCTGAGACAAACACTTTCTGCTTCTCCTGTTCCTTTCATCTTTTTCCTCAGTGGGTACTATGACTGCAAATATATTAATACTCAGCTAATACCATAGTTCTCCACTATGACTGAATCAAGTCATCACCACTAGCATAACTGGTCAGAACTTAAGAACTATTTTATCTTACCAGGTCCACTTGCCTTTGATGGCTCCAGCATCACCTGCTACATCTGCCAGGATCTTAATTGCTGCTCTCCCACTAGTTTAACAGTTAATAGAAACATGGATTTGCTCTGCTCTGCATTTAGGATAAATTCTAAAAGTATTTATGGCTGCTAGAAATACAGGGGAGGCCATTATGCCTCTCAGTGTTTGTGCTTTGTAGTTACTGATTACTTATAAGAACCATTCTTTTCAATGGCACTAATTAACAACAAATTGGTCGCATATTTATGAAGCGAGTTTCTGCTCAGCCCTACCAGTTCACTTTTATTCTGGATTGGTAAGTATTGCTAAATTATTAGTATATTTCTGCCAATGAATCCAGTTTTAAGACATAGCCAACTGTCATTGTCACTAAACACAGGAAACTAATCATAATGTAGCTGACTGTGTGTCTGTATATAGGCCTTTTTGGTTACTTTCTATACTATAGATCTTTTGTGAAAATATTTCTGATAGAGAATTTTACAGAATTTAATGTTTAACAAAACAAATATCAAAGTATTCAAAAATAATTTCAATAGAAATATATTATCCATGTTCCTCTATTTTGGATGTGAATTTCTATCTTTGAAAACAGGGTGAAAATGAAAAAAAAATTCAAATATAGAACCATGTCTATAAAATATATTAGCTAATATAAACATGGAAAACATTTTAAACTTACTGTATGTCAGTAAAGTTCTCATATATGGAATAATTTCTTTTAAAGGAAATGCACTGATACTCACTTGTCACTCAAAGTCCTCTGGAGAGTTTCTAGAGCCTCTTCTTTGTAGTGAAACTACTGAGATTTAGATTTCTTTTCTGAACAGGATTAAATCAGTGTACTCCTCAAAAACAAGCAGAATAACAAGGAGGCAGACTCCCAGTGGATCTGATTTGTGGTATAGTAGAATGATATATATATATTTTTTGCACCAGAGGACCTGTGCTTAGGTAGTGATTTTCTATAAATCTTTATCGACGGTCTAAGGATTGACTATGACTTGTGAACAGTAAAACTGTCCTAGAGAATTAAAAGGCCTGATGACTTGGAACATAATGTTACTCTTATCTCCACATTCTGTGGCATGTCTTATGATCTTTCCTTGCAGAAATTCTCACTAAATATAATGGTATTATTCCCTGACTGCAAGTCACACTATAAATAAAGACATGAACCCATAACTTTAAGGTCAGAATATAGTTCTAAAGGCTCTAATTTTTTTGGAAAATTCTCAAAATAAAGCACTAATATAAGGATTACTTTCATGCAAAATATCAACTTATCTTAAAGATTTCCTCTCATTTTTTTATCTCCAATACCACATACATATTAGAAAACCAATGTTTATAATTTTGTGTGAAAGTAGATTGCGTGTTTTCATATTCCATAGATAGATATAACATTGTCAAGTTCCAGATTTGACTATTCTTAGCAAGTTGACTCATGTTGATATCACAGTAAGAATGATACTGAGAATTTTCTCTTTAAAAACCTATCTTCTGGGCCTCCCCAGTGGCGCAGCGGTTGAGCGCTGGGTTGAGAAGCTGCCCGCAGCCTCTGCAGTGCCGGTTCGATTCCCGGCTGCTCCCTGGCCACTGGAGGAGGGTCCCACATGGCGCGCAGACCTCTCCTGCCGCCTGCTGCTCCCCTCAGCAGTGTACTTCAGTCCTTCTGCCTGCTCTGCTCCCCACTCTGGCTCTGGTGAATTCTCTCACCTTCCCATGTTTCTGACTGTACCCCAGTGCTTGCATAAATAAATAAATCTTAAAAAAAAAAAAAACTATCTTCTAAAGTGGGGGAAAAAAAAACACTATCACTTAGTTTCTAGAAGATGTTAGAACCAAATTATAATTTATCATTCCCCTGGCAAGCATGGGTCAGTGAAGGAGGAACTGGCATTTTAGTGTCAAACTTAGATACATTAGTGATCATTAGGAATACATGTATTTGATATCAGGTAAAATATCCTCTTGGGATACAGACCCTCAGTCATAAACAGGGTTGAAAATGCACTCCTACAGACTCCTTTTCGATGCTTGTTTTTAAAGCTCATATATTATCATACTTTCCCCCATGTACCCATAACTTTGATAGGTTTCAACCTAAATTTTTTCCTATCTGGCCCTGGCACTCTTCTGTCTGCTAAGAAAGTTGCCTTCCTATGATTGCCATTTGCTATGTGATTATATTTTAATTCATATATTCATTTTACTGATGGTCTTTTCAACACCTTATAACTATCCTTCATCTATAATTCTCTGTCTAAATTTATGCACTGTGAATATCTGATATCAAGCTTTCTTATACCAGGAAATTACTTCTAATCTGAAAGCAGAAAAGAATAGCAAATATTTCCTCTTTCTATTAGTTCTGGTTCATATGTAAGATGAAGATATTTAAGTCTACATATTTATTATTTATGAAAACATTTCTTTATATCATGGGAAGCTACCAGATGACATTAAATTCTTTTAAAAGAAGCTGCATTTCTGTATTTTCTGACAGGCCTTTGCTCAAAAAAAAAAAAAAAAAATCACACACCTCCAAGGAATTACAAGTGTTAATTTCACTTGATATGATTTTTCCTTACTATAGCTCCACATTTATTGGCTTTCTTCAAATTCTGTCACACTATAAACTCTGTATACAAAACATTTGTCACACAATGAGATTAAGTGTTTTACATTAAGATCAAAGACATTTTATAATAGGAAAATTAAGATACAATGAGATTGAGGAAACTTCTAGGGGTGACAATTTTCCAGCAGTGCAACAAAAACATTTTTATGTAATACTCCATATAGTTTATTAAACCAAATCATAGAGTTTGTAGCAGTATATTCTCCAATTTCTAGAATGGTATATCTAACTTTTCCTTTTCAAACTCTATTTCTAAGCCTATAGAAACATTTGGGAAATGCCTTAACAGATGACAAAGAATTGTCACGTCCTCTATTTCTTTGAAATTTTAACTAATTTACCATCTTCACATAGTTTTCTTATTCCAAATTATATAAATGATAATGGACAATCTTTGACTTCTTATCACTAACAGTGAATCATACTTGCACAGACCTTTTTGAGAAATAACATTCTAAATAAGCAAACACTACAAAATAGAGGCCAAACTCTATGGAAGTTTGGTAAATCCATATATTCCTTCATTAATATGTGCCCCCACTTCTAAATCCACTTTTTTTAAAGATTTATTTATTTATGCATACAAGAGCTGGGGTACAGGCTAGAGATGTGGGGGTGAGAGGATTCACCAGAAACAGAGTGGAGAACAGAACAGGCAGACTGACTGAAGTACACTGCTAAGGGGAGCGGCAGGGGAGACAGGAGAGGTCAGCTGTGCCATGTGGATAGCTTCCTGGCTGGTCAGGGGTCGAACTCGTGCTGCAGAGACTGCAGATTGCTTCACAGTGCAGAGCTTAACCCCTTGTGCCAACAGGGAGACCCTAAATACACTTTTGAGCTGTTTATAAGTTATGGGGAATAGGTCTGATTATGACTTCTGCAAGTAGAGAAATAACATGTCTTAGATTGGCTTGTAAATCAGAAACCTAAATGTACTAAGAATGAGTATATCCCTATTGCAGCAACTATTCTATATATGGAAACCTGCAAGTATTGTTTCACTCAGTGTAAACTTGTTATTGAAAATTAATATCCCTTCACAGATTCCTGAATTTCTCTAGAGTTGTATGGGTGATATGTAATTTTGAATTCTATGCAAGAAACTTACTTTAATGATGTTAACATTTAAAAATCACTCAAAATACCCAATGACTATAGAAAAAAAATTAAAGTAAAAAAAGTATTTTTAGATAAAGATTTGGGATGGCATGAAAAATATTTCATTGTAAATGTGTATTTTTTCTAAGTATAATTTCTCTTAAGAAAATGAAGAAACTGATAATCTCCATAGAATTCATACTTTCATAAATTTACATAGATTTTAAAAAGTGGTGCTAGGAATGGATTTATAAAATAGAACATTTTATTGAATGGATATATTTTGCTTTGTTACTAATAGATACTTTTTAAAGATTTACAAAAAAACTTACCTATAAAAAAATGTTGGTATAAGAAAACAAAGGTAATACATTTCCTAATGACATTGAATATGTAACAATATTAAGATAATAATACCATTATTGTTAATTAATATGATTACATTACTCGAGAGTTACACAAAGAATAGTAATCTAAAATTTTCACAGTATTCTATTGAATTAGTGAAGTAAATCATCTTAAGTGCTTCTGGGATATGAAATAATGAACTAAAGTTATTACTACCAAATTTCTCAGACAGCCATTATAGAAGATAGTAGAATAAGCTCTTGTAGAATAATGAATTATTTTTACTCAACTAAGGAACTTTTAAATTAATTTAATTCATAGGAAAAACGAGTTAAGTCCCTTAAATTAAATAATAGATTCTATTAGCTAAAAAGAATTATTTTTAAAATGCCTTCACAATTTTAATGAAGTGATAGGAAAATGCTATCAGTAGCTAATAAATAATATATTCAGAAAAAAGTATTTATAGATAAGGTATAAAAAAGTAAACTATATTTGTTCTTAAGATCATGAGACATTCAAGAGATCTTTATAACTGATGATTAACATAATTGGCAAGTTCCAATTTCTCTGTTTGCAAACAAGCAGCTTGCATTTTAAATTAGAGATGTGGGTAGAGAAATAACAGTTTTGACTGTGAAAATCTGCTAATGAAAGCTGCTACTTCACACTTAATGCATAGAAACTGAATAACTACTGCACTGAATTGATATTTTTATACCACAGAACTTCATAAAGATATCAAATAATGTAATTCATAGCTTAGTAATTATTCTTAAATATCTAATACTGAATGAAGAAAATAAATGAACAAAATAACAAGTTATTTTAGTGAATATACATTAAAAACATGAATCTGGGTGTTTTTAATTTATGATACAAATATAAGGTCCATAAAGATTTTTGCTATGAATATAGATTTAATAATCAATAGAATAATATTATTATTAAAATAATATTTTACTATATTAAATATATAAACATCATACATGGAAATGTTAGCACCAGATTTCGGTTAAGGTGAAAATGCATAATACATCTATGGGAGAACTAGAAAAACTGCCCATAGAAATTAACTGGTAGGGAAGATCCATACAACCTCAGAGGAGGTTCCTTGCTTTGGTCCCCAGAGGATCATCTTGCTCCCCAGTGAATTACTACACCCAGAAAGTTCTATGGTTTGGGGCAAAGCAAAACACTTATGGAATCAGACACCAGGTAGACTATGCCAGAAGGCACAGAGACTTTTATGTCAGTGAACAAGACATGGGTGGAGAGAGATTCTTGGAGACCATGGTCAAGGTGGGTGACTATCATATAAACTGCCAAGGAGCATGGCCTGCAGCCTCAGGGAAAGGAGAGCTAAACTGTGTGCAAGCATACATCCTTGAGCAAGAGGAATTCTTACAGAAGAGTAGGGGTTGTGCTCAGTGGTACACTTCAGCAGTGAAAGAAGTAAGGACAGTGCAATAGGCTGCGCTCTCCTCTCCCACCCCTGTGAGTTTCACAGGTTCAGACAGCTACTGAACCTGTGAAACTCACAGACAATATGCAGAGACAGCAGAGACTCAAGTCCTGAGTGCCAGGAAAGAGGGTTACTCATGGTGCCACAAAGTCTGCATTCCTTTCACCACCCCCAACCCCACCAGATTAAAGAGACAAAGAGGCCAGCATGACCACATGAATCATGATATCTGGTATTGAATTTTCAATCAGAACAAGTGTATTGGTGAAAACATGTGTGAAATATGTCTATGTTAGGTTAATAGTATTGAACCAATGTTTGCTTCTTTGTTTTGATAAACATACAGATTTTAGGAGTTAACATTATGGAATACTGTATCCAAAACATATGAAAATTCTGCACTATTTTGGCAACACTCTGGTAATCCTAAAATACTTCAAAATAGAAAGTAAATGAGATAGAACAAAATAAATATTTCTCTTTACCTCTAAATATAACCTGGGGCTCAACTCTGTCTTCTTTTGTTTTCTGCCCTCCTTATGTAACATTGTTTCGATTTTTCTAGAACATAACTGCATTTGACAAACCTTTCCTTTAAGTTACTTTATAAGACTTCTGATTTTTAAAAATTGACTGGCAAAGTTCAAAGAAACTTATTCCCTGATCATTTCTCTATGCTGCCAATGTCACTCATATCCAAGATCTTTGACCTACAATTCTTCTAACTAAATTTCTACCATGTTGACTGTCATTCAAGAAAACATAAATACCATCCTCTGGGAATTGTATGTGCTGTATGGAGAGAAATGCTATCTTTCAAATAATCCAGCTTGTTTTAAATTCATCATAAAATGCATATATGGAAAAGGTCTAAAATTTAGGTTAAGATAACACATTTATTTTGATACCAGTAATCCTTATGATCCCATCATTCATTTATTTATTGTAAAAAGAATTAGAAACAATACAGCTGAGCTAAAATAGTAAAAATGGCCATCTTATTTTCAAATAGTTACAGGATTAAACTAACCAAGAGTAACACTACAACTTTAATATGCCCTCAATCCATGTATCCCAGCACCAATACTACTTTGCAATAATTGCATCAAATGATGCTTTCAAGTGCTAGAATTTTTTTACTATTTATTAGTATTAGTTGTCTTTGATGACTTCCTAGAATATTGAAAAGAACAAGAATAGCTGTTACTTTCATATAACTAAGCTTCCCCCAATGCTCACTCTTATCCCTGTTCTATAAACCAAACATTTAAATGAGTCCCTCACTCCTGTATAATTCCATCCAAAAATGTCCACTTATATCCTCAATTTACACAAAAAGTTACCAAGGACATGAAATGGCATTAGAGATTTATCCAGAATAGCTGTTTCTATCTTAGTTCCATTTTGAAACTTCTTTAAATATCATACTACATAAGAGTGGGTAGAAGCCCTTCTCTAGATTAGAGGCAATGGCAAGTTAAGGATAGATGAATGTAATTCAGAACAGAGGAATAAATATAGTTATAAGGATGATGAATAATAAATGCTCAAGTCAGTAGGATGGTGCAGATTAATAAGTTTTTTAAAAAGAGGTTAAGAAGAAAATATTGTGCAAAACTATGTAGCAATCAGACATCAGGAAGTATGCCCAAATTGGTGATCAATTGGGTCAGAGTCAGATAAAGTTTTCAAAAAACAAGAGAATCAGATATAGCACACAAGAAATTAAAGGACCTTTGGCTCAAGCAAAATCTGACCTCAAACATGTATAAAATTTTCACTATATCCTGCTGAAATAAAATCACTAAGTATATCTAATCAGTATAAAGGAATGCCCAGACTGATGATTTGAAATAATTCTTTTTTACAGACAAGTATTCTGAAATATATAAAGTTAAGTTCATTATATTCAGTCACAAAATATATTGCCTGCATTTTTAGCTTTTTTTGCCTTTGGTAAAGCCACCAAAAATATACTAATCTTCTGTATATAAATCTGCAAAATTATTTTATTCTTTATACCCTTCCACAGTACATAGACAAGGGCATCTACCCACAAATATCTTGGGCATTCACAGCCTTCCCATTGGTACTGCTTTAGTTTTACCTCATAATTTTTCACAAGAAATTAAATGTTTGCTTTATTAAACACATCTTCTATATTTAATGTATTTCCTCAAAGACTGGCATGATAACAAAATAACATATCCCAAGAATCTTTGACTGCTTATAGAATGAGTTTAAACCTTTAGAGTGAAATAATAGATTTTCCTTTACCAGGCTGCAATATATACTCAAAAAAATCTGTCTGCTTATGAGAACCTTGTTCATCTAAACTGGATCACTTAATCTCCCCAACATTCTAAACATCTCCCCATTATCTACACAATGCTATTGTTCTAAGCATTTCTCCTTGCCACAACCTCTATTTGTGAATATCATTACAATTCAGTTTAAATACTACTATGATTATTAATCACTTATAAGTATCTCCTATTAATATTTTTTCTCACACTCTATGCTAAATATTTATTTTCATCCTTACATGATTCTTATTATATTAACTTTCATCAATTTATTTTCAATGGTTGAAGTGAGAAGTCCTCTGAGTTCAGTTTTATATAACTTAACTATCTTGATTGAATAATTACTTCAATAACTGCATTAAGTAATTTGAAAGAATATTACAACTGGGATAGAGGACCATAAGAAAAAACAGAATAATGAATGACTAAGATCTCATAAAAAGAAAGCAACCTCTTGAATAGATCATCCCCTAAAGTATGTCTAACTTAGTGGATAAACTAATTGCTAATTGATAAAGCCATTAATTTTGAGCATCTGACACTGAAAAAAAATTGCATGCACCACTTACTCTCTTGCTCAAAATAGTGTTTCCTCTTGGACAACACAAGAATCTCTATATTTGTCTATCAGTAACAGTTATAAATTATCATTACCCAGCATATATCAAAAATGACCTGGACATAGAGGCTCTTAACAAATTTCCTAAATGAATCATATGTTTTCATATAAATGTGCCAAACTAATCAGCACAGGACAAATATAATTAAATTAAGTCACCTGAAGATTTTTTTATTGCAAGATTGTTATTTTCACCTAAGAGGATCTCCTAAATAGGAGATCCAAACTATTCTCTATCATCATCAAGAAATCACATTGGAATAATGTCAACTAAATCACCCAACCCATTTCTATGTGTTAGACCTAACAATGTTTTTGCCATCAGACTCACCTTGTGTTTGTTGGGTTAGATTGCCAATGGTAGGAGGAAATTTTAATTTCACCCTAATATAAACACAATCCTAAAAAAAAACCAAGGGATAATTTTTCAAGAAAGAAAACAGGAACAAAAACAGGAGTCCAATAAGATGGGAGGGAAGCACTGTTTGAAAACATGTATTTTCAGGACATTGAAACTACATGAGACATTTCAAATTCAACTGCTTATACTAATATCCACAGACTTCCAGCATCTCACTATCTATCTTCTATCTTCTAGATACCTTTCTATCTCTAATAAAAGGGAGAGAAAACTGTTCCTTTAGTTCAGTTACAATGTTGCATATGCAATCCTGTCAAGAACATATTTCATTTATTTCACTGTATTACCTGGCCTTCCTGAAATTATGTGAAGACTTTTGAACAGTTTTAATAATTGGGCTGTAATTAATATATATCCAATCTAATATTCTAATTGATCTCTGCTTCTGATTGCTTCTCTCCTTATAGTGATTAAAGATGAGACAATGGTGATGGAGATCATTCAATCATTGTATGAAAATTTAATACAGATCAATTCTGAATTTTAGTCAGTAGGGTGACTCAGTAGGAACTGTTCTTATCTGTGCTGCTTACAGATAATCAACATTTAGGAAAGGCTCTAGATAAAGAGCACATGAAGAACTTTTATAAAAGGATTCTTTCTACTTTACATTGTATGTACATTTGTATTACATATGCAAGGGCTCTAAATACTAGGAATTAAATTAAATTACATATGCAAGGGCTCTAAATAATAGGAATTAAATATTATATCTACCCCTATGCCTGAATCTATATGTGAGCCTCTCAATCATACCAATTATATCTGAAAGCCTGGGCTTGAATATAAGAACAAGAGAATCTAGTTTCCTCAAAGTTTACATGACTATAGTTCAAGTGATGTTTAAGAATCTCTGCTATAAGAGATTAACTTATAGTATTTTGTTTATTTGTTTGTTTTCAGATAAATATTCCCATGCCATATGTCAAAATTTCAGGAATAAACATGTACAGTACATATATTTTCATAAACAATAATATAGGTTTAAATATCAATGACTCTTCATTATTTTTAGAATGTCACTTAAAAGACTTAAATAGTCTGAATCTAGTCAACATGCAAATCAGTAGAAAGAATATAGATTTTAAATCGAAAGACACCTATGTTTTAATATGAGTTCTTTACTTACTTAAGTTATGGCTTCAAGCAAATTCCTTAATTTCTTTTCATCAGTTTCCTCTTCTGAAAACTTGAGATAACAGCATTCTTATAGTATTACTTTAGAATTATATGAAATAATTCACAATAAGTAATAGCCATACTATCTTAAAGTTGCTTAACAAATTTGAACAATCTTACATAAAATTCAGGTTCCCAAATTGGTATTATGACTCAAGAATACATTTTACACTGGTTTGTTAATATTGGAACTTCCAAAGTTGGAGGCTTATTCATTTGGTTATTAATATGCACTATACATGAGCTTCACATATATTTTAGAATGCTGTGTTTTGTTTTGTTTTTTTCTTTATTTCCTTCCAGCAGTGCCTCCATGTTTTCTTCCGGATTCTATCTTAAGAACAGTCTTTTAGAGAAAAATTAGTGGGACAACATGTGACGACTGGCCTCCTGGACAGCAAAGATTAAAATGCCACTGAAGCAGAAAAAATGAGAGAAAGAAGCAGAATTTTCTCTGTTTTTAAAATTACATTTATACAAAGAAAGCGTTCTTCAGGTGATTTGAGCATCTTTGGTATTACTCATTTTCATTAATCTCTTGAGTCTTCTTTGGCAAACCTCCATTTCATCTGAGACCGATGTGAAGTGCCAAACACGGAAACTAAATTGAATTTGAAAATCAAACTGCCACCAGAGCATACTTTCACTAAAATTGGTGGGGGGTGGTCAATATAATACCAACTAGTGTTGATAATATGATACAAGCAAAGGAATATGAAACTGATGCTTTTCTAGATATCACTAATATGCTACAAGAGAATGGAAAACTGATAATGACATTCATCAACAAACTGAGTAAGGTCCCATCAAATACATTTCCTTATCTTTTTATGATACAACAAAATAATAGAGCAAAGTATTAGTGAGAAGAAAAAGGGGATAAAATAGAAAGGTTGGAAGAAAAATATTGTTTTGAGTGTCTTAGATCCTTAGTGACATTATCATCAGATAATAGACTCCCCCAAATCTTGTAAAGATTCAAAACATTTGCTCCTTTTATAGCAGATACAAAAACATTTGTAAGAATGAATGAGTAACGCAGTGTTCTGAGACCACTAGGTCTGACTATGTAAGTCTCATTAATCCCAACCAGTATTTGTCCCCAAATCTGATAGTTTTGTAAATCTATGGGTTGAATTAAATTTGACAGAATCTAGAAACAACTTTGTAAAATAATGTTCTTATAATGGGAATAATTATGAAAAAATAATTGAAAAATATAACAAAAATAACAATTATTAGCATAAGACCCAGGAGGTACTAACAAAAATTCACATGCACACACACACAAACATTATGCAAATTAAGTAAAGGAATACAAACACCACAGGAAAACATTTAAGAAAATAAGTAGTTATTCAAGTATTTGACAATGTATAAAAATATTATTTTCTAGTATGTTTTAATGTTTTGAAAATATAACCACACCCATAACAGGACATGGTACAAAAATAGTACTGCATTTAATATTTTTTATTGAGGTAACATTGTCTTACAACACTGTATATAAATTCAGAGGTACAGATTCATGCCTCTTCAGATGTCTATCACCAGTTCACACTTCTTCAGATGTATATTAGTTACCACACCACACCCACCACCAAGGCATTCATAGTCCTCCTCCACAGTCTATGTAACATGCCATGTGGCTTCAAGAGTGCTAGGGAAGGCTGAAGACTTATGTGCAGAAGGAATTGGAGACAGTACTCATTTTGTTTTTCTAGTATATACTTCTTCACACTATTAGTAACACAGGTTAAAGAAAGCATTAGTAGTGATGATATATTTAGACTGTTACATATATATTCATTTAAGTTTTTTCCATAGGAAACTTTTCTCTAAGAAACTTAACAGTAGCTTTTTGAGGAAGTCAAGTGATTAAGATGCCTAATGAGGGAAAGAATCAATGGCCCAGAAGAACTGAAATTAGAATTAAGAATTAATTGATTTTTAAAAATCAGATTCAAAGGGATTATTAAATGCAATTCCTCTGGAATCATTAAGCTTGTAGTAATAAAATGAGTGGGTATTGCTTCTAAAGTGGAATATTTTGATTAGAAAAGTTTCAACTTTTAAGAGGTTGGTTTTGAAGAAAGTTTCTCTGAAATACATCAATAACATCTTCCTTCATTAGTGAAAATAACATAAAGCCAATGAGGGGAAGCATTTTCACTAGAATAAAAGTAAACTCATGATTTGATATAATCACTGTTTTCAATTTTAAAATGTATATATTGTCATGTGTTATAGGCATAGATATGTTCTAATTATAAAAATGAAATGATTAATTTAGCCTTTCAGCCTCTCTTCCAATCTTGTCTTTGCTTTAACATGTAAGTTAGATTTTCATATTTTGTTGTTGCAGTAAGAATCAGCTACAATCTAAAATATTGCTATAAAAGATTGAAACGGAGTAAAGATATTCTGCAAAATCCTTTCAAATTATTTCCTACTGAAAATATAATTTTACCATTGTGCTCTAAAACCTGAGAATACTCACAATTGATGTTTCTGGGAAATTAGTCATTCTATTTTAACTTTCTTCATTGTTTATGAAGTGTCTTAGATGAGCAGATGTGTTTATATAATTTGGTTTGATAATTTACAGAAAATACAGAACTACATACAAGTGCCAAGAATAACAGGTGCTGTTTAGAAGGACTCTGAGGAAGTTTTATTGAATTTCATAAGCTCATTTAAAAGCCAAGGGTATCTGATAGGATAAATCCATAGGTAATAATAAGCACTAAGAAGCTTGATAAGCAAACATTTAAAAGGGAAAGAAAAATCTGTTTAGATAGAACTACATCTTAGGGAGATTTCACTCTTTGAATATTACATATTAATTATATATAATTATATATCAATACATAATATATACATATTTAATTAAATATGTTGCCTGTACAATAGACTACATGATTGATTAAATCTAACCAAAATTGCCATATGAAGATAATGCAAGGAAGTCAATATAAGAAAAACTCAAAAATTAAATCACAAGTTTAAAATACAAATTTAATACTTTATTTTCAGTATACATAGGTTATATTAAATCTGGTAGTCATCCAGAGTGTAACTCAAGGTTACTATTAGTCTGAACTCTCCTTAACTATATTATCTACATGGTAGGATATTAAGATATTAATAGTGAAATAAATGTATTCTCTTCCCACTCAAACCTATCATCTTCCCAACAACAAAACTGTAGCATAGTACAGCTGAAAATGGTAAGTTTAGAATATTAATTTTAAGTGGTGGATATGCAATTTTTGTAAATGTTATATACTACTAGTAAAAACATATTTAAAGAAATTTCATATTGCTAAGCTATAAAATTTTTCCTAGAGATATAAACAAAACTGTATGATACTGCTTTGCCTCATACTAATCATTATGGTCATTGGTTATCAACATAATAGGTCAGTTTTCGGGCCTCCCCTGGTGGTGCAGTGGTTGAGCGCTGGGCTGCAAAGCTGCCCACAGCCTCAGCAGCGCCGGTTCGATCCCCGGCCTCTGGCGAGGGTCCCATGTGGCGCGACAGACCTCTCCTGCCGCGCCCGCTTCTCCCCTCAGCAGTGTATTTCGTCAGTCTGCCTGTTCTGTTCCCCGCTCTGGCTCTGGTGAATTCTCTCACCCTCCAGCACTTCTGACTGTACCCAGTGCTTGTATAAATAAATAAATAAATCTTTAAAAAAAAAGGTCAGTTTTCACTGAATCAAGATCCTAAATAAAGTACTACTACTATCACTGCCAAACAGTATCAGTAACAGTGACTGATAGAAGATCAGCAAAAACAATGAAGTACAGTTTTGGTCAGGATTTCTGGAAAAATAAATATTTGTATGTATATTGTTGGTTGAGACTAGAATTAATTCCTTTATAGTCTGAATTTAGGGATCTTTATAATATTTCACTTCTACTTTCCCTTTAATAAGAGGAGACTTTTTACTACTCCCACAATAGATTAACATATAGCTTCCTTTATTGCCTAAAAATCTTAAACCAATAAAAGATGTATTTTGTAATTATTCAGAATATATGTTTTGTTTTTTATTAAACTCCCCATATTTTTTTTTAATTTTTTTAAGATTTATTTATTTGTTTATACAAGCACTGGGTACAGTCAGAAGCGTGGGAGGGTGAGAGAATTCACCAGAGCCAGAGAGGGGAGCAGAGCAGGCAGAAGGACCGAAGTACACTGCTGAGGGGAGCAGCGTGCGGCAGGAGAGGTCTGCGCGCCATGTGGGACCCTCCTCCGGTGGCCAGGGAGCAGCTGGGAATCGAACCAGCACTGCAGAGGCTGCGGGCAGCTTCGCAACCCAGCGCTCAACCGCTGCGCCACTGGGGAGGCCCCTCCCCATATATTAAATCTTGGTGCAACCCTCAGTAGAAGAGTAACTTTGGAGAAGACAGTTAAACTTTCTAAGCCCTGATTTCTACCTTTGTAAATTAAAAGTATTTTAGCTTTATTTCTTTGTGTCTTTCCTTTAAGTGAGAAAATACATAAAGAGTACCTCAATATTAGCTGTTATTATTTTAGTTTTTTTGTTGTTAATAATTTACTCATTTCTCTTAACCTCAAAGTTTATTGTTCCCTGTGTCACTAGACATATAATATTTACATATAATGTCACTGTGTCATGACAAGATTTAACTTTGTATTCAGAGTAGTGACTGCATTTTATTTTTCATAGATGTTACTATTAGAAACAGTAATCCAGTGAGAAAATAGAAGAAACATGCCATTTTATTACTCTTATTGATGTCATTGTGGCTATGGTAGAAAATAGTGCTTTGAATAATTCCAACTACAGGTTTTTAAATTAAATGATTTTTAAAAAAGCTAGGGAATTTATTTTATCTTAATTCCCATAAAACTTACTATAGGTCACACAGATAGTATATTGAAACTATCATAGAAATATGGATTTCTGTGATTCTAAACCAAAGCATCATTTACAAAGATACTAGAAAATAGGCTTACATAAGAAATATCCTTTCTATTTCTAGAGTTATATACATTTGGCTCCAACTGCAGAAATCTTAATGCATACTAGTCATGCCTTACAATTTGAGTGCAATTAATTAGATATCAAATGTGTTTTTTATTTAACTAAAGAGAAAGAATGAAAATTTTCAAAAAAAAAATGTCAGAGCAAGAGTCTTACTTTCTTTGAAAGAGATTTATGACAGAAAAAGAAACAAGTTAAAAATATAAAATTCAATTCCAAGTAGAACTGAGACTGAAGGTTGTTTACAAAAGAATACAACATTGTTTTTGTTTCCATGTCTTAGTAAAACCACTTAATGATCAAATATATCATGATAGGAATAAAGGACAGACTTTCTGTTTTTAAATTAACACAAACATCTAAATTTCCTTGCTTCTCTGAAGTACACTGAGCATAAGTTTAAAAAGCAAACATTTATTGGAAGCAATAGATGCATGGTTCAGATATTTACAGGACAATTTTATATTAGCCCCAAAGGACAACTGGTTTTGTTATCAACATGATTTATCATAAAATGACAAGACTGTAATGAACTTGAGATTCCATAAACTCTATTTTTCCCTCCAAATAGAATTTAAACTAAATTATCTGAAACAGATAAGAATATTTCAAAGTAACCTTAAAATTATACTATTCACTGCTACTGTAATGCTCTAGAGAATGAATTGGTCACTGATGTCATGACATGAAAAATTGATTAGTATAAAAATCTCTTCTTGGGGAGGTAAATCTTCATTCGACATAAAACACCCATCACTAGTGTGATTTAATACATCAGTTGCTCTGGGCCTCCCCTGGTGGCTCAGCGGTTGAGTGCTGGGCTGCGAAGCTGCCTGCAGCCTCTTCAGCGCTGGTTCAATCCCTGGCCACCGGTGAGGGTCTCACATGGCGTGCAGATCTCTCCTGCCACGCCTGCTGCTCCCCTCAGCAGTGTATTTCGTCAGTCTGCCTGTTCTGTTCCCCGCTCTGGCTCTGGTGAATTCGCTCACCCTCCTGTGCTTCTGACTGTACCCACTGCTTGTATAAATAAATCTTTAATGCATCAGTTGCTCAATACAAAGCAATAGCAATTTTTTTTACACTGAAAATCAAAAGCAAAACAAAAACATCATTGGTTTCAGTAAGCAAAACAGTCTTCCAAAATCCTTGTTTCCACTGATAGCAATACTCAATAATTGATCTGTTTTCTTCCTAGACTCAAATCAAGAATTTATCCTTTTTTTTTAAGATTTATTTATTTATTTATTTATTTATTTATTTATTTATTTATACAAGCGCTGGGTACAGTCAGAAGCATGGGAGGGTGAGAGAATTTACCAGAGCCAGAGCAGGGGGCAGAGCAGGCAGAAGGACCGAAGTACACTGCTGAGGGGAGCAGCGGGCGGCAGGAGAGGTCTGTGCGCCATGCAGGACCCTCCTCTGGTGGCCGGGGAGCAGCCGGGGATCAAACTGGCGTCGCAAAGGCTGCAGGCAACTTTGCAAACCAGCGCTTAACCGCTGCGCCACCGGGGAGGCCCAAGAATTTATTCTTTTTTTACCAAATCAAACACAAAATCAAACCCTACTGTTGCATCACTATGCATAAAAGCAACAACAACAAAAAAATGAGCCAATCTCTGACCAGAGTATTACGGATTTTAGCTTCTTTATATTATTTCCTTGCAAAACGACAGAAAACACAGTCCCTATGTACTGACCTACTTTTGCAGACATTAATAGGTAATAAAATTCTGCAGAAATACCAAGAGAAAAAACGATGTTCATAAATTTGAGTAATTGAAGATCCAATGACTGAGAGCATGCAAAAAGTGGCACCCAATTGTAAATTTGAATGTTTTCACTCAACCAGATTTACTATGAGTTCTGTATTCCAGGTTTCTTTATCTAGTCCTCAGGACTCAACAACCTAGATAGTTATGGCCTTATCTTCATGACACATGTACCCCATAGCTCAGGACCTAAAGAAGTTGTTAAGCACAACGCAAGACACCTAATCTGAAGAAACTTCATTTCCATGCTACTCCTATATTTGCATCCTAAATAATTATGTAAAATGACAGAAAACTAGAAATCAATGTGATAATCTATCTACATATCATTTGCAATTTTAAGACATAATAGTTATGTTCAGTTAAATATAAAATATATGCATTATTAATTTGTAGTTTGAAAGATCAAACTCTTAAAAATTTTCACTTAATACTACATGCCTTTATAAGAATATAAATTACCTTTATATTTTAAGTATATGTGAGGTATGTCTTAGGAAAGTCTACCACAATAAATGTGACGTTATCATCTCCAGAAATATTACTTTCTTTACGAATTCCTTTGTGCTTTTATCACTATATTCAAAAAATATTAGAGATAGGCCTTGAGTAATCTGTTCACATTTAGTTCTCAAAATTTCTGAATTTAAATGAGTATTGATATTAAATGTTTCTATAATTAGATGTTTCATACTATAGTCTGAATAAGTTGAATTTTATGGCAAGGTTTCCTTTTAGCGACATGTATTTTCTCATAAGTAGGTTAGGGAATCAAGAGAAAGGGCATCATGAGGTTTTCTACTCAACTATGAGCACTAGCAAGTTGGTTGGATTGACCGTTTAAACTAGAAATCCCATCAACATTTTGATATTTTTCATATTGGAAATTTTTAAGATCTTAACAAAAGTATTTTGTTATTGATGTGCCAAGTATAGTAGTCTGGACATTTAATTAATCAGTTTACACCTTTTAAATTGTTCTTACCAAATGTTTAGAATTTCAAAAATATCAATAGTATTTGTGACAGATGCAGACAGATTAAAAAAAAGACAGTCAGATTGTGTAAAAGAAAGACAGGCATATCTTACATTTCACCCCACAAATTAGAGGCACATTAAATATCAGTGAACATAGTGACTTTAGGAAGAAGAAAAAGCCTACACCCCTTAAATAAAGGTATTCCGGTAGGATTTATTTAACTAAAGGGATTCTTCCAGGAATGCTGAGTAGCATGGGTTAAAATAGGAAATGGAATAGAGAGCAAATTGAAGAAAGTTTGACTCAATGCTAGAAAAGCAAATATTTTCCATGTGAAGTTCAAGATGATATTGTACTGGGAGTAGAGGGCAAAGGAAATTATATTATTGATTCCATATCCAAAACAAATCTAAAATCTGATTTGTCTTTTCCTTATAACTATTTTGACCCTTTATTTTGTCAATAAAACTATAAAATATTATATCCAATGCAGTTGTTCATATAACTAAATTATTTAATATATTGTTTGCGTATGTGTAAGTTTCTAATATACACATAGGAGGTATAATAAACTTTTTATTATAGGATCTCAGATAGATTTTAACTCATAATTTGGAACAACTTATAAGAACATCTATTTCCACTTAAGGACACAATTTTTAAATTCCATGGTTATCAAGAGAAATTTGATGAATTGACAGTTTAAACCCTTGATATTTCATCCTGTTACTTTATTTCTATTGATTGGTCTCTGCAAAGCCTCTCATTTCTGCATTCCACATTCATTCTCATGCTAACATGTAACCACTTTTGCCTGCTTCTGTGAAAAATAAAAACTTGCCAAAAATGAGTTTAGAAAATTTAACTTTTAAAATAGTGTTTCAAATTCAACAGCACTCTCAACACTGACTGTTTACTAGACAGAGTGACATCTACCTCTTCAAATCACAGTTCTGGTAAGAACTATAAATTGCAATGAGAAATACTAGCACAATGATGGCCACATTTTTCACCTTATCTTTATGTTGTCAAATAGAATTACAATGCTCATTCTGAAAATATTCTCACATGGATTATTATACTTCAATCTTGTAGTCTTCACACTGAAACTATTTTTCTAGTTAGGTCATAACATCTTTGATTCTAAGGAGGGCATGGCACTAGATTCAAGAAAGATAATCATGTTTGTATTTTTTGTCATGACTTAAACTCTCATACATGATAACAGGTGCCAAATGTCTACCCTATGCTTTCTGCTAACACCCTTAACCAGCTATCCAAATAAAGAGATTTAATGAGCTATTTGTAGTGATTACAGAAAACTAAGTAAAATATAATAAAAGCATCTCCACTAAAGATAATATTGATCAGTGCAAATTTCTATAAATTCTCAATGATATAGTCCTTTTGAAAATATATTTTTAAATCAGGCTAAGTAGTAAAAACAAATATTAAATATCCCTATATTACTTTTTAAACACTAGATAACAGTAACTTGTGATTTTTAAATAAGCATTAGTACAGAAATTTATTTTTCAGGTTTGACAACAATGTTTGTTTTAAATATTCTTACTTTAAACATAAGCATGTGCTCACACAACTTTAAAAAAATAGAAAAATCAACAGTGTGATTCTACCTGCCTATGTACAAATTTTCCAAAAATATTAAGGCTATACAATTTTATCCCTTAGCTATTTTGTGAAAAATAAATTCCCTTTCCATGAGTGAAAGGAATAAAATTCAAAGAAAAATATTTATTGTTTGTAATATATATTTAAATAAGAAATTCTTCAAATAGCTTTATGTATTATTAATTTATTTATTTTTTTTTTATAGAGGCATGCTTTTTTTTTATTTATGTATTTATTTGTTTGTTTGTTTGTTGCGTTTTATACATGCACTGGGTACAGTCAGAAGCGCAGGAGGGTGAGAGAATTCACCAGAGCCAGAGCGGGGAGCAGAGCAGGCAGAAGGACCGAGGTACACTGCTGAGGGGAGCAGCGGGCGGCAGGAGAGGTCTGCGCGCCATGTGGGACCCTCCGCCGGTGACCGGGGAGCAGCCGGGGATCGAACCGGCGCTGCAGAGGCTGCAGGCAGCTTCGCAACCCAGCGCTCAACCGCTGCGCCACTGGGGAGGCCCTATGTATTATTAATTTAGACTGAGTATCTAAAAGTATAACTTTGTATCCTGTGAGAGCTTTCAAGTAAGAACTGTTTCCTTTCTGATTATTTTGCTCTAACTGTGATGAATAGCCAACTAGAGCAAAAGTTCAAAAATAGAACTTAAATTTAATTAGTCAATGAAAAGTCTAAGTGCTGCTATCATATTTCATGACTAAAATCAGTTCCTAATTACAGTATAGTTACGGGAAGGAGACTTTTATTCATATATAAAATAGTCTGCAATATTTTAAGGGACAATCAACATGACCTCTGATTGTGATTGCATACACCGTACCTCCCCAGTGGTTCAAGGAACAAAGCATCAGGTAACTTCTGGTGATTTTTATAAAGTAAACATAACAGCAAGAAAAATTTGCTAGCATGCTTTTAGCACAAAAGTGCGATGATGCTTAGAGCCTAGAATCTATCCCATTTCCAGATGGTAAATATGTAGTTTTAGTTTACCAGAGGATATAGAACAATGTTCAAGACCTTCAAAATGCCAATACATCTCTATCTCAGTGAGGCACAGCATCATCTTCCACCACTCTAAAATGTGCCTGTAATATCAAAATGCCTATAGTTCTTATATACTAGCCTCCTCTAAACTTCAATGCCACATTTCTCATGGCTCCTATGCTTTGAGGCTCTCTGTAGTTTCTTGTTCTTTTTAGTCATACTGTAAGAGTCAACTAAAACTAACCTAAACTCTCCCTGACATTTCTAAAATGGAATTTATCTTCACACCAGCTACAGAATCTAAGCATACTTCAAAAATGGTATAATGTAGTCCTTTACTCATAGCATATTATCAATTAATTGATAGTACACCTTTACTCTGGATATATAGATATATGCATAGATATATAATACACATATACCATCTATACATATTAAAGGAAATATACAGCAGCTTTGCTCATCAGAAAAACAGAAACCACTTGATACCTTCCTTACGAAATCTAATTGAGTTAGAAGCTTTCAAATACATTAGTAGGAATGGAAAATGAAAAATGAGAAAACAGATACAACTTTTTTAATGAAATTGGATAATTTTTGTACTTAAGGTAAACTACCAGTGAAGTCACAGCTACCTTCAGAAGCAAGGCTGGGAGTTTCCAGGGGACTCTTATAGGATGTATGTGTATCAATGCTCATGAGCCTGCCCATCACTGCTGGAGGTACATTAGTATGACCTTTATTTCCTTTCTGCCTTCTAAATCTCAGATGACTATCTGGCAGAGTTTGACCTATATTCTTGCTTGCAAAGACTTTGAGAACACAATTCCCAATCTTTCTTTACATTATTTTTTGTGAAAATACAGAGATCACAGAAGAGGGACAATGCTACTGAGCAGTCAAGACATAAATCAGGCACATTCCATTGCATTTGCTATAAGTTCCTTCTATTCATATTCATAGTCCAAATAACAATTATAATATCAGCACTCTTCACTATATGGTACAACCACCCTTAAAGAAAATATCCCCCAACAGATGCAAGTATGCTGAAGTTTGACAAGATCCAAAATGGATAATGCAGTAACATGTGGTTTTGGAGTAATTGAACTACCATCACACTTATGACTAAAAATTCAAAGGAATGAAATAAATACAAAACTGATAATAATATGTAAGTTCCTGTGTCTTCAAAGAAGCAATAATTTTCAGTACAGGGGACTAGTTAACATGAGGCAACCTTAAAGGGAGAGTTCTAGAAAGCAAATACCCTGACTTCACTGTCTTCCTCCTTCAGATCTTTTGTCAAGATTCCTATATAGGCTGAAACCAACCCAAACCAAAGACTGTTGAAATAGTTTATGCCATTCAGCATCCCAGAACTGAGGGAAGAATGAACAGAGTGAAGAGCAGGCCCAGAGGTACAAATGAAGACATGCTTTGAAGTAAGTATTGTTCATCAGTCATGCCAATATAGCAGTAGTGGCGTACACTGTACCTCCCCATTGGTTCAAAGGCATAAAGATTCAGGTAACAGTCTCAGCATGCAATTTGATGAAAATATTATTTTTCTTAATGGAAATGTTATACTTTGAAAATGAAAATATTAAAACCAACAGTATTAAATCCTGTTGAAAGTGGAAGCAACACTGGTAATTAAGTTATTGAGGTCAGTATAGTTTACTCTAGATTTCTGAACTCAATATTTTTCATTTGTACGAGGAAAAAAAAATACTATTGGCTCCGAGCATGGACTGCATTCTGCAGAACATCCCTCCACCCTCAATAAGCATCTTAATAAAGTCTTCAGTAAGTCAACCCACCATTCTATAAGTCTAGCACTTTGTTTGATAGGATATATAGTGATAAAGCTCAGAAACTTGAGAGAGTAAAACAATTCCCTCACTAATTTTCTTCTACAATTACTTCTTTAGTTATGAGTAATAGTGTACAGGATACTATTACCTTCTGCCTATACCCCAGGCTTGGTTTAACAGAAAACAATGAACACATTTCTTAGAAATATGTATGACACAAAGCATTGCTGGGCTCTAGGCTCTTCATAAGAACAAGAATATGGTGTGATGTCTAGCTTATACTGCAGACCAGTGAATCATTTGTCACTGTATGTGTGTTCTGCTAAGATAAAAATTCAATGTTTTTAGTCCTCTGGTATCTACTTAGATTCTTACCATGAGAGCAATTGGTGTCATGATTAAGTTCACCATTTCTCGGGTCTAACCATAGTGTACTGGCTTCTATGCAGAATGCTACGGAATATCTCACTGAGGGAAAACTTGTCACTTCTCAGTGGTTTATAGGCGACTAGCTCTAGGACTTATCAGTCCCCACAGCTTGCTAATATGGGAAAGTTTGCTGTAGATCAGACATATGCCTAAATCCTACAAAGCAGAATAAAGTGGATGAACTAGACTAGATACATTATGCCACCCTCATACACTCAAAGATGGGAAATAATATTAGTATAAAATAAGTTTAATAAATAATTTATTACTCTTTGATGGAAAAAAAGCCCAAGATGTACATACACTCTGAACAGCTAAACTTTGGTATTGGAAAGGGAAATAAAAAACTTAGAGAAGCCAGTCTTAGTTTTTCTTTAATATTATTTGAAAGTAAGTGCCTATTGGCAAAAAGATGCAAATCTATTTTTAAAATGAACAACTCTTGTTTATTATAGCAAAATTAATATGACACTAATATAAAAACTTAGATCATACCATCTGATGATATTCAAGATGAGTACTAGCAATTATCTGATATTAAAAACTAAGTCAAAAATATGGCATATAGAAACAAAAAATAAATTGAAACATTCTAGTTGCCCATTATAGTTGCAGCTATCAAATTGACTCATTAACCAATCTGTCCTATTCCAAAAAAAGTAAAATTTAAGACAAACTTCTGGAAAGAGGAATTATCAACAATCATGATTCACTTATGACACAAACACATGTTGAATGCTTACTAAATTCATTTTAAAATGTTCCATAAAGAGTCATTTTAGATTATCATTAAATAGTTATTATTCTGTTAAAATAAAAAGTTGCAAAAGCTAACCAGTAGAAATCAGATTCAAAAGAGTAAGAGGTCAGGGCCTCCCTTGGTGGCACAGCGGTTGAGCGCTGGGCTGCAAAGCTGCCCGCAGCCTTGGCAGTGCCGGTTCCATCCCCGGCCACCAACAGGGGTCCCATATGGCACGACAGACCTTTCCTGCCACCCACTGCTCCCCTCAGCAATGTATTTCGTCAGTCTGCCTGTTCTGTTCCCTGCTCTGGCTCTGGTAATTTCTCTCACCCTCCTGTGTTTCTGACTGTACGCAGTGATTGTATAAATAAATAAATGAATCTTAAAAAAAAAAAAGAGGAAGAGGTCAGTTTCTGGCAGTAGAAGAGCAGCAAAATGCAAGCCTTCTCCTCTACTTTTTTTTTTTCTGAAATGCTAATAAAACAGAGCACAGGTGTAAGGAGTAAACTCAAAAGGGTAAAGGCAAGAGATAAAATGAAAACAATTCAATAAAATTGCCTGCTTTATCCTTTGCCTTCTGGAGAGACCTAAAACAGGTGTACAAATAGTTACTGACTTTTTATCAAAGAATTTTTGATAATACCTCAATTCTTAAACAGGCATAAGCAGTTAAGGAGTAAACAGAGTTTCTTACAAAATTCCAAAGATGCTCAGAAAGTGTAGGAACCAAGAGCCACAGAAAGCGGTCATGAGTTGAGAGGCTAAGATACATCTTTTGAGTAGGATGATGGAAAAGAAGTCCGCCTTTCTTCCATGTTTCATATACTATTTCTCTCACAGCCAGCATAAGATTTGATCATAAATCAGAAAACTGCTGCCTCCTGCATGCACACCCATCACTAATTTTACAAGTATCTAAGGGAGCAGCACACACCTATTTTTTTATTGTCCGAGGCTGCTTTCACACAGAGGGGAGTAATTGTTCCCCTCAATCTGGTCTTTTACAGGCCAGCCTTTGCCAACCTTTGGTCTATAATTAATGAACTGGAGGGACCGCAACCGAAGGGCACTTACAAGAGAGTTGCAAATCATAAAGGCACAGACTGAAAATAGGGAGATGAAGGCCAAGTCTACACATTACATTGTGGGAGTTTCCAAACCCCTTCCCTGTCCTCCTTCGGAAACAGCAATCCAGCTAACCAGTGTGTCAAATGCAAAATGTACACAGCAGGTTTAAAAAAAAAATAATAATATAGCCCACCATTTCCAAGTTTCAAAACCAATTTCAAACATATTAATTTTAGCCTACAAACCATTTGATTCAGGGGAATGACCTCCTACCTAATACCCTTTTTGTCACAATACAGATAAAGTGAATGCCCACGTGCACCTACCTCTTGGCTCCAGAAATGAAGAGTCTTTCACCAGCTCTTGGCCCCCGTGGGCCCAGCGGGATAGGCGCCCCCCGCCTGTCAAGGGGGGCTGAAGCATGGCATTTGCTGAGCCTCAGCCATGAAGGAGCATCTCCTCGGAGTCGGTCACTGTGCAGTGACCATTCTTTGGCCATTTTGTTAGAGCCAGGCAATGAAGGGAATTTCCTTTGCCCTCCTGTGCCCTGTGCTTGGAGAGCACATGGAACCCAACACTCCTGCAGTAGGAGCTAGTTCAAGGACTAGTCTCTCGAGAGTAATGTGTTTCTAGTGGCAGGAATGGGCACAGTGCAGGTATTCTATGATTCAAGCAGACCGGTGAAGGAGGAGTCCTGGAGAGTCCTCAGTGGCTTCCTAGGCTTTCTAGGTACACGGCAGGCAGAAGTGCTGGGGGGCCAGGAGGCTAGTAGGCCTCCCGGCCCCCAGCAAGTCTTCATTCTTTCTAGGCTCTCTGGTGTTCCCTGGTGGTCTCTGCTTCTCTGCACTCTGCACTCTGCTCCTCTCGTGGTTCTTTCTGCTTCTACTGGGTCTGTGATGCCGCACTTATAAGCCCAGTCTTAGCCCAGGTGAATCCCATCTACCTATGCCCACACCCTACTCCAGATGCTCACCTTCAGGCATGCATTCAGGACCATAAGGATCCATCATCAATTCCAATGATGGGAGGGCAGAAAAGCCTGAAAATCACTTACCCTACAGTGTTCTTGCGACCATGTGAGCTGTACTTGTGCTTTCTCACTCTGCCCTGGTGGAGACAAAACCCGGATGCCAGTTATCTAATTAAAACACTGCCACCAATATGCTATATGCTATGGCTGACTTTTCCTCACTCTCTCCTTGGCCTCTGAGTGTGGAGACCGTTTCGATTTCCCCCAAGGGGTTGGTTTTAACAAAGGTTAAAAGCTGCACAAGGCTCCCTGCCTTTCTTCAACACACCCCTTGTCCCAGTATGTGTGCAGTAAAGACGGCCGCCCTGGTAACTGCTGCACCCAAAGACTGATCTATTCAGTTGTAGCATCTAGGGGATTGTAGAGGCAGAAACAGGACACAGTGCAGGTTTTCTGATCCCATGCAGACCGGGGTAAAGGAGGAGTCAGAGTCCTCAGTGGTTTTTTGCAGGTCTTTATTGGGGTTCAGCAGGCACGTGGCAGGCAGGGGTGCTGGGGGGGCCGGGAGACTGGCAGGCCTCCCAGCCCCCAGCAAATCCTCACTCCACCTGGGCTCTCCGGTGATCTCGGCTTCTCTTCGGCTTCTGCTGCTGCTGCTAGCGTCCCCGTGACGCCGCCCTTAAAAGCCCAGTCTTAGCCCAGGTGAATCCCATCTACCTATGCCCACACTCTATCCAGGTGCCCGCCATCAGGCATGCATTCAGGACCGCAAAGATCCATCATCTATCCTGATGGCGGGAGGGCAGAAAAGCCTGACATTATCTTTACCCTACAGGGATGTCCCAGGTGTAACTCAAAAACCCTTCACTCAATTGAGTGTCAGAAGCAACAAAGGAAGGTCTTCTCCACCAAGGCAGTGACTGCAATAAAAGCACAGGGCAAAAAGCCAAGCTGCAGTGGGGCCACTGTGCTGTGAAGTTCCACTGCCTGTTCCTGGCAGAACTTCTGATGGCACTTCTGACTCCATGGGCCCCAGATGCCAGCGCAAGGCCTGGGTCCTGGAGTCTCGGGAGAGGTGCCCCGTGAGGAAATTAAACCACTTCTGGTTTCTCCACGCATTATAACCACTAGAGACTGTGGATGGCTTCCAACAACAAAGTTCCCCCACATTTCCATTAAGAGTTTTCTAATGAACATGCCAGTTACCAAGATTTAGAGATAAGCCACACCCGCCCACTTATCCAGAGTTTCAGTCTTTCTGTTTTACACCTTCTTTTGTAAGCAAATAATGTATTGTAAGGGTAAATTCCTTGCTACCAGGAATTAGTCTGAGCTGTTTTGCTTAGTAAGTGCTATACCAGGACATTGTTGACTCCAGGTCAAGGTTTGAATTGTATTAATCCTATTGCTTTTCAATCTTGGGGCCAAGGTGAGTTTCCATGGTTTGTATGGATTTGCGAGGGTCTCTGATTGAGAATAGTGATGTGATGACTTACACCAGGTTTAAGTCAGACACAACTCCCCTGCCCTCCCAGGGGTCTGCCTCTGGCCAATTATTTTCCAAGATAATGCCTGTATTAGGTCACCTGGTTCTCAGGCGTTTTGCATCTATCCTGGTGGTTTCTGATAAAGCACACTCCTGTCCTGCATTTGGAGGACAAAGATAGCTTCCAGCCTCTCCAGATCTGAGGGTGCTCTGAGGCAGCCTTTGGTTGATATGCATTTCTTTGCTTAAGAGCGGCTGTCATTTTATATTCTTTTCTGGCAATAAACTGTAGGTTTCTAAAGATTGTAATTGTGTGTTCTGAGTTTTTTAGCAATTAAAATGGTCTGCTACCATTAGTGAAGCCTCCAACAAGAAAAACAAATAGAATAAGGAAAAAAAAAATTAGAACTGAGGGAAGAGGAAAAAAAAAAAAAACAGTAAGTCATATCCTTAAAAAAAAAAATGTTATTTATTGCGTCCCAAACAGCAGACTTTCAGGTTACATAAAGGAGGAGCAGGAGGATTGAGTGTTTGGAGGATGGACTGGAGGAAATCTAAAATGCAGGGGGAAATATAAAAAGATGGAAAATTGGAGAAAAGATTCACATTTAAACTTTCTTAACAGAAGATCTAGAATATCAGGAAAATGGAGTAGGGTAAATTAAAAATGATGTAATTCATTTTTTTTTTTTTTTTTTTTAGATTTATTTACGCATACAAGAACTGGGGTACAGACCTGAGATGTGGTGGATGAGAGGATTCACCAGGGACAGAGTGGGGAAAGAACAGGCAGAGTGTAGGGTAAGGAAAAAATGTCAGGCTTTTCTGTCCTCCCGCCATAAGGATAGATGATGGATCCTTGGGGTCCTGAATGCATGCTTGTGGCGGGCATCTGGAGGAGGGTGTGGGCATAGGTAGATGGGATTCACCTGGGCTGAGACTGGGCTTTTAAGGGTGGTGTCACGGGGATGCCAGCAGCAGAAGCCGAGAGAGAAGCTGAGAGAAGGCCAGAGAGCCCAGATAGAGTGAAGACTTGCTGGGGGCTGGGAGGCCTGCCAGTTTCCCGGCCCCCCAGTATCCTTACCTGCTGTGTACCTGGTAAAACCCAATAAAAGACCTGCAAAAACCACTGAGGACTCTGACTCCTCCTTTAACCAGTCAGCTGGATCCTAGAAAACCTGCACCGTGTCTGTTCCTGCCCCGACACGGAGCCACTAAAATACCCTGCTGAGGGGAGCAGCTTGAGAGAAAGGAAAGGTCTGCTGCACCATGTGGGTAGCTCCCTGGTTGGCTTGGGATTGAACTCATCCTGCAGAGGCTGCAGATAACTTCGTAGTGCTGTGCTTAACTCCTTGCACTACCAGGGAGGCCCCAACAGTGGTATAATTCATAAAAGTCTCTAGAAGGATTAATGACTCCATGTTTTAAAGTTAATTCTCCATGTATCAGTCAGTACATTAAAAATATTTTTAACCAAGTATAGCATCAGCAAGGCATGGAGCAGGTTCTCTATGGACCAGACAGATGGGTAAAGAGGGAGACCTGGAGCCCTCAGTGGATTTTTTAAAGCTTTTAATGATCTTTCTACACCATTTGTAGTGAGGCAGCCGGGTGCAGGGCAGGCAGGGAGACTTGGGGGCCGGGAGGCTGGTAGGCCTCCTAGTGTTGCCCCCACCCCGGGCCCCATGAATCTTCACTGTCTCTGGGCTCTTTGGGGTTCTCTCGTTCTCTCCGAGGGTCTCCATTGCTCTCTGCTGCTTGGTCCTCTGCTGCCACTGTCCTTAGAGGCTCAGTCTCAGCTCAGGTGTCCACTCATGAACGCCCACACCTAATTCGGGTGCTGCCATCAGGCATGCATGCAAGACCATAGGTGATGATCACTGATGCAAATAGCTGAAGGGCGGAAAAAACCTGATCACTTCCATTTACCTTTTGCTAAGGTATATCATCATCATGCAATTTTTATAACAACATAAATAAGGTTTTACAGAGGAAAAAAATACCATACCAAAACACATTGTGGGTGGCACAGCGGACCCCTCCTGTCATGCCCGCTGTTCCCCTTAGCAGCATATTTCAGTCAATCCACCTGTTCTGCTCCCTACTCTGTCTCTGGTGTATCCTCTCATCTCTCCCACACCTCTGGACTACACCCCAGTTCTTGTAAGCATAAATAATGGAGAAAAAAATCTTTAAAAAAAAAAAACATCGTGTGGATATATCATTCTAGCAATACAGAGAAAAATCTAAAATATTGGTGGAGAATTTTTTAAGTTATTTAGAAAGAATGATTTAAAAATAGAAAATTTTTAAAGTTTAAAATATGTTCTTACTTATAAATTATGATCATAAGCATGTGCCTCCAAAACTGTGTTAAGCTTTTTTTCCGTGATATAGGACAGAATGTTATATAGAATTTATTATATTTATGTGTGTAGTGCTTCACAAATTTGCATATTATCCTGTCATGGGATGACATGCTAATCTATATAGTTTTCCAATTTTACTATATGTGATACTATAGTGAGATTACCATAGGATTTTTAGTATTATGAATACTAATACTAAAAAAAATAAAAATTATCTTAAGTTTTACAAATAATGTTCACATTATTTCAACAGGCAAGACAACAAATCTTTCTAAATCACTAACTATACTGTGCTGAATGTGAGGACACAGGAAAATAAAATGTTGGTGTTTTGACAATCATTTAAGTATTAGATATTTTAGAGAATATTAAGCATTTAAATGTTAAAAAGAGAAACTGGAAATTTACCATTGTGATGACTAAAACACTTGATAGTGACTGGATAGCATCTCTGATTACCATGAGCTTCTCTGTGCCAGTGAAACATAACCACCTAAAAACAACCATAACAGGAAGAAATTGAAAAAAGATATTTATCATTGTATCTGAAAATGCTGTGCCAGAAAATTTTTTCTCTACTTTTACAAAATATATATATATAAAACCCAGTATCACACTAAAGGCACTACCAATATTCTGGGTTTTATTTCTTAAAGAAAACCATCTCTTTCCATTCTCCCTCTTCTGTATTGAATGATAGCACATATAGCAGGGACTAGAGAAGAGATATGTGCTTCATTCCTGGTAAAATAAAGGCTTTCATAAGTAATGTGTTTCTATGATCTTAGCATTTCTGCAAACATCCATGCATGTGTGTTAACCCTTAACTACTGTAGGAGGTGATTTAGCAGAGGATTTCTATCTGTGGCATCATATAAGTGATTCTTGAAGGAGGGATTCTTGTGTGTTATTTGCTCACTGCAACTCAGTAAATAAATTGTACACAGATGCAGTTTATTATATAAAGGAGAATCTCTATAAAGTACAAAGACAACTGCATTTGTGTGCTTAACATTAGTTCCTCATACTTTTTGTATTTGTGCCAAAGTACTTCTGGTAATATTAATTGAGAGGCACCACATGGTATTTTAAATAGAGTCATGGGAATTTATGCCATTATACAGCTGAGTAACTATACAAAACATCCATCAGTACTGACCACACCATCCAATATTGCATTGTGGCATCAACCCAAGACATTACATTTATCTAATCATTGACTTTACATTTACCTCAATCTATTTCAAGACAAGAAATGAAATGCTTGCTGCAAAATTACATTTCCAGCAATTTCTGATAAAGGAAGGAGATGAACTTTGAATGGAGCAATTGTTTTCTAAATGGATTTTTAAGACATGGTATATTGGGTCTTGAGTTCACTGATTTGTATTGGACCAAGTGGCACAGGTTGAAAGGGGACATCTCTCCAGTAAAAAAGAGTTGGAAGGAGATTGCTTATACCCTGAATCAGAGGCCTCAAGCCAAATTTTTAAAACCTGCTCACAGAGCAAATTTCTTTTGATTCCTTAAAATAAAATTTCAAGATCCTATAAACACAGGGACATCTTATATCTTTTGGGACATTTTAAAGAGAAAAATACATTAGTTCAGTAGATAGTTCAAAGGATTGGAAATGGGATATAGGACCTTTCACCCTTGGAATACCATTTGATGAATGCAGCCTAGGTTTAAAGTGATCATAATCCATTGCATTGCACTATGGTAGTTTAAAGAATAATCATAAGATTATCTTCAAGTTACGAATCCTTGTTCGTAAAAAATACATTCATAGAGAATTTAATTTGATACTTGAACCTGAAAAAAAGGTGTTTGGTTGTTTGTGAGAATCATTTATATATAACAAATAAATCACCAGGATAAATGGATGCAAGTTTTCTTCAGCTGAGCATCTACATTTTATTACAGAAACATGCAAACATAAACCCTTTGTTTTATCCCTTGCTAAAATAACTAAAGATATTATTAAATCAATCAATTTTAATGCCAATAAACTATTTATGAAATTAAATTGTATGTATTATAACAAAGTTGAATTCTCATTTCTTAATATCATTAATTGTTCTTTTAATCCTTTTAGCAGGTAAGAGGGAATTAATATACAGATAGAATTTTTTTCTATTTTCAAAATTTGGAAGTTATATTCTCCACTATGAAGGCCAAAAATGTCCATTTTAATGCTTCCCTTTGAAATTTTATTTAAAAACAAAATATCTATCAGCATAAGATGTCCATACAAATAAATGGCATGGAAATTTCAAGCTATTTCAAAGTGACCCTCAGAGGTTCTTGTGTAGTCAATAATGACTTTCAAGCTGTTGCTGAATTCAGGGGATTGTTTTATCCCAAGAATTTCATATCAAAAGAACATCTGAATGGACAATTCAGTGAATCATTAAGTGTCTCTGACTGGACTGTTCAATGATCCCATAGATGCCTTCTATTTAAAGAATCCAGGCATGCACTATTCTGGCACAGAAAGCTGTCTATTCTAGAAGAAGAATGCTAGAAAAGAAATAGCCCCCCCCAAAAAAAAAAAAAACTGAAGTATTTTTCTTGTAATTAATCAAGATTATTCATTTGATTATGAATTCAAGATGCTGTCAAAAGTTCAAAAATAACAAAAGTGAATGAGCCATTGATATAGTATTTAATAAGTTTATTGTACACACATTAAAAAACACAGTTTATTAACTAGGAGTACTCAAACCAAACATGGAAGGAGGCTCAGAAGCATATTGTTATAAGGGACTTATGCAATGAGGAGGCAGTGACTATTTTCCACAATGGTTGGCTGTAATATTAGACTTTTCTTAAATGATAAGGAAATGATGAGCAGTTACTTCATAGCAGTTTTGGGCAACAGTTTGTTTTGCTTATGATTTCCAGACAAAAGATACCCAGGTTAAATTGGCTTCTGTTGTCTTGCAAAATTAGCTATATTAAGCTTTGCTTGTATAACTAAACTGGTTTTGTTAGCTCAGCACATTTTCATGCTCACCTCTATTTCTGTTTGATTTTAACTAAGCCATGAATGAAAGTGTTTTCTTCACCCATTTCTCTTTCCAAACTATTCATAAAATAGCTGACTTTATAATGGAAAATGAATTGTTATTGGTCATTTCATACTTATAATCCATTCAGAGACTTACAAATGAGTGATATGAAAATTCCAACCTATTTCAAAAGATGTTATTTTAAGAATTTATAATGGAAACTGGTGTGATGATATAACAAAATGTGTCTAATCCTCTCACTTCTTCAATATTCAAACCCTCTCTTCAGTATTCTTCCACCTCCTTCTTTTTCTGTTGCCTGTTCTCTCTCTCTCTCTTTTTTTAAAATATTTATTTATTTATGCATACAAGAGCTGGGATACAGGCCAGAAATGCATGGGGTAAGAGAATTCACCAGAGACAGAGTAGGGAACAGACTAGGTAGACTGGCTGAAATACACTGCTGAGGGGAGCAGCAGAAGAGACAAGAGAGGTCTGCTTTGCCATGTGAGTTTCTCTCTGTCCAGCCAGGGATCGAACTCTTGCTGCAGAGGCTGCAGATTGCTTCATAGTGTGGTGCTTAAGCCCTTGCACCACCAAGAAGGCCTTGTTGCCTATTCTCTTACCCTTTTTTTCCCTGCTCCCCCATCATAGTCTAAAAGGATATCAGTCAGTATGTTATACTTCTGATTTTTCCAATATTGCATCAGGTTTAAAAGGACAAGAGATGATATATATCCTACTGGCAATAAAAATAGACTTTCAACATAAAGAGTTAGAACAGGTTAATATCAATAAAATATGTACCCAAAGAGCTTAAGCACATAAAAAAAAATAGTTGATGGTGTTGAATTTCAGTTTAATGATGAAGTCATAAGTTTGAAAATTTATGAAGATCATACTTTGCTTGTATGTTGTGATTTCATTGTGTACTAAATCATTTTATATTTTTCATCAAATCTGCATCGCAAAAACATTATACATTTGTGAAAATAAATTATTATTGGGTAGACATGAAATCAGATTTTTGTTTAACAATTTATATTATGGAATTATCTTAATCAATAGCTCTTCATATAACATATATACATTGTACTTCATGTTCTTCAATTTTGATTTAGATGATAAAGGATGTAGAAAAATATTTATGCATGGTACTCACAAATAAATACATGGAAATACTTCTTTTTAGTATGTTCCTTAAGAGGAGTCATTTTTTGTAGTTGTTTTTGTTTTAGAATTTTATTTTCAATTTTAATGAGTTTAGCATTAGCTACTAACACTGTATCTTTAAATTATCCATTATTATTGATTCAAAACCACATTTTACAGTGTGCAAAAGTTTAATTGACAATGTTTATATCCACACACTTCTTTATCAAGATCAGGGTAAATACCTTTGTGACATGTGTCATCATCATAACTTGTGGCTCAAAGTTTCTCTTTCCACAGTGAATTTATTTTATGGATCAACTCAGCATCCAACCCATGCTTCCCATCCCACACACACTTGGATGTAAAGCTGCTCACTCAGGAAACCACACACAAAATCATAAGGTATTTGTGTGTACTGTGGAATGTACTGAACTACTTAGGAAATGTTAACAATCCACATCCACAAAATAGTCTACTTAAGAAAACTGCACTCTTGTTTAAGGAGTTGTTTTTTTTTTTCTCCCCAAGTCATCACTGGTAATTATTTTTTTATCAGGTCTGCTCTAATAACATCAGTCCTCACATAAACTTTTGTTTCTTTGTTTTTTTTTTTTTTTTTTTTTTTTGTGGGATCCTCGCTGGCAGCCGGGGAACGAACCGGCCCTGCAGAGGCTGCCTGCAGCCTCGCAGCCCAGTGCTCAACCGCTGCGCCACCAGGGGAGGTCCCACACTTAAACTTTTGATTGTTTCTTTCTTTCTTCTTCTCCCTTTTCTTTTTTATTTATTTATTTATTTATTTATTTATTTATTTATTTGTTTGTTTGTTTGTTTTGTTTATACGTGCACTGGGTACAGTCAGAAGCGCGGGAGGGCGAGAGAATTCACCAGAGCCAGAGCGGGGAGCAGAGCAGGCAGAAGGACCGAAGTACACTGCTGAGGGGAGCAGCGGGCGGCAGGAGAGGTCTGCGCGCCATGTGGGACCCTCCTCCGGTGGCCGGGGAGCAGCTGGGGATCGAACCGCTGCGCTGCAGAGGTCGCCGGCAGCTTCGCAACCCAGCGCTCAACCGCTGCGCCACCGGGGAGGCCCTTCTCCCTTTTCACTGTTGAAAAATCATCAGAGAAGGGAACAGTAGGTTCCTTTCTTCATTTTCCTCTTTTCATTGAGATTCTGTCAATGACCGCTTTTCTCCATGAAAGATACTTCTAAACAAGGACAGTTAACTCTCAACAAAAGTCTTGTTTTATTTTTCAATGTTTTAAGTTATTTATATGGATAAAATGAGTTGTTTATCTTCTACTTATAGAAGTCTACTTCATATGATTAACATATGAAAGAGTACAGTGCACTTAATATTAAGTAGAATATATTACCCATATACAAACCAGTTTTTAAAGATCATATCATACCCCAAGAATATGGGAGTCTGATAACCACTGTGCAATTTGTTGCTGCTTAGTCCCTAACCAGGTCGGAGACAGTTAATTATCATCCTGAAATCATCTCTTCCAACTCCAAGTATTTGGGAAAATACTACACCACAAACTACAAATCCTTGTTAAATTCACACATTAGGATGCTGCTCAGTGGTTCTTTTTTATTCAACAATGTATTTAGTGTCTACTGTGTATGAGATATGGAGATTACAACAATGTATACAAAAAGACACAACCATCCTTTATATAGCTCACTAACTGAAAAGGTAGATTTTCAGGAGTGTAGGGGGAATGGGTGGATAGATTAATCTGATAAAAGAGGTCAATTTTATGAAGATGCATTAGACTATTTGTGTATACAGATATTGGTTTATAATGATATATACCTGAAGCTTATATAATGTTATAAATCTGTTATTTCAAAGAAAAAAACAAATAAAAAGCAAGATCTTTGTCAAAACCATATCTTCTAGTTTCTTTGACTCTAGTCACTTGATAACTGAAGATTCCATTTGATCTCTTACCATATATATACTGTGAATATTTCCTAGCATCAACTGAATATAGATAAATATAATAATAATGACACCAAATAAACCACTGATATGAAAAACACTGAAACTCAGACAACCTTCAACTCTGGAAAAGAACATCAAAAAAATATATATTGATAGAGTAAATCCTAATATGATAATATACCCAATATAAGCATTACGGGATAGAGAAATCAAAAACTGCTTCAGCTTTTGGCTTACTTAAGAAAATAATATATTAGAATGTTAGATTTTATAGACATTTTAATGAGGCTCATTTGTGGAACTTTCCATTATGTTAGGATTTTACTTTTTTTTTAAATTTTACTTTTCTGGAGACTCTTGTCATATATGATATTTATATATGACGTAAGGTCAACATCATTTCCTCCAGTGTGGGTGAAAGTGTCTGTGTGTGTGTATGTGTGTGTGTGCGTGTGTGTACACAATGAAATGGAGAGAGATAATTTTTTTTTTTTAAATTACGGTTTTTATTTCTTTGGCGGTAGGGAAATCTTCCCACAGTATTTCACAAAAAACCTACAGCCTCACCACTGTTAAGTGCTTTTCTTCATAACTGATCATTCATGCTTCATCTATGGAGTAATTTCTCAAATAACTCCACTGCCACCAGCTGCTCCCCTCAGCAGTGTATTTCAGTCACTCTGCCTGTTCTGCTCCCCGCTCTGGCTCTGGTGAATTCTCTCACCCTCCTGCGCCTGTGACTTAAATAAATAAATAAATAAATAAATAAATCTTTTAAAAAAAAAAGTAGACTTCCACTTTATTACACGCATCACCTAAAAACTTGGGCAAGCTCTTTGCTGACCACATCCACTAGTGACCTATACCTCTGATTTCATAATTTGCTTCCCTTACTATCCCACTAGGTGCTTCAGCCACACTGAATTCTCCACTGCTACTGAATAAATTGTTACCTCTCTTTTTCCCTTTCCATGAAGTGCCCTTCTTTATCTGTGCCCAGTTATCTTTTTCTTATCCTTAAAGAGTCATTACAAGAATTCCATTAGAGAAATTTCTCTCTTTGCTTAAGGCAAAATTAATTATCCCTAATCAAAGAGTGTACTATAAACAGTTTTGGAAAATTCAGAGTTTCCTAAGAAAATCATTTATTAGTAATCATGTGATGTGTTTATGTTAGTAATCCAATAATGGCAATAAAATATAAAAAACAGTATCACACATAAGGAAAATAAAAGAGATGATCTCACAGAAACCAAAGGAAGAAAGCTAAATTGGTATAAATTAAAAAAAAAATAAGTTTTCGTGTCCAAAATGCAGCACGCAAAAAACACAGTGACAATGAAGTGAGCATAAAGTTTAGAAGCTTGAGGTAATGACAAGTTTATCAAAGTGGGGTTTTAATGAGGGTGGAGATAGGAATCAAATTTAAGGAGGCTAAGGTGTGATTGAGAAGAGAGGGACAATTACAGAACACACTTTCAAAAGGTTGGGTGTGATAGGAGTGACAGATTAAGTATTAGGACCTGTAGTTGGAATGTCTTTTGCAGAAGAGAAAAATGAAACATTTCTAGCTCTGTGAATGAAAGATGACAATTATATCAAAACCCAAGAAGATACAAGGTGCTTGAGGCAAGGTAATAACTAGGTAAAACATGATTTATAGTATTACTTTTAGATCTGAAAAGTAGTATAAGGTACAGAGATGGGGAAAAATGTCTGTACATGCAAGTAAGTACCTGAATGAAGATTAATATGTATGTGAAGATGGATGCAAGGTGATGAGCTGAGAAACAAGGGCATGCTGGCTGAGGAGACGAGGGAAGGAGGTCTGAGATAGCAATTGAGGATAACAGAAGTTGCTGTTCCAGGCTAGGGAAAAACATTGATAAGCTGCTTGAAAGATTAGGTAAGTGTGAAAATGTATAATGACAACAAACCACATTTATGTAACTTTTATCAGAATTTCCTGGAACAGGAGTTGATTACAGTGTGGGAGATCATATTGTAGGTTGGGGACCTATTAAAGTACTTATTTTTACATGTGGGGGAGATTACCAAGATGGAAGAGAGTTAGGATTTTGAGAAGAAACACCCCGTTAAGGGGGTCAACTTGGCTATGTAACAACAAACAACCCTAAAATCTTAGTGGATTATGATAGCGCTAATTTATGGCTTGCTGACACACCTGCAAGTCAGCATTCCTTTGACCCTGCCCTATTTTATTATCTTTTTAAAATTATCTTCTCTAATATGGCATCATTTGGCAGGACCACTGATATCTCACTGGCAAAGGCAAATCATTTTACATGGTCAAGACTGACATGAGATAAGGTAATATACACATTCTAAATGGAGGCTCTTCAAATGTAAGATATAAAAAACTCTTTGAGGGAAAAGATAATAAGGGAGAATAGATCCCTAATTAGATCATATTAGATCATATTATAGGAAAGATGCTTGTTTAGTACTAGCCTATGGGTTAAAACAAGTGGAAGGCTATCAAAGATTAATATAAAATAGTAATGAGTTTCATTGGAAGAAAAGACTAAGACAGCTCAGAGGTTTAACTGGATGGTAAAGCTTTTGATGTTTAGAAAGTGGTTTTAACAACATTTTACCGAACTAATAGGATGGTGGTAGAATTTGTCAGTGCTGTGGAGGGCAAGTAATTATATGACTAGAATTTAAGGTTTTCCTCATATGTATATTGAAAATATTTAATGGAAAGTACAATAGGTGAGAAGTGAAATTCCTGAACCTCCAGGAAAATGGATGAAAGGCTTAAGGATAAATAGACATATTATAGCAGATAGATAGGTAGATATAGACAGACAGATTATAGACAGACAGACAGACACAGACAGACAGACAAGAGAGAAATATAGAGTGTAACGAAGATTTCTGGTTTCTGATCCCACCTATAAGGCACCAGATACACTTTACTCTGTCCTAACAGCAAGCAGAAAACTGAACTGACTGAAACAATAACTCATTTTGGATCCATAAGAAAGGGAAGGACACAAGGCAGAGTGCTGCCCCAAGATTGGAGAGAGACAGACAAAAACAGGCAATGTTGATGTACTGGAGCAGAAACTGCTATAGGTAGTGTCAAGAATTAGCACCTGGGTAAGAAAACCATAACTGTAATTGATGAATTGCTGGAGGCTAGGTGTAGATAAACCCAAAAGTTAAAATACCCACTGAGACCAAAATAAGTAGCCCCTACAACACTGTGACATTTACAATGTGGAAACTCAACCAGATTCCCACAGAATATATAAGAATAATCCCCTGTTACTTCCTGCTGGGGGAATGTTCTAGTATTTTTCAAAATACTAGTTAAGAAACTCTTATAAAGTCCACTGCCCATAGATAGATTCTCTACAGAATGTTTTTCTTCCTCCTTCTCACACTTCACGACCATATTAGTAAGGTCGATTTATAGCATTTCTACTAATATTTACCCCATATATTGTACTTGGCTATCAAGAAAAAAAAAGTAAAAGGCAGTAGCAAAATGCAAAAAGCACAGTATAAAGAGGTTGAGCAAACATCAGAACCAGACATGGCAGTAATGATGGAATTATCAAAATGAGACTTTAAAATAAATATGGGGCCTCCCCAGTGATGCAGCAGGTTGAGCACAGTGCTGTGAAGCTGTCCACAGCCTTTGCAGCATGGTTCAATTCCCGGCCAGCTGGGGAGATACCTACATGGCGCAGCAAACCTCTCCTGTCTCGTCTGCTGCTCCCTTCAGCAATGTATTTCTGTCAGTCTGCCTATTCTGCTCCCCACTCTATCTCTCATGAATCCTCTTACCCTCCTGCACCTCTGGCCTGTACCCCAGTTATTGTATAAATAAAAAAATAAATCTTTAAAAAAATAAATATGATTAATCTAAGAGCTTAAATTAATAAAGTAGACACCATGCAAGAATGAATGGGTAATACAAGCCAAGAGATGGAAAATCTTAAAAAGAAACAACAATATACTAGATATAGTATTATACTTGAGAAAGACAATAATATGGGAAATAATTTGCATAAATATAGCAGGTGGATAGAAAATTACTGAATGTTATGAAAAGCAGTAGTAAGACCTATTTAATTTAGCCTATTCATATTAAATTTGGGTCAGTCAAAAAATGGGCAAAAGAGCTAAAAAGAAACTTCTCCAAAGAGGAAATGCAAATGGCCAACAGGCATATGAAAAAATGTTCAACATCAGTGAAACACAAATCAAAACTACAATGAGATACCATCTTACACCAGTGAGAATGGCACATACTAAAAAAACTAGCAACAACAAATGTTGGCAAGGATGTAGAAAAAAAAGAACTCTCCTGCACTGCTGCTGGGAGTATAAACTGGTCCAACCACTATGGAAAGCTGTGTGGAGATTCCTCAGTCTGCTAAAGATGGACCTTCCATATGATCCAGCAATTCCACTCCTAGGTATTTACCCAAAGGACACAGAAACATTAATTCCAAAGGGTACCTGCACTCCTATGTTTATAGTAGCACTATTTACAATAGCTAAGCTATGGAAACAACCCAAATGCCCAAAAATATATGCCTAGATTAAGAAGATATGGTACATATACACCATGGAATATTACTCAGCAATCAAAAAAGAAAAATTCATGCAATTTGCAGCAACAGGGATGTAGCTAGAAGGGATCATGCTCAATGAAATAAGCCAGAAAGAAAAAGAAAAATACCAGATGGTCTCACTCATAGCAGGAGTTTAGAAAAAATAAGGGACCAGGAAAAAGACTAATTATAATATAGTAAAAATCAAAAATCAACAAGCAACTATAAACCAGAGACACACTATAGAGGGGGGGAGGAAGGAGTAGGATCAAAACAAAGCGGGGTGGGAATTGTATGGGGACTATAACCAAGATGAAAATGCATACTTTTTGCAAAAATGAAAATTGATGTCAAATATATAAAATTAAAAAATAATAAGAAATAATAATAAAGTTGGGTCAATTATAGATTTTTTTCCCTTTATTTTATGGTTGATCTAAAAAAAAATCTGTCTAAGACCTGCTAGAAGGAAGTATCTGAAAGATACCAGGTGGTTTCACTTATCTCTGGATCATAAATGGCCAAAAAAAATATTCTGGAAAAGCACAGCAGAAACAATCCTTAGACTCTGGGGAAAATATACTGGTTACCAGAGGGACTATGGTAGTGAGAGGAGGGGGTAAGGGAAGAAAGGAGATACATTAGCGTGGGAGGTGGGGTAGTGGGGTGGTGAGTGGAGCATGGGTAGCGTAAAAATGTGACCTCCTCCCAAAGTTATATAGATATATGTAACTGAGAAATTAATAAGAAAAAATAAAGTGAGTCTGCAAGATTAAATATGCTGCTTCAAATGATCATTCCAGAACCAGTGGAATCTGATTCTATACACTGCAAAGAAATCTGCCTCAGGGAGATGCTGTTTGAAGTATTCATAGAGGTACTCAGTGTACTCAGGAAATCAAGGCAAAAATATTTCTCAATATTTTTACTAACTTTCTACAGTTACTTTATACCAAAATGTATTCAGCTCTCCATGTTCCTTTATAATTTACTGTTTAGGAAAACTTTAAAACTCCTTATCTAGGCCTGCTGCCATCTAAGCAGATTTTGAGCTTTTAGCATTGCAAATTACATAATCTTTTTTTCTTGTTGTTATAGGAAGAAATTTTAATATTCCAACTTGTGAGTACTGGTTTGATTCCACTGATTTTTATAACACTTCCTCAAATACCTACTTACCTGTCACATACTGATCAAAAAATGTTAAATTAAAATTCAATTGCAAGCAAGCATCCAAATATAAAAGACACACTAGATATTTGTTGCTATAAAACAAATCACACCAAAATTAACGATTTGAAACAACTCATTTACTATCTCCTAAGTTTCTGTGGCTCAGACATCTGGGCATGACTTAAGTGGGTCCTTTGCATCAGTTTCTCACAGGCTGCATCTGAGATGTTAGCCAAGGTCTAGAGTTTCATCTGATGATTGAACTAGAAAGAATGCAATACCAAGCTCACTCAGTAGTTGTTCACATTCAGTTCCTGAGCGTTGTTAAAATAAGGCCTTCAACATCTCAATGGATGTTTTTCAAAATTTCCTGCTCTTCATTCCTTGTGGGCCTCTCTGACATATAAGTTTGCCTCAACAACCATGTATGCTGAAAAGGTAATAAAGTCCACTAGCAAAACAGAAGTTACAGTCTTGTGCAGCACAACCACGTAAATGGTATCTTTCCCCTTCACCACATTTTAATGGTGAAATGAAAGTTATATGTCAAATTTGAATATAGATTAGACAAGAACTGAGTACCAAGAAGTAGAGATCATTGGGGACCATTTCCGATATCTGCCTACCACATGTTTTCTTAGATTTCTTTTTATTTTCTGTCTTTTATTCCAGCTTTAAAGACATAATTGACATATAATAATGCATATGTTTAATGTATTATGACACTGTAATTTATAATAAGAGATATATTTAGTCATCATCCCAGTTTCTAGCACAGAGACTATAACCCTTGGAATTTCCTAATTGAAGGGAACAATCAGGGTAGCTTTTGTTAATGAGATGTCTTTTGGAAGGCCTTACAGACATGGGCTGGTTGACAGTACAAAAAAACATGATTGGAGGGGTTGGAACTTTCAGTCCCATCTCCCAACCTCCTGGATGGGCAGATGGGCAGAGGTTATAGCCATTACCAAGGGTCATTAAGTTAATCAACCTATGTAATGAAGCTTCCATAGAAATCCAAACATTGGGTTTAGACAGCTTCCAGTTGATGAACACACAGAAACTGGGGGAAAATGGTATGTCCAGAGAGGGTATAGAAGCTCCAGGCCCCTTCCCAAACACCTTGCTTTATGCCACTCTCCCATCTAGCTGTTCACCCTATAAAGGCATTTTTATCATTTGATAATAAACATGTAATATAATAAGCAAAATCTTTCTCTTGAGTTCTGAGTCACTCTGGCACATTAATCAAACCCAAGAAGGGGGCTTGGGGCATACTCAGATTTACAGCCAGTAAGTCAGAAAGACAGGTAACAACCTAGACCTGTGACTACAGTGTCTGAAGCTGAAGAGAGACCAGTCTTAAATTGACCACTTAACATGTGGAACCTGAAGATTTTTCTAGATGATTACACCTTCAGAAATGATTTGAATTATAGGACTCCCAGCTGGTGTCAAGAGAATTGCTTATTTTATATGTGGAGAACCCCCATCCACTTTGAAAATTGGTTCACCAGCCCAGAAGATATATACAATGTTATTTTATATGCACACATATGTATGCATATATGTATGTGGATACACACACATAGTGAATTATGACCACAGTGAGATAATTAACACATCTATCACCTCATGTAGATAACAATACTTACAATTTATCCTCTTGGCAACTTTCCAAAATATAATTTAGTATTATTAACTACAGTCACCATGCTACACATTTTTTCTCCAGAACTTAATCATCATATATAACTAGAAGTTTGTGTCCTTTGATCAACTTTACTCATTTATCCTCTAACCTTCTCTAACCTTCCCCCACCACCGACACTCATATAAAGACACTACCCAGTCAACTACCAATCTGCTCCATGTTTCTCTAAATTAGGTTTTTAAATTTCAAATAAAGTGAGATTATACAGTATTTGTCTTTCTGTCTGATTTATTTCAATTATACTATCCATCTGCATTTGATGCAAATGGCAGGGTTTTCTTCTTTCAATGGCTAATATTTCATTTAGGTTGTTTCCATGACTTTACTATTGTAAATAATGCTGCAATGTATGTGGGAGTACAGATATCTCTCTTTGAGATAATGGTCATGTTTCCTTTGGATATGTACCCCCAAATGGGATTGCTAGATCATATGGTAGCTCAACTTTTTAAACTTTTGAGGAATCAGCACACTGTTTTCAATAGTAATTGCACCAACTTACATTCCCAACAATATTGTACATGGGTTTCCTTTACTCCACATCCTTTCCAGTCCTTACTTCATGACTTTTTTATGATAACCATTCTCATAGATGTCAGATGATATGTCATTGTGCCTTAGATTTGCATTTCCCTGATGATTGGTAATGTTGAGTACCTTTTCTGTACCATTTTTAGGTCTTAAAAAATGTATATTCTGGTCCAATGTCCATTTTTATATCTTGTTATTTGCTTCTTGGTTATTGAGTTTTTTTTATGAATTCCTTACACACTGTGGATATTAACTTCTCTTTTAAAGATTTATTTATTGATACAAGAACTGGGGTATAGTTAGAGGCATGGGAGGGTGAAAGAATTCACCAGAGAGAGTGAGGAGCAGAACAGGCAGATGGACCGAAGACACTGCTTGAGGGGAACAGCGGGAGAGGCCAGAGAGGTCTACCATGCCATGTGTGTTTCTCCCTGGCCAGCCAGGAATCGAACCCACACTGCAGAGGCTGTGGACAGTTTCAAAGCACAGCATTCAACCCACTGTGCCACCAGGGAGGCCCTGGGTATTAACTTCTTATCAGATATTTGATTTGCAAGTAGTTTCTCCCATTCCTTAGATTGTCTCACATGCTGCCTTATCATTTTGTTATTTTATTTGATGTGCAGAAGCTTTTTGGTTTGGTGTAACTCTTCTTTTTTATTTTTATTGCTTATGCTTTTGGTATTGTATTCATAAAATCATTGCCAAGATCAATGTAAGGTAGCATTTCCTCTATGTGTTTACTGTAGGGGTTATACAGTTCCAGGTTTTTATTTCATTTCATTTTTGGGAATGGTATAAATTAGAGGTCCATTATCTTTCTTTATCTTTTCTTTTCTTTATTTTTTCATGGACATCTCCTGTAGTCCCAAAATCATTTATTGAGGAGACTATCCATTCTCTATCATATACTTTTGGCACCCTTACCAAAGATCAGTTGGATGCACATTATGGGTTTATTTGTGGACTTTATTAGTTCCATTGGTCTATATGTATGTTTTAATACTAATACTAAAGTGTTTTTTGATTACCATAGCTTTGTAATGTATTTTAAAATTGGAAAGTATGATGCCTGTAGATTCAACATTGGCTATTAGCAGATACAATTTATGACTACATTGAAAGTCTATCTGTGGGCTATACCTCCTGTGTTTCAGAAAAGAAAATGTTTCAGTGATGATCACTTAGTGATGAACTGCTTCCTGGACAACTTTAGCTATCTCAACTAGATTATCATTGTAATTTTTTTTGAAAGTTCAATTTTAAAATGTGATATGATTGGACAATAAGGCACTCAAACAAGAAAGTAACTATAAACCAGGTATATGAGCTCCATTAATTTACTTTATTCTGGGTAGTCAGTGAAACGCCAGTGTTCCAACATTTATTGGCTACCCTGGGCTGCCATCTTTTTTTCTAGATACTCATGCAAATTCATTGACAAAATTTGCAAAACAATGGCTGCTACAACCGTTTTGACTGCAAACAATAACAGCAACAAAAACAAATATTAGCTAGGGTCTTACCAAAAACCAGATACTTTAAATATATATACTTTACTCATTAAATTAATCTACAATACAAATACATTGTATAAGATGAGAATTAATTTTAGGAAAAGTAACTAACAGTATAGATTGGAACAGATGACTTTGAAACAACTTTTGTGTACTGGAAAGTTACTCTCTTTTCTAGTCCAGAATACTTTAGATATGGCATTAAAGGTAAATGCAGAGAATAATTACAATAAAGTACTTCTGTAAAGCACCATTCATATGAATAGCTCAAAGCACTTTTTATTACATTACCTCATTAATCTTTGTGGAATCCTACTGAGTGAGGGTGGCAGGAATTTTATTTCTCTTTTATGGATTATTTTTTTTTTTTAAAAAAGAAACTACATCTTTGACTTTCAGGTGCTTTCTTCAGAGATATCAGTGACTGCTTGAACTAAAAGATGGTAGGTTTAGGTCTCCTATTCCTAAATATGTCATTAATTTAGTAAATCATTCTTTTAGCTAACAGATATTGAGTGCAAATGTGTATTATACAATTATTAAAATGAAAGCTCTGAATAAAACCTATAATTCTAACTGAGAAAGGCCTTAAATACCAGGCTAAGTATTTTTAATGGATAGAAAAGATAGTGGGTCCCTAAAAGGGTTTGAATTGGAAGTGACAAAAGAACTAGCATTATAAATATTCATTTTTATCAAGTAAATAGGAAAGGAATCTCTGATGAGCTTTGTGCAATAGCTCTCCCTAGAAGTAATGGCTTAAAAACCATCCGTACAGGATTTATATAAAGGCAAGGCTTAAGGAGATTTGGCCTGAGTCATTTCTATTCAGGACATATTTAGCAAGCCCCTATCGCCTTCAAGATGCTGAATATAGAAGTAAGTGAGAATGTCTGTGCTTCTTAAAAACATTCAATCTCATGGGGAGGATGAAACAAGTACCTAAATATATGTAGTATATGGCACAATATAAATATCATTAGAGAGGTGAAAGAAAGTGCTATTGAGGTATATAGAAAAAAAATAAAGCCCGATCTATTGGCTGCAAATCAAGAGAGATTTCAGAGAGTTTATAACTCTCACAGCACAACAGATACACATATGGATGAAGCCATTTGTTTTTGCATTTTACCTGCAGTGATTGAATAGAGAGAAATTCAGCAGACTCATACGACATTGATGTGAAAAGTCATTCCCCAGAAGGACACATTTTTTTTTAAAAGACAAGGATAAATATTTGCTATGCAACAATTACTAACCTTATAATTTGCCTGGAAAGTAAATACATAGGGCAGATCTAGCTCCATCACGAAGAGATGATTTTGAAAGACTCTTAATACTAGATTAACTATTGCTATTTTATGATAATCTATATATAGTTCACCACAATGCAATTTATAATTAATATTATGTTAAATAATTTAATTTTTATAATGACCCATCATTTCTAATTGTTTTATTTTCTTTTGCAATTTTTCTGTTATACTAATAATCTTCTACCACCTCATAATTACTGTCAAGAAATTGTTTCTCCTGCTTCTGGCTGGAATATTTAATTTGGAGGCTTGATTCATAAATATCACCTTTCACTTTCCCTCATTGCCCTCCTGGTTGGTATTTACTCGCCCCTGGATACCACCTCTTTCTACCTCTTCCTTTTTTTTTAATTCCTTTTTCAATTTGCTAATGTGCATATGCAAACAATTTCCCAGATAAAGACTGGTAGCAGGTAAGACTTTTGATGTGTAATTCTATACGTATAACTGAATTTTAACTTAATATAGTTATGTTTCACTCTGGTTATTTTCTGTTGTGCATTGTTTTTTAGATGTAGTTTTTCTGGTGCAAGCTCTAATGTCATTCTAATGTATGTTCACTTTTTGTTTTCTATTTTGATATTTGTTTGCGTGTGTGTGCTGTACATCTCTGACATGGAAAAAACACCACTCTGAGGCATTTCGGTAAAGGTATTGTGCTTGTATATGTGGTGTATGTGTGTGTACACTTCATCTTTTCTGTGCTTTATGGGCCTTATCAATTATAAGGCTTCTGTCACTTTTTATTACTGTGAAATTTTCTACCATTATTTTCTTAAAATATTTCCTATATTTTCTCTTTCCAGAAATTTCTATCATATATATATATATATATATATATACATTTGACAATATGCAATGTACATTTAATTTCCAAATGTTCAATTTCTTTTTTTTTATGTGTGAGGATTTTTATTGGGTAGTAAAGATATTTTCTTATCCTATTTCTGTTACCTTGGAGAAGATTTTTCTTTTCCATCTGTTTTTTGTTTTTGTTTTTTCTCTGTAATCAGAATAGAGGAGGTGGGCCAATAGTGGTTGCATTATTACATCTACGGGTACTCAGTACCTCTAGTCCCTACCCTCACTTCTCACACCTACCTTAGCTGTCACTACATCTCTTGGTCTAGCATTTCTCAATATACTTTAGGGCCTTTCAACTGTATCCACTTCTACTTCAACATTTTTTCAATTTTAATTTTTATGTTATCAGCTCATTCATCTTCTAGAAAATGTTTCATATTTGTACTTACTCAAATCCTATGTTATGCATTTTTATCCATTGAGGAATATGCTTTTCTGTTTGCTCTTATTTTAGGGTGCCCTTAAGTGGGGGATATTATAAACATGTACTTGATTTACCTTCTTAAGCCATAACTTAACACTATCTCTTATTATTTTTAATCAAAGAAATGATATAATCTGAACTGTGTTTCAGAAAAATAATATGATTGTATGTAATGTGGATTGGCTTGGAGTAGATATGGGAAATACAGTTATTGTGGTTGTCTTGTCAGCATGTAAAAAGAATATAATAATGATAGAGTGGTAGTGGGAAGGTATGTAAAGCTTTTTAGATTTGAAACTATGGAATCTATTAGCTTTACTAGTATGATTTTGACCCAAATTTTAGTGACCTAAAAGTAGTAGAAGTTAAAGAAAAAGCAGCATTTCAAATACCATGTAAGATAAAATAGAAAAAGGCACATGATTAAAAACCTGATTTTTTAAAAATGTATTTTATTGTAAAGAAATATAACATATAGAAAAATGCATGAATCTGTTAGTATAATTTAACAAACTGTTATAAAAGTGATCACTTATTCTAATGTCTATGAAATCATAAACCCACACCTTATAATATCAAGCATTCTTTTCTCATGGTTGTGAATTCTGTGAGCTAGCAGTGTGGACAGAGGCACCAAGAGATGGCTTCTCTCTGCTCCACTGTGCCTGGTCTCAGAAGACTTGAAGGCTTATTTATTAATGAGTTTGGTGATTAATACTGATTTTTGACTGGTGGTCTTAGTTCCTCTCTATTGAGGAATCTCTGAATTCCTCTTTGAGTCTCTTGTCACAGGTGAATTTGGTAATTTTTCATAGAAATTGGGTTCCCAACATATGTGTACTCTTGCAGATACTGTCTAACAAGGTTGTCCTATCCATGAGTTACTTCACAACATATACTACTGCTCTTAGCAGTCATGAGCACCCATTTGCTGTTGAGAAGTGTTAGTCATAATGGAAGTTCATAGAGGGTAGTGTCCCATTTGAGGAAAATACCATCCAGATCAGAAACTAGAACATTGCCAACTAGATGTCACCTACTTGAACATCTTTATCTCAAATCTCTGCGTGACTTTAAAGGAAATAACTATCCTGATTTTTTTTTAAGATTTATTTATTTATACATACAAGAACTGGGGTATAGGCCAGAGTTTTGGGGGATGAGAGGATTCACCAGAGACAGAGTTAGGAACAGATCAGGCAGATAGACTGAAATACACTGCTGAGGGGAGCAGCAGGTGAGACAGGAGAGGTCTGCCTCGCCATGTGGGTTTCTCCCTGGCCGGCCAGGTATCGAACTTGTGCTGCCGAGGCTGTGGATAGCTTCATAGTGCGGTGTTTAACACTTTGCGCCATCAGGGAGGTCCCAGTCTTGCTTTTCTTGGTCAACTTTATGCATATGAGATTAGTCCAAATTAACATATAGCTCATTTGTTTATTTTCATTGCTGGAATAAAAATTAAAGTTCCAATGATATCCTCAAACACAACCAACTTATAATAAAATACAAAGCAATGCAATATCAAGTATAGGTAAAGTGTGGAATATACTAGGGATAATCATTGCCTGCAGGGTTATAGCTACTTTTGAAAGTGGTATAGAAATTTTCAGTGATGTTTAAATCATATGCACCAAAAGTGTATTTATGTATATATGATGTATGGAAAAAAAATGTTCTCATAGCAGCATTATTTATAACACTGGAAAAATAGAAATGTTTTTTTCTCAAATAAATAGTTATGCTTTCATGAATGCAAAGCTCTGATACTGACATGTTATTTTATTCATTTATATATTTGAATGATTTCAAAAATGAATCTTAATAACAAATTGCATACAATGAAATAAAACAAATAATAAAGGCAGGAAAAAATATGGAAATAGGGGCAATGTATACACAAGTCATTAATAAAGTAGTTAATGTTTACACATAATATTAGTAACAAAAAATTTTAAATTTGTGTGAATTTAGTTTTGTTTCCCTAAAAATATTTATGTTCTTAAAGCCATGCCTAACCATTTTAACTTCTAAGAATGAAGTTAATTTGGGGGCAGGTTTACTTAATTTTTCTTGAAACCAACAAGACTTTCATTAAAATACCTGATGGTCAGACTCAGCCTTTTTTTGGGGGTACTCTTTTTTTTTGGGGGGAGCAGATATAAGGCATCAACATAGGCATAGTCTATGGTCATTGCTATAAATGTCATTTAATTGTATAGCTGGAATAGGATGTCAGCAGTCTACAAGCATTTTGAAAAAGGCTATTTGTTTTTCTCTCAATAATGTTTCTGTAAATTTTAGATTAAAATGACACAAAGTGATCTTTGCCTAATGCCTCTTCTTGTCAAAGGAAAGGTAATTTTCCCTGATTTCTACTCCTGATATACTTTTCACTCATTTTCTCCAGTCACCCCTCTGAGTTCTTGCTAAGGTAATTGTACCTTCTCTTTTCTAAAGCTGCAATCTCCTCTGGCTTTTCTATCTAAAAACCAACTTCAATTCTTCTGTTAAAATTAAAGAACAAAACAAAACACCCATTGATCCTTAAGCTGCTATCTTGTTACTTTATTTCTTTCTCTTCCCACTGACCAAATGTTCATTAACTCTTGTACAAATTAAATTCTGAGTTCTTCCGTGTGTGTGTGTGTGTGTATTATAACATCATTCTTTTTATTTTTTTTTCATTCTTCATTTTTGCACACTGTATGCTTTCTCCTTTCAAGTGTATTCTCAGTAAAATTCAACCACCGATTCACCTGTGCACCATCACCATAGTCCCTTGTGCTCTTTCTCCTGTTTTGATACTTTTCCCTCCTTCTCCCCTGCAGAATGTCTCTGATTTATAGTTGCCTGTTGATTTTTATTTCTAACTTATTATAATTATTTTTTCCTGATCACTTTTTTGATTCCTCTACATTTCTTCTATAAGTAAAACCATCTGATATTTTTCTTTTTCTTTGTGGCTTACTTTACTGAGCATAATCGCTTCCAGCTCCATCCATGTTGCTATGTTGCTGTGAATGACATGAGTTTATCGTTTATCTTTTTGATTGCTGAGTAATATTCCATTATATATATATATATATATATATATATATATATAATGTGGGGGTGAGAGGATTCACCAGAAACAGAGAAACAGAGTGGGGAAGAACAGAACAGGCAGATCCACTGAACTACATTGCTGTGGGGAGCAGCGGGCGAGTCAGGAGAGGTCTGCTGTGCCATGTGGGCTGCTCCCTGGCTGGCAGGGGATCAAACTTGTGCTGCAGAGGCTGCAGATTGCTACATAAAGTGGTGTTTAACCCCTTGCACCACCAGGGAGGCCCTATACCACTTCTTCTTGATCCAGTCATCTTTTTTTGGGCATTTGGGTTGTTTCCATAGTTTACCTATCATAAAAAGTTCTGAAATAAACATAGGGGTGCAGGTATCCTTTTGAATTAATGTTTTTGTGTTTGGGGGGTAGATTCCTAGGAGTGGAATTGCTGGACCATAGGGAAGCTCCATTTTTCGTAGTTTGAGGAAACTCCACACAGCTTTCCATAGTGGTTTGCATTCCCACCAGCAATGTAGGAGAGTTTCTTTTTCCCCACATCCTCACCAACATTTGTTGTTGCTAGTTTTTTTAATATGTTCCATTCTCACTGGTGTAAGGTGGTATCTCATTATGGTTTTGATTTGCATTTCCCTGATTACAAGTGATGTTGAACATTTTTTTTTTTAAGATTTATTTTTATTTATTTATACAAGCACTGGGTACAGTCAGAAGCATGGGAGGGTGAGAGAATTCACCAGAGCCAGAGCGGGGAGCAGAGCAGGCAGAAGGACTGAAGTACACTGCTGAGAGGAGCAGCGGGCGGCAGGAGAGGTCTGCGCGCCATGCGGGACCCTCCTCCAGTGGCCAGGGAGCAGCCTGGGATTGAACCGGCGCTGCATAGGCTGCGGGCAGCTTTGCAAGCCAGCGCTCAACCGCTGCACCACCTTTTTTTTATATGCCTGTTGGCCATTTGCATTTCCTCTTTGGAGAAGTGTCTTTTTAGCTCTTCTGTCTATTTTTTGACCAGATTGTTTACTTTATTTTTGTTGAGTCACATCAGCTATTTGTATATCTTTGTTATCAGTCCCTTATTAGTTGTAAAAGAATTTCCCCCAAAAAGTAGGTTGTCTCTTTGTTTTGGTTAACGTCTATTTTGCTGTACAGAAACTTTTTAGTTTGCTGTAATCCCAGTTATTTATCTTTTCCTTCACTTTCTTTGCCTTGGAGGATGAGTCTTTATAAATGTTATTGAGGTGTATGTCATATAGTGTTGTAGCTATATTTTCTCCTATATATTTTATGGTTTCAGGTCTTATGTCCATGTATTTTATCCATTTGAGTTGGTTTTTGTGCATGTTGTGAGGCAGTAGTCTAGCTTCATTCTTCTGCATGTAGCAGTCCAGTTTTACCAGCATCATTTATTGAACAAACTGTCCTTGTTCCATTGCATATTCTTTGCTCCTTTGTCAATTCCACTCATTACTGAACTAAAATTAGACATGTTTTTGCTAAAGCAATTAAGGTTTTGTTAATTGCCCCTGATAGGAGTCTTATTTTTTTTTCTAACTGCAATATGTCTTATTCAAACATTGATCCCAAGTGAATACTTCATATTTCTCACACTTTTTCTTGGACATCAACAGGAAACTTTCTTAGCAATCACTTACCATTCTAATCATTTCTTCTTCTTCACTTTTTCTGGCACATTCCTCTTCAATGGCAGATGGCATTCTCATGACTGTGGCCCTCAGATCCCCTACCATACTCCCCCCAAATAATTTCTTTCCATTCCCATAAACAAATACATAACCTCTAAGTTATTAACTCCCAAATCTAAATTATCTCCTTTTTTTTTTTGAGCTAAGGACTCATTTATTTATTTCACCCTTGAATGGCATCTCTGCATATTTCACAGCCACATTAAACACATGCCTACATCAATTATTTCATTTTCCACTAAAAAAACACTTTTATGTGCATTGTCCAAAACTCAGTGTTCCAAAGAAAAATTATATCTTATATCCTTTTCTACCCCCGCTACACACACACACACACACACACACACACTCACACACACACTTTCCACTAGAAGGAAATATCTCAAAATATCTCAAAGTAAATAACTTCTATTCAATACTCTATCCTTATTGCCAGTTACAGTAAATGACCCTTACTAGACTCACTTTCTATAAATGATTTTGAGTTAATGAAAGAAAAATTGTATTTTTCCCCAAACCCGATGCAATGCTTAAATTTTGGCCTTCCGAGCCTCTCTTTGAACATCACATAATCCTTCTCTATGTTAATATTTATGCATAATATTCAATATATGAAAGTTTTTCCCAGGTCTCAGAGCTTATGGGGGAAAACTAAATAAACAACTTGACTTGCCATAAAGATTCGTTATCTGCAGATCTCAACCACCTTGCAGTCTTCATCCCTTCCATTATTTACCACTGCTTTCCACACTTTTGCCATATACTTATTTCAATAACTAAACCAGTGAAATACCTGTTTTCCTGAGAAGCTGTTTTTATAGTGACGAATCCTGCAGTGCTTTTCCTTTTTTTTTCTCACCTTGCAAACTAGCATTTATTCCTGACATCCAGCTCATTGACAACAAACAGAATTTGTTTCTGGATTCCTCCAAGCAAAGTTTGTCATTCCTGTCCTATAAATTCCCAAAGCTTCTTTTTCCTCTCAACACTGTATCATTTATCATGTTGTAGCAGAATTAACTAATTATATATGTGTCTCTGTTATAAAAATACAAGCTACTAAAAATAAATCTTCAACAATTTTCTTTTTTAGCCACTGTTATATCATTTGTCATCAGTGTAGGTACTTAATGTATGTTTACTGAATAAATTGTTCATGAAATTTTTCTTCACTATTTTTAACCTATTATCAAGACTTCTGTATTTTAAAATGTGTGATGTAAACTACGTTGATATTGGCCTCCACATAGAAATCAGGGAAATATCTGTTAACATAGTCCTTCATTTCTAAAGTTTTCTAAAATATATTTTTAAGATTTATTTATTTATTTATACAAGCACAGGGTACAGTCAGAAACACGTGAGGGTGATCGAATTCACTAGAACCAGAGCAGGGAACAGAGCAGGCAGATGGATGAAGTACACTGCTGAGGGGAGCAGCAGGTGGCAAGAGAGGTCTACACGCCATGTGGGACCCTTTCAGAAGGCAGGGGATTGAACCAGCACTGCAAAGGCTAAGGGCAGCCTTGCAGCCCAGTGCTCAACTGCTGCGCCACCAGGGGAGGCCCTTCTAAAATATTTTTTAAAAAGTAGATTTCATGGGATAAATAATTACTGAAAAAGTATCACTTCAGTATTTATTAACAAATTGTATTTAGATAAAAATTGAACTTAGGGTTCCCTGGTGGTGCAGAGGTTAAAGCCTCAAGTTATCTCCAGCCACTGCAGCATGAGCTCAATCCTTGGCCATGGAGCTAACCCACATTGCATGGCAGACCTTTCCTGCCTCACCCGTAGCTCCCCTAAGCAGTGTATTTCAGTAGATCAGCCTGTTCTGCTCTCAGTAGATCAGTCTGTTTCTGGTGAATCCTCACACCCCCCTGCACCTCTGGCCTACACCCCAGTTCTGGTTGCATAAACAAATAAAAATAAATCTCAAAAAAAATTTTGAACTCAATGTTAATTTTCCAAATAAATGGTAGTGAACTTAAAGTATTGTTTCCCAAAGCACTAAAAATGTCTACCATATACAGTTCTGTAAATGGCAAATATATAGTATTGTTCTTTGAGTTAGTATAGAGAATAAAATAATTTAAATGAGTCAAAGATTAGAATGTAAGACTGAACTCATACACTATATAGAAGAAAACATAGTCTATATATTCCTTGACTTTGGCCTTAGAGATATCTCTGAGGAATTGACTCCAGTGGCAAGTGGCAAAAAACAACAACAACAACAAAAAAAAAAAAGTAAATGGGATTTCTTTAACCTAAACATCCTGTGCACAATAAAGAAGAAGAAGAAGAAGAAGAAGAAGAAGAAGAAGAAGAAGAAGAAGAAGAAGAAGAAGAAGAAGAGGAAGAGGAAGAGGAAGAGGAAGAGGAAGAGGAAGAGGAAGAGGAAGAGGAAGAGGAAGAAGGAAGAAGACGAAAGGCCTCCCTAGTGGTGCAGGTGGTTGAGTGCAATGCTGTGAAGTTGTTTGCAGCCTCTGCAGCGTGGGTTCAATCCCTGCCAGCCAGCGAGATACCCACAGGGCGCAGCAGACCTCTCCTGTCTCGCCCGCTGCTTCCCTCAGCAGTGCATTTCAGTCAATCCGCCTGTTCTGTTCCCTGCTCTGCCTCTGGTGAATCCTTTCACCCTCTGACTTATTTGGCCTGTACCCTGGTTCTTATACGCATGAATAAATAAATCTTTAAAAAAAGAAGATGAAAGATACCCTACAGAATGGGAAAAAATATTTGTAAATATTTAAATTTTGAAGTTAATATCTAAAATACATAAAGAACACATACAACTAAATAAAAAAAATCACCACAATTGAAATATGGACAGATGATCTTAATAGACATTTCTCCAAAGAAGAAAAACAAATGACCAGCAGGCACATGAAAACATGTTCATAATCCCTTAGAATTAAAGTAATACAAATTAAAACAGCAACGATCTATCACCTCATGCCTGTGAAAAATGGCTATTCTCCAAACAACAAGAAACAGCAAATGCTGGGGAGGAAGCTATCCACAGCTAATACCCTACTGGCCAGGGAGCTATCCACATGGCGCAGCAGACCTCTCCTGTGTCACCTGCTGCTCCCCTCAGCAGTGTATTTCATTTGGTCTGCCTGTTCTGCTCCCCGCTCTGTCTCTGGTGAATCCTCTTGTCCCCCACACCTCTGGCCTGTACCTCAGCTCTTGTGTGCATAAATAAATAAATCTTAAAAAAATAATCCTTAAGATCCAGTTATCCCACTTCCGGGTATCTACCTTTAAAATACACAAAAAAAACTGATTCAAAGGGATGTAGGAGCCCTCACATTTCATTTTAGCATTATATACACTAGCCAAGATTTGGAAACAGTCTAAGTGCCCCCTGACAGATAACTGGATAAAGAAAATGCGGTATAAATACAAAATGGAATGCTACTCAGCTATAAAAAACTAAGTACAAAAATAAAATAAGCATAAATAACTTTTAGACCACAAGATCAAATTAATTGTTAACAAAAGAGATGGGGGAAAGGGGAGTATATAAATTGAGTACAAAGGATGTATTGGGAAGGGCAGAACTGGACTTTTAATGGTAAACTTAATGTTAGTATAAACAGATATTGATTTATAGTAATGCACACCTGAAATTTATGTTTTAAGGTAATGTTAATTAAAAAAGTAACTTTTTTGAATGCTGAGTAATATTCCATGGTATATATGTACCACATCTTCTTGATCCAGTCATCTATTTTTGGGCATTTGGGCTGTTTCCAAAGCTTAGCTATTGTAAATAGTGCTGCTATAAACATAGGGGTGCAGGTGTTCTTTGGAATGGATGTTTCTGTGTCCTTTGGGTAAATACCTAGGAGTGGAATTGCTGGATCATATGGAAGCTCTATGTTTAGTAGGTCCAGAAATCTCCACACAGCTCTCCATAGTGGTTGGACCAGTTTGCACTCCCACCAACAGTGCAGGAGAGTTCCTTTTTCTCCACACCCTCGCCAACATTTGTTGTTGCTACTTTTTTAATATTACTCAGCATTCAAAAAAGATAAACACATGCAATTTGCAGCAACATGGATGGCGCTGGAAGGGATTATGCTCAGCGAAATAAGCCAAAAAAGAAAAAGAAAAATACCGGATGGTCTCACTCATAGCAGGAATCTAGAAAACTTAAATAAGGGTCCAGGAAAATGAATAACTATAAGAAAGTGAAAATCAAAATCAACAAAAAACTATGAACCAGAGACCCTTTTTGGGGGGTGGGGGGAAGGAGGGGAGGGATTGGGGTCAGAATGGGGGGTTGCAATTGTATGGGGAATATAAAAATAAAATTTATTATTTAAAAAAAATTTAAAAAAATAAAAATTAACATATCTAAGGTCATCCCCCCAAATTTGCAAAAAAAAAAAGTAACTTTTTTCTTGCTTTATGTCTCAATGTCTATGATTTATAGAGGATCCCTAAAGTGTTCTGCTATTAGTGCCTGCTCTTAGACTGCTACTGCCCTAATTTGGAAATTTTAATATATTTTTATTATAACAATTGTCGTAAAGAAGTCTTTAATACTGAAGGCATATGACATGCATATGTGATTTCACATTGATTTATGACTGGGTAAAATCATCCCCAACAGCAAGTGCTGAAAAGGACGCAGGGAGAAAGGAACCTGAAAATACTATTGGTGAAAATGTAAACTGATGCAGTCATTTGGGAAATCAACCTGTATTGACCTTGAAAAACTAAAAGTGCATATACTGCATGACCCCAAAATTCCACTTTTACGGTATAGTTGAAAAACATGAAGCCATAAGCCAAAAAAAATTACATACTCTATGTGCTTATTGTAGCATTGTTTACAATAGTGAGGTCATGGAAACTTTTGGACCTAGAAGCTATATCTATAAAATGGAATACTATTCACCCATAAGGAAAGACAGAATGTTACCATTTATAGAAAGATCGAAGACATTCAGGGAAATTACATGTAGTGAAGGAAGTCAGAAAAACAAAGACAAATATTGAAGCTTTACTTAGTGGATGATTTAATAAAAAAAATACTTAAGACTAGGGGAACTAATAAACAAAGTGAAGTTTTGACATTAATAGTGGGGGGACAGAGGGGAAACTACAAGGAATATATAGGATGTAGTGGGGAAAAAAAGACTAGGTATAGCCAGCAAAGAAGGGCAAGGTAATTAAAGTTTTTCTAGCCTTTATGAGCACATAATTATCTGCCAAAATGATTTAAATACATACATTGCCATGTTCTTTCTTAGCCACTAAAGCATCTACATAATGATAACTATAATAATTATAAAAATACTTATAAAGCAAACTAATACTTCTCTGAAAGTTTTAGAGTTTTTATACTTACATTTTGTAAGTAAGGAAAAAAAAAAAAAGAAAGAAAAAAGGGTCTAGTATTCCAGCATGCAATTTGTAGTGTGCACATGAACATTTTGAATGAATTTTTTTTAAAGATTTATTTATTTATTTATACAAGCACTGGGTACAGTCAGAAGCGCGGGAGGGTGAGAGAATTCACCAGAGCCAGAGCGGGGAGCAGAGCAGGCAGAAGGACCAAAGTACACTGCTGAGGGGAGCAGAAGGCTGCAGGAGAGGTCTGCGCGCCATGGGGGACCCTCCTCCGGTGGCCGGGGAGCAGCCGGGGATCGAACCAGCGCTGCAGAGGCTGCGGGCAGCTTCACAACCCAGCGCTCAACCGCTGCGCCACCGGGGAGGCCCCATTTTGAATGAAATTAAACAACAAATTGAATGAAATTTCCAATGCTAATACCTATAATTACCATAAATTCATTACATTTATACTATTTTTTAAAGCTGCAAAGACACATTTATTCACTCAAATCCTTCTACGCTGGAGTGAGAATTACTATTTCTATACTTGATCCCAGTTATCATACATATCACTAGGTTGTCTGTCCTTGAAATTTAGATTCAATTTCAGCCACTGTTAAAATCTGATTTTTAAAAATCAAATGCAAGAAACAAATGGAAATGCATTTTTCAGCAGTATCGTCTGACAGTAGATGATAAACAGTATCATTTACAGGACACTGAATCATACCATTTACATTTAGGAGGGAAAAAATGCTGATTAAGCTTCCATTTGGTCCAGGACTCCATTCAATCTTTATATTTTAAAGCCACATACCTCTCTAATCATAACATGCCAGAAGCAATAAAACTACCAGAATGAGTGGAGTTGTTTACTTCTGACACATTATAACATCTCTGAGCCAGCAATATTCCAAAAACATGTGTTATTATTATCTCTGGATTGACAGCTCAGCACCCAAGGGCCTCTTCCTCCCCAAGGTTTGTTTTTAAAACCCACAAAAGGATTTCCTTAAAATAAGTATAAAATTATATTTCTCATTCAATGACTCACCAGCTTTAAAGGAAAAACAAATCATCTATTTTTGCAATTAAATCTCCATTTTTGGAGCATTTAAACAAAGTAAGACAACTGCTAAACATTGTTGAATTTCTGATTTGTTATAACTTGTTCATGCTTTAAAATTGCTCATTTTTAGTTTTGAACATACAACAGATTATGTTATTTCTAGAGGAATATGAAGGATTTAGAGCATCAAGTTAAAATACAAAGAAAAAAATTTCATTTTATAATTTCATGATTCAATAAATGTTTCAGTTGGCACTGATCTTTTTGCTAATTATGAAAAAAAGTTTCCCTATATAAAACAAAAATACTAAAAATAGTTTTAACTGTGAGGTCCACAGAATCTGTTATTTTAGTAATTGTTTTTATGCACTCTGCACTATTTCAAATAATTTTTATCTTAGCCATATGTCTCCTTTCTTAGAAATCATTCTTGTCTATTCCTTTAAGTAACATAAACATATAGTCCTGACATTCAATTTTAGTTACTGAATATAGCTAAAATAAGCAAAATACATTAAAATAGTTCATAACTTAAACTGGCCTCTTCTATTAGTACAAGGTACTTAGATTTTTTTTATTTCTCTGTAGAAACTCTTGGTTGGAGCTGATACTCTTTATTATACCCTACTGACTATATCCATGCAAAAAACGAGAAAAGAGAACACTTGTACATTAACTTATTCCTTATTAAAATTCAGAAAGAAGACAATGTGGATGATCAATTTTCATACAATAACAGATGTAAAATAAGGAACTTAAAAATTAAACTATGTATGAGTGTAAATGATGTATTTTATGAGCCAAATTTCAAATTATCTGAGGAATTACAATTTTGTTACAATACATTAGACTTTTCTTCTATAGACATTCTGATCTTTTACTATTGAATGTGTATTTTTCACTGCATTGTGAACTTTCTCTGTGTGTGTGTAATGTATATTTATTTAATGTCTTTTCACCTATGTATTTATCTTTTAAGCATAAATTGCAGTTCCTTTTCAAAGCCAACACAGATTACTTCAACTTAGGTGAAATCTATTTATTTATAACATCTTTTTCAAAAGTATACTTTAATAAGTATTTGTGCATTGACATGTAGTGTTCCTGTTCTTGAGTCTGTGCCCCATGATGTAGCAATACACTATCTGCTGGCCCACGCCTGTCTCACCAGGACCTGGCACAAAAAATGATCAAACAAAGGGTAGTGGCTACATGATGAATGAACAAAAGGATGAACGAATATTTGAAAGACTAACATAGTAAGATTCTTTCAGAGTCACAGAATCATAGTTCTCCCCTGCCACTGGGCATATATTCCTTGGAATTACTATTAGAAAAGATTGCCAATATCTGTGCTAAAAGTGAGTAAGGTGTGTCACCTAATAGATTGACAATGTAGTTAAGAGGTAGATGTTAGTCAAATAGCTCCATAAATGAAAAACAACGCTGTAAATAATTGTGTGATAATTGAAGAATTATATTATACTGTGGTAGGTAGAGCAATGAATGTATGGCAGGCAGATTTCCCTAAGTCAGGAAAATATCATGTCAAACTCTTCTGCAGAATTTAAGATGGAGCTGAGATCAGGAACAAACTTTGGGTAAGGTTAACTTAATATTGTAATATCTTTTAGATTAAAAAAAATCCTGGGGTCTAGGAATATTATAATGTGTCATCTGTGCAACTGATTTGGGAAGGTTCAAGGTTAGGTTAAAGGAGAAGTAAAAGTAACATTGATTGAGGCACTATCAAGAGTTAGGAAATGTTTTAAAAGATATTCTCTAATTCATTCATATTCTCTCTCTCTCTCTCTCTCTCTCTCTTTTGTATTGTACTTCTTGGCTTCTTCCACAGGGATGGAGAACTCATAATCTGATAGATCAGCAACAATGTCAATTTCATTCTAATTTGTAGAGATCTGTTTTACTTTTCTGGGCATCTAACTGTCTCAGTAAATTAAATTGACCAGTTCTAAAGTGAAACCATTCCCCATCCCTACTCCATTCAGCACGGTGGCTTTAAGTGGGTACCCACACGTCTTCAGGAGCCATTGCCACCCAATGTTTCTATTTCTTGTAGCATGTAACCAGAAGGATCTCAATACTATCCCAAAAGCCAGATTATATTTTCAGAAAAGTCAGAAGGTAGAAACCCCCATTTTGATCTGTTCACTTTCTCATGTGATTCACCCAGACAGATCCATAACTCGGCACTGGAAGTTGCCTGAATTCCACCCTACTAAATTAGTATTTAATTTCCCATATGACTACTACTGTGTATAAATCCCTTCCAAGTTTATTGGTATTTCAAGGGGGGTGGGGATGGGAAATTATATGTGTAACCAATTTGACCTCTTAAACAGGGTATTTATTAATATTTATTTAAATATTCATTAATTAAAACTGCATTTCACTGAATGGGGAATGTGTAGACTCTGTTCCTTGGAGATACTTACATTAAATGAACTAACCAGCCTATAAGTCACTTATCTCCACAAGAAAGGCTCAGATTGTTGATAAATATTCTGAATATTTGAATATTTTCTACTCCTAGAAAATCATCAACTGAGAAATGTTAAAAAGCTTGTGAGGAATATGGGAAGAGAAATGTCTTAGGTTATTGTTGATATCAGAGGAAGATTGAAATCCTTGGTATTCATTCATATGTGCAGAATTCTGTTATGGTATAAAGCCTATCTGTAGGTCCTTATAAATGCTGTGCCAGAGTAGATAAATAAGCATCTGTCAGCCTTGTCACGTGTTGGATCATCAACCTAGGAACTCATCATTTTGCTCACATACTACTAATATTCTTTTAAAACTCATATCTAAGGTCACTTTTCTTTCAAAATAAATTTCAGCCAACTTTTACTATAGTAAACCTTTTCTGAACTCCTGAAATACCAATAAAATATTGATATCAATGTCCTTTAGGAGGTAACTGGAATTGTCCCTAACACTTCATATGATGGAAACGAATACAAATGGAGGTGCCATGAGACTAAAATTTCATGTTCTTTAACTTTCTACCCTATCTCTATCCTGCACCTTTCCTTCCTACCTTCCTGCATGTTCTTACCAAAGTTGCATGGACTACCGTTTGATTACAGGGGAAGGCACACTGATGGGGCAATCCTCTAGCAAACAAGTCATGTAGAGGAAGACCCCATGGGATCTCAGGCTATTTGGGAGACTAATTCTGCTAGTATATCCAAGATAGCTCTATGACACCTGGGCCCTGTAGACTCCTCACCCTACTGGGATAAGTCAGTAAGAGAAGATCAGAGTGGGTATATCTAAAATGTGGGGGCCATTGGTATTGTATATATGCCTTGAAATTGGTAAATATTTTTTCTCTCTTTCTATTCCAGTTTGAGTATATTGGGTATAAGAACAATGTATTGTTAATCTTATTTGTAAAATTGTGTTTTTCCCACAATAGTGTTCAATTAATACTTGAATACATGGGAATATATTAAAACATGTTAGAAATACCAATTATGGTCTCCCAAAGTGAGTTGTTTTTCCCACTCTATTAGGTAATTTCATAGAATATTTTTCATCCACAAGAGCTTCTAAGTCTAATAAGGTCAGGGAGCAGTCATCTGAACTTAACTAAGATGATTCAGTTGTCTTACAAATTTGGAATTGAGACACAGGGAGATTCTATCAATTAGCTGTTAATTGATATGAAGATGCACATATATGAAGATACGTGGGCCTTAAATAAGTTGGAAAGAGAAAACTGTTTTGCAGGGTAAGAGATGCCAAATATATACAGAGGTAGATAGAGGCAGAGAACTTGGAAGACTTACCTCCTGAAATCTTTCTAGCACCTTCCTGGATTAGATTCTTGCAAGACTCAATTATACTTCCTTTCTCATTTTTTTTTTAATTCTGTTTGATATGCTTAAACCCTAATCTCTCTTCCTCTTTCTTCCTCTTCTTCCTCTTTAATTTCAGTATTTATTTCAGTCTGTGTATAAAGATTATTTTTTTTTCACTATTAGATCTTAGAAGAAAGCATCTGTCCTAACATATTTATATCAAGCCTCTCCCATATCAATTGGAAAACTTAGTGTGCTCAATTCTTAGTTGTCTAAACGACTAGTGGAAGTAAACTAGTAACTCAGGTGATTAAATAGACTTTTGAAATTGTATTTTTAATCTTTCAAGGGCTATTTGAAATGGATTGGTTAGTCCTTTACCTTAAATACAGTCCTAATGACAGTGTCTACATGATGAATATTTCTCCAAAAGATTTCATTTTTCAAATAATTACTGAAAAAGAGTGATAAAAGCCCATAGTAATTTGTTTTTGAGTAAATATGTTTACTATTATATTCAATGTACATTTTTCTTTTTGGATAAATTAGCACTATTGGAAATGTCTAATTATCTAGTCAAACTCTAAACATGTCTCTAATTTGTGTTACATTTTGTGAACTACAACAATTTTATGAGCCTAAGATAAATTGAAAATCAAGGGTAGCCTTTAATGAGAAAATATGCTAGAGATCATACAGCTTGACAATATACAGGAGATTGGGAGGGTGTACCATATAATCTCTGGGATCAACAGGGAATGGTTTTCAAAATGTTTTAATGTGAATGGATGTGTGCATTGGACTGCGTTGTTGTTCTTTTTTTTCTGAAACCAAGGCAGTTTCTTCTCTTTGTTATTTTATGAATTGACTTTCTATTAATAATTGCTCCAAAGGTTTTGCCAAAATTAGTTTTGAACAGTTTATTAATTTGCCATCATCCAGAATTAATTCTGGTTATCTGATATACTTTCAATAACTTTATTATGCTTCTACTATTTGAGGATGAATTATTTTTCAAAAATGATAAATTATAGCTGGGGCACCTGAGAAATATTTAGTGTGCTCCATTAAGGCTAGGACAGGCAAAGCACTTGGCCAGAAATCAGGAAATTTCAACTATAGTTATGTGCCACTAACCAGCCCAGTTACCTCAGGCAAATAAGAAACCTGTCTTTTACCTTGGAGGAAAAAAAAAAAATCAGAGTCATTAGGGCTCTTCCATTTAGAAGACTAAATGGTTTTAATATACATTTTTAATAGAATAGTTTTTTTTTAGGATTTATTTATTTATGCATACAAGAGCTGGGGTACAGGTCAGAGATGCGGTGCGGGGGTGAGAGGATGTCAGATACAGAGTAGGGAAAAGAACAGGCAGACTGACTGAAATACACTGCTGAGGAGAGCAGCGAGCAAGACAGGAGAAGTCTTCCTCGCCATGTGGGTTTCTCCCTGACCAGCCGGGGATCGAACTCATGCTGCAGAGGCTGCAGATTGCTTCATAGTGTGGTGCTTAACCCCTTGCGCCACCAGGGAGGCCCAAGAATAGTTTTGTGATGCAATTTTTAAAAAAGGAGATTTTGCATAAGTGGAATACAGAATTCCACGGAACTGGATGTGATATTGTCTTCAAGAGTATAGTAACCTCACAGATGTCTACAGGATTGCTGCAATTCACAAAATTGTCATGTGGTTGACTTTCTGCATATTTCAGAGTTCAGTTTGGTATATTTGCAGCATAAAATGCAGAATAAGAGATAAGCATATACTTGGATGTATTTAAGTATGGAAAAGATGAGGTAAAATAAATTGTTCTCTTGAAATTTCAACACATTACCTATTATCCCACACCAAGGAAGTCAATGAAAAACAAGGATAAGCAAGATGGATGAGTTATTAACACTCTTTCCAGTGACATCTCCATGAACTCAAAACTGCCTCTGTTAACCTTGGATTAAGAGCCAAACACATTACTAAAGCCAACTTCAAGTCTTCACCTCCTTGACAATTACAATATGTCTGTGATATATTTGCTATGGAATTATAAACTAGATTTTTACTTCTTGGGAAAGGGTATTAGGGAAGACCCCTTTCTAAGCTCAGTATGTCATTTAGATTGGGATAGGGGAGAGGTGAAGATTATGATAGAGAATATTCTGTTATCTCTGAAAAAATGAAGTGAAAAAATGGAGTTCCTTCTTGAAATGTCTTGTTCTGAGGTAATCTGAGCGATTGTTGTTTTGAACTTCCCCTCTGTTAAATATGCTTCCATCATGCTGTCTGTACAGAGGAATGATTTGTTTTGCTGTCGCTGTTGGCAAAGCAGGAGGTGTAAATATGTTTTTCAAATCCTCTAGGGGACTGCTGAGGTCTTCCCCACCCCCAATAGAAGATTAATTTAAACTGCAGCCTCTCCCTCTTTGGCAGGCTTCCATGCATGAGCAGGAAGGAATCCTTCTCCATCTGGAATTCTTAGTGTTGCAACCCTAGCAAACCCTTAGGGGGAAAGAAAAAAAGAGAAAGAAAAAAAAAAAGAGCCTAAAAAGTCAGTGTTTTATCACATGCACCTACCATCTTCAAACAGAAGTCACAAAAGTGAAAGAGAGACAATCACATGTACTATTACTGGAAAGGAATCTTGTGCTGTCCTGTAATACTTGTGTATTTCATACATGTATCTTCTTTCCATGACTGAGATTCCCCTCTCTTTGTCCTCATATAGCTTTTTCTCTATGTAATTTCTCCCTGATGTTTCCCTTTTTATAAGAATAACAGTCTCATAGGATTAGGCCTTTATTGTTATGCTCTCATTTAACCTTCATTATCTCTTAAAGGTCCTATATACCTTCACATTCAATTGTATTATTTATATATATATATAATATATATTTATATTTATATATATGTAAACTTTGGTTCTACTCAATATCTTAAGTTTTATTATATTTCAGATATATCTAATAATATATCAAAATATTATGAGCACTATCATACCCATTTCATAGTTTGAAAGAAACATTTCTCAAATAGTTAAGTGTTTTGCTAAGGCGGCCATCCTAAAAATGCTATTACTCTTATACAATATATACTTTTATGTGCTGCTAAACTCTATATAAATAATATCATTTGCAATTTTTTTCTCTTCTATAAGACATTTGATAGCTGTATCTCCAATATAGCTATCCAATATATTCCTTTTCACTGCTGTCCATGCTTTTGCTGTATGAATATGGCACATATTTTGACTGTCCTATTAATGAACTTTCAAGTGATTTTCCATTATTTATACTATCACAGAAAAACTGTGGTGAACATTCTCATGCATGTCTTTAGGTACAAATGAGTAAATTTCCCTAGGGTGATTTATTTCAGGGCAGAATTACTGGTTCTAGGAATGTACATCTTCAAATTTAACTAGGTATTACTGAATTACTTTCTAAAGTTCGTATCTATTTATGTATCCACTGATATGGATAAAAATTGCTTTTGAGCCAAAGTCCTGCTATCACAAAACTGTCATACTTCTAATTTCCTCAATCTGTTTGCTACATTATATGTAATTCTGATCTTAAACTGCATATAGTAGGAACATATTCTTCTTCATCATTCTCTTGCTCTGTGCACCAGAAGTCTCACCTTTTGGACTGCATTGCTTGGGGGTTCCTTGATATCTGGTTTCTGGTGCTAAATTTGTTCAATGAAAGTCACAGGGAGATTCAAGAGTTGAATCTTGAATACATGAATATTTATTCCCCATTTCCTCTCTGCTCTGGCATTGGGGATTCTCTCAGTTGCTTTGCCCTTCTACAGGTTACAGATCTGAACAGAGCTCTTCTTGAGCTTCTACAAAGCTATGTTCTCCACCTTTCCAAGAGTATTAAGTGTGATAATGATTCTCCACTGTTAGTATATTAGTGCCTGAGACTTAGTTAAACCCTTTTGGTTAAAAATGCCTTCTGTTGAGCCTCCTATTTAACTGACTTCTCTGATATGAGAATGATAAAAAGACATACTATGATACCTTCTGAACACAATGTACTTGATTTCTAATGCAGACTGTTAAAGGTATCTAGAAGAGATTTTGCATACTGATTAAGGCAATTAAAATGAGTTCTAATCCTTTTTTATCACAAAAGGTAGCCTACAATCATCACCTCTTCAACATTTTTTTAGTTAATAATATACTAAGATGGTATTCCTATTAGTACATGAAGAGCTTCTTTATTGTGATTTTTAACAGGTGCATGGTAATCCATTTTATGGATATACATTAATATATTTATTCAGTCCTCTTATAATAGTTTATTTACTTCTGCTGGTACTAGCACTCTGTCAATAAATAATGTATAATCAATTAACATGTAGATTTGATTTTGCTGATTTCATGAAGTTACATGAATCTGGGTTTTTTTTAAGATTTATTGATTTATTTATACAAGCACTGGGACAGTCAGAAGCGCAGGAGGGTGAGAGAATTCACCAGAGCCAGAGCGGGGAGCAGAGCAGGCAGACTGATGAAATACACTGCTGAGGGGAGCAGCGGGTGGCAGGGGAGGTCTGTGCACCATGTGGGACACTCGCCCAGCAGCCAGGGATCGAACCAGTGCTGCAGCCTCACAACCCAGTGCTCAACTGCTGCACCACCGGGGAGGCCCATGAATCTGTTGTTTTAACAATATTTTTTTTTTAATTGCATTCTAGAAGGATTGTAGCCGTTTGCAATCCCATTTGCAATGAGTGCTGGGACAGTTTACCCTGCATTCTAAATAGTGTAGTGGTTCAACAGATAGTTACAATTCTATTAATCTAATATGTGCAAAATGGTATTTCCTAGTTGTTTTAATTTTCTTTACCTTGTATTGACTGAGGCAAACACATTTTCATGTTTAAAAGGCATTTGTATTTTCTGAAAACAACATGCTTATATGTCATAACCATATTATATTTAAGTGTTTCCCTTTCAGTTTGTAGACTTTCTTTATTAATATAAGGGACAGGTTAACTCCTTTATTCTGTAGTGTGAGTTTCAATTCTTTTCCCATTTGTGATTTTTTTTCACACTGTTGTTATTGAATGTTAGTTACCATGTAAAAAATTTTTACTTTTCTAAGAGAAATTTCTCAGTCCTTTTTTTAATGGTTCATGTGATTTTTATTTTCAGAAAGAATTTATAAACTTGGAGGTTATAAGATGTTCTTTCATAATTCCTCCTGTATCTTCTTCATTTCATGTTTTACATTGAGTTTTTCCTCCCAGTTAGGATATATTTCTGTTACAAATGGAAGTCTGGATGCAATTCTTTTTTTTTCTTTATTGAATAATGTTAGGTTTATTTTCAAAGTGTCTTAGTTTCTTATTTATTAAACTCTTCTATAGTTAGATCTTTTAAACACCCTTTGCTTATAATCTGTTCCCAAGATCTGTAATTTTGGAATTTCCTATTTTGCTGCTTGTTATTTTTCCTAACTCCTAATTGTGGTGGCTTATTTCTCCTTTAGGAAAAATTTTATTGTGAGATCAACTTTGGCAGGGTTTCATGTGTGGGAATCTATGTGTCTTGAATTGAAACTGAATCCCTTCAGAGAATATTTGTATTTCCTTTTGCTAGGTACCACTAGGCAATAACTTTTAAATTAATGTTTCAACTTAGGGTTTCCTGGACCATATAGGTAATATAAATAACAAATATCAAGTACAGTGAAAGAAGAAAGACATGCACATGTGTGAAACCTCAGGAAAGATTTTTTCTCCCAAGATTCTAGGTTAATAAGATCTGCAAATAGCCTCCAGGCACCTGTGCTTTCACTATCTTCATAACAAAAGTGTTTCCAACTTCATTATTCTCATCACCTATAGAATTCATTTACTTTGTTTCTATTTTTCCTAGAATTTTTAGGATATCCACAGTGGGAGAAATTTTTTGTTTTAGGATTTCTAGTCAACTATCTTACTAACAATGATACTTTCATTTATATAAATGAAAGCTGTGATTATAATTTAAAGCAAGAACATCATTTAGAATGTATCTAGTATAGGATAAAAATACTGACCATGCTTTTTCTCAAAATATAAGGTGTAAAACATAAGTTAAATGAAGTATTCCAGCAATAAGGTAGCAATAAGGTTAAATGGCATTCCAGACAAAAAGAAGAGAGAGTGCACAATATAAAGGATAGCATACCCTAAAGTAAAATGAAAATTGTCATTTTGGCTGGAAAATTGTCAATTGCCTGGAAAACAAAAGCAAAAGTAATACTTAAGATTACAAAATTATAGTCTATACAGATCCTGGAGAGTTTGATATATGATCAAGATTTTAGAATTTGGGCTGACTTAAAATAATAATTTTTAATTGAACATTGGCATTACAAAGAGCCAGGCTTTTGTAATCTTGTTTGAAGCCTCATTATTACACTCTATATTCATTTTAGTGTGAGCTGTGGCCATTTGACACGTTCAGTTCTTTCTCTAGGACCAGCCTGACCTGAAACAGGGAGTGCTAATGTGACAAAATAATCTTAAGTTGTTTTTTTCCATCCAGATGTGCCTGCATGTTTGTATCATTTATGTATTCTTTTGGTATTGTGAGATGATTTAATAATGAGTTTATATTAAGAATTCGTCACCATTCAGTAAATTTTAAAGCTCTTTTGAAACTCTTATAAAAATGACAGAGAAGCTCTAAAGTCGCTCACTGAACAAATGCAAAGAGAGATAAATGAATTTTTTAGACAAATGAGAAAAAAAGAGATAAAGAGAGAGCCACGTGTTCTGTGAACTGATTCATTTTGGGAAAAAGTGAACAATGTTTAAATGCTGATTTTTTCATTAAATTATCTTGTGAGAGAATTTTGGATTGTTAGTGTGGATGTTTTATGAAACTAATCAGAATTATGGGCTTGGTTCCAAATCTGTCTTTCTAGTGCAATCTTCACCCCCACATATAACATAAAAACTCAGTGGTAATCAGGCAGCAGAACCTCTTTGGGAGTGTCTCATTCTGTATGACCTATGGGTTTCTCTGAGGAATAAAAACATCATTTTATTTACTTTTGTAAATTTTTGTATACTACCATAAACTTTAATGCAAAGATCTTTCCATTAATTGTTCAGATGTCAATGATGCTTATTTTGTTAAAAATTATGAACAAGTCTAGAACTCTCTGAACCAAACCTAACAAAACATACTGAAGTCTCAAATTTGTTATATCCTACCCCACTTCTAAGCTTTTTAGTTTCCTTTAAACTTTCTACAGATTTTTTTTTTTAAATACTATAGACTACTGACAATTTTAGAGAGTCTAGTTAAGTTTGTTTTTTATGGAATGACTCCCTTAACATGGGTTTTCTAATTTGTTTTTATCATGATTAGACTCATTTAAGAAATTTAGGTGGAAATACTAAATGGGTGATTAGTTTGGCATATTGCAAAGCACATGATGTCAATCGACAACATTATAGGTGATATAATTTAATTAGTTGAATAAAATAGTCTTTACCAGATTTATCCATAGAAAAGATACATTTCTTTTTGTAATGAATAGTGAAGTGATGCACAGAGCCTACATTTGATTTTTCAAAGATATCTTACCTAGCGTTTTTATCATATATTGATGATTTTTTCTAAATGTATTATTGTTATGGTGATTGTGGAATAGTGACATTATATTGCCACAATTTCTTCTATGTTTAATAATTCATTTGACCTTATTTTTTGTAAATAATCTATCTCCACATGCCCCTTTATTTCACTTTTTTAATAAAATCAGTATAAAACAATGAATAGATTTTTAATTCAATGTTATATACATTCTATTTCTATAATTGTTTACTTTGAGGCCCAGTTTGTCTTAATACTGAACAATGAGAGTCCTTTTAAAATATTTTCTCTCTCAACTCATTCCCATAAGTGTGTGAGTTACTTTCTTACAAAATTATAAAAGTATATTCGTGTATATTTATAATTTATATATATACATATATAAAACAAGTGGTGCGCACACACACACACATTCTAGGTATCCACCTAGAAAACACAAAACTCTAATATTTGAAGTGCTATATGCATTCTTATGTTCATTGAAGCACTATTTACTACAGTCAAGGTTTGGACACAATATAAGTGCCCAATGACAGATGAGTTGATAAAGAAGTAGTGGGAGGGGTGTGTACACACATGCATACATACAATGGAATACTAGTGAGCTTATATCCAAACATAGTATGCAATCTTGCCACTGGCGAGCACATGAATGAAACTGTAGGGGATAATGCTAAGCAAAATAAGTCAGGAGAAAGACAAATAAAAGATGATTTTGCTCATATGTGGACTATAAAGAAATAAAACAAAGGAACAGACGAAACTAAAACAGAACAAATTCTGGAAATTTGACTGTAGAAAGTAGGCTACTAGAAGATGGGAGTAGGATAGGAAGCAAAAGGGAGGGGCCAACTAAGACTAAGGTGGCAGATTATCGGTGCTTTTTTTGGTGGATGTGGTGTGGTAACACAGATAGATCTGATGAGGTATGAACTGATATCCCTAAATCATATACAATGTTGTAAACCAACATTAGCTCAATAAAATAGAATACAATTTTAAAAAAGACAAAATTTTAATGGAGAGAATGCCAACCAAAATTTAAACCAACATTATAGTGCACTTTACTTTTGTGAACATCATATTGGAAAATGATTTACTTGAAATAATTGCTTTGAAGTTAAACTGATGACAGGAGCGCAAAAGCAAAAAAAAAAAATAGATTTTCCTTTCCTAATTTTATTAAAGACCCCCAGGATGAGGTCTTGAATGGACGGAGAAAAAGGATTATTGATGTTCATTAAAAATAATAATGTTCACTTATGAATGCTTTTTAGATATGTTTTAGTGAAAAAAGTCACCTGTGACTCAAAAGTATGGATAAAACAGGATGAGCCCATTTAACAGGCTTCATTTCACATTCTATTTCTTTATTATTTCAAAATGACACCTTTGCAGTTTAGAGGGACTAGTAGGCACTGTTATAACTAAAATTGAATAAAATTCCAAGCGGTGTCAAAGACATTGTTTGAATTCACTTAAAAGTGTTTTATGTCACTGCTCACCAGCTCCCCTTCTCTAGTCATGATCTGCCTGTGGCAAACTGTTTCTCTCTGGGACTGAAAAGATTACTCCCACTGATACTCCTCTGACAGTGTGAATATTGACTTGCACTTATAAAGGTCAGACAGTTCCACTAGTTAATAGGAGTGAGAAGAGCAGTTCCAACAAGTCTCTTTGAAAGGAACTTAACCTTCAAATTGCAAAGCATGCTGCTCTGTGGAGCCAATTTTGGCAACTAACAAAATACATACTTTTCTGCTTTCCAAAAATACCAACTAGAGCCTGAAAGTTAACATTACAAAAAGGAAACAAGCACACCATGTAGCAAATGTCCACAGGAACACCATCCAGAATATGCCTTGTTAGTTGTATTTTTTGAAGAGAGTTGAACACTGTGGAGTAATTCTTTGGACCTTTAACATTTCTCAATGTATATAATAGCCTTTTCGAGTTTTAAGGGCCATGTGCTATAAGATGATAAGAAACCACATATATTTTTCTCAGCATCATCCTGACACAAGATCAAGAAAAAGGTTTATTTCCAGTGGCGCATCTCCCTACCTATCCTTTGAAAAGTCCTTTGCTCTGTTACTGTCTCATGACTGAGAGTTCAGGTGAGGCTGACATAATTTAAGGTCTCTGGGAATGGGGCCTATCTGTTAATAGCAGTGTCCTGAGGTACAAAACAAGAAGGATGAGAGTGTGAAAACAGGACTGAAAATGATACTTCACATTTCAAATCCTGATGGAAAGTAAAACCAATACTTTTAATTTTTAATAAAACCCATTTATTTTGGCACTAGTAGCAGAAAGAACGTGCTGCATATGAATGAAGATGATTCCCTAGTTTGTCTCCTGCAGAGGAAGACAGAAGACATAATGATGAAGAGTGCCTTGTGTAAGTAATAGCTATGAAGAAGAGTCCTGGGTGGAAAGCAAAGCTTTCATGATACCAAAGCATATCTTAGAAACCACATTATGGTTCTCATTGCTTTAAGTTTGGCATTGGCAAGATTTTAGATGGTGCTAAAATCATCCTTAATGTCCTTTCTGCCCCATCAGTGGGGCACTATTCAAGTAACAAAGTGCCAATCAGGGGCTCTTGTTCCTCTTTAGCTTGAAGATATTACTGTGGAGATTTTTGTGAGAGCATGATCTCTCTGCTTGAGATGCCCTTTATTACAACTATAGTTAAAGGTCTGCTGACTTAGCCATTATAAACCCCTAATGTTCTCCACTATAAAAATTTGCTCCAAAATAAAGCTTAGCATACTAAGTTGGAGGCCCAGGGGAGTCCTGATTTTGATAAATTTGAAGGGAATAATATAGTCATTTGAGTTAAAGAGAGAGTAGCAAAAAAATAAATATCAAAGCGATGTGAGTTATGTGTGCCACTGCTCTGGTTTCTCTAAAAATAGCATTGTTAATTAAAATGAAGTTGAAAAGTAATTAGCTCATAATGTGCACTAATCATTTTTGTAAGTTTGGAATATAAAAATGTAATTAAGAAAAAGAAATATGAGCTATATACAGGGCTGTTTTCTTGATTGAGAAAATCGTGAATTTTTAACTTAAAATATGGACCTGTATTGTTATCGCAGAGACTTTACAGTCTTTTCCTCAATGAGTCACATACTTCTAATGTTTAAGTATCTCTGTAAGTTTTTTCAGCCATTTTTAGAGCATAATTAATTGAAATGAGTCAGAAATAGAACTATACATAAAAAAACATAACTGCAAGCTAAAGCAAAGTATTACAAAGAAATTAACAAGAAATATATCTCAAAATTTTTGCTATTTCACTTTGAAGACTTTATTATCAAAAATGCACTTTTATGTTTTATTTTTAAGAAATTATCATAAGACATGCATTTTCCAAGTAATAGGTACTTTTCAGAGTTTTAAAGAAAGAAAACATTTTAATAATAAGCTTTCAGCACATCAACCTTTCTGCAGATAATGATTATGAACTTAGGAGAAAATTAAAACAAAATAAAAAAATAAAACATGCTCTATCTTAAAACTGTAGAGCATGAACAGTGGTAGCTGGATTCTAGAGATGCACTGTGAACTTGGAGAGGGGACCTCCAGAGGATGAGTTTGCAATTTAGACAGGAATTTATAAAGGAATAAATAGGTAATAACACGGAGAATAGTAAGATGTCTCCTTTTACATAGTGTGGTTAGGAAAGCCAGTCTGATGATTCATATTGGAGCTTGGAAGTAATGGATATGAAATAGCCAACCAATGGAATTTCTGGGGAAGCATACTGGAGTCAAGGGGAAGAGCAAATGTTAAAATTCTAAGGGACAAAACTTGGCATGTTCCAGAAGCAGAATGGAACCCATGGGACACATATGTTCATATATGTTTCAAACTTCTTGACTGAAATTGAGTTTTCCCAGAAGCAATAATCAAGGTTCAAAGGAGGAGTGGGATGAGGCACTAAGATTCGGTGGTCACTGAGAAGATTAAGGGGAAATGATTAACACTATTTATCTTCTGCCACTCTTAAGATTAAGGTTTGGCTGCTATAGAGTTTTTTCATGGAATCTCAGTTCATGATTCTCAATTGTCTCAAATCTGATAAAAGTATACTTTAATCCTGCATTTCCAACTATCTATTGTGTTATTTCCCTCTATTCTTTCATACTTAAGACTCTAGAAATAATCAACTATACTCATGATGCCCACTTCTCTGTGTACTTGCTCCCTGATCACTAAAGTATGGTTTCCATCTCATTATGTTTCTGGGACTCTTTTCCTCAAAGGGTTCCATTATTACTAAGCCAACTATATAATTTTATACCAGTTTTACTCATCTTTTTGTAGATTTTGCCTCATTTAACCACTGCATATTTCTTTTTTTTTTTTTAATTGAGGAAACTAACATTGGTTTAGAATACTGTATATGATTCAGAGGTATAGGATCACACTTCTTCACAGGTATGTTACCACACCACACCCGCCATCAAGGTACCCATAGTCCTCCATCATAGTCCATTGGGCATCTTCCACACTTTGCTTTCCATTTTCCCACACCTCTCTGATGACCTCAATTCCACAGTCAGATTTTTAGGGTTTGTTTTTGGTTTGATATTGACTGACCTTCTGTTTTGCTTTTCTATATTCCATTTATAAGTGACACTATCCAATATTTGTCTCCCCCTTCTGAATATTTTGCTTAGCATTATCCCCTCCAGTTCCACCCATGTTGCTGCAAATGGCAAGAGTTCTGAATATATAATTCATATTTCTTAAAATTATCATTTTTAGCATACAAATTTCTTCTGATTCTCTTATTTCTATGAGCATCCCTTAAATAATATTCATATTGCTTTTCCCCAGGGACCTAATCAAACTTTATTTTCTCTATATTTTGGATAGTATTTTAAAATTCTACAGTATTAACTACTACATATCTTCAGATAACTCATGTATATCTAGTACTAGTAAATGAGTAAGTGTTTAGTATGTTTTCAATACATAGTTAGGTGGGTAAATTATAAAAGTGACACTGAAAGTTTTGGAAGAAATATGAATAGGCATTTTGGGGTATTCAAATAATTAAAAATATTACTTCAAACCAATATTTAGGATTTTTTTTTAAATCTAGAATTTCCCTTGAAAAAACTGGAAAGAACCAGCCACAAGTGACCCCACATTCTAATATGGCAATGATCAACTGGAGCTGAGTAGTAGTGGTGCATTTTAGAGGAACATATTGTTCAATTTGGCACAGAGAGATAAAGTCAATTTCCCTTACTTATTTTACCTATCAGGTATCAGTTAAATACCTCAAACAAACATAGCCTGCAGATATATAAATGCAATATAATCCAGACTTCATTAGTTATTTTGCCTTCAATTTACTCATCAATGACCTTTTTACTTATGTACCAGATTTCAATGAAGAAAAATATTGTCCACATTATGTAAACCACAAAACACAAGGACCTTGGATTATTTCATTCCCCTCTCCTAATCCAAAATCTTATCAGCTATACAATGTATCAGTGCACACTATAAATATCTAATTTATCTCCTCCTTTACCTTAAGCACATATTATCTTTCCTGTACTATTGTGATAGGCTTTTTACCGCTCTGCTAGCTGGTTCTTGTCTCCTCTCTATTCATCTCTCTGAAAACCTCCTGTGTACATACCTTCAAGTCTCAGTTCTAGTGCTATGTTCTCCGAGAAGCTTATCTGATTTATTAGGAAATGTATCTATTTCTCCCTGTATTTAGTAAATTATTATTGTAATATTAGAAAATATGATAATGATGGTAATTATAGCCAGAATAGTGATATTCTGCCACTTAATATATATGTTCTCATTCTATCTGTGCAATATTGTAAGGTAGATAAGATTATCAACACAAAGATACAGTGGTACAAACTGTACCACTATACTGTCTGATTCCTGACTGTGAATTTGATTATTCTGATTCCACAGCAGTAGTCCCTTCTAAATCTGTATATTATTGTTCAGCTATTTAACAAATGACACCAATTTATTTTAGGACCCTAACAGCAATGTTTAGGTTTTGTAATTTGTGTGATTTACTAGTGACGAATATCTCAAAAGAAGGTTAAAAAAATGTTGAATTCATGAATGACATGACTAATTAAGTTGGTAAGATTATGCAATATTTTATCTTCTTTGTGTTGTCTAAAGCTCCCTTTTTCATAAGACTGTCCTCTAAAGTAGTTGAAGCCTATAGGTCTTAGATATTAAAGGTATTATATATAACACAGTGATAAGGCATTTGCATTTAGTGTCACTGGCTTTTTACTTGATGTTTAATGTGTGGGGTGATTCCTATCTGAGCAGTTCAGGCTTGAAGGACCCACTTCAGAGTTCAGCCATATTTTGTTAAAATGTATTTTTTGTTCTGAGAGTTGAATCATATGAAGTAAAAATAATCTTTTTTTTAACCCTTCACAGGTAACTAGAAATTTTCGTGAAATAAGCCATAGTCAGGTTTACTGACTATGAAATCTAGGCACAACAGAGAAATGCATTTAGTCAGGATGAGAGACCAGTTAGTGAGAAAATAAAGCTACAGTACATTCAGAAACAGAGTAAAAATACTGCAAATTCAAAATCTTGTGGGTCAAACAGTTCCTAATGTGAGATATTGCCAGTTTTAATCAACTGAATGACTAAATTGAAGAGGAATGAAGGTCATAGGGTTATTAGTTTGAGAAAAATTTAGGTGAAGGTAACAGTTATAAATGTAAATGTTGAAGACACACATCTTGTTGCCCCTACAACATATGAAAAATGCTACTTCCCTACAAAATCTGTTGTATGTGAATTTTTAAGTAAGTAGATCCTTATTTTGCTGTCATTAATGAAATGATAGCTACCTAAAGTCAGAGACTAATTACTCTACCTCTTCACTATAGTGCTTAGCCCTGAAACCCCCACTGGACCCTATAAAATCAAGATGAACTAGACATTAAGCAGCTAAGAAGGAAGCATTTCAGCCCAGTGACATTAAAAATATTCATATTCTCAACTTGATAATCTATTAATTGTAGATCTGTCCCAGAGAATTTTTTCCCGTTGATTTTGTAAACTTTGTAGCAGGAATTTAATAATCCCAAGTAACTCTAGTTAAATAATTGTATTTGAAATAAATTTGATTTGAGAAAAGCATTGGTTAAGCCCTATATTTTCCCCTGGAGAAATATGTATTTAGACTGTCAGAGCAAACTAATAATTTTCCTTCAAATCTGTATTAATTTCTCACAGAAGAACAAGAGAGGTAATCTTTGTTTATAGAACTTCTTTTGTATTGGTGGGATGATTCATGTCTAAATGCAGTTTCTGTCAGATGTGTCATTATAATGGAGGACTTCATAGTTCTTTTTGTTAAATTATAACATTACAACATGCAGTGATGTTTTAAGTTTCCTTAATGGCAATATAACTTTGTGAAACATTATTGCTATTAGGAGAATAAATCCATGCATTAGGGAAGTTCATGACACATTTTGAAAATATAGAAGTTATTATGACACATATACTCTATCTTAATCTCTAGTTTAGAGGTGTACAGCTAAAACCCAAAATAGTTTGTTCATCTTCTCTAAAATGCTGATCCACAGAGAAAAGTTATAAGGGTAGTAGCTAGGAGAAGAGGAGCTCATTTAGATAAAAATAGAAATTGAATTTCAAGGGGATTTTAGGATAATTTATAAATGAATAAATTGAGACTAGGGTTATATGTCTAAACTCATAACATTTACTAGTGCTAGGGAAAAATAATTTAACTAGCCTGCTATCATCATTACTAACTACTAATGGACTAGCCTTCTTACAAAATAATAATCATAAGTATTGGAAAGTCTAGCTTTAGTTTGTATGGTTTATATATTTATATATCTTAATATAGTCAGTCTTTTTTTCCCTTTACAACACTATGGAAATACTTTTACTAAATTTATGATGAGTCCCAAATTACCAAATCCAATGATCTACTTCCAGTCAGTATTCTATTTGATTCTTGACAACACAATTGTCTCCATTTTCCATGTTAGCCTTTTGATATTTTCTTTCCTTTGAATCCTGAACATCATGTTTGCCTAGCTTATTTCTACCTGAATATCATATTTGCCTAGCTATCTAACTGAAAATACTTTTTCTGTCTAATTTATTGACTCCACTTTCAACATTCATAACCATATTTTAGTATTCTCTTAG